>NC_136493.1:76100244-76730244 GCF_053919585.1 Euprymna scolopes | reverse complement strand
TGGATAAAAAGACATGGATTTACACACACACACACACACACACACATATTTATATATATATATATATATATATATATATATATATATATATATATATATATATATATATATATATTAGTGATCGGACGATTCCAGAATTTGTCCCGATTCCGATACAATTACTGATTCTGTCCTTAATTCCTAATTCCGATACGAGTACCGATTACGATTCTGATTCGTTTAAATTTTCTGAATATTCAATTACAGATTTATTTGTTGAAGAAAAAATGTGGGTAATAACTTTAAACACTTGTGAAATGTCCGTATTTATTTTCGCAAAATGTAAAATGTACAATGGGATTGATGGTAGAGAGCATGTATATAACAAGAGTAAATCTCTCTGAATACTTTTCTCAGATGTTTTCTTTGTAATGGATTGAAAGTTACGAGGCACAAAGACTTATATTTCTTTTAAAACAAAATTGATTTGCAAGGTTCGTTCTTAATGTTATTGAATCATTTTCATGATTCAAAATAGTCGACAATTTGTATGCCCAAGTAGAGGACGGCGTCAAAAGAGAATAGTGCACAAAATTATTAAATTTTATTGGTTATTAGATTCATTTGTTTAACTGTAAAAAGAAAAACATAATGTACAAATACTACTACTACTACTGCTACTCCTACTTGTACGACTGCTACTACTACTACTACAAATACTACTACTATCACTACTACTACTACTACTACTACTACTACAAATACTACTATCACTACTACTACTACTACTGCTACTCCTCCTCCTCCTCCTACTACTACTACTACTACTACTACTACTAATAATAATAATAATAACTAGCGGGACCTGTGGCAATTTCACAGCAGCATTTTTCATGTAATATATTGTTGCCGGGCATGCTGTGAGCGTTCTGTTCAGCATGAATGAAGGCACAATCATATTATTCTATTTTTAATTAAAACTGTATCGCCCCTTTACTAAAATAATAACTTTGATATATTTCCTGGGTTGATTATTTCATTACAAACACACCGGTCAATTAACTCACATTTTATCATTTTTCATAATTATTGAATATGTGACTATGTTCGAACATAATTTTTCATAGTTTCACCCCACATTATTCCCCCCTCCCTTTCACTAAAATATTAAACTTGGTATATTGTATTGGGTGATTATTTAATAAAAAGCACAACTATCAATTAACTCACATTTCATCTTTCTCTTGGATATGGTACTAATTTTGACAATTTTTCATCATTTAAACTCACCATATCGTACACCTTACTAAAATAACTTTAATATATTGTCTAAGCTGATTATTTCATTACAAACACACACATCAATCAACTCACATTTCATTTTTCGTAATTCTTGGATATGTTACTAATTTCGACAATATTTTTTTATAATTTAAACAAACGTTGTCGCCCAACCTTACTAAAATAATAACTTTGATACATTTGATGGACTGATTATTTCATTACAAACACGAATTAATTAAATTCCATTTCATCATTTTTCATAATTCTTGGGTATGTTACTAATTTTGACAGTCACTTTTCATAATTTGTACCTACAGTATCGCCTCCTCCTTAATAAAATAATAACTCTGAAATAGTGTCTGGACTTATTATTTTATTACAAACACACTAATGCATGAAATCACATTTAATCATTTTTCATAATTCTTGGGTATGTTACTTTCGACAATCATTTTTCATAATTTTTACCCACATTTTAGCCCTTCCCTCTTTACTAAATAATAAATTTGATATATTGTCTAGGGTGATTATTTCCTTACAAACACACCAATAAATATTTCATCATTTTTCGTAATTCTTGGATATGTTACTAATTTCGACAATAATTTTTCATAATTTAAGCCCACCTTATCTCCTTCCCTTTTACTTATATAATAATTTTGATATATTGTCTAGGCTGATTATTTTATTATAAACACACCAATCAATTAAATCACATTTCGTCATATTCCGTAATTCTTGGATATGTTACTAATTTCGACAATAATTTTTTATAATTTAAACCATCCTCGTCGCCCTCCCTTACTAAAAAAAATACTTTAATATATTGTCTGGGCTGATTATTTCATAAAAAATACAACTATCAATTAAGTTACACTGAATCATTTTTTCTAAATTCTTTGATATTTTTTTTTTTTTACAAAGGCATCACCACATTATCAAGGCCCAGAGGCCACTCAAGGATAAGGGTTAAAGAGTGTACAGTAGAAATTGGTCAATATAGTAATCATTAGTAATGAAAATTTGGTAAATTTAATAACTTATATGGAACGGCTCATCAAGAACTTATTTACTTTAGACTTGAACACAACCATATTGTAGTCAGCCGGAAAGCAGGAAAACGGAAGACAATTCCACAGGCGTGCAGTTCTAAGAAAGAAGCTTTGTTCATGGAATCTACGTTTAGGTTTAGGCACAGATAAAAAGTGGGGGAAATTATTGATAGTGTTTACAGCTAGACGAGTGTTTCTTGTGAAAGTTTAGCGAGGGGGGACCATAGATTGAAGCTCAGTTGAACACTTTCCATGAAAATAACGATACATCAGAGACAAACTCGCAACATCTCTTCTGTGAGATAGAGGTTGCAAGGAGGAGAAAAGGACATCTCCTACGAGGCTACGAAGTCTATTTTGAACTCTATCAAGGCAGGACAAGTCCTTTCTAGCAGCTCCTGCCCAGATGTGGCAACACTATTCCATCCTTGGACGTACCTGGCTCTTATATAGGTAGAGAATAGCATCAGCAGTGAGATATTTACCTGATCGATAGAAAGATCCCACCATTTTTCCAGCGGCCTTGGCAACAGATTTGATATACGTGTTCCATTTAAGATCAGGAGTAATGGTCAAGCCCAGAAGCTTGTCAAAACTTGAGGCCTCCTGAAGACGAGAGCCATTCATTTCAATTGATGACAAATGTGAATTAGAATGTTGATGATGTAAAGAGAGAAGCTTGGTTTTAGATGCATTAAAAGTAACCAGCCACTCCTTTCCCCATTGTACTACGTGCTCAAGATCAGAGGAGAGAGAATTGGAGAGAACTTGGTTATTTACTGTCTTAGATGTGGTACCATAAATGGTAGTGTCGTCAGCATAAATGTCTACAAATGATGTAAGGATATGATTTGGAAGATCATTAATGTAGATCAGGAAAAGAGTTGGGCCCAGGATGGATCCCTGAGGGACACCGGCATTAATACTGTGAGCTTCTGATTTTTGCCCCTCAACTACTACTCTTATGAACCTATCAGAAAGAAATGATTTAATAATTGAGAAGACTTTTCCAGCTATACCATAGCTAGCGATCTTATGAAGTAAACCTTTATGCCATACCCTATCAAAGGCTTTAGATATGTCAAGAGCAATTGCCCTAGAAAGATTGCCACCGTCGAGAGATTTGCTAATCCTATGCGATATAACTGTAAGGACATCTGCTGTAGATCTAGCAGAACGGAAACCATATTGAGTGTCACTAAGAAGGTTATTTTTGTTGAGATGTTTGATTACTTCTGTATTTAACACAGATTCTAGCAACTTACTCATGACGCACAGGAGACTTATTGGCCTGTACTGAGAGGGGGATGAGCGATCACCTGAATTCTTAAATACAGGGCATACTGATGAGATTTTCCAGGGAGATGGGAAACTATTCTCCTTAAGACAACGTTTAAACAGTTTTGTAAGTATGGGCGCTAATTCAGGTTGAAGTTTTTTGAGTACTATAATTGGAATACCATCAGGGCCAGTTGCTTTACTCGAATCAAGGTTTTTGATTAGCTTCGCAACATCACGTACAGATATACGTATATCACATAGCGTGTTTTCTGATACAGGAGGAAATATTGGGGGTTGGCGGTCTTGGTCGCAAAGGGTAGAATTAGCTGCAAAGTTCTTGACAAAGAGTTTGGCTTTGTCTGATGCTGACGAGATTACCTCAGGTCCATTGATAATAGTTGGGATGGAGCACACGCTTCTGTTCAGGATTCTGTTTGCTATTTGCCAAAACTGGTGGGAACCAAGCCGCTGCTCAGCTACTTTGGACTTAACAGATTGAGCATACAACACTCTTGCGTTCCTTATTACTTTCTTACAATGGTTGCTGGCAGTCCTGAAAACGGCTTTAGTTTCCATACATCTATTACGTTTGAAGCAGTGGAAAAAGTGATTTCTGTGCGCAATGGCAGCAGCACATTCTGGAGAGAACCATGGCTGGCTGTTAGGTTTTTGCTGAAACTTTTTAGAGGGTATGAAATGGTCAATACCTACAATTAACCATTCAGTTAGGTATAATACTATAGAGGACACATCCTTTTTAAACATGGAATGCAGAGGTAGATCAGATATAAATGTACGGAAGCTATCCCAGTCAGCCTTAGTGTATCGATATACTGTACGATGAAGAGGTACGTCTGGGGACTTATTACATTTCATTTTTATCTTAATTGATACAACAGAGTGGTCGGAAGAATGTTACTCATTTCGACAATTATTTTTAATAATTTTAACCCACATTATCAACCCCCTACTACTAAAATAATAACTTTGATATATTATCTGGGATGATTATTTCATTTAAAACACACCAATCAATTAACTCACATTTTCTAATTTTTCATAATTCTTGGATATGTTACTAATGTCGACAGTCATTTTTCATCATTTTAACCAACATCATCGCCCCACTTACTAAAATAATAACGTTAATGTATTGTCTGGTCTGATTATTTCATTGCAAACATTCTAATGCATTAAATAACATATTACATTTTTCATAATTCTTGGACATGTTACTAATTTCGACAATTACTTTTCATAATTTAAACAATCCTTATCGCCCTCTCTGACTAACATAATTACTTTTATATATTTCCTGGGCTGATTATTTTATTATAAACACACAATCAATTAACTTACATTTAATCGTTTAATCCTGGATATGTTACTAATTTCGACAATAATTTTTATAATTAAAAACCCACATTATGTCTCTCCCTCCTACTTATATAATATATTTGATATATTGTCTGGGCTTATTATATCATTACAAACACACCAATCAAGTAACTCACATTTCATCATTTTTCATAATTCTTGGATATGTTACTAATTTTTACAATAATTCTCATAACTTTAACCCACTATGTCGCTCCCCCTTACTTAAATAATAACTTTGATATATTGCCTGGGCTGATTATATCATTACAAACAAATCAATCAATTCTGAGTATTCTCATAGTATATATGTTTCACCTATCTTATCCAATCCCAGGTAGATCCGCATATTCTGCTAATATATATCATTCACCTATCTCATTCGATCCCGGGCGACGCTGGGTATTTTGCTACTATATATTTTCCACCTATCTTATTCAATACTTGGCGATGCTTTCTGATAGTATATATTTGCACATCTCATTCAATCCCGGGACTGGCTTCATATCCGCCACCCAACTGTTGAAAATATACATTAAATAAAGTAATATTTTAATCGTAAGCTGTTTCAGCCATTTCCGGAACTGACTTTATATCCCCAACCCACTGCTAAAAATATACATGAAATAATATAATGTCTAAATAGTAAACTGTTTCAGCCATTTCCGGGACCGACTTTGTATCCCAAACCCACTGCTAAAAATATACATGAAATAATGTAGTGTCTAAATAGTAAACTGTTTCAGCCATTTCTGGAACTGACTTATAATCCCCAACCCACTGTTGAAAATATACATGGAATAAAGTAATGTATAAATCGTAAACTTTTTCAGCCATTCCCAGGACGACTTCTTATCTCCCATCCTACTGTTAAAAATATACATTAAATAAAGTAATGTCCAAAACGTAAATGGTTGTAGCCATTTCCGTAACCGACTTCATATTTCCCATCCCAATGTTAAAAATATACATTAAATAAAGTAATGTGTAAACGTAAATGGTTTCACCTATTTTCGGGACTGATTTAATATCCCCCCTCACTGTTAAAAATATACATGAAATAAAGTAATGTTTAAATCGTAAACGGTTTGAGTAATTTCCGGGACTGACTTCATATCCCGTAACCCACTGCTTAAAATATACTTGAAATAAAGTAATGTTTAAATCATAAACTGTTTCAGCAGCTTTTCGAAAGTAATACATAAAAACATTAACACGGTTTGTGATTAGGCAACCATTGCTTCAACATGAATTTATGAGTGTAGTGTCAGTTTCAGCATTTGCGTGACTTAAATCCCTCTTTTTTTGGTCTTGGTTAATGGAGGAGAAATCCTTCATTACTGAGATAATTTTTATTTTTGTTATTGACCAGAGTGCCTGTTTTGGGGAGCTGGTTTCCACCTAAATTTATGACAGACCTCATGTCCAATTCCGCCCTTGTGGGGAGGTAAGTAAAAAAATAATAATCAGAATGGACATTTTCCAGAGCATTTTATAATTAATCAGAAGTGACATTTCCAAGGCATTTTGTAATTAAATCAGAAATAACTTTTTCCAGTTACTTTTTTTAATATTAAAACCTTGTTACATTAAACATAGTACCTATTCACAATGCCTCCCCACGGGACAGATTTAGACACCGGAGTCGTTTTTTAATGTGGAGAAAAAATTGTCTTAGTCGTAAAGGATTTCTCTTCCACTGAGAGAGATGAAATTGAAATGTAGCACCTGAAGAACAGATACTACACTTTGATCTTAGCCAAAAGGGCAAGAAAGACAAATCATTTTATTAGCTTTGCCTCAACAGCGACACCAATTTTTTTTTTTTTTTTTTATATTTCAAATTTCCTTTTCAAGGGTGACAAGGTTTATTTGGCATATTCCACTTTTTGGAATATTCCACATTCCTTCTTTAGGGATGCACAGCATGATAACGGACGGAGCGATAAGCGTAATCATATAAGGAATGTAGTAATTAAAAAGACTGACTTTGTTGTTCCAGCTGACTACAGGGTGAATATCAAAGAAAAGGAGAAACAGATCAAATACACAGAGCTAGCCAGAGAACTGAAAAGGATCTGGAAGATGAAAAAAGCAAAATAATACCTATAATAATAGGAGGAGCACTGGAACATCCCGAAAACCTTTGAAAAAAGAATTGTAGAAATTTGAATCCGAGGAATGGATTGAAAAATACAACGAAAACAATAATGAAAACAGCTGAAATATTAAGAAAACCTCTTGAATGTGGAGACTAACACACACAAACCACAAGCGCAGACCGGACAAACTGTTAAAGAGACAATACAAGAAGCACTACATGGAACCAAGAACATTGAAGCTGCATACCTATAAGTTCCCTAAACCCTAATTACCACATCACTGTCTCCCTCACCCAGAATATGAGTGAGACCGAATAGCCAAATAATCAAGGGGGAAAGAAAAACTGAGCAATGACCAGACCTCCACTGTATGTGCGAAGAGAACTGAGACCTTGGGGAGGCTCATTGCCACTCAAATTCCAGTAAAGACCAATGACCACTGCCAACGAGAAATCAATGACAAGCAGATGTTGTGATAATGTCAATTTATTTGCAAATGCTATCGAAAGAGATGGAGAGTACTAGAAAATCTGGGGAAACTTGTTGTCACTCAGCTTCCAGGGAAAACCACAGGCTGTATTCAATGATATCTGTGATAACCTGTGTAAAAGTTCCTTGTGAGCCAATAATAATAATAATAAGAAGAAGAAGAAGAAGAAGAAGAAGAAAATAATAATTATAAAAATCATAATAATAATAATAATAATAATAATAATAATAATAATAATGAAAATTAAAATAGTAATAATAATAATAATGAAAACATTTGGACATAGATGCGAAAAGGACATATAAACGAGAAATAACTGATAACTGCACCAGAAGATGACTCGATAAGAACCAACCATATCAAAGCAAAGATCGATAAAACACAAGAAAAAAGATAATGCAGACTCTGTGAACAAAGAGACGAAGCGATAAACCGTATAGTAAGTGAATGCAGCAAACTGGCCCAAAAGGAATACAAAAATAGGCACGACTAAGTGGGAATTATGCAAACAACTGCATTTTGAACGTACAGAAAAATGGTACAAGCATAAGCCCGCAACAGTACTCGAAAACGAGAACCACAAAATCCTATGGGACATGGACATACAGACGGATAAACCCATCCAAGCAAGAATACAAGATGTAATAATTAACAAGAAAGAAAAGTTCTGTCAAATTGTAGAATTTGCTGCTCCAGCTGACCACAGGTTGAGTATGAAAGAAAGGAGAAACGGAGCTAATACACAGAGCAAGCCAGAGAGTTAAAAGGGATTTGGATGATGAAGAAAATCAAAATATTACCTATAATAGTAGGGGCACTAGGAACAATCCAGAAAATCTTTGAAAAAAAAAAAACTAATTAGAAGCATTATAATAATAATGATAATAATAATGATAACAATAATAATGAAAATTATAACAATAATAATGATAATGATAATGATAACAATAATAATGATAATGGTAATAATAACAATAATAATGATAATAATAACAGTAACAATGATAATGATAACGATAAAAATAATAATGATAATCATAAAAATATAATAATGATAATAACACACATAATAATAATAATAATAATAATAATAATAATAATAATAATAATAATAATAATTTTTAAAATGAATGAGCGAGATTGGTACTAGAAAGATGACTGAGAAGATACAACGGATAGAAATAATTAAAACTGCAGAAATATTAAGGAAAACTCCTGAATGTGTAGACTAACACCAAACTTGAACTACAGACACAAATTGGACACACAGAAACGGCTACAGATGTAAAACACAAAGAAACATCACACGGAATCATGAAAACTGAAACTGTATGATTGTAAGGTACTGCCCCGTTTTTGTGTGTGTATGTCACCATAAATTGGCACCACAACAAATAACAGAGGAGGGTCATGGAGGACGGAATGACTGAGCAGAGAAAGCACTAGTCAGTCCTTCATTAAGTGAGTGCAAAGAGGACTGGGACTTTTGGAGGCTTAATGCCACCATAATCCCAATGAAGAATCATTGGTAATGGCTATTGTGATAACGCCAATTCTTTTTTGCAAAGTTATCGAAAGAGGTGAAGAGTACTAAAATTATGGGGAGACTGCTGTCCCTTAAACAAGTTGTTCTCAAAGAGAAAATTTTGATGATGGCCCGGGAGATTATGCAAATTTATTTGCAAATGCTATCGAAGGAAGTGGAGAGAACTGGACGTCTGGGGAGACTTGTTGTCACTCAGCCTCCAGAGAACACAGGTTTCCAATCAGATCGTTTGTTGACTTGTGTGAAAGCTCCATGTGAGCCAATAATAATAATAAATGGGACACCAAAAACAATCCTGAAAAACTTTGAAAAACGAATGGGAGAAATTGGAATCAGAGAAATGACTGGGAAAATACAACGAACAACAATAATGAAAGCAGCTGAAATAGTAAGGAAATTCCTTGAATGTGGAAACTAACACACATGAGCAACAAGCGCGGAGCAGACAAACTGCTGTAGATGTAAAACATGAAACGCCATATGGAACCAAGAACATTGAAGTTGCATATCTATAAGTTCTCTAACCCCACTCCCACCCCCATCACCACATCAATGAACTCACCCCTTAAAAAAATAAGTGAGACCAATAGCCAAGTAGAGTCGAGGAGAAAGGAAAGACCGAGGAGAGCACTGACCAAATCTCCGCTGGGTGCGGGCGAAGAGAACTTGGACCTTGAGGAGGCTTATTGTCATTCAAATTCCAGTGAAGACGAATAACGGCTGCCAAAGAGAAATCAATGGAAAGCAGCTGTTGCGATAATGCAAATTTATTTGGCAATACTAGGGAAAGAGGTAAGGAATACTGGAAATCTGAGGAGACTTGTTGTCACTCAGCTACTAGGGAACACCACAGGCTGTTTTCAAGGAGATATCTTTGATAATCTGTGTAAAAGTTCCTTGTGAGTCAATAATAATAATAATAATAATAATAATAATAATAATAATAATAATAATAATAATAATTGTAAAAATAGATCTTTCAGTTGCCATTACCAAAAAATAAGATTCTACTTTTTTAGGTGTTACTTTTACGTCCCCCCCCCAATAAGATTCTACTATTTTTGATGATTACTTTGAAAACTTTGCACAAATTATCGCGACTTGTTTTATTTTTTTTATTTCATCAATTCGCAATCATAACATTTTGTTGTGAAACAAATAAAGTTCTCATTAGAATTCTGCAACCTATACTTATTCACCAGAAAATAAATTACGATTCTTCATTTCTCAAGCGATCATGTGTAAACGGCCTGAAAAAATAAATAAAAAACAACAAAACGTCGGTTTTGCATATAAAATTGCCAGAAAAATGATCGCTTTTTCGGGTCAGACAGCGTAAAGATGTAGTAATTTTTTTGTTTTAAAGTTGTAGTCATGTTAATGTTCCTGATCAAAATTTAGAATAAAATATGTCATTGCGAGTAGTCATGCAACACCCGCCTTTTTTATTGTATTAACGTCAAGTCTGGGCGATAATGCGAAAAATAAAGCGATTGCAAGTTTTATAACATACACGGTTAGACTTAGTCAACTGCCCTAAAAGTTAGAGTGACCCGAAAAAAGGGTGTCATTTTACGCAAAATTTATATATGCAATTAAACTCAGTCTAAATTCTACAATAATTATGTTTTCACACATAATCGCCTAAAAAGTAGAATCTCATTCAGAGGGTGATTTTAAATATACATTTAATTTCTGTTTTATGATTTGATAAATTTCTAAACGTCCATACCTTTTATGTATTTTATCCTCAGAATGTTTGAAACGGGAATTCGCAAACAGGAAAACAATTTCATCGTCACAAGCAATATATATATATATATATATATATATATATATATATATATATATATATATATATATACCCCTTATTAATAAGTTTTGAAGACACATACGGTAGATATCATAAACTCTTATCTTATATCCTAGGAGCGACATTATCACGATTGCCAAAACCTAAAGAGAAGTAGCTCATATTTCCCCCTCTAACTGAAAATTCCTCCTACACTCCTAAACTGGACTGGGTACTTCTATAACCATTATAACTCTATTGGCCTGACACCGTTATTAACTAGATTGCACACTCATACGCTTACAACTACCAGTACACTTCGCTATTCAAAAATACTGATTTCTCCCCCAAAGCAGTTCGCCTCTTGTAATTGGTTGCAACGATGACATTCTATTATTCTGGAATATACACAAACATACAAAAAATGAACCACAGCTCAAATTCACTACGGCAGTTCAATTGCCACACATTGTTAAACATCATTTACTCTACTAAAACTAACACATGCCATCACGCATTGCTATAAATCATTAAATCACTTTAAAGTTATGCATGTCATTTCCCATTACTTGTATTACCATTATTTACATATTGTTAGATTTATAGCAATTACCTCGCAGCATTCTGTGCATCACATCCGGTTTTCGCGTTCTATATTTGCCTCAATTACATTTTAACTAACTACAAAACAATTAAAAATAATTACCAACACATGAGATATACTTCACGTTTCTCGTATTTTTCGTTTCCATATACACTTTTCTTCCATCTGGGAGAGAGATAGGAATGTGGGGTCCATTATTTATGAATATTCGCTGACGTGTTTTTTTTTTTTTCGTTTATAAAACTTTCGGTTTCTGATTGAAACAGATATATTTGTTTGTTTTTTTGTAGGGCTTTTATTTATTTTTTTGTATCAAATAGAAACGAAAAGCCTTCATTTGTTTTGGGTGTGTTTTCTTTACCTCATATTAAGTTTTACGTCCTATATTTAGTTCAAATACATTTTGACCAACTAGAACACTATCAAAAATACTTAACAAAACAAAATATATAATCCACATTTCTTATATTTTTCGTTTTCTTTTAGGGATGAGGGGGAGTTCAATATTTATAAATCCATGCTAACATGTTTTCTTGTTTTCCGTTTTTAAAAACACAGTGAACTCAACAATGGTCGTAGAAAATCGTTTCTTCGTTCTTGATTTGGTTAAAATAGTAATAAACCACAATATTATTTCAATTGCGTCACTGTGGACCAATCAAAATGAAACGAAACACATTCATTTGGTTTTGGGGTGTTTTCATTTTGTGTGTGTGTGCTTTTTTGTTTTTTTTGTTTATTTTTATTTTTATTTGGGTTTTATTTTGGGGGAATTACGGTGATAAGTGAAATTATTGCAGTAATTAATGAAAACAATAAATACACAGAAGTTTAGTTTCATTCCATTAGGATAGGATTACATGCTTTAGTTCTTAAATAAAATTTCTGCTTCTTAATAAAGCTTTGAGACCAACTATTTTTAAGCGCGGAGGCCGGTAAGTAACTATTAAACTTTAACACAGCTTCAACGACTAAATGGATGTTTTTTTGTTTTTTCCCGTCTCTCTACCTGGCATACCCACTGCGTCAATTTTTTTGCTTTTTCGCCTCGCTATTATATATATATATATATATATATATATATATATATATATATATATATATATATATATATATATATATATATATATATATATTACGGCAGGGGGGTTTGATAGATATTCTTTCCATCCGTTCTTGACATTCTGATAGCCGTTCTTACCATGAGGAGTTGTGGCTGTCTATTCCGAAAGTCGTTCGTAACATGAGGAGGTTAGGCATTGGGCAGCAGCAGCAGCAGCGGCAGCAACAACAACAACAACAACAACAACCTACTTAACCTTTTTTCGAGGGGGGGGCACGTTTCCACCGAGCAACGCCGGTTATGAGGTACTACTAGTATATCAATAAAATCAAAGTCAAAATAAATTGACTCCAATCTTGAAGCTTCGTGATTATAGTTTTCATAATCGAGCATGCATATAATATTTTCGCAAAAATCAGGGCAACAAAATATAAAATGAGAACATCATAGCGTGTATTTTCTTATACGTTACAATTGTTCTGTAACCATTTGGACTATTTTAAATATTATATCATTAAAATGTATTCCAAAACGGCTCCTCTTTAAATGGCAAAATACACGATTCATACATATATGAATACATTCATAATCTATATTTTAAGAGAACAAGCAGTTTATCCTACCTCCACCCCACTCTCATATTTTCTTATTTGTTTTTATTTTCCGATAACTTTGGAATTTAGTAATCTCTATATAAGGCGAGCTGAAATATATACTAATAAACATGAAATGTTCTTAAAGGACGTAGTAATACAAAGACATAAGGTACGCATAATGAATATGATCCAAACAGTGAACGAATGTATCAACAGAATCAGATGCAGAGTAAACCACTACAATACTAAAAACAGTGTCACTACATAGGATAAGGATACAGATGGAAATTTTACAGAAGAAAACTAGGAATATATTACTGCAAAATGTACAAATCTAAAACAAAGATTTATATATATAGCAAGAGAGTGATATATGTGGATATATGTGGATAAACATTGTGTGTGTGCGAGAGAGAGAGAGAGGTAGAGAGAGAGAGAGATAGAGAGAGAGAGAAGTTGAGAGTTACTTCCCTATAGATTATGGCATAAAAATTTACTTCACAAGATTTCAAGCTATAGCTGGAAAATGTCTTCTTAATTATTTAATCATTTCTCTCTGATAGGTTCATAAGAGTAGTAGTTGATGGGCAGAAATCAGAATCTTTCAGTATTAATGCTGGAGTCTCTCAGGGGTTCATCCTGGGCCCAACTCTCTTTCTGATCTGCATTAATGATCTTCTAAATAATATCTATATCATTTGTAGACATTTACGCTCATGAAACTACCATCTATGGTAGCACATATAAGACCGTAAACGACCAAATTCTCTCTTATTCTCTCTCGTCTGATGTTGAACACGTGACATAATGGGGAAAGAGGTGGTTGGTTACTTTTAATGCATCTAAAACTAAGCTTCTATCTTTACATCATCACCGCTCTGATCCCCATCTAGCATCAATTGAAACGAATGACTTTCGACTTCGTGAGGCTCTATGTTTTACGTTTACTCCTTATTTGAAATGGAACACGTACATCAAATCTGTTGCCAAGGTCGCTGGAGAAATGGTTGGATCCTTCTATCGATCTAGAGGATTGCATCTGCCTCAGAGCTGCATCAAACGATGTGAGAAATGCATAACTCTGGGTGGTTCCTATGTAGAGAAAGACTAATAACTGTGCCAAGTTACGTTGCTCTACTGCTATGGGAAGTGGGTCAGAGGCATTACTTATTGCACGTCCCTCGTATGTATATATATATATATATATATATATATATATATATATATATATATATACATTTAGCTCTGGAGACCGTTTTTGTAGAACACCTCAGGTTGGTCCTACAGTCACGGCGTGACTTCAGAAATCAAGGCTGCATCATCTGGGAAACGCTTTCCTTTCAAAAACAACTTCATGGCTGGGAAGAGGTGAAAGTCAGAGGGTGCAAGGTCAGGAGAGTAGGGAGGATGGGGAGATTTTCATAACCACACGCCCGTGCTTCTGATCTGGCGACATGCGAGTTGTGGAGCGGAGTGTTGTCCTGCAAGAGGAGGGTACCTTTGCTGATCTTGCCCCGCCTTTTTTATTTTTATAGCTTCCCTTAATTTCCTCAAAAGTGAAGCATAATAGGCTCCTGTAATTGTGGTACCCATTTGCCAGGGAATCTGTCATCACTATTCCGTCCTGGTCCCAGAAGACTGTGAGCATGACCTTGTCAGCCGAGGGCTGCATCCTTGCCTTCTTTGGAGGTGGTGAGTCCAAGTGCTTCCACTGCATTGACTGGGCTTTGGTCTCTGGATCATAGTGATTGACTCAGGTTTCATCCTGTGTAATCAGTCTTTTGAAAAATTTTGACGCATCTTCTTGGCATATCTCCAAATAAATCCTCGAGCACTTAACGCGTTCTCGCTTCTGGAATGGTATGAGCAAACTGGGAATCCATCTGGCAGACACCTTATGCATATGCAAATGTCATGAATGATAGTTTTCACAGACCCTGTACTAATCTTGACATCTTGGGCTATTTGGCGAATAGTAATGCGCTGATCTTCCAAAAGTGCAGCCTCACCTTGACGGACAGATCCCTCATCAATGGCAGAAGGAGGCGACCAGGTCTGGGAGCTGTTTCCACAGACTTCTGGCCATGTTTGAATTCATGATGCCAGCATTTTACAAGGTCATATGATGGGGCATTATCACCATAAGTTTCTTTCATTTCATCAAAAGTCTCCTGTGGTGTATGTCTTTTCAAATATAAAATCCGGATCACTGCTCGACATTCAACAGGCTCCATTTCACAACTGACTCAGTTCAAACACCTGTAAAACAGAAACTCCAATTAGTTCAGAGCTGTAATTTGCCACATATCCCGTGGACATATAAATTATTGCACATGCAAAATTTCAGCTAGATGAGACAACTGGAAGTGGGTCAGAGGCATTACTTATTGCACACTCCTCGTATGTTTATTCATATATATATATATATATATATATATATATATATATATAAACTCTCCTTCTCATCAGAGGGCAGGAATTAGCAAAATGCAGGATCGGATTTTGCATATAAAAGTATTTAATGAAACTACAAGTAAGTCAAAGATCTTACTTGGTTAAAAAAAGGGTGAGGTAAGGGGAAACAGGAGGCAAAAGAAAAATAATAAAAAGATTTCACATGAATGGATAGTCCGGTGAAGGGTAAAAATCCAAAAATGGTAAAATCCAAAACGGTCGAATTTAAAATTTCAATCCAATGGGTAAATTCCAAATGGTCCAACATCATCCAAAAGGCAGAGTTCCTGCAGATCTTGCAAATCAAAGTTTTTCCAATACTGACACATTTGGAAAAACTTTGATTTGCAAGATCTGCAGGAACTCTGCCTTTTGGATGATGTTGGACCATTTGGAATTTACCCATTGGATTGAAATTTTAAATTCGACCGTTTTGGATTTTACCATTTTTGGATTTTTACCCTTCACCGGACTATCCATTCATGTGAAATCTTTTTATTATTTTTCTTTTGCCTCCTGTTCCCCTTACCTCACCCCTTTTTTTAACCAAGTAAGATCTTTGACTTACTTGTAGTTTCATTAAATACTTTTATATGCAAAATCCGATCCTGCATTTTGCTAATTTCTACCCTCTGATGAGAAGGAGAGTATTTCTTCGAAACTCCGCGGATTAAGGACTATCCACTTATCTTGTGCTTCCTTTTTTTTAAATTAAATATGTTTTTAACTCTTTTTCAAGATGTCTTTTAACATATTTTATTAATCATTCGTTCATATTATAAGCTCTATTTCCTTTTCGGTTTTATTGAGCTTTTTACATCTGGCTGAGTTTATTTTACTTGTAAATATTAACTCTTTAATATTTATAATATATTTTAAGTTTACCATTTTGATTACCTTAGTAAACTTATTGTAACTTTTATTTTTTTATTTATATATATATATATATATATATATATATATATATATAAAGAGAGAGAGAGAGAGAGACTCAGAAAAATGGGCCCGTGTACACTTTATGTGATATCTCCATTATTTATTCACCGATTGCCCTTATTTTACAGGACATGGCAGAATCAACGACCGTGAGTACACCAAGACCCCCAGTGGGAGCTGGGACAAAGAATACACTGTGTTAAATTTTACTACAAGACAGGGTCGTTTAAGAAAACCCAGGATAGTTTCATGCGTCAGTTCGAATGTGAAAAGGCTCCATCCAAAATCAGATTCAGAACTGGGTGGACCACTTCGAGAAGTATGGAACCGTGGAGGACATCAACGCTGCCAGAAAGAACTGTTCAAGCCACTCATTATGTCCCAGGAAGCGAACAGCCAAGCTGGTCAAAAGAATGAGAGAGTTTCTCTAGCAGTCCGAAACGCTTTGTGCGTAAGCGAAGTCAGCCCCTCGGTATGTCCCGTGAGATTTGCAGGAGATTGCTGGTGAACGATATCAGGGCTTACCCATACAGAATACAGACGCTGCACACCCTTACAGCCTCAGACAAGAAGCAGAGGAGGGCTATGGCAGTCAAGATGCTCTAGAATATCGAGGAGACACCAAGATTCCTTAACCTCCTTTTGGCCTCAGATGAAGCTCACATCCATCTTGATGGAAAGGCGAACCCCAAGACATATGTCTTCTGGGGGTCTTCCAGACTCTATAAAGTAGCCACCAAACTCCTGTACTCTCCTAGTGCACGGTGTGGGCTGCAATCTCGGCGAGAGGCATCATCGGAGCAATCTTCATCGAAGAATCTGGCGCAGCAGTGACAGTCACCAAGGAGCGGTATTTGGAGGTCCTCAAAACCTTCAATAGTGAGCTCCAGACCATCCATCCGTCGCTCATGAGCAAGTTCTGGTTGCGAGCAGGACGGAGAAAGTTCTCACACTTCAAACCTGTCCTAAGATTGGCTGAAAGAGAATTTGGAGGCCGAGTGATCAGTCTCAAGACTGATTTTAAGTGGGCACCCCATAGCCCGGACCTAAGGGCCCCAGATTTTTTCTTTGAGGCTATCTTAAGGACAGAGTCTACGCAGGGAAACCCAGAACGATCACGAAACTCAAGGAAGCCATCAGGGAGGAGATGAGAGCCATTACCAATTCGGTCTGTAAGAACGTCATGGACAACTTCGTGCTGCGCCTCAAGAAATGCACGGAGCTAAATGGAGACTATCTAGAACATATGCTGTAGAACGGAGAACAAACGGCCAAAGACACTAGCGTTTTGATGTGATGTTTTGAGTATAATAAACTAGTTCTGACCAATGTTTCATTTCATTCAGACAAAACACTAAGAAACGGGGCCTAATTAGAGTTGGGGCCTGTTTGGGGGGGATCACCCTGTGTTCATATATATATATATATATATATATATATATATATATATATATAATTTAATTTCGTGACATATAGAACATCCGCTGATCTGACTTCATCTCTGTTTTTCTGACGTTTTGCACTATATTTGAGGAATAAAGGAATAACGGGTGTAAGTCTATAAAGGCTGTACGGATAAGTCACATACAGCAACCGTTCTTTATGCTACTCTGAGTTAAAACTATTTTTGTAAATTTCGGTGGACGCTGATAAGGTCATAAGTACTTTTTGGCAAACATCTTTCAACTTCTATTTATTTACATTTTTTTCCTTTTCAAAACAGACTTAAAGCTGTCTTCGTCATTTACTATGAGTCATTTGTTGTTGTTTGTTTGATTGATGATGTTTCGTTTGCTATTTAACACATTTGCCTTTACTATGTGGTTTATTTACTTTAAAAGACTCTTGGAAAAATTGGCAAGTAAACATATCAATAAACGGTTTGGAATTAAAAGTATCATTTTTTTTTATATAATTTGTTTTGCAATGTTGATTCTCATCAATGTTTTGCATGGGACAGTTCTGGGAAATTTTCTTAAAATAAAAAACACGCACACATATATAATTTAATGGCTCGGGTTTCGGATCCTGAGTTCGGATGTGTCTAACTGATGAGCCCAAATGAGAGCGAAACTCGAGTCTTGGACTCGTTGACTGTCATGGCTGTTGTGGGCTGCGACGTTTTTTGACTATGGAATTTATTATACATACATACATACATACATACATACATATATATATATATTCTATATATATATATATAATTTTCAAAATTTGAAAGATGATATCTTTATTTCCACAGCTAAACAACATCGTAGCACACAAGATCTATGACAGCCAGGAAGTCTAAGACTCGAGTTTCTCCCTTATTTGGGCTCATCAGTTGAACAAATCCGAACTCTGAACTCAAACCAGAGTATCTTACATGCAAGGCGAGTTTTCTGCCACTTGAGCAACCGCGTCACATACAAAAAAGTCTATTAACTAACACTGATCAAGGAAACCGTGGCAGAATTCGACCAGTAAATAAACCAACAACGTCTCGAACAAGAGGTGCGCCCATCCAATGAACGAGTTCAGATGTGTTCAACTGGTTATTCAAGATGAGGGTGAAGCTTGAGTCTTGAACTTCCAGTTTGCTGGCTGTCATGGTTCCTGTGAGCTGCGTAAGTAATCATATCATCTCTCACATTGTGAAAATTCTATTAATTGCTCGCTAGGTAAGCATGCTGGATGGCATCGTCCTAGTGAGTGTAAAATTCATACTTGTGAGAAATTGGTTTAGGTTCTTCTTGGTTGGATGGCCACACCCTAGGTTCGAGACAGAGTAAGTTCATTTCATAGTTGAATTTCTTCGCGGTTTGCTTGATGTCTGCTAGTTAATATACTTTCTTGTGTGTAATGCGGCTGTTCAAGTGACAGAGTACTCGCTTCGAATGCAAAAACGCGAGTTTCGAATCTCGAGTTCGGATGTGTTCAACTGAGAAGCAAAAATGAGGGATAAGCTCGAGTCTTGGACTTCCGGTTTGTTGGCTGTCATGGCTCTTGTATACTGTGACGTTATTTTGCAGTAAAAATACTTATAAATATGCATATATATAAAATTTTTCACGGTAAAAAATATACAACGCTTTGAAAATAATATACGAACAAACACTATGAGCCCCTTTTACCAACAACCTCATCATGAGTTAATCATTTGCTATCAAAAGATGCAAAGAACGAATTAAATTGTCACCCAATAGCAAATACTCGGAGATATATGAAAAAAGGGAAGAAAAGGCGAATTAGAATTCGTGTGAAATATATATACAATAATATAAAATATATGTACAATTGAGATGGAGAGGGTATGGGAACGATTAAAATATATCTCCAAGAAAGTCTAATGATTTAACGAATTCATTCTGTCGGAAACACCACAGCTTGTGTGAAAGAATTGAGACTGACTCCAAACTTTTTAAATGATTTTGAGAGTCAGCCCGGATCAATATTCTAAAACAATCCATTTTATAGGCATTGGAACAAGCTGGATTTTCAGATGTTGGCTAATGGCATATTCCAAAGCAGTAGAAGAGCAAAAATGACTTGCCTTACCTAATCTAATTTCTGCCAGTATATGTTGTTTGATGCGTGTCAGCAAATTTAAGGAGGTTCTTCTCACATAGCCAGCAGCTCGTTGGTAATTAATTTCATAAAAAAACATTATTTGCGTGATGTGGGGCACACCGTCCTTCGTGACTAAGGGGAATGCAGATCTTACACCGAAAACCAATCGTATTATGACAGACAGGAAAGTATTTGTCAAACACTGACCAGCAACTTCGATCCAAGGTAGTTTTAAATAAACAGAACACTTGGAAGGACCAAGGACTATAGGAAAACTGTATTTTTCCACCTGGTTATTAATAATATAATTAATCAAATCCTCCAGATAATCATTACGAATGAAAATATCTTTGACAGTATTCAATTTGTGTTCGAGTTTGTTGAAAGAATAAATTTTAAGAGCTTTATATACTAATGTCTTAATAAGTCCTATTTTTCTAGAGGTATGCTCAGCTGAGCGCCAATCCATATAAAAACTGGTAAAAGTCGGTTTGCGATAAGAAATGAATTATTACTACGTCAATTCAAGACATCTAGGAAAGGCAAGTAACCTTAATTCTCTTTCTCCATGGTAAATGATTATGCTACGTGAAGCGAATCGAAATTTTCAAATAAAATTATTGCTTCACTCTCAGAAGCAAAGGCTGCGAAAGTGTCATCGACGTATCTTAAATATATTGAGGGCTTCAATATATTGCGAAACTGTGTTGACACATAGAATCCTACAAAAATATCTGCTAATTCAGGACCCAGAGGGCTTTCCAACTGAATCCCGTCGATCTGGCTGTACACAACATTATCAAAGCTGAATTCCTCTGATTAGTACATATCAACATGAGTTCAACAAATATATTTTAGGAAAAGGTGGGGGGGGGGAGGAGTTAGATTCGTATTATAACGTGAGTCGGCACAAATATCAATGTTCTCCTGTTGCGGGACATTGGTAAATAGGCTAGAAATGTCAAAATGTCAAATAAACACACGAAGTTGTTAGCAGAACTAGGTTGCAATTTATGTAAATATTCAACCAACCTGAATGAATCGGTAATGCGACATTTAGTGTATAGAGCATCAACTGGTTCTATAATAGTCAATAGCCACTTGGCTAGGGAGTGTTGGGCAGACACTGCCATAGACAAAATAGGTCTAAGCAGGAGAACGTCTTTATGTATTTTAGGAAGGCCATAAAGTCTAGGCCTTAATGAACCAGAAAGGCTTCTTTTGTCATAGCTCTCTTTGGAAAAGTATACTTTCTTATAAAAGCATAAAAGGTGCCTCTGAATCTTAATTTCGTTCTTATTAGTGTTGCCGCATGTTTAAGCAGAGCCAATGCGAACATTTTTTGCAACATATGCCATTTATAAAACTAACTAGCTTGGGTGCCCAGCGTTGTTTGGGTGTTTGAAAGTGTGTGTTGAGCAAAAAAAAAGTTGGAGTAGGCAGGCAGGCGCTAACCCATGACACGAGGACGAAAAAGAAAGTGGAGGTGTGTGTAGTGGTGTTGGTTGAGAAAAAAAAGGGGGAAAATTGCGAGCGCAAAAAAGTGATAGTAGGCAGGTAGGCTCGATCCCGTACCGCAAAGGAGGAAAAAAGTGAAAAATACGTGACGCGTTAGCTGTTGCGCCCATCACCAAACTAAAAGAGAATTGTTTAAATTAAGGCTAGACAATTGAAAAGAGGCGGTGATTTTCGAAAATATCGGCGAAAAAAAAAGCGACCCCTCCCTGTAGAAAAATGCCCGGTTGAGGGTGAAGGAATTAATGTTTTTTGCCAATTTTTCGAAATTCGTCGCCGGAATGGTCGGGGTTCAAAATGATATCGATATCGTGAAAACCCGTCGCCTCTGTCGAAAGTTTTTGTGAGACATACAAGCATACATACATACATACATACATACATACATACATACATACATACAACCAGACAGGTGAGATTCATATAAAAGATGAATTTCACAATTTATAGCGCTAATTAATTTCAAAAGAAAATGAGAATATTGCTTTATGTTTAGCAAATATAAAAAGATATCTGCAACTCTTCTTTCTTAATGTAAAGATGTGTAAAAAAAAGTATTACGAAAATATGTATCCGTATAATTCCCAACTGGCAAATATCGAGAGAATTATTGGTTGTAGTAAAGTGCTTACCAGTGACTCCCTCTATGACAATTATAATAAACTCAGACCCTCTCTATAACACTTGTATTAAAAACAAATCTTTGAACATTCTTTTCATACATAAAGAAACAAATTTCAACAGAAGATTTTATCTGTATTTACTTGACTCCTTATGAGGCCAGAGTTAAACACAGAAAATCCAACTTTGCGATAAAAATAAAATTTCTTCAGTCTTGAAGGATTTCTGTTTCAGTAAAAGATAACAGAAAATATAAAGTGCTGTAGGAACATGTATCAATAAGTGGACATAAAAGAGTAATTTTGGATCATTTCAAAAATTAAGAACTTTGAAAAACTATATCAAGGCGAATCTAACTTTGTGCCCTCACTTTTTAAAAAATCTTCGCACGCTCGAATTTATAGCAATTGTGAAACGAGCCATTTCCTGTTGCATAATAATCACGAATACGCATGCGCCCTGCCTCACTTTTTAACGTTAACCAACGCAGAATAAGCCAGAGCAAGAGAAGCAGCGAAAAATCGAAAATTTGGAGAAAGTAACCTGAAAATTCACTGCATATTGTAGATTAACAAAGCGTCTAATACTATGATAAACATTTAAAAAAAAAAAGAACGCTTTATTCACTGCTTTGGATTGCCTAGTAAATATATATGGATACCTGCAATACGGAAGAATCTTAATTAATGTCAAAAGCATATTGAAAAGTAGTCGAAACATCCCTCAAATGAGTATTGTTTGAATCATTCTCATATTGACAGAAATATAACTGGGCGCTAATTGCAGTGTTCTCAGGTGTCGAATATACCTGAACATTTCTTTCCATGAACTTTGAATTTATATCATTTGAGAGAAATTATGAATTTCTATCATTTCTTTCCCAAGTCGATCTTCTGTGTGTATTCTTTATTCACTTTAACTGCATCTTTATTGAGAACCTTGTCCCTGATACATTTGTTCTTTGATATTTATCTTTTGCATTTTATGCACTGCTATTTTATCATTTTCAAATCTTTAACTTGTGTTGTTGTTTCCTTTTATCACAAAGTGTTCACCATTTGTACATTCTCAATTTTACAGTTCTTCATTCCCCATTGGTTCAGTGCAGATTAGTACTTGAACCTGATGACCTAACTATTTACTTTTATTATTCTGCTGTCATCTAGTTGTTCGTTACGAGAAACAGATCACTGCAATAAAACATAAAAAAGTAGACATGTGTTAACTTTATTTAGCAATTTTAAAATAGACCCTTTTTTTAATTATTATATGTTTATAAACAATATCCGAGTTTAACTGTTTATATAGAAAATGTAACTGTTATCTGCAGTATTACTCATTAATATCCATAATATATAAAAACGGTTAACCTGAAGTTTGTAATATTAATAACCCCATGTGCCCGAAAATAATAAAGAATAGTGAAATTAATGAAAACAAAAAATATTGCGTCCATACAAGTGAAGAAAATACATCGAAAACATAAGCATTTTAGGGTAGCATATTTAATTTAAAATATTGTACTTTAAAATCAATGTGTTAAATCCGGATTATGTAGCTGGTGCGTAGCATATGATACGAGGTCGTTATGACTCGCCATAAAATCATGCCGATTATAAATGTACTAATTGTTTGAAAGAAAATTATCCTTATGTGAGCCTTTGTTATTTGTTAGTTAGTATATTTTTAGCGCTGAGTGTAAGTGCTGAAGTCAAAATAAATAAATGTAAACAGAGAACTATGCATAAAATATCTGTACGAACCGATCTAATGTATGTATATATATATATATATATATATATATATATATATATATAGTAATACACATACAGTATTTTTCGCAGCTCATCGGTGTGGCTAAACAAGCAACTACCTCAAGCCAGAATCGAAACCCGATCGCCCAAGCGACAGTCGCAGCTTCTAACTGTTGTGCCATACGGATGCCGCTATGCGAGAGAGAATTAACATTGTTTTGACATTGTCTAAAGTACCTAAGCTCAATTTGTTTACGCAAAGAGCATCGCTACATACGCTAATGGTAATTTGTATAACACTTCCCAAAAGCTCAACCTAAGATAGGGAGCATTATATATATATATATATATATATATATATATTGGCATGACGAAGCGATTCCCTTACTGGGTTCTCGCTTAAACATGCATGCTTATGTTTAGCCATTTGTTTGTAAACTAAATTCACTTATATATTTATATATATATATATATATATATATATATGTATATATATATATATATGTATATATATATATATATATATATATATATATATATATATATATATATATATATATATCACAGTCGGATTTCGGCGCGGTTTGCTTGATCCGTGTTGGTTAATAGAAATTCTAGTGTGCGGGGCGCTTGCTCAGTTGGTAGAGTGCTTGCCTCGCATGCAAGAGGCTCAGGTTTCGAATCCTGAGTTCGGATGTGTCTAACTGATGAGCCCAAATGAGGGCGAAAGTCGAGTCTTGGACTTCCGGTTTGTTGACTTTCGTGGCTCTTGTGGGTTGCGACGTTGTTTGGCTGTGGAATTTATTATATATATATATACAAATCCCGAGTGGCCAATAAGTCACTTTACACTTTAAAAATTCAATAACCTTTTTTTATATTTTAATTTCTCTTTTCAGAATTATAAAATAGAATCTTTGGAATTTTTTGTATAGATAAGTTTACAACAAAACAACGAGTGAGTATAATTGAATTTCACTTTGAAAATGGACGGTTAATTGTTGCAATGCAAAGATCTTATATGCGCCATTTAAATGTTCATTATCCTCTTAAAAATATGCTATTGAATTTGTTCAACCACAGTTAGTAAACATGGTATTGGTCGCAAACAAAATGGAGCAACTGCACGTACAGCTAGAGCAACAATGCAGTTGTTAACTATGATGTTTCAGGATCGAAAAATCTCTTGAAATTTCGATTTTGAATGGCCTCTACGTTCATCTAATTTGACAGAACTAGACTTTTGGCTTTGGGGATATCTTAAAGACAAAGTGTATGCAAACAAGCCTCGAAGCATCCAAGAATTAAGGCAAACATACGCAGGAAATTCTTTTCCTACAACTTCCGATGTTAAGAACTGTTATAAAGAATAGCTTAGAAAGAGCTCGACTTTGCAAAGCCAAGAATGGAGGCTACTTAGATACATTATCCTTCGTAATTAAGTTAGAACAAATTTCCATACTATAAATTGTGTAATAAAAAAAAGAATTAATTAAATACAGTCATTTAAGAAAAACTTATTTGATTTTCAATCTGTAATGTGACTTATGGGCCACGCTATATATATATATATATATATATATATATATATATATATATATATATATATATATATATATATATATATATATATATATATATATATATAGTAAATTGTTTTGAATAAAATAGGCGGAAGTCTCTCGATTGCGGTGCCTAAACCTTCTTTGTGTCGGCAAAAGGAAACAGCAAACGCATTGTTTCTCTTTGGGGAACTTTGAATCTTTTCTCCCGCCTTTTTCTCCCTCGTTGTGCCAATATTTTAATCGTTTTTAAACGTTAATAAACTTAATTTTAGTTGTCCCCATACTTTTGGCACATTCAATAGTTCCCCATTAGAACTCTTTAAACTTTCGACATAATATTATTTTTTTACGCTATCGATTTTCTCCTGATGAGATGATAGCCGAAAGAGCTCTTGAGAAACTTCCGCCTATTTTATTCAAAACTATATATAAATTCTGTACCTCCAAACACTTATTTAAATATAGTAAATTATAAAAATATATATGGCAATTAAGCTACACAGAATATTCCATGTTTCATCTACGCTCGGATTTGTCAGAAATAAGCCTGACGAATCCTAGCGTGGATGAAACGCGGAATATTCTGTGTAGCTTAATTGCCATATATATTTTTATAAGTTACTACCTAGCTCTACATATGTATTGAGCACTGTTGAAGTAAATATTTAAAGTTTACGCATAAAATAATACTTTCGCATATTAATTCATGTGATTAAATGAAGTAGTTATATATATATATATATATATATATATATATATATATACATATTCTAAGGATATATATGCATATATATATATATATATATATATAGATAGATAGATAGATAGATATATGTGACCTTGTCTGTCTGTGTGACAAACGATCTCTACAAAACTTTTCTTCATTTTTGGTCTATAGACTAGAAACTTGGTATAAATGGGATTTGGGTCCGTGGAACAAATTCGATTTGGTGTTTAGCCGGTAAATTATTTGTTAAGGGGTCAAATTTAAAACAAAAATGGAACTTGGTGGGCGTAAGTCGATAAACATGTTATTTCTACGCATGCATATGCATACATTTATATATTTAACAACGTTATTTTTAAGTATTGAAAAGGTCGGAGATCTATATGTTTAGATTTCGAGTCTATACGATAGCACCCGAGCCATGTATTGTATTTTAAATTTTTGAAATTAATACTATATACTGAGTACAATAAAGTAATCAATTGATTATTTTCTCTATAAGAATAAATAGGAAATTTGCATAATTAAAATATTATATTTAAGCGTATTTTAAGTCACACTGGGGGAGCACTCATATATAGTAGATACACTATAACAATTAATAGAGAATTGGCTTTATAAAGGCGAAAACTGCATAAGTCAACGTATTATATTTAAGCATAGTTTACGACCTCGCAACGCCAGGTAACCAGCTACTACTAAATAAACGGAACTTATTTGAACGACTATAAAAGAAAGGAAATGTTGTTTGTATTTCCGACTATTTAGATAGACATAGACAATCTTGTCTTAGGTCGCGATATTTCTTATTTATAGAGTTTTTCGCTCTATCGAATCGTGTTATTCGTTACCATTCTCAATCTCTTCATTCATATTTTTGCAGGCTTTTTGACAGCATGGACAAAATTAATATCCGCACAATTTTCTTGTTCCATTTCAAACTTGGCCGAAAAGCTGCCGAGTCAGTTCGTGATTTTTAATGATGCGTTTGGCCCAGAAACCACTAACGAAAGTGTGGTACAACGGTGGTTCACGAAATTTCGCAATGGTGACGAGAGCATCGAAGATAAAGACGGTTGCGGCCGACTGCCTGCGGTTGATAACGAACATTTGAAAGCCTTAATTAAAACCGCTCCTCACAAAACCACACAAAAAGTTGCTTTTGAACTCAAGATCGACCACTCAACGGTCGTTTGCCATTTAAAGCAAACAGGAAAGTCAAAAAAGTTGGATAAACGGGTGCCGCATGAATTGAACGATAATCAAACGAATCGTCGTTTTGAGGTATCTTCTACGCTCCTTCTGCGCAACAAAACGACCCATTTCTCAAACGGATTGTAATGTGTGATGAGAAGTGGATCATCTACGAAAATCGACGACGTTCGGCACAGTGGTTGGATGCCGGAGAAGTTTCACAATACTCTCCAAAGCCTAAATTGCACCAAAAAAAAGGTTATGGTGTCTCATCCATCACAGCTTCCTGAATCAGTGAAAAACCATTGCGGCGGACAAGTACTGCTGACAAATTGAGGAAATACATAAAAAACTCCAACATATATGCCTGAGATTTGTCAATATGGAGGGACCAATTCTCCTTCATGACAACGTTCGACCGCATGTTGCAGAAGCTGAACGACTTGTGCTACGAGACTCTACCTCATCTGCCATATTCACCTCTCGCCCACTGATTATCACTTTTTCAGGTATCTCGACGACTTCCTGCACAAAAAATGATCCAAAAGCTGAGATGATGCCGAATCGACCTTCAATGACTTCATCACTTCCAGAACTACGGATTTTTATGCTAATAGGATAAATAAACTTGTTTCTTGTTGAAAAAAATGTGTTGGTTCTAATAATTCTTATTTCGATTAATAAAGTTTATTATAAAAAGAGTTATGATCTTTTGAATTTGAACGTCATAAAAACGACATTAGTTTTGCACCAATCTAATAAATAGAGATTTTTTTACTTTTCATTTTTATAGCATACCATGACACGAGAATAGCATAATTTGCTATAATTTATTAAAAATATTAGGAAGTTCTGCTCGAAAAACGAATACTACGGAAAAATGAAAACACGACCAGGAAATAACTCATACGTCAATTAAAAATTATATAAATAGTTATCTTAAAACTCAATATATTTGTATACATATCCGTTGGAAGCAAGCAAATCGTCCTTGTAGAACTATAGTGGTTTTATTTATAAAATTGCACGATTTTTCTCAATATTCTAAACCGTGTTTGTTAATTTTTTTTTTGTCTGTGGATTTTTGTATTACTTATTCTTAATAAGAATGACATCTAGGAATCTAATATTTAGCATTAGTTTTTCGTCCTATTATACCACCGATATTGACTTGTCCAAAATTGTTTCTGAAACAGAACAGTGTAAAATGAAGCTATCCTCAGGTACATGTATGCAAATCGATGATTCTAAAAACTGTCGATCTCTCCATGCGCCGCCTTTTGGTCGCCATTTCAATTGCTCTTGTTTTTACAATGTGGGAGTCTACATATCTGAGATAGGGTATCCGGAATTCAAATGTGAAATACTGTAAATTCCATCGTCATTTCCAATGAGATTTTATATCTTTATAGTGTTGATTATCATCAGATAGATTCTCTCACTCTCTGTTGTAGATCAAGACAAACGCACTCTCAGTTTCATCGACAGACACCATTTATCCACTAGTGTACACCATCCATAAAATGACAAATGGTCACATTCACTATTTATATATCTTATTAGAATATGCATGAAAATTTTTAGAAATTTTATGGAAACTGTTCCAGACAAGATTGGAAGCCACTTGATGTAAGTAGCTAACAAGAATGCATTATTGTTATCGTAAAAACAGAGGATGCCTATTGATCTTAGTCTAAAACAGACAAAGGCTATAGGTAGGATGTAAATCTGTATGAAGAGCTCTCCACAAGTCTTTGAGAGAAGCTACTAAATGAGATATAAAACACTGAATTGATTGAGACCACTAAACAAAGGGGTCATATGAGTTTAAACCAAGCTAGCAAGGAATATATCAGAAAATTCTGACACATTACGCCAAAAATTAAATTTTTCATATATAAATTTTCATTACAATTTCGGATGACCCACATATGAAGCACCCACAGATGACGTTATTTTTTACAGCGTAGAAAATGTCTTTGTGAATTTACTTCAAGCAGCGGCGTAAGTCTTGGGTTTTTTGTCTGAGTTGCTCTTTGCTTTCACGCTTTCTCTAACTACTTGAACCTTGAAAATTTTACTCGCTAACTCATACGTGAAGAAATGGGAATACATATATATATATATATATATATATATATATATATATATATATATATATATATATATAGGGGGGATGTTTTTGGCATTATCTATTTCGAGTTTGAATTTTCGAGCTTCACCCTATAATTAAAATCCAATAATGAACTTTTTATCAATTTGTGAAGTCGGCTTAATTTTGTATTAATTTACGTGTTAAGCAGAATTTATCGCGATCACACACACGACCCAGGAAGCAATCTACCTTAAAAATATCCTAAAGACTATTTTAGAGCCCGAATTAACAAAAAGCTTCTCAGTAATTAATTGTGATAATCAAGTTAGTATAGTCTTGGCACAGAACACGATAATTAACCAAAGATCTAAACATATAGATATAAAATACCATTTCATATAAAACGACATGAAAAAGGAATCCTTTATTTTGAATTACATATCATCAAAACAAAATATCGCTGATGTATTCACAAAATCCGCAACAAGAATAAAATTAAAGCGTTTTGCTTCAAAACTTGTTGGAGGATTCGACTTGGAATAATTTTTCACGGGCCTGTATATATAAAAAGTCCTGAGCAAGACGTTCAACAGAATCCATTTTGTTTGTATTAACATTTTAACCTACTAATGCGTAACTAATACTTTTACTGAAATAAAAAATATAAAAAGTAAAAAAAAGTCATTTTTTTGCAAACGTTTCCTTTGCAAATTTTCGTTTTGACAAATACTTTTTACATGCTTATTTAGAGGCGCACATAAATTACAATTGACTTTTATTTTTATGCACATTAGTTTTCTTTCTTATTTATCAAAAATGCCCTATTTTTGCATTGTTTTAATTAATAAATAAAAAAGAACTCTTTTTAAACGGGTACATATTTTCATGTATATTTATATGTATATTCATTTCTATGCTTATGTGTATGCGTTTTTGAACAATGCTGCATAATCAAATTTACGAAATGGCTTCTTTTTTTCACATGCCCACCCCTTTTTAAGGTAAATATAAAAAATTCATTTATTTCTCTTTTATGTACACATAGATGTATATGTTTGACATTTGAACAAAATTAAAAATGGCGTCTTTTTAAGTGCAAAAATTTTAAGATCCAAATGATTTCTAATCTCTTCTTCTCTATTCTATCTTCTTTTCTATCTATCTATCTATCTATATAAAATGAACTAATTTTCCCCCTGGGATTTTGACCTTAATAGGATTAAAAGTCAAAGCGTTTCTTGAAAATGTAATATGTCCAACTGCAGCACAATATCTGAGGTGTGTTATAGGCATATTACCTCTATACTTCATCGCTAATCGTAGATTTCTATATTTTTTCTGTTGAGAGTTCACTGCCAAAATCGGTTAAGATCAATGCAAGTAGTAAAACCTTTTCTCTCTAATAAATTCCTCCTTCCCCCGCCACCCATTTACACCGTTGTGTGATCGTTCACAAGGGACAGTTTCGAACGAACACCGGTCTCGGTTTTCTGTACTTCGTAGTTGCTTAAAAAACTGGAATGGAATTTCACTATGCCTTTCCGTTGGATGCTTCCTATTGGGTGAAACGCACCAGGCTTACTTTTACGTTGCTTAATTACCATTTATTTCCCAACATTTAATTACCTAATAATTACTTCCACAAACATTGTCATATTTTGTGCCATAATGTCTCTTGGATAGTTTCAAACTGGAAAGGAACCCTTGTTCAGAAAATCGAAACATCACTAAAAATTGAAGTCTGAGTGCGCTACCATCATTCTATTTTATGCCATAATATAAGTTGTCTGAAGTAGTGATAAATCAATAATTCATCAAATGCCTAAAAAATGCAACCAACTTAGAGACTCACATATGGAACAACAGCTTACATATTAATTGCAATATTGCACAGTGACAGTAAAGCTACCGATAGGGACTTTGTTTCTAAGGTGACAGATCTTGACATTTCCAAAGCCTTTGTTAAGGTCTAGCACAAATCTTTGATTTACTAAGTTTGCGAGATAAGGAATATATAGAAATATTTCATATCAATCTATCAAATTTCTTCTCTTTGATAAAAAGTTGTGATCTTCCAAACCTGTTTCTGAGATTATTTGTTTTCATTTATGCAGACGACACAAATGTCTATTGGTGGCACTTCGAAGACCATTGGTGGCCAAATTATTGCTGATTCTCTCTTCGCATCTGGAGAAACTGGAGTACATGGAGCAATATTCTAACAAGTGGCATAACTAAAATCATCTCGTTTTACCACAAACTATCAGAACCCTGTTTGTGTGAGATGAAATTCATGCCTTTCTCATAGAGAAAACCTCTTGCTTTAATAAGTGTCTACGACTGACTTTCAATTCACATCTGAAATATAAGACTTGCATCCAATTTATTGCTAAGGATGCTGGAAAAATGATTGGATAATTCTATCGCTTCACAAAGTACCTCACTCCCGATGATACGGCTTATTGCCGTCACCCCAACAATGGGCAAATAGTCGACTGCATCGTGGATGCATTGGAAAACGAAAATGGCTGAGGGAGCAAACGTTGACAAAAATCTGGTTTGGAGTCACGATAGGCGGATGCTGAATCACTGTAACAGCTTGCCGGCACTTTTTACAGTTGTGCTGGCTCTGGTCGTATTAGCTGGTCTGTCTGTGGGACTTTGTCTTATGATAGATATCAAAGGTCAATGTTATATTATATGCGAGACTTCATTGTATGCGAGATTTAATTATATGCGAGACTTGATTATATGCGAGACGTCATTATATGCGAGACTTCATTGGCTATGCTATATGTCAAGTAGTGAGTATCTACGATAAAGGAAATCGAAATTATCGCAAACGATGTGATTTTACCTCTCCTATAGCTCTGACTCTGATTTTCAACTTAGATATTCAAAAACTAACTCACTTCGAAGTTATATCATGATCAATGTTTTGATCATGTCTGTTGTCAAGCCAAGCGCTGCGAACACTAGACTTTACTGAAATAGGCAATATTGTAAATTAAACCAAGGCTAATCATATTAACCGGTCTTTTTCTCGTATAATATAAGTCGAAGATGATTACATTCCACGCGTGAGATAAACGGGATACTTTTGATAGTAAACTACTTATGCTATCTAATTAGGAACCGTCAATGTTTATTTATCGCAGTTTATCGAAAATTGGCTTGGGGGTTTATTAATGCTTAGTGTGTTGGTTCAGGTCTTCTCGAATTGCAGAGTTCTCAGAATGGACATGGCGACGGGGTATACTTGACTTTCTTCTTTGAAATTCGCCACCCACGACGTCAACAAACACATATACACGCAAACTCGCACACAGAAACTCAACAACAAATACAAGTTCATACGCACACACGCACACACGCACACATTAGAAAAATGACGACAGCTGTAAGAGTAAAAGTTATATTTGCGAACCACAAAACACTACTTTTAAACGAGTTTGAAATCTATGTAAAAAATATGAGCTAAAATACTGTACAGATTCGTGCATGAATTATATATATATATATATATATATATATATATATATATATATATATATGCACGTTTAGATGTGATATCTTTATTTACCTAAATTTCGTATTTATTACTAGAGAGCAAATTGTGTAGTGAGTATTTTTTTGTACAAAATATATTACGTTGATAAGAAGGTTCTTGCGGAATTTTTAATTTTGACTTCAAATCATGTATTTTTGAATAAGTTTTCGTTATAATACCTTTACTTTATATATCATGTTAAGAGCGTCTTTCGCTCTATCTAATCGCTTTAATTAAAATCGTTTTAAAACAATGTCTTTTTGCAGAACGTTGAATACAAGATGGAACAAAAAGCAAGTTCGCACAATTTTCTTATATTAATTCAATCTAGGCCGAAAAGCTGCTGAAACAGTTCGCGATATCAACAAAGCGCTGGGCCAGGAACCACTACTAAACATTCAATGGTGGTTTAAGAAATTTCGTGACGGCGATGAGAGTTTTGAAGATGTTGAGCGTAGTGATCGGATATTGGATGTTGATAACGATCAATTAAGAGCCTTAGTCGAAACCAATCGCCGCACAACTGTTTGAGAACTTTCTTCAGAATTAAACGTAACGTATACGACGATTTACAACCACTTAGAAGAGATTGGAAAAACAAAAGAGGACATGATAAATGGGTTTCTCATGAATCTAGAACCATCTAACTGCAATTTAATGATGAATTTAATAAGGCATTATTTGTAAACACTTAGTATTCATAAGTATGTTAGCCTGATAGCCAAAGTTAACCATCTTGTTTTTTATGGGCTGATTTTTTTTCAGACAGGGTCAACTTTTCCCTAAAATAGTCTCTATAAATTTTCTAAGAGAAATCGCTAATTACAGTCTAGTTCATTTATTTCTTCGATACTATAACAGGCACCCAAAGAGTGGCCAACTGGTGGGATAATCAGTTTACAATTATTAGAAACCTTCTCAATTGCAATTACTGATAGCTTTTTTCTTGGGAGTTCAACGTTCACACGCATTGGACGAACATTTTCAGAATGATGGATTAAAATATTACACATAAGATGCTATCAAGTTTGTCAAAACGAAGGCAGATTTCATCTGCTGAGCTAAAAATCTTACATCTTTCAATATCCTAAACTTTATAACGCCAATATTCTCCCATGTATGGGGCATTATAACCATATCTAAGGCGGTGTATCAACCCTTAGTGTTTTCCTCCTGGACAAGGTACAAAAAAGCCTCTAACTTAATAGGCCTCACACTGTATATATGTGTGTCGCAAAAAGTTACATCTATGTGATCGTTTTACAGGTACGTAGACGAAATGTAATTTGATGAGCTCATCCGCTTGTACCTCCTTAACGAAAACATCTAACAAACTAGACGAGTAGCAATTTCCACTTTCTCAATGCAGAGGTCCCCGAATACAGGAAAACATTCGATCCTAATAGTTTCTGTATTTAGACCGCTTCTATGTATGTAGTTTGCTGCATAAGATACTCTAGAATCTGACCTCTAATCGGAAAAGCCCTTTACGCCGCAGCTACAATATGCTTTGTTAAGGGCAAATAAAAACCATAAATAAAAATAAATTATTTAAATTAAAATTGAAAATAAAAATATGATTACGAGTAAAATAAAATCCATCAATCTCATCAGCTTTTATCAAAAGAAAATTGACCTTGAAAAGTGATGACTCATTCCAATTTCGAGGCCTTAAATGTAGCATCTGTTTTGCCCTCTGTCAGAGGAGGAGAAAAAATGAACTCGTGTCTAACTTTTCCATCATACTGGGGTAAGTTAATAGGCACTCATTAGTAGAAAAGAAAACAAAAAATGTTGAAACCCAAAGGAAATTAACACCGTGAATCGTGTTCTTTTTAACCATTTAGTCCATTTTAATATAATATTCTTTAGTTTAAAATATACACAAATTACAATTGTAATTATAAAACGATGCTTTAAATGTTTAAATCTATCGTAATAGAAGATGCAACACATTTAATTATGTTGTTTAGACAAATGCGTTAAAGGGAGTTGATTAATTACGGTAAATTACCTTCATAATCACATAGTATGTGTCCAAAGATTATATTGTTAACATTAGCTTACTCGATAATTTTCTAGTCAAAATTCTCTTTAGAAAGACATCAGATATTTACGTAAGAGACCACGAGAAGGTTGCCAACATCCTAAGTGAAAGTTATCTTTGTGGAATGAACTGAATTCGAACATGTAAAACCCAGGTTGCCAGTTTGTGTCGTTAACCACAAGACCACCGTCAATAATAAAGTACCATAATACAGACGGACGCGATTTATGAATCTATAGTTGTATTTTAAATAAATTATTTTACGATATTTCATTTTTTTTATAAACGTGTATTCGATTTGTTGAGAGAAAGCATGGTTATTGCAATTTAGATTATCTATTAGGAAATGCATGTACTATAATTAGTTGCTCCAAAACACTGTCGAAATGTTACCAACTTATTGTCATGGTGATTCTATAATTTATTCTACAATCGCCATGAAGTCGAAATAACTTTTTCCTTTCTGGTAAGTAATTGTTGTACTCTAGTTTAAAACAATGGTCTTAGTGGTGATGTGGTGGTGATGTGAATCGTTTATCCTCTCTTTTTGAGTGGCCGAATTAATAAAATCAATGAAAAACCATAGCAAATAACTTCGTTGTTCATGCTGAGATTACATTCACTTCTTACGTAATTTTGCATAATGCTGAAGCAAGTACATCAACCTGACTTTCATCTTTTGCTATCAACTTTTGCAAGGTAGAAGAGGACTAAAAAAGCAAGTCTGCTCACGTTTCCGATTTTTTAGATAAGGATTATAAATTCGTATTTGGATTCTTCGGACTAGTATTCTCATCTTAAGTGTTATTTACACAACGTTTCGGTCGATGTAATATCCAACCTTTTTCGGGTGTATCCGGTGTGCGATTGAAAATACAATTCCCGTTTGATTACAAATTCAGTCAAATCTGACGGAACAAAAACATGCAACCTCTGTGAATTAAATGTCCACGTGGCGCAGTGATTAGAGTACTTGGAAAAATTTAGTGGTAAAAGTGAGATTCTTCTGAAAATTGCAGGTTAAATCCCTGATGCAGTTGACTGAAAATACAATTTCTCAGGACTTCTAGCCAGTCATAGAGAACGGAACGAGGGCATGCTATCCCGTGAATTAAATAAAAGATTTCGTTCAAAATTCTGCACAAATTCACGAGTTCGATTGAAAAATTCCCGAGATCGACAAGTCTTGAAGAATGGTTGGAGGTTATATCGACTGAAACGTTCTAAAAATACGTTCTAAAAATGACACTCGAAATAAGAATAGTAGTTTGAAGAATTCAAATAATTCAAGTCTGATCACTTTGGCACGTGATATTTTTCTTCACATCATAAGCTACGTAGCCTAATCGAAAACTTTTACGAGGAAAATATGGTATCTTTCTTATCACAAAAGTACATCTACATATAGGTGCATCTACATGTTTATTCATTTTCTTCTCTTTTGAAATATGCAAACCGAAGATTTCCTTTTGATTCATTCATTGAATAACATTCAATATTTGTCTAAATCTGAAGACAAGATTAAATATTGGATCAACGTAAACTGAAGACAAGATTAAATATTGAATCAACGTATTGATTGTGATCGATTAAGCACATTTTTTTTTTAGATTATAACGTATTTTGATAAAAAATGTCTTATTCAATTTTAGATTTGTTATACTTCACCTACGTAATTTTCACGTGAAAAATTGAGTTTTAAGATTTCCCAATGATTCTCTAAAAATGTTTTATTCGGATCAGAGAACAAAATAGAAAACATTATATAATCACTGTAGATATATACTGAATATTCACATATACACACACACACACACGCCCACACATGCGCGCATATATCTATCAATCTCTCTCTCTCTCTCTCTCTCTATATATATATATATATATATATATATATATATATATATATAAAATAAAAATTACAATTTTTTCTGCACTCATTCTTTCTCTCTTCTTCTTCATCCATTTTTCTTAATTGCACCTTGTCTCGGCAGCCGAGATAACGCATATCTTATTTTTCTTTTAATAATTTTATTTGAATTCTTCCCCCTTTTCCTTGTACCTATTTGTGAATTATTCCACGGATTTCGGCCTTTTGGGTTATTTTGGATCATCTTCCAATTACGCGATTTCCTTGGATTTTACTTGTGCGAATGGAAATTTAACTAACTTTCTTGGATTTACATTTTTGGATTTTATCGTCATTGGGTAATTTACCTTTCACCAGACTATCCATTCACGTGAAATCACCTTTTTCTTCACCCTATTCCCTATGTTTCACTTTTTGTTATCAAGTAAGATCTTTGACTTACTTGCAGTTTCATCAAATACTTTTGCATGCAAAATCCGATCCCGCATTTTGGTAATTCCTACCCTCTGATGAGAAGGAAAATATTTCTTCGAAACTCCGCGGATTAAGGAATATCCACTTATTTTTCCTTTTTAAATTAAATGTTTTAACTCTTTTTTAAAGTGTTTTTTAACATGTTTTATTAACTATTTGCTCATATATATATATATATATATATATATATATATATATATATATTAAATTTATTTATACAAACATTAATAGCTACATGGTAGACACATGTTGTTTCATTGGATGTACTTCTAGGAAACTAAACTCTACTGGTTATATATATATATATATATATATATATATATATATATATATATATATATATATATATATATATATATATATATATATATATATATATTAATCGTATCTTTTAAAATATATTCACGGCATTATGAGGTTAAGATTTAAAAAAGAAAAATATCTACTTCTCTTTCACAACGTTATACCTTTTTTCATTTATTTTACAACCACTTTTTTCCTTTTGAAATAAAACAAAGCCATACGTTTCATTACTTGTCACAGGCAATTAATATCAGGAGGTTCCGTCAAATGTTTTAAATAAAGATTTATTTGTATGTAAATAAGACCCAATAGGGGTGCGGATTTGAGTCTATGTTGAGATATAGGAATGAGTGGGAAAAGGTGGGGTTTAAAGATCGAGATAGAGGTAATATAAGACTAGACAGAACAGTATTTGTATGCGTGTGTGATGACAGCCCTGAATCTTTAACATAGGTTCAATCAGCAGGGGAATGTGAATTTGACATATCTATGCTAAAAGGGGTCTAAGATTTAATTAGGGTTGTTTAGTCATAAAAGTGATTTTAATTTGACTAGAATTTTTAAGTGGTAAGAAAAGGTGTATATATATATATATATATCCCTGCATACATTAGTGAAGAGGTTAAGAAATAAGGAAGAAAATGAAAAGATGCAAGGGAGAAAAGAAAAAAAGAAGGAAAAGAGGAATAAAAAAAGGGTAAACTAAGAATGAAAGGGGAAACCATAAATAATTTATTGGTGGTGATTCTAAGGCATACCTGTCTCCTCCATACTCGTCGCCCATCCGATATGATATTTTTATTGCAAACTTTGCTTTCGTATAAGCTCTATCGTCTGAAGGGGTCTCTAGTAACTAGTAACTAGATGACCGAAACATACTTATGAGTGTGTCGCAAGATATCATTGCTTGTGTAAAAACAAAGTGTACACCCTGCTCTCTTCGATATTGAGCACTCTTGTATTAACCTCGTTAAACAATAACCTCAGATGATATATATATATATGTGTGTGTGTGTGTGTGTGTGTGTGTGTGTGTGTGTGTGTGTAGTCATCGATATCAGTGCCGCTAGACTAGCATCTCTCCCAAGCCAAGGATTGAACCTAGAACCGTCTTGTTAACAGTCGGCAGTTCTTCAAGTCGATAATGGAATCGACGCCCGTAAATAACTCGTCGGAATGTCTATTTAAATAGACACCCGCCATCACTTTTATAGTGCTCAAATCACCTGTTCGTAAACAAACAAACAACGAGCCTCGCATTTTCAGCCAATTTAGTAGCGGGTGAGATTATTTACGACAGTGCTCTACCCAAAGAGGGGGGGGGGTTAAAATATATTTGTAGTCATCGACATACGGTCCTGTTTCTTTGTATCACAACTCATCAGTGCCGCGCTCTCTCTCTCTCGCTCTCTCTCTCTCTCTCTCTATATATATATATATATATATATATATATATATAAATTAATAGGTTTACTTATTTATTCTCGGGTAGGAATGAGTATAGAGGTATGCATAGTCCTTAGTGACTCTGAACTATGTTTAGTACTTCTTTAATATACTTCCTCTGATAAATTGGGAGTGGGGACAGAAATAAGAGCGGGGTCTGTGCAGGGGACAAAACTAAATTCTGATTCTTTAACAGGCGTCCATTATATAGTATGGAAGTAGAAAGTTTGGTTTTTAGAAGAAAAAAAGAGTGACGTGTCAGAATTGATAATGATCGCAAGACAACGACAGAGACGCGTGTCAAAATACTAGATGGGAATTTTACTAGGAAAGGATAAAAGGACGGTAGTACGAGTGAAGGCAACGAGAGCGAAAGGACCGGGACCCCCACTTCGTTTCGAAATGATGATAATCTAAGAAAAGAAAAGAAAGTAATAAAAAAAATAACTGAATCAGAACACAAAAGGAAGGGGTTAGGATTAGGGGTTTGCTTCAATTTTCTCCGGTTTTCAAGAAGATAATTCGATCGCCTGTTGGGAAAAATCTTGTCTGGAGTTTATATATATATATATATATATATATATATATATATATATATATATATATATATATATATATATATATATATATAGTACTATTTATAAAGCTAATGTGACAGATTTAAGTGCAGCGTGACCGATTGACCCACATCTAAAATAAATATTAACGCACCTGTGTAGCTTGTTTGAACACATGATTCAATTCATACTTATTTCACTAAGCTTGATATATGCATGTCATTTTTTATTAAGTAAACTATTTTATGCGTGTCTTAAACCTCCAATAGACGACCCTTGACCCGGATCTTTTCTACTTTTTGCTACTTCCTTATTTATATTTTATATTTTTGGAAAATCTTTCCGGTGTTTTCCATTTCGATAACGTCATTCCCAGTGTATTCCACTTGTTTTCATGGATGCATTGCCCAGTCGTAAAATACTCTTCAATATGATATTTTGATTCATGCAGATTTTGAATTTATTATTATAAAACTCTATCGGTTATTATATTGTACGCAATATGTGGTAGTCGCTGTCTAGCGTGACGCGGACCTAGAAACAGAGAGACAAAAAGTACATGAGAACCTCAACGCTACTTCACAGATTATAACATTGTTAGGAAAAATAATTTAGTTAACTACTCAGTTTTGCCTTCACAAGCAAATGTAAACTTCACCATTAAAAAATAAAAAATAAAAATAATAATAATAATAATAATAATAATAATAATAATAATAATAACAAAAAAACTTGACAATATGACATAAATGGCTGAAAATTGTAATTTTTATTAAACAAAGTATTTCAAGGAATTTTAAGAAAAGAAAAAGACGCGACTTTCTGTTTTATTTTTAAATAAATTGCCTACTTATAAATTGCCTACATTTAATACTTTACAAAAATGTATAATACTTAATTATATTTCGTTTAAATGGTTTTTACAATGATTTGAATCTATTTTTAGAATAATAACAGAATATTACTTTATAAGATATTTATTGATTTATGTTACCTCTTTAGAAAAATACAATAAAAGGCTTTTGGAGTCGCAGAATTATTAAAAAATAACGATAAATTTTATTAAGTTTTATGAGACCATTCTGTTCTTTCACCTAACAATTGCATAAACAAAACAACCCCCGAAATATGACAAATTCAATTTATTTTAGGGCGGGGGGAATACATTAGAAACATAAAATGACAGAACATTTAATTTAATTGTTTTGGGGATTAATTATTGGTAAATTTTCGTTTTTCTTATAGAGTAAACGACGTTGGGCCACGTCGTAAAAATTACTACAGACTTTTTGACTGCTTCAAATTCAAACTTATGTTTGAATTCGAAGCACAAACTTTTAAAAACAAAGATCCCCCCTCACGTGTTAATGTTTATAAGCGTTATTTAAATAGTACACTTAAAACAATCCTCTTGCTAAAACATTAACTAAGATACCGCTATCTAGTAAGTAAAATCGATTTCTCTTAATGTAATATGCAAACGGGGTGATCTCTTAATTGTATATTTTGCAAGAATCATACTACTTATAGAAATAAATGAAAGATTAAATTAAGAAACGTTTTGTATATGTTAATCAAATTGTGAACAAACAAACAAGCAGACAGGAATACGAATTTATATATATCCTCACAAATCCTAAAACAGCTAACTTTTACACTACTCCTAAACTATACAAACTTCACAAATTCATAACAAACACAGACACTACCACCGCTACACCTCAAACTTTCGCCCTCAACTCCGACAATATTTATGAACTAGCGAAATCCCTTAACATCTCACCTACTGGTAGACCTATAATATAAGGTGTTGGCACCCTAACAGAATATATCTCTGGATATATAGATAAAAAATTTTACCCCTTTATTACCCAACATCCTTCGCTATATTTAGGACATCACACATTTTCTCAACACTATTGGACAAATCGACAATCTTTCACAAGAAAGTATTTTAGTCAACTTAGACGTATCAGCTCTATACACTAACATTCCTCGTGACGAGGGAGTAGAAGCCTGTAGAACATTCCTCCTACACAATAATTTCCCCAACGACAAAATAGAAGCTTATATACTTCATCCTCACACATAATAATTTTAAATTTAACAATCAAAATTATCTTCAAATAAAAGGAACCGCCATGGGTACTAAAATTGCCCCTAGCTATGCCAACATTTTTATGCTAGAAACCAAACTCCTTGAAAACTTCCCCCACAAACCGTCCCATTATTGTCGATACATTGATGATATGTTTTTCATATAGCCACATGGATTAACCAACCTAAATAATTTCCACAAATACATCAATAATTCACATAACAATATAAAATTTACCATGGAACACTCATACAACTCCATCCCATTCTTGGATGTCACTATCATATCCCATAACAATTGACTATCAACGTCCCTCTATATTAAACCCACTGACAATTCCTCACTTTCTATAGCAACCATCCATTAAACCTAAAAATCTATCATTTATAGTCCATGCATACGAATAAAACGCATCTGCTCGGACCCCCTAGACTACATACACCATATCACAAAGCTTACGCAAAAATTCATCAATAATCAATATCCCATTAAGTATATTAAAGAAGCCATAGAAAACTAATAAAATTCACAGATCATGTCTCCTCCAATACAAACAAAAAACATTAACAAACGCATCTCAATGGTTTTCAACAATGGCCAACACATACATAAAATTACAACGCACCTAAAGAAAACTTATACCAACCTAAAAAAAATAACCCCACTATTAAGTCTATATTTTACCTTCCATCAATTAAGGCGATCAAACAACCACTCAATCTCTCAGGCATACTCACCCACAAACACACAGATGACACACAACAAAATGGCAATTATAGATGCAATAAACCGCGATGCCTCATATGCATACACCTAAATACCACACCTCTATTCAATATACCTGAATGTAACACTCACATAAAACCGCCGCATCTAACATGTGACAGATATAATATCATATATTATATATATTGCCTCATTTGCAACAACGGCGGATATATTGGAGAAACTCTGACACGTTTTCGAATCCGCCTAAGCAATCATAAAACGACAATCAGACAAAAATCTCCCACCCCACTAGCAAACCACTTCAATTTACCTGGACACCCTATAGACAATATTAGATGCCTCCTAATAGACTCAAATTTCCTATCGACAAAAATACGAAAACAAAAAGAAGTACAATGGGTCACCTGACTAAACACTCACAAGACAGGTCTTAACACAGTAGCCAATTTAAATTCTACAAATACTTAAAAAAAAATAATTAAGTAACACAATCACGTACACATACATATATATTTATAAGGGTGTATTAATTTGTTCTTGTTCTGTATTGATTTCATTATGTATATTACATCTTTTCGTTTTATAGCTAACACACGTATTATTTTCTTGTTATTCTTATTATTACATTATTTATCATTAATATTATTATTATAATTATTATTACTATTATTTTTATTATTATTATTATTATTATTATTATCATCATAATCATAATTATTACTACTATTATTTTCGTTATACCTAACCTTCTATCTGCACCATTTTCCTATATATGCACCATTTTCCTATATATATATATATATACACACACATATATATATGTATATATGTATATATATGTGAATATGTATATATTATATATGTATATATATATATATGCGTGTGTGTTTAAATCATTAGCTTCATATCTCTACTCATTCACTCACTTTATTTTATATATGTTTTTAAATAGTAATTGATATTTGTGTTTGCTATTATAAGTATGTGCATATGCGCATATGTATGTATGTATGTATGTATGTATGTATGTATGTGTGTATGCGGGGATATGTGTGCATATATCTGTATATATATATATATGTATATTGTTTATATATGTATATGTATGTTATGTGGATATGTAATGTATATATATATATATGTATATGGATGTGTAAGTGCGTATATGTGCGTTTGTTTATATATATGTGTGTGTGTGTGTGCGTATATGTGTGTGTATGTGTGTATATATATGTATGTGTGTATATATATATGTGTGTGTGTGAGTATGTATATATGTACGTAATATCTACGAGGCTAGTTACCTGCGTGATTTGTTTCAACTATCATTTATATTTACGTATGTATATGTATGGTTATATGTATATGTATGGGTGCAGATGTATGCATATAGTTGTATATGTGGGTATATGTTTGTTTATGTACGAATATCTAAATATGTGTATATATGTATGTGTATATATTTATGTGTATATGTATGTACATTTGTGTGCATGTATGTATATGCTGGTATGAATACGCCCACACAGTTTTAGGCGTAGACCTTAATATTAAGCATGTATAAATACTTATTAATATTTTTTATTATTTATAATTTATATATATATATATATATCATAATTTATGTATATGTTCATATGTCTCTATAATTTATATGTATCTTTCTATGATATATTTATGTGTGTATATATATATATATATGTATATTTCTGTCCATGTAATGCATAATTATGTTGATGTGCACATCTTTGTACTGCATTACATGCTCTTGTATTGATTTTTACATGGGAATCACCACTTATCAAGGCCCGTAAGACACTCGGGATAAGGGTTATTTTATATACAATAATCAATGGGATAATATCGTAGTAGTAGGTGGTATTGGAGATTTGATAAAGTGTCTTACTTAAGGGGGCGATTAATCAGGAATTTGTTTATGTTGGACTTGAAGACGTCCAAGTTGTAGTCAGGTGGGAAACAGGCAAACGGAAGAGAATTCCACAGGCGTGCACTTCTCAGAAAAAAAGCTATGTTCATGGAATCTACGTTTTGATTTAGGCACAGATAAAGAGCGGGGGAAATTACTGCAAGACGGGTGTTTATCATGAAGGATTGGCGAGGAGGGAGCAGAGATTGGAGCTCAGACGAGCACTTGCCATGGAAATAACGATAAAACAAAGACAGGCTCGCAACGTCTCTTCTGAGGGAGACAGGTTGCAGGGAAGAGGAGAGAGCATCCCCCACTAAGCCACAGTCTATTTTGTACTTTGTCAAGGCAGGATAGGCTGTTTTTTGAAGCTCCAGCCCAGATATGACAGCAGTACTCACTCTTTGGACATACTTGGCTTTTATACAGATAGAGAATTGCATCAATAGTGAGAGATCTTCTGAAGCGGTAGAAGGATCCTAACATTTTCCCAGCGGCCCGGCCAACAGACTTTATATACGTGTTCCATTTCGGATCAGGAGTAAAGGTCAAACCCAGGAGCTTGTCAAAACATGAAGTCTCCCCAATACGCGAGCCATCTATTTCAATTGATGCTAGATGAAGAACAGAACTTTGATGATGTAAAGTTAGGAGCTTGGTTTTAGATGCATTAAAAGTAGCCAGCCACCCCCCACTGACACACGTGCCCAAGATCAGAGGAGAGGGAATCAGAGAGAGCTTTGTCATTTACGGCCTTTGATGTGTTGCCGTAGATGGTCGTGTCATCAGCATAGATGTCAACGAATGAATTAAGTATGTGTTTTGGGAGATCATTGATGTAGATCAGGAAGAGAGTTGGGTCCAGGATGGAGCCCTGGGGGACTCCAGCATTAATACTGTGGGCCTCTGATTTCTGCCCATCAACCACTACTCTTATGAGCCTATCAGAGAGAAATGATTTAATTATTGAGAAAATATTTCCTGTTATACTGTAGCTGGAAATCTTGTGAAGTAGGCCTTTATGCCAAACCTTATCGAAGGCCTTTGATATGTCAAGAGCAATTGCCCTAGAAAGGAAGCCTTTGTCGAGAGATTCACTAATCCTATGGTATATAACTGTTAGCACATCAGCTGTAGATCTAGCAGAACGGAAACCATATTGCATGTCACTAAGAAGGTTATTTCTGCTTAGGTGGTTGACTACTTCTTTATTTAATATGGATTCCAGTAACTTACTCATGACACACAGGAGACTTATTGGTCTGTACTGAGGGGGAGATGACTTATCACCTGAGTTCTTAAATACAGGGCATACTGACGAGGTTTCCAGGGTGTTGGAAAGCATTTTTCCTTAAGGCAACGGTAAAACAGTTTTGTAAGTATGGGAGTAAGTTCTGGTTGAAGCTTTTTCAACACTATAATTGGAATGCCGTCTGGGCTTTACTGGAATCAAGATTCTTGATTAGTTTGGCGACCTCGTGCACAGATATTTGTATGTTGGATAAGGTGTTGTCTGTTGTTGGAGGAAATACGGGGAGTTGATGCCCTTCGTCGCAGAGGGTAGAGTTAGCTGCAAAGTTCTTTGCAAATAGTTTGGCCTTGTCTGATGCTGATGAGATGACCTCAGGTCCATTGATGGTGGTTGGGATGGAACGCACGCATCTGTTCAGGATCCTGTTTGCTATTTGCTAGAACTGGTGGGAACCAATCCGCTGCTCAGCTACTTTGGATTTGACGGACTGAGCATATAGTTCTCTTACATTTTTTATTACTCTTTTACAGTGGTTGCTGGCAGTCCTGAAGGGAGCTTTAGTCTCAATACATCTATTACGTGATTTCTGTGTGCAATGTCAGCGGCACATTCTGGGGAGAACCATGGCTGGCTGTTAGATTTTTGTTGGAATGTTTTGGATGGTATGAATCGGTCTATGCCTACAATTAACCATTCCGTAAGGTCTGATACTATAGAGGATACATCCTTTTTAAACATGGAATGCAGAGGTAGATCAGATATGAATGTACGGAAGCTATCCCAGTCAGCCACAGAGTATCGATATACAGTACGGTGGAGAGGTACATCTGAAGACATTGAATTTTATTTTTATCTTAACTGATACAAGTGTGTGATCGGAGGATCCCAGGGCAGATAGAACGGAACATGAACATAGCTCAGGGGAAGTTGTGAGAAAAAGGTCTAGAAAGCTTGCATACTGACCAGTAGTATCGGTTCATGAACAATCTGAGTGAGGTCATAGGCAATGGTAAAATCATGACAGAACCTCCCCTCATCATCTGTCTTATTTGAGTGGGTCAGCATTTCCACATTATGGACATTGAAGTCACCGCAAATGTGAATGGTAGCCGAAGGATGAGCAGACAGGATGTGGTCAATTTTCTCAGATATACTCTTAAGGATAGTAACCCCGCTGTTGTGGGGGCGATAGAGAGCAAATATGAATGTGGTGGTGTAAGCAAGGGCAACCCGGAAGCACATATAAGGTAAATTAGAGTCTTGTCTGGAGATATCGCAACCACACAGCAAGCCATCTTTAATGTAGGCGCATATTCCATGTCCATGGCGATCTTGGGGGTCAGATTTAGATGTTAAGTTAGAGTATCCTTTTATTATGAACTCATCTAGGGAAGTGGTCGGCCCTATGCAAGTTTCGCTTAGAAAGAGTAAGTCCGGTTTCGTCTCCTGTAATTGGGTTTCAATCTCTGGAAGGTTGGAACGTAGACCCCTGATGTTGGAGAAGGAGACATGGTAGTAGGGGTCTACGTTGGAGGATGGGGTTCTAGGTTTATTCGTGTTTTTTTTTTTTTAGATATTTCATGTTGAGTTTTGGGGGTTTGTGGAAACAGGTCGACAGACTTGGTTAGAGTAGGACAGAGAGGGAAAGTAAGAGAGAGAAAGCGAGGATTTTTTGTAGCACATAAGGTAAAGCCGTAACAATAACCCACTAGTATGGCATCGAGAGGGGGCCTCTCAGAAACTACTGCATGGTCCAGAATCCATTCACTAAAGGGCAATACAGCAGCCCCAGTGCTTTACACCTGCTGATAGGACAGCCTCCTTAGTGGTTAACCAAGGTTCGGGTCCCTGACTATCAGGCGGGTAACGTCAGCCAAGATAAACGTTTACCTCCAGCACGCTTACTAGTGACGTGGCCACAAGGATAGATATAGAAACAGACAATTTTCCGACATCTCAGACTACTGTTCACGAAGTATTACCGACCTTTGTCAGAAAAATCACTCATCGGAAATGAGGATTGAGGAACAAAAAAGGAAAAGCGAGAGTTACTGGAGCTGCCGATAACACAACCCCAGTGTATTATCTTCTCTCCATTAAAAAAAAATAAAAATAAAAATAAATAAATAAATAAAAATAAATAAATAGAGAAAAATAAGAATAAAATAAAAATGTAAAGACTTATTAATATCTACTTAATATAAGTCCGTTACCCCGTTCTCAGTTTAGGAGAATATTTGAAAATAATCTTCCCTTACATAGTTATGCGTAAATATTTTTTTTTCTTTTTGGCTTTATCTAACCTCGATAGAGAAAGGTTTGAGCATTCGAGCTTTACCTTTATACGATACCATAATGGAACTTTCTAATTTGAGAGGTCGGGTTTTTAAAAAAATTTTTTTTAATTAATTTACTTTGGAAGAACCCGTTTAAAAGCGGGTTAAGAGTATAGCAATTTGGCTTGGGTACTAAGTTTAGACTAGTTAAAAAATAATGCATACTGCTGAGAAAAGCATTTTTCAGTGTTTAGTTAATAGTGCAGATATAATTTGGAGAAAAAAACCCAAAAAAAACAAAGAAAAGCAAAAAACAGAAAAAGAGCAAAAGAGAGACAAGGGCAGTTGAAATGTTCAGAAATTTAGTCAAACCTGGTAAAGAATAAATAAATGAATAGAAAATAATGTCTGCAACACATAAGTTTTTGCGATATCAAGACAGGTGGATTTCAAAATTATAGATAGAAAATGGCATAACTTAACTTTGGAAAGATTGACCGCGCAGTCTCGAGTTCATATCGAGGAAGAGGGAAGAACTAGTCGTCCTAACTGGTTTATGCCGGTACTTAAGGGGTAGGGGGTGCCATCTTGGGTTCTGTATTTTTTTTTTTTTGTATTTCGATTTATGCTTATTATTTGTATATGTATGTATATGCATATATGTGTATTTATGTGTATGTGTATTTATATATTTTATATGTATATATATATATTTATATGTATGCGATTGTATGTATATATGAGATGTGTGTACATGTGCGCATATGGGTATATATGCATGCATGCATGTATGCGTATTGGTGTACATATGCATGCCTGCATCTTTACTTGCCTAGGCGTACATATCTGTTTACACATAGACACTATACTCAGGTAGTTTGTACGTCTTTTATTTTTAACAATACTAAACATACCATACATTTAGATTTTTTCTAATAAAGTACTATGCTTTATTTGTATTTTGTGGCGATGCTCGACTGAACTTTAAGCTGTGTCATCTCCCCATATAAAATCTTCTAAGCAAGAACTTGTCTTTGCGAATAATGCATAGAAACACCTGTTTTATTCCTCTGTGAGTCTAAAATCAAACAGCTTTTCTTTTCTGGGAAACACGTTAGCAAGGAAAAGTTTCCCCATTGACTACAAGAAGTTGTTCAAGTCCAATGTCAACAAATATGCATTGGGGTTTCCTGCGACGTAATTTTGGCTCTGAAGCTAGTTGTAGTACTGTTCCATCAGTCAGGTAAAAAAATTACTAAACCTTATTCTCGAGTGGTTTTTGTCCTCGGTACGTGACCAATCGTTAGTATTAAAAGCTTACTCAATCATTTAAAAAAATCAGTGTAAATTATTTTATAATTAAACTGAATGAATTCAGATTTTTATTATTAAAAAAAATAATTTACAACATTTTGTTTTCTGCTTGGTAAGATTAGAAAGTTAGAATTGGAGAATGTATTCGAATTCTGTGAACTTTGGTTTGACATTTTTAATTAAAATAAAAATAATAGCCGTAACTGTGCCCCGTTGAATCACGATACCTACAACTAATAATTCCACTAAATACTTCTATTAGTAAGTAATCAAATACATTTCATATGTTAGTACTCCCATAGTGTTTATCATTTTCTGGCTAATAATCATTCCGTTTCCTCAATATTTATCCTTTAGTGAGACCTGGTTTTGATCTATAGTAACCCAATAGTATAAAAAAAACTTGAATTTTTAAAGAGTAAGCTTAGTATTCGGAAGGTTAGCATGACAGTCGTTTTTTTTTTATTTAATGCGTTGATTTGGAAGGTTTTTAAATGAAAAGAAACCGCTCAACAAAAGATGACCGGGGAAGAGAATGACGCAGCTTTTATGAAGAAATAAATGTCAACAGGGAAAGCTACCAAATGACATGTTTTGTTATCAGCGTAAATATTAAACGGATTTTGATTGGCTACATACCGTAAGTAATTTTCAAAAACGAAGGCTTTATACGAGTTTTTCGGACTATTGAATTCGTTTTTAATGTTGCTTTTGTTGTTATCAGAATGTGCGGGTTTTTTTTTTTTTTTTTTTTTTTTTTTTGTTAGGCGGATATATGGAAAGTATTATATCTCTCTTCAGGTGTATTATCCGTGAGGGAATAAATAAGTTTCTTTTTGGCAAAACAAAAATGGCTACCAAATAAAAGAAACACTGACTGCTTTCATTTCCAATAATGTGTCGAGTCAATTCTATTCGTAGCAACGGAGATGATTCCATATAGCTTATACGCAACGATGCTTTTGAATTATTTCGCAGTTAAGCAACGCAAGATCTCGTCGCCCAATAAAAATCATTGTAGCTTAAACAACTGTCTTTAAAGTTATTGTATAGTACGTTTGTTTAGATTTTTAGGTTTATTACTTCGTTTTTGTTTTTATAATTCTTGGATTTTTAACATTTATTTGTAGTTTGTTGGTATTTAATTTTCTTAGTAATCATGGAAATTTCGTATCTATTATTTGTACCTAATTCTAGAAAGGATACGGGCACTATTTCTCGGGGATAAAATTATTCATATTATACGTTTCTACTTGAATGCATTTGTTACAATTCCTTGAATTTGACATACAGTTCGGTTTACCTCCCACCCCATTTGCCCTGTGACAATTTCCATGGAATGTTATCAATATGTAAGAAACCGCACTCGCGGTCACGAGTGTTGAGGAATGTTTTTTGTTTTGTTTTGATATCGTATATTAACGTTTGAAAGTATATGTCTTCTACGTTGTATATTGAATTTGGACAAGATGAAGATATATAAATTTCTTATAGACAACTTATGTGGCAAGCAAAAATAAGATATACAAATTAATTAAATAAAAAATTCAGATAGTCCCCTAAAATGTTTCTTCCGTGTGCTCACGCTAGAGGGAATTTCTCAAGGCATAGCTTCTATGCAAGCACTTGCGTCGATTGAACACATTAACGCAGACCTGATTCTTTTGAGACTCCAAAATAATCGTCTTAAAATATATAATTTTAAAATTGTCATGTCGCGAATCGTCTCATAAGCAATCCAAGGTAGTTCATTGTATTTATTCTACTTCGATCGGAAATCGTCCCATTCTATTAACTCTAATAACTGAGTGGCTCTTGGCATTGATAATAAAGAATTATTTTCTTTAAGGTGAAATTATATACAGCGTGCGTATTCGTGTGTGCATGAATTGTAATGTGCATCCAGGCGACAAGCGCCCGCGGGTTTGTGTGTTGTGTGGATGCGTAAGAGAGACGGGCGAAAAGGAAAGACTTACCTCGGGGCCGGCTCGGCGTCGCCGACCGAAAATAGAGAAAGAAAGATCAAGATGGCGGCCGCCGTCTTTTGTAAAGGATGATATCTCGCAAAGTCACATGAATTCTCGCAATATGCAAATTTAGCCGGTCTGCAACGACCATAAAAGCGGGTGATTGAAAGACGTTGGGAGAGCGATGATTGACTTGGTCGGGAATCGTGTTGCTGTTGCTTCTCGTGCCGTGTGGGTGTGAGCATATCTTACCGTTGTTGGGACCGTTCTGAGTAACCGATTGTTGGGTCCGTTCTGAGTAACCGTTCGCGTCCGTCTAGGTACCTTGCTAGTTGGATTCCGTGCAGAACCGGAGTTTACTGGTTATTGAAATTCTTTACGTTGCTGCAACATTACACATCTACAGAGGGCGCAGTACTTTTAAAGGATTTTCCTTATACATCTACAGAGGGCGCATTAATTTTAAAGGACTTTCCTTACACATTTTCTACAACCTATTTCGGCTATTTGCCCTCTAGGACTATGACCGAGTTGAAATTCGACTTAAAGCTCATACCCGAGTTTGACGGGTCTACGTCCACTGTCGACTGGGTTGAAAGGGTCGAGCTGACGTGCGACCTTTGTGAGGTAAAAAGGGTACACACTGTGATTCCCCTGAGATTGGCTGGGGGTGTCTTGAGTGTGTATCAGCAACTCAGTGCTGCCGAAAAGGGAGATGTCACCGCAATTAAAGCTGTGCTGTACAAGGCATTCGCCATGGATCCTTGTACGGCCTATGAAAAATTTACTTCCCGAAAACTTCTACCGGAGGAAAGCGTAGACGTTTTCTTCGCGGAGTTAAAGAAACTCGCAGTCCTATTTGGTGGAGGGGTGTCGGAGCGGACGCTCACGTACGCGTTTGTGGCGGGCCTTCCCACTCGGGTGAAGCAGCTATTGAGAGCCTCAACCAGCGTTTCAACAACGCTCATGGAACACTTGATGGAACGTGCTCGAGCCATCATCAAATATGAGGAGGACCTGGGGGAACCAGTTGTGATGGCGACACAGACAGGCCAGATTGGCGCTCGGGAGATTCCGAATCAGAACCCTGCAAGCAATGGGAAATGTTTTCGCTCCGGCCGACGCGGACATTTTGCAAGGAATTGCACCAACAGGGGGCGTGTGCGCTGTTTTAATTGTGGCGGTTGTGGGCATCTAGCCCAAAACTGTGCGGGAAACATATCAGGGGAGAGGACGTCAGCGCCGCCCTGCTCCCCGAGCAAAATTTGAATAAGCCGCAACCAGTGATGACCGTCAACGTAAACAGGATACCCTGCTCAGCACTTCTCGACTCAGGATGTTCGCATACTATAGTGAGCGCTAGGCTGTGTCCAAGTTGGACTAAGAGAAAGATCAAAGTCACCACGATAGGAGGCGAGACCCAGACATGCTGTGGAGCTGGAACTGTCGAGGTCTACACGGACACCGGTGCAGCCACTAAGATCAATGTGCTCGTGACCCAAGGAAATCTCCTGGGGTTTGACCTGTTGCTCGGATACGATGCCATCAAGGCGCTGGGGGGGGGGGGGAGTCGCAATTCATCGGGATGGAAAAGTGCGATTCTTGGAGGCGCCAGTGTGTGCAGCGCTCCACATCGATCGGCCGGATTTTACAGTGGACTACGACTCTCGCAAGAGGGCCTGGCTTGCATCTTGGAAGTGGACCGAGGGAAGGGCACCGACTAAACTCAAGAATGAGGTTGCAGAGTACCCTATACCCAGTGAGGCCCGAGCAGAATACGAAAGGGAACTAAAGGCGTGGATCCAAGATGGCTGGTTAATCCCCTACCCTGAGGACAAGCTTGGGCCTCCCAAGGGTCTAATACCCTTGATGGCAGTAGTCCAGCATAACAAGTCGAAAGTACGGCCGGTGTTGGACTATAGGGAGCTTAACGAGCATATTGAAGCCTACACTGCCAATGCTGACGTATACGCCAGCAGGTTAAGGGAATGGCGTCAGAAACGCACTAATGTCTCAATATTGGATTTGCGAAAAGCCTATTTACAGGTGCGAGTTGATGAGACGTTGTGGCCGTTCCAGACAGTTTGGTTCCAGGGGCAGAGGTACTGCCTTACACGCCTCGGCTTTGACCTAAATGTGGCACCACAGATTATGAAGACTATTGTCAACACAGTATTGTCCCAAGAAAAGCCCATGAGGGACTCAACGTCAGCTTACATTGATGACGTATACGTCAATGAAGATGTACAGTCTGCGTCGTGTGTCAAAGAAAAGTTGGCTCAGTTTGGTCTGGAATGCAAGAATCCCGAACGTTTGAGGGAAGGAGCACGTGTATTGGGATTGGATGTTTATGAAGAAGATGGCACCCTACAATGGAGGCGTGGCAGCGAAATTCCAAGCATCCCCAACATCGTTACAAGGCGGACCGTTTTTTCTTGGTGTGGAAAACTTGTTGGTCACCTACCGGCCTGTGGCTGGCTCCGCGCAGCTGTTGGTGTAATTAAACGCAGAGCAAATTTAACAACCACGGATTGGGATGACATATCCGATGATGTCCTATTAACTCTGATGATTAAAGAGACACTGGAGAGAGTGAACAAGAAGGACCCTGCCTGTGGGCGGTGGTGTGTTAACGGAGACAACGTAGGTGTGTGGGTTGATGCCAGTTCTTTGGCGTTGGGAGTATCGTTGGAGCAAGGAGGAAACGTGTTCGAAGATGCATGTTGGCTGCGGCCCGTAACAGATTCTCAGCATATTAACCTGGCAGAGCTGGACGCCATTGTAAAGGGGATAAATCTGGCCCTGCAGTGGCAGTCTAAGAAGTTGACCTTGTACACAGATTCTCACTGTGTCTACCACTGGGTGTCTGACACACTTTCAGGACGGACACAAATCCGTACCAAGGCAGCAAGCGAAATGTTAATACGGAGAAGGCTAGACACGCTAAAAAACCTGGTATCTGAGTATGGTTTATCACTGAGCGTCACTCTGGTGCCATCACATTGTAATCGTGCTGACCAACTGACCCGAGTACCTCCCAAATGGTTTGAAGCCGCGAAGATGGGAATGCAGATTACTGCTCGATCTTGTGCAGTTGCAATCGACCCATGTCAAATACAAAAAATTCATGCACAGAGCGGACATCCGGGTATCAAGAGGACTCTTTATTTTGTGAGGCGCGTATACCCAGCAGTGACCAAGATGGATGTCAGACAGATCATCAGAAATTGTGAGGCTTGCCAGTCTATTGATCCGGCACCAGAGCGATGGCAGAAGGGTCGATTGGAAGTTGAGGGTGTGTAGCAGTGGCTGGCCATGGATATCACCCATTACAGTGGTAAGCCCTTTCTAACTCTCATTGATTGCTGGCCTACGAGATTTGCGGTGTGGCGGCAGATGACCAAACAGGATTCGGCAAATGTTGTTCGCCACCTATCATCCATTTTTTCTGAGCGAGGTGCGCCGGAAGAGCTCCTGACTGACAATGATGCAGCGTTTTGTAGCCAGCAAGTCCGGCAGTTGTTAGATGAGTGGGGCGTCCGACTACGGTTGCGATGTGCGCATGTGCCGTCAGGAAATGGCATTGCTGAAAAAAGCCATTGCAGCATCAAGAGAATTGCTGTCAGGAAGCGATGTACTATTACGGAAGCCACATATTGGTATAACATTACGCCAAAGGACGGGACGTCTCCTTCAACCGCACCTGCGAATGCTATTTACACATACCGAGTCGGAGGGAAGGGAATCAACACTACGCAGCCAGCCGACAAGGGAACATGTAACAGATATGAAGTGGGAGATCCAGTGTGGGTGCGGCCCCCAGGAAATCGGTGCACCGACAAGTTTAAACGAGGACAAATATCCGGAGTGATTAGCCAGCAGTCTGTGTTGGTCGATGGAACCCCACGACATGTGCGAGATCTTCGCCCAGCTACCGAGGCGCGTCACACAACTACAGAAGAAAGCAGTGAAGCGTCCAGTGATGAGCTGCCGATACACGGATTCAGTGAGCCCCCTCCAGAGACTGATAGTGATACTTCGTCTTATGAGGCGGAACCAGATCCAGAGCCCTAATCTGAACTAGTGAATGTACCTCTTCGCAGAAGCAGACGCACTAAAAGGCCACCCCCAATGCTCCCTATGGGATCATCAGATCAGGGGGGAATGTAATGTGCATCCAGGAGACAAGCGCCCACGTGTTTGTGTGTTGTGTGGGTGCGTAAGAGAGACAGACGAAAAGGAAAGACTTACCTCGGGGCCGGCTCGGCGTCGCCGACCGAAAATAGAGAAAGAAAGATCAAGATGGCGGCCGCCGTCTTTTGTAAAGGATGATATCTCGCAAAGTCACATGAATTCTCGCAATATGCAAATTTAACCGGCCTGCAACGACCATAAAAGCGGGTGATTGAAAGACGTTGGGAGAGCGATGATTGACTTGGTCGGGAATCGTGTTGCTGTTGCTTCTCGTGCCGTGTGGGTGTGAGCATATCTTACCGTTGTTGGGACCGTTCTGAGTAACCGATTGTTGGGTCCGTTCTGAGTAACCGTTCGCGTCCGTCTAGGTACCTTGCTAGTTGGATTCCGTGCAGAACCGGAGTTTACTAGTTATTGAATTGCTTTACGTTGCTGCAACATTACACATCTACAGAGGGCGCAGTACTTTTAAAGGATTTTCCTTATACATCTACAGAGGGCGAAGTAATTTTAAAGGACTTTCCTTACACATTTTCTACATGAATGTCCTGTATATTTGAGCTAGTTAGCTGTGTGTGTATACTTTGCTATGCGTACAAAAAAGTTTGTAAATATATTTCGCCATGTGTGTGTGCGTGTGTGTGCGTGTGCGTGTGTGTGTGTGTGTGTGTGTGTGTGTGTGTGTGTGTGTGTGTGTGTGTGTGTGTTACTTACTTTCGGGAGCCAAACAGACCAGACTTAATTCTGGCGTATGCATGTGTGCAGCATCTAAAAAATAAAGAGAAATAGAGGATGTTATTGTGTTTCATATTTGTACTAGGCGCGCAATTTCGGGAATGAATATTTTTTGTGTTGCAGTTGCGTTAAGAGAAACTATTGAACTGGGTTTTTGTATAATCAAACGTCGATATATGCTATCGCTGTTATTTAAAACAAGAAGCATGTTTTCTAAACATTTACACTAAACTTTATAAAAATTGTTGCGAAGAAAATTAGAGAGCCTTGGAGAATGTGCCATTTAAAAAATGTAACCTCTTATTCTGTCTACAAATGTATCAGACTTGCTCATTCATTTTTTAAGTCGCTTCGTTATCTTCATTATCAGTGAGTTAAGCACAGATTATGTGTACAAACCAAAACATTCCCCGACAAACGATCGAGTTACATTAAGATGCACATGTTTAATAACCTTTGTTTATGTTATCCAATGTCAGCGATGTAAAAAAAAAACAGCTCTATCTAACATCGAATAGTGATTTCAAAATGTACAACAAATATGACATCAGGGCCGAAACCAAAGCATTCGACTCTCTAGCATGTATAGAAAAAACTTAACTTATTGTAGTTAAACGTATAAATCTATATTTGCGTATACGTAGAGCAAACACATTAGGTCGAATTACAAGTTCCAAAATTTCAATTTGGAAACCTTAACCTTTACATTTTCTAACTAAAACGTAAATCGATTTTATTTTACAAGTACGAATATCGTATATATCAAGTTTCAATCTGTAAACCTTAATTGACAAAGAAAAAACTACTTAAATCATGGAAATCCGAGGCCTAATATTTCTCATCAGAAAAAAAGAAAATAGTCAAGGTATATATATACAAATACAATTTAAAGTAATTTCCTTAATCCATAGATTTTCGATGTAGGCTTATCACCTCAGAGGAAAAGTCATTAGGAAAATCTTTGTCCAAATAATGAATTTTTGTTTTGAAAATGATATCTTTTCTGAATTAAATTTTAATATAAAATCTGTAAATTTTAATTTGCTCAATCTAGTATATTGAGCTATTATATTTGACTGAGATTGTCTTATATAAAAATATTATCTCCCAAAAATATTTTATAAGACTTGAAACCATAAGATTCATCAATCTGTGATCTAATGCCTATAATTATTTCGACCCCCTCTCCACATATATATATACATATATATTAATTATTTTTAAAACAGGATAATAGAGAGAGAGAGAGAAAGAGAGGGAGAGAAAGATATATATAAGTAAACTATATATATATATATATATATATATATATATATATATATATATATATATATATATATGAATTGAAATGTATAAAAAGGAACACGAAAAGTATAAAAGCTTATGACTTTTCTTTGTTCGTTTTCAATTGGTGACGTGCAGGAATACAAAATAATATTATGAAAAAAATTAAAAAAACTTTTTTTTACAAGTACATAATTTTCGACCGATCCGTCAGTCTCCAGCGGTGTATATATATATATATATATATATATATATATATATATATATATATATATATATATATATATATATATATAAGGCACTTGGAGTCTATGTGTGTGTAAGAGAGAAAGAGTGTTCTCTATATACTCCGAAATTGCTAGATCGATAGTTTGAAATTGCACTCAAATGTGCTTTATTCATCTGGGAATGTTTTTAGATATCCTCTAATAATTATCAAAAAAAATCAATAGTTTACAATAAATAATGATTTTGATCAACGTTCAAACTCTGATGCAGCCTTACAGTACAAGTAAATTTTAGAAGTTTTATCACAACATAAGCAAAATTCTAAGGCGTATAAAATCAACAGTATGATTTTTAATTAAGCAAAGGGCGCGTTTTAATTAGATGTTTCTGTTTAGAGCACAGCTGAACCATACTACTTACCGTTTTGCATTTTAAACTTTTATTTGCGTTATTATTAAAATTAATTTCATAAAGTCAACCGTAGGTTCTTTCATGTGCAATGTAGTCTATAATGTATGATTGACTACGAAGTGCGGAGAGGCACTGTGCACTGTGGTGGGTTTTCGGAGAGAGAAGACAATCGATTTCTTTGAAAATTGGCGATTTCACGACAATAAAACAGTGAAACATTTGTTGATACTAATTACAGGTCTTCCTTCTAGTATATATATATATATATATATATATATATATATATATATATATATATATATATATATATATATATATATATATATATATAGTAGTGGATGTAGTATGATGTAGTGGAAGATAGTTCGATGAAGAGTCCCCATGATGTTGTTAACTGCCTTCCACTACATCATGTCGAGGAAGAAAAGCAAAAAAAAAAAAGATTGATAAAGGAGTCTTACTCCGAAATATATTTCTTTAAAAATAAACGCCTGTTTATTTTATAAAAAATTTCGCGTTGCAATTTTGGCTTCAAATGTATTTATACATGTTTTATTCTTCAAATTTCACTCAACGCTTCTAACGGATATACGCAAAAATAACTACCTATATACATATATATATATATATATATATATATATATATATATATATATATATATATATATGATGAAAATAATGGAAATAGTATTCCGACAAAATAGAGAAATAAAAAGGAACAACCCGTATTATGTATTCACGATGAACACATAATACGGTTTGTTCCTTTTTATTTATATATATATATACTAGCAGTTCCGCCCGGCTTTGCTCGGGCCCTATATACTGTCCATAAGGTTATGTGCATATGTATATATTAAAAAGTGTGAATATGTAAAGTAATGTATTTCTGTATAATAGTCTTCCTTAATTACCATAGAGAAAAGACAGACAGACATTTACACTTTTATAGATGTAGATAGATAGATAGATTGGATGCAATATATAATAATGATTAAAAAAAAAGACTTATGCGCCACCATTGAGAATCGAAACCAAAACGTTCAGCTCACGATTTATTTTGCCTCTGCCATAAATGACTGGGCTATGAAAACATGTTTACTGCAAGGCTAAAAATTAAAACATGAACCAATATTAACTACATTATGCATTCGTAATGGCGGCATTCGACCTTCACCTGGCAAATTTCATTTTTTTTTAAATTTTCACACTTTTGCACGGATTTTTCCAGGCTAAAACCCAAATATAAAGTTTTGCATGGATTCAAACACCTTATATATGAAATTTTATGTCCGTAGACAAAAAACTCTAGGTTGAGTTTGGTAGGCAAAAAAATATATACGTATATATAAATATATATGGAAACAATTTTGTGTTTCCTGTAAACGTTTTACGCAAATATTACGCAAGTATAAATCATGTAGAATATCTGCATGAATATAATTACACGTAATAGTCAAATAAAGATGATCACCCCATAAGAAAACCGAAAAAAACTAATAGGAAATTAATTAAAATGAATGTTTAAAAGAATATGCAAATTAGCTAGACCTTTTGCAGATGGATGCAATTCCACAACCCATATATAAGAAAATTGTATTTTCTTTTTAAATAAGTAGAAAAGGGTTTTTTTAATATGAATATCAATACACCCAAAAGAAAAACGAATTTATAGAAATATAGAAGATAGATAGATATAGATAGATAGATATATAGGTTAATTTAAGATAAATTTGAGTTATTTGAATAATACTTTTACTCTTATATGAAAGTCACGTTGTGCATGTGTGTGTGTTCCTTCGTCATAGGTTTCGAAACGGTTGAACTTATCTTTTGCGAATTTCGCACAAAGCTAATTCATATATTTATCAGTGTTCTTAGATATTTTTGTACAGAAATCCACCCGATAAATATCGAAAGTCGAAAAAAAAAATTCTTTTTTCTTATAGATAAGAAATAATTTTTACAGAGGAATATTTGACGTTTTCCAGGCCAAGGGAGATAATTCTCGTCAAATCAATGTGGAATTCAATTCTTAGCAAATCATTTCTTCTTAAAACAAAGAATGTTTTCTTTTTTAAAACGTTTAGTCATTCCAATTTAAAAGCATATAATGTTTTCTTTTTTAAAACGTTTAGTCACTCCAATTTAAAAGCATATAATGTTTTCTTTTTTAAAACGTTTAGTCACTCCAATTTAAAAGGATATAATGTTTTCTTTTTTAAAACATTTAGTCACTCATATTTAAAAGGATATAATGTTTTCTTTTTTTAAACGTTTAGTCACTCCAATTTAAAAGGATATAATGTTTTCTTTTTTAAAACATTTAGTCACTCATATTTAAAAGGATATAATGTTTTCTTTTTTAAAACATTTAGTCACTCCAATTTAAAAGCATATAATGTTTTCTTTTTTAAAACGTTTAGTCACTCCAATTTAAAAGCATATAATGCTTTCTTTTTTAAAACGTTTAGTCACTCCAATTTAAAAGGATATGTTTCTGTTTTAAAACTTTTAGTCACTCCAATTTAAAAGCATATAATGTTTTATTTTTTAAAACATTTAGTCACTCCAATTTATAAACATATAATGTTTTTTAAAACGTTTAGTCACTCAAATTTTAAAGAATATAATGTGTTCTTTTTTAAAACGTTTAGTCACTCCAATTTAAAAGGATATAATGTTTTCTTTTTTAAAACGTTTAGTCACTCCAATTTAAAAGGATATAATGTTTTCTTTTTTAAAACGTTTAGTCACTCCAATTTAAAAGGATATAATGTGTTCTTTTTTAAAACGTTTAGTCACTACAATTTAAAAGGATATAATGTTTTCTTTTTTAAAACGTTTAGTCACTCCAATTTAAAAGGATATAATGTTTTCTTTTTTAAAACGTTTAGTCACTCCAATTTAAAAGGATATAATGTTTTCTTTTTTAAAACGTTTAGTCATTCCAATTTAAAAGGATATAATGTTTTCTTTTTTTAAAACATTTAGTCACTCCAATTTAAAAGGATATAATGTTTTCTTTTTTAAAACATTTAGTCACTCATATTTAAAAGGATATAATGTTTTCTTTTTTAAAACATTTAGTCACTCCAATTTAAAAGCATATAATGTTTTCTTTTTTAAAACATTTAGTCACTCCAATTTAAAAGGATATAATGTTTTCTTTTTTAAAACGTTTAGTCACTACAATTTAAAAGGATATAATGTTTTCTTTTTTAAAACGTTTAGTCACTCCAATTTAAAAGGATATAATGTTTTCTTTTTTAAAACATTTAGTCACTCCAATTTAAAAGCATATAATGTTTTCTTTTTTAAAACGTTTAGTCACTCCAATTTAAAAGGATATAATGTTTTCTTTTTTAAAACGTTTAGTCACTCCAATTTAAAAGGATATAATGTTTTCTTTTTTAAAACGTTTAGTCACTCCAATTTAAAAGGATATGTTTCTGTTTTAAAACTTTTAGTCACTCCAATTTAAAAGCATATAATGTTTTATTTTTTAAAACATTTAGTCACTCCAATTTATAAACATATAATGTTTTTTAAAACGTTTAGTCACTCAAATTTTAAAGAATATAATGTGTTCTTTTTTAAAACGTTTAGTCACTCCAATTTAAAAGGATATAATGTTTTCTTTTTTAAAACGTTTAGTCACTCCAATTTAAAAGGATATAATGTTTTCTTTTTTAAAACGTTTAGTCACTCCAATTTAAAAGGATATAATGTGTTCTTTTTTAAAACGTTTAGTCACTACAATTTAAAAGGATATAATGTTTTCTTTTTTAAAACGTTTAGTCACTCCAATTTAAAAGGATATAATGTTTTCTTTTTTAAAACGTTTAGTCACTCCAATTTAAAAGGATATAATGTTTTCTTTTTTAAAACGTTTAGTCATTCCAATTTAAAAGGATATAATGTTTTCTTTTTTTAAAACATTTAGTCACTCCAATTTAAAAGGATATAATGTTTTCTTTTTTAAAACATTTAGTCACTCATATTTAAAAGGATATAATGTTTTCTTTTTTAAAACATTTAGTCACTCCAATTTAAAAGCATATAATGTTTTCTTTTTTAAAACATTTAGTCACTCCAATTTAAAAGGATATAATGTTTTCTTTTTTAAAACGTTTAGTCACTACAATTTAAAAGGATATAATGTTTTCTTTTTTAAAACGTTTAGTCACTCCAATTTAAAAGGATATAATGTTTTCTTTTTTAAAACATTTAGTCACTCCAATTTAAAAGCATATAATGTTTTCTTTTTTAAAACGTTTAGTCACTCCAATTTAAAAGGATATAATGTTTTCTTTTTTAAAACGTTTAGTCACTCCAATTTAAAAGGATATAATGTTTTCTTTTTTAAAACGTTTAGTCACTCCAATTTAAAAGCATATAATGTTTTATTTTTTAAAACGTTTAGTCATTCCAATTTAAGAGCATATAATGTTTTCTTTTTTAAAACATTTAGTCACTCCAATTTAAAAGGATATAATGTTTTCTTTTTTAAAACATTTAGTCACTCCAATTTAAAAGGATATAATGTTTTCTTTTTTAAAACGTTTAGTCACTCCAATTTAAAAGCATATAATGTTTTCTTTTTTAAAACATTTAGTCACTCCAATTTAAAAGCATATAATGTTTTCTTTTTTAAAACATTTAGTTACTCTAATTTAAAAGCATATAATGTTTTCTTTTTTAAAACGTTTAGTCACTCCAATTTAAAAGGATATAATGTTTTCTTTTTTAAAACGTTTAGTCACTCCAATTTAAAAGCATATAATGTTTTCTTTTTTAAAACATTTAGTCACTCCAATTTAAAAGCATATAATGTTTTCTTTTTTAAAACATTTAGTCACTCCAATTTAAAAGCATATAATGTTTTCTTTTTAAAACATTTAGTCACTCCAATTTAAAAGGATATAATGTTTTCTTTTTTAAAACGTTTAGTCACTCCAATTTAAAAGCATATAATGTTTTCTTTTTTAAAACATTTAGTCACTCCAATTTAAAAGGATATAATGTTTTCTTTTTTAACACGTTTAGTCACTCCAATTTAAAAGCATATAATGTTTTCTTTTTTAAAACATTTAGTCACTCCAATTTAAAAGGATATAATGTTTTCTTTTTTAAAACGTTTAGTCACTCCAATTTAAAAGCATATAATGTTTTCTTTTTTAAAACGTTTAGTCACTCCAATTTAAAAGGATATAATGTTTTCTTTTTTAAAACGTTTAGTCACTCCAATTTAAAAGCATATAATGTTTTCATTTTTAAAACATTTAGTCACTCCAATTTAAAAGGATATAATGTTTTCTTTTTTAAAACGTTTAGTCACTCCAATTTAAAAGCATATAATGTTTTCTTTTTTAAAACGTTTAGTCATTCCAATTTAAAAGCATATAATGTTTTCTTTTTTAAAACATTTAGTCACTCCAATTTAAAAGGATATAATGTTTTCTTTTTTAAAACATTTAGTCACTCCAATTTAAAAGCATATAATATTTTCTTTTTTAAAACATTTAGTCACTCCAATTTAAAAGGACATAATGTTTTCTTTTTTAAAACGTTTAGTCACTCCAATTTAAAAGGATATAATGTTTTCTTTTTTAAAACGTTTAGTCATTCCAATTTAAAAGGATATAATGTTTTCTTTTTTAAAACGTTTAGTCACTCCAATTTAAAAGGACATAATGTTTTCTTTTTTAAAACGTTTAGTCACTCCAATTTAAAAGGATATAATGTTTTCTTTTTTAAAACGTTTAGTCACTCCAATTTAAAAGCATATAATGTTTTCTTTTTTAAAACATTTAGTCACTCCAATTTAAAAGGATATAATATTTTCTTTTTTAACACGTTTAGTCACTCCAATTTAGATATCAGAGACTAATATGACAAGGACCGCATTAATTAAAGACATCTATGTGGGAAGTTCGCAAAATGTGTTTGTTCACATTACATTAAAACTTCTGGATGTGACTACTGTCAGAGAAACAGTAAACAGTGAGGGAATCTCAAAAGCAATAATCTAAAAAAGGAGGTTTTTAAAGAAGAACATTTTCCGGTAACTCTATTGAAGTGGTAAGATTTTGCTGCTAATCAGGTAGGTCGGAGTAATTTAATCGAAGTGACAGTAAGTTGATCGAAGCACACTTCTTTATTATATGAACATTCCGTGTATTACACAGGGTGGTCCATAAGTCACTTTACATTTTTAAAATTTAATGAGTTTTTTTTTCTATTAATATATTTTAATTTCTCTTTTCAGAATTTTAAAATAGAGTCTTTGGAAATTTTTTTGGTATTGATAAATTTACAACAGAATGAGTGAAGATCATTGAATTTTAATTTGAAAATAGACAATCAAGTGTTGCAACACAAATATCTTATATGCGCCATTTCAATGTTCGACATCCTCCTAATAGGCCTGGAATAATAAACTTAGTGATGCGTTTTCAACAGCAGAGCTCTGTAAATGAGAGGTCTAAACGTGGGCAAGATCGCCCAGTAAGTACACCTGAAAATACTTAAGATGTGATGTGTAGCATTAAAGAGAATTCAACCACACGAAGGCGTTCTCAAGAATTTGCCATCTCACGGAGTTCTCTACAGCGCATTCTGTTACATGATAAAAAAGGGTGTCCCCTTTTCATGTAAGTAAAAAAATAGGGAATTAGTTAAATGTAAATATGAAATAGGGTAGTCAAGGATTCGAACTTGCGAAGCTAGATTTGGAATTGAAAATTCCAATCATAAGTTAAAATAAATACAGAATGTTATTGAAATAAGGAATTGCAATTGTTTAGCTTACATATCTGTATATGGAAAAGGAATGTAATAATGAAATTTGTTTCTGTTAAGGAATTTAATCGTCAATAGAAATTGTAAACATATTTTGTAAAAATGTTATTTGAAAAATAGGTTACTGAACTCGGGGTCATGTCAAGTTTGGCAATGTGACGCATGTCCACCAACGTGCTTTATGAGCACATGTTTAATCATGCGATGACGTGACGAGTTCTCAATATAGGTAGAGTTTTTAGATGCAGTCTAGGAGTCTGGGAGAAGAGTCGGAGAGAAGCAGAGAGGTTCAGACCGATTCTCCGTTTATATTATATGCACAACTGTCAAAACGTAAATGTCAAACGCACTATCTCTCAGTCTACCTATCAAGATATTCATAAATCTCCTCTCATTGAATTGGTTCTCTTGTGGTAACATGTACACTGTCTATTATATATATACATAACTGTCTCTCTCTTTATATGCACTCTGTCTCTATATCTCACCAATATCTCCATCTCTTACAACATGAACATCTTAAGACATATGAACACTAAATACATGAACACTCTTAAGACTATCTCTAGATATCACGCTAAGACGCTCCTAAAACGAACAACAAAAACAATACAGAATATACGTTCTAATAATAACACCCAGTATATAACAATTCAAAGAGGCTTGTGCATATATCTTTACAAGGTTCAGTTAGTGCAAACTTTACAATCACCAGACTTTCAGAAATGATTAAATTACGCTGTCACGTTTCAGGAAACTGCAGGAAATGACAATGAGTTTATTCACAAATTAATCATGGGAGATGAGGCGCATTTCCATTCATTTAAATGGATATGTCAATAAGCAGAATACCATATGCTAGCGAACCTAAAATCCAAGTTCATGCGAATCCAATGCATCCAGTTGAAGTCATAGTATTGTGTGAATTTTTTTTAATTACATTTTCACTCCAAACAAGGCACATTGTCACTTTGATGTAGGGGGCTACTATTAGGGACATAAGCTACAGGAGGACTATGTGGGGAGTTGGGTAGCAAGACGTCGGTTCACGTTACACTTGAACTTCTTTATGTCAGTACAGTTGGGGAAGTAGGAACCCGGAAAGGAATTCCAAAGTCTAGCGGTTCTGGAAAAGAAACTACTGGAGTAGAAGACTCTCTTACATCTAGGGATCTCTACTGTGAAGGAGTGGGTTTTACTGCTTGTCGGGTTTGTCGGAAGTATTTACGTTGCATGCAGTTCGTCGGAGCATTCACCATTAAAGTACTTGTAGAACAGGCAGAGGGATGCTACATTTCGTCGATGAGACAGAGGCTAAAGCTTGGATGACAGTTCAGGGCCTATTAGGTTGGTGACTCACTTTTGAACCTTTTCTAGGATCGAGAGACTAGTAGCAGATGCATCGGCCCAAATATGACAACAATACTCCACACATGGGCGAATGGTGGGCTTATAGAGGTACAGGATACTTTCGGGCGCTAGTAGCTTTCTAGCACGGTAGAGAGAGCCTACCTTCTTCGCAACGGGCCTGGCAATGCTCTCAATGTAATTGTTCCAACTCATGTTTACTGTGAACGTTAGGCCGAGGAGTTTAAAGCATGTACTTTCAGATAATGAGTCTTTGACCATTGCTATTGATGGTAGAGAAGATTTCTTGTAATTATTGAAGGAAACAAGTTCAGTTTTGGCAGCATTGAAGGTGACCATCCATTCTTGTCCACATTCCACTACAGATTGGAGGTAATCTTCTAGCGTTTCTGGCATTTCTTTAGATATGTGTTCATTTTTTTCCAGTCGTGTCATTTATAGAGCGTGGTGTCATCAGCATATATACCCATCTCACAGACAATTTTGTCAGGAAGATCATTTATGAATATTAGGAATAATAGAGGTCCAAGGATAGACCCTTGAGGTACTCCCGCATTTATATTTATATCACATTGTTTAGATGTACGACCATCGAGGACAACCTGGATTTTTCTCTTATCTAAAAAGGATTTAATTATGTTAAGTATTCTACCAGTGATACCGTATGATCTGATTTTACTGAGAAGACCTTCATGCTATACCCGTTCTACCCTCCCCTGCTTTGTCAAGTGAATGGTATATACGCTCGGAGATTACAGTTACGATATCTGCTGTGGAACGGGATGGCCTAAAGCTATATTGTTGGTCAGTCAGAAGTTTAGCATCTGTAAGGTGATGGACTAGAGCTTGGTTTATTAATGATTCAAATATTTTGGCAAAAAGTGGGAGGAGGCTAATGAGGCGGTAATTTACTGGGTCAGTTCTTTGGCCAGAATTCTTGAAAACTGGTACCACAGAAGCAGTTTTCCAGCAGGCAGGAAAGCAAGATCCATTAAGGTATTTGTTGTAAAGTTTGGAGAGGATTGGAGCTACTTCGGCTGAGCACTTTTTTAATGGCACAGTTGGGATGAGATCAGGTCCACATGCTTTTGAAGTGTCAAGGTTTTTTATGATAGCGTGTACCTGAGTAGAGGTGATTTTTAGATCGTCTAGCGTGGCGTTTGTCCGCAAAGGAAAGTCAGGCAGGGGGTGGTTGGAAGGGTCCAGTGTGGAGTTCGAGGCAAACCGGCTGGCAAGCATATTAGCCTTGTTGGTTGCTGAGCAAACAACCTCGTGATTGTTGGTTACCAAAATTACTGCAGTTAGCATTAAATACGCCGAAAACGACACATGTACCGTAAAACATAACAGCTAAACCAAACTCTAAATTCTTAATTTCTGGATTTTTCCTGTAATAAATTTACTGAATATGACTTTAAAACTAATCGCTTCGAGGTCTACATGCAATTAGCTACTGTATTGTAAATACGTTTTATACTTTATACAGCAATCCCTGTTTACTCTAGAGATCAAATTGATTTCCTAATTAAGATCGATAAATGTAATATAAAAAAAAAATTTTATACTTAAAATTGTTTATATCTTAAAAGATTTATTCACACTGTTTTGATTGGCTTGGTTGGTTTATTTTACGATGCATCGGATAATTTAATAGTGAATCCAGTAATTTTAGATGCATGTTTTTATGCTTCAAGTTTTTATATCTTCAAATATTAATGCAATGTGTTGGTTTGGTAGATTTCTAGAGTAAAAATTGAATTTTTAACTGAACATATTCATATATAACTCCGATATGAGTTGAGCTTCCAACATGTGGAAATTCTGTGGAACTGCAAACGCCTTTATCTACCACGATGAAATAACCTCAAAAGAACCGTAAGCTGTATGTTTTGTTACCGATAGCAGAATGAATAAAGAAATATATATCATTGATTTTCGATATTGTGATTCAGTGTATTTCTTTGTATTAATTATACAAGAATATATAAGCAATTATAAAAAATAAATAATCAGTTTTACTATTTATCGAATATTATCATATGAACTGAGCAAATAATTCAAAGGATTAGGTACTGAACACATATTTCTATTTTAAAAGATAATTTATGAATATGTCTATATATGGCTAGGATTCAAACTAACTAGCTGATTATTGTGAAATTTGAAAAAGAAAACAGCTGATAGATGTTAAGTGTCAAAATGTGGACTGTATTTTGTTTAATTTAGTTTTGATGCAAAGTAAGATCAAATTAGGTTGGAAGCTTTTGGTGAAAATTCTAATGCCTTCGATTTTTGTTAAATTTTAACAATAAGTATAAATCATCCATTAATAAATATTCTTCCACTTTCAGTGTCTTTAAAGCATATTAAATGGTTTTAGGAGACATAATAAGAACATATTAGTTGAGGCATCAAATATATAAAATTGACATCGAGTGAAGTTCAATAATTGAAATGTAGATATTTTCTCGAATAAAAATTATATTGTAAATTTTTATCATAATTGGAATGAGGGTTTTAGACATATTTAGATAAACATGTAGTGCTATACCTCGATATTCAATCTTAATAAGTGATCGGAAAACTCATAGTATATGTATATATATATATATATATATATATATATATACACGATGGGCGTGCAATAAGTAATGCCCCTGACCCACTTCAAGTTGTCTGATTTGGCTGAAATTTTGCATGTGCAATAATTTATATCTCTACTTGTTATGTGGCAAATTACAACTTTGAACTAATGATGGTTTCTGTTTTACAGGTGTTTGAACTGAGTCAGGTGTGAAATGGAGCCTGTTGAATGTCGAGGTGTGAAAATGGAAGCTATCAAAATCAAGAGGCGGGGCAAGATCAGCAAAGGTACCCTCCTCCTGCAGGACAACGCTCCAGTCTACAACACGCATGTCGCCAGATCAGAAGCACGGGCGTGTGGTTATGCAATCCTCCACCATCTTCCCTACTCTCCTGACCTTGCACCCTCTGACTTTCACCTCTTCCCAGCCATGAAGTTGTTTTTGAAAGGAAAGCGTTTCCCAGATGATGTAGCCTTGATTTCTGAAGTCACGTTATGGTTGGAGGACTCACCTGGGGTGTTCTACACAAACGGTCTCCAGAGCTGCATCAAACGGTGGAAGAAATGCATAACTCTGTGTGGTTCCTATGTAGAGAAATACTAACAACTGTGCCAAGTTTAGTTGCTCTACTGCTATGGGAAGTAGGTCAGGGACATTACTTATTGCACGCCCCTTGTATATATAAATGAATATATATATATATATATATATATATATATATATATATATATATATATATATATATATAGCTGTGTATGTGTTCTCCGCTTATCGCGAAATTGTTTCCAATCGTCCTGGAATTATTGCTCCTGGATTAAAACAGTGCTGATTCAGCAGAAGTGTAGCTGGGGTTTACGCAACACTTGACTCACAATTACACGCGCAGCTGGCCCTACAAAGGGTATCCTTTGTCTCCTGAGACTGAACAGAAGTATTGATATATATATATATATATATATATATATATATATATATATATATATATATATATATATATGTATGTATATATATATATGGACAAAGGTTTTTTTAACCAAAGGCTAAGGGTTAGGTAACCCTGACAGAAAGCTCCAGAGGAGCTTAAGTCCTGTAAGCTGCGGCATATATGACCCACCGGCGTGTGGAATATGCTCTGGTTCCCAACAACCTAAGTCCCAGTCATGGATCAAATGGCATGATGGGTGGAGAGGGCTCCGTAAGCCGTGGTGAAGGCAACATCTTTAGGAGAAGGAAAACCCTGATATAAAACCTGCGGCGATTGCTGCATCCAATGATGCTGACTTGCTCTTCCTTCAATGTGGCAGTTGTTAAGAGAGTGGGATTGTCTCGATGCAAAGTCTTTCCTCACTACAAAAAGCTTCAAACACAGGCATTACTTGATATGCAATGGAATACGCATTTTACCATCAGTGTGTATCTTGATAAGAAAAAGGCTGGCTGTAGCCTAAAACGGCAAACGGACACTCAGTGGGAACTGATGCAGATATAGGCGTCAATGGAAATAAAGGCTCTGGAACATCCATGGTCTGATGCGGCAGGTGTTCAGGTCACCACAGCCTGGACCCGGTCATTAGCAGATGTGCAGGACTGTAGAAGGTTCATAGAAGTGACCGTCCGGCACGTGCTGCTAGTGGCGTTCATGTCTGCCTCATTTGATGCATTAAGTAATGGCAATACTCAATAACGAGTTTGCTGCATCATGTATATATATATATATATATATATATATATATATATATATATATATATATATATATATGTATATATATACATATATATGTATATATATATAGAGAGAGAGAGACAGACAGACAGAGAAAGAGAGAGAGAGAGAGAAGAATATGTTTAAGTAGACAATGTACATGCGATATTAGATTCAATGTGCGCTCATCCATGAGTTCCTGGAGGCAGACACGTCTCATTTGACACACAGCGCTTATCATCCTCCCCTTCATCCCCACTTCTTTGCCACAAATATTTGTTTTAGACTTTATTATTGACTCCTTAGAGATTTTTACTTATATGCACGTATAATGACCATGAATTTACCCATATTCTAATAGTGAGAGAAATTCATTGATTCATTTAGAAAAAAGAATATACAGGGTGTCCGTAAAGTTACTATATAGTCTTGATTAAATAAACCTGTAAAAAAATAAATATTAACTATTAATACAAATATAATACAATAAAACAATAAGACTGTATAGTAACTTTACGGACACCCTGTATATATATATATATATATATATATATATATATATATATATATATATATATATATATATATATATATATATAAGCGAGATAAGATACTGATAGAATTCAGGTGAAAAATCCTGATAGATATTACTTGAAATTAGTAATACTTTCAAGGTGATCCTAACCAAAAAGGAAAAGCTCAATATTTAAGAATAGAGCAATATAAAAGTTTAGTGGTTAAATTTTAAATTCTGAAAAAAAAACATCATATAGAGACATATATTCGATTTAAGAATTATCAATAAGGAGCAATACGCTTTCGCTATATGGGAATTTTACTTTCTCCCCTGCGCCTATTTTCTGCCCACCTAGATTTAAAACCCCGAACGACATTGGACTCCTTCCGATAATGGATTACCCAGGTTGTATCAACTTCTCTTTTCGTATAATTTTTTGCATATAATTATCTACAACCACTCAAAAAACTATTTTCAATAATTGTGCTGAAAAGCAAAATAGCGTCCATTCGCAGCTGAACATTTTGCTAACCGCATTTGATTTCCTCTGATGATATGAGCCATTGTTGAAAATCCATGGATTAAGGAAATTAAAATAACCCCTTCTATATATTCCTTCTGTCAAACAATAACTTCTTAAATCGAATATATGTCTCTATATGTTGTTTTTTTTTTTCAGAATTTAAAATTTAACCACGAAACTTATATATATATATATATATATATATATATATATATATATATATATATATGTGTGTCATTCTCTGGAAGGATATAGTGTGGAACAGATACATAGACGGAGGATCTCATTATATATATATATATATATATATATATATATATATATATATATATATATATATACTAGAAAGGAGACCATTATCGGCGATTTAATGCGGAAAAACAAATGTTTCAGCTACCAATTCTTTTATTGTCATCGAAATCGGTGAAGTCGCCATTTTTAAGGCCAAATCGATCGGTTGTTTGCTCTAATAAGGGGCACACTCTCCCGGAGAAGAAGTTTTTCACACATCCCAGCATTGACTAATCCACAATACATTGTAGTCTATATTGCATTGTAGAGAATCTACTGTTAATTTTAAAAATTATCTGTAAATTCTTTCTTTACTTAAATTTAAAAATGCCATGGTAAAATACTATAGTGTCATTGTGCTCTAAAAAGAAACATTCATTTCAAACGCGCCCCTGTTTTAAGAATCTACGGTCGATTTTATAGGTAGGGTCTTACTACTTGTGCGGAGAAAATTTTTTCTAAATGCACTTATGGTGTTAAGTTGTATAAAAGTGTTACCTTTGGTCAAAATCGGTTGTTACTTTTTTAATCGGATTTTTTCGATTATCGATTTTCCATAATTATCAAGCTAAGAGGGAGCGATCATTATTTTAAGAAATTAAAACGAATAAACTAATGATACGTATATTTTTAGAAAAGGCATACACTGACGGTGCTGTTTGAAAGAGATGTGGGCAATGTAATAATGTTTCGCATCTTTATTAAGAAAGAAAGAGTAGTAAATATGGAGAGAGTAATTACCGTCTGTGAAGATGACGTATGGATGGAATTTAATGGGAGTTAATATAATAATTTGTGATAACAAAGAAAAGTGACTGAAAGTAAGCACAAACCTCCATCATTAGTAGTGTATAGAATTTTATGCGCTGTCTGCGTTTTTGATGCTATAATATATTTTTGTATAGACGAATGGTCGTCCCTATTTTATTATAAATACTAACAACTTTATTGGAGAAGGCGTCACAACTGCATAAATAATTCAATAGTCAGACTAAAATGAACCTAATATTGATTTTAGTTTTACATATTTTTTGTACTGGCAAATTCAAATTGAATTTTTCGAATTCGTGGAGGCAAACGAATACAATGCAATAAGAATATGTGGTGCCATACTTATTAAATGTTAAATTATCACGTGTAAGCAAGTGATCAATATATTAAATGTGTGTGTTCTTGAGACACACGATGGTCGGAAGTAAATGAGAGAATAATAATGATGAAGATTACTCGACTTATGAAAAGCTTATCGATTGATGTTCAATTTTAACCATCGTAAAACGCGCATATTAAGTGAACGGATCTTATTACATACGTGTCAAAAATAATTCTAAGAAACTCTGACCATCGATTAACTTTTTCGCATGAGTTTAAAATGGCGCTTTCTCCAATCTGTCCTGCTGTCTAAGCATAAAGTTGATTATAGTTAAATATGTGTCAACCGAGCAGGTTAATAAATCCATTCTTACAAACTAAATACCTGTGCCTGGGATGAGGGTAAGAGATGTTGCGGACTTTAAAGCTTATTTTTTTAGGTGACTACTTATGAGCTCCATTAATATAACTAAGATTTTACGATTATATCATTTGAATATTTTATATTCTGTTTCATTGTCTAATACGTAACCACTTATTGGAATACTTTCTCATTATTAGACGGTCACTATAGAAAATATGTGATTTACTGATGACTTATGAGAGTAAAAGAAAACTGAAGAATAATAAAAATTTAGAAAAGTAATATAAAGAGAAAACTGAATTCACATATAAACAGGAAGTTATTTAGCACAAAAATAGTTTGCCAAACACACGGTAACAGTGGCATAATAAAAAAATGATGCATAAAAAATGAAAATTACAGGCGAAATTACTACTTAGGTGTCTTCGAAAACCACAAAGAAACTGAAATTTTGAAAATATTTATTAATAGATGTATAATACATATTTTAGAAAATGTTCAGGAAGGCCTTACCCCTATATTTTTTACCCCTTTACAGGAAACTAAACTATGCTAAATATAAACCACATGACAACAGCTGTGTTTTCAAACGTGTAATGATCAGTTTATTAGTTTTAGATTGAATCATACGTACGGGATATAAACACCTCATAATAAAAGCATATATAAAGATATAAAAATATTAAATACGAATATATTCGAAATATAAAAAGTTATAATCATATATCTACATATACTTAAATATATATAAATAAAGATATAATAAGAGAGAAATAGAGAGAGAGGGAGAGAGAGAGAGAGAGAGAGTCAGAGAGACAGAGAAAGAAAAGTGCATGGGAAATATATGAGTGTATGTCAATTTCTTTGCACATTTCAATCGGTGATATATATGTATATGTATATATATATATATATACATATATATATGCATATATATATATATATATATATATATATATGCATATATATATGTATATATATATATATATACATATACATATATATCACCGATTGAAATGTGCAAAGAAATTGACATACACTCATATATGTGTATATGTATATATATATATATATACATATATATATGCATATATATATATATATATATATATATATATATATATATATATATATATATATATACTCATAATAATAATTTGACTAATATTTCTTTTCTGCTTAGCTCAACTTTATCTTTGGTAATTAATTTTTATTATAATTTTGACAATGCATATGATATCAATAAACACGTCTGGCTCCAATGATTTTTTATTTTAGGAAGGCTAGATAAAATGCCAGAATTTTTTGAATATGGTAACATGTTCAGCCCGAAAATAGAATTTGAAAATAATCAATCGGCACAGAAATAGAAAGGTGGTCATACATTTAAACCCTTTAAAATACCTCAAAGAATCCGAAATTTGGAAAATATTTCTTAATTTCTGCCTTTTTATCGCATAGTTTTAGTTTTTTTGTGCAATAAAATGTTATAGTGTTGAAGTTTCAGATATAATCTGCATCTTCTTTCACTCTATTTGCTACAAACTATAAAAAATTCAACCAACATCTAGCAGTTGCGTTCCTAAAGTAATTCCTGACCGTGCAAATATATAACTATATACATACATATTGCTATTTTTTTATAGAGATATGGCCTTTGAACAATTTGTATATGTAGGAAAACAGTCGTACAACATTTCACGTGCCTAGGTTTTACAGTTTAAGAATAATTAGTTGATGTACAAGTAGACAAACAGCGAGATTAACATACAAATTAATTTCATGTGAGTATGCATTCGATAACCCGTAAAATTGTTACGTTTTTATGTGCAATTGATCACGGCGACCTGCTTAGAGACATCTACTGTTTGCTCGCGCATGATGAAAAGCGATTGTAATATTTGAAATCGTTAAATAAATATCATAATGACCAATCGATTGCCAGGCTGCCCTATCGATGCATATGTAATGGGTTTGACGCTATACATAAATTCTCTAAAACTAAAGGAAAGAAATGGGAGTCGTGTACCAGTAAATGGGCACCGTTGTTGGGTGAAAACGATGTTTATGACAGTATCCGATTTTTGTAAGAAATACCTGGGAGTGGGGTCAGCATATATATATATATACATATATATATATATACATATATATATATATATACATACATATATATATATATATATATATATATATATATATATATATATATAAATAATCGTTTTTCTGCGTAGTGCGGAAATTTCATTGCTCCATACTCACGTGAAGTTCTCTGCTTGCCCTTTTTTATCTCTATCTACTGACGTATTATAATTGTACGTCCTTGAAAGTAAAAGAATCAATTTCTATGTGATCATCACGTAGACATCAATTAGCGCACTTAAGCGGAATGACTGCGTATCATATGCCGTAGTTGAATAACACCCTCTTCCTTACGCTGCGGAGGTAATTTTAAAAGTTGAAATTGAATCCCGTTATTTATATTTGCTTTTCTAATTCGATATGATAATCAGACGGCCAATGTATGAGTGCTCAGTTACCTAGAGGAGATAAAATAAACTTTCGAGGCGTGTTAAAGTCTCGTTTGTATTAGGAAAATACATGCAAGATCTGAAAAACATTGTTTGGTACTAGTAGTTTAAGAGTTTGATAATTATACTGTGTTTTTCCCACTAACTGAAACTATGGATGAGTCTTTTCAGCGATAATCACATACATCTACCGGACTTTTTGCAAATGAAAATATATGTGTTCTGTCAAATAAAATAATCACTTGTTCTTGGCATACGTTTTAAAATCTTGTTTAGACATGCATATAGCTATGGTCAACGTTTTCTTGGTATTAGGTTTAGAGTTTTTGATTATAGTTAAATGTAAGTTAGCGTTTATTATAATTAAATGTAAGTTAGCGTTGAGATTATGCTTTATGTAATGTTTACATTAATCCAATTATGCATAACGTTAAGCTAGTGTTAAGGTTAGATTTTGTCAGTCCTTTATAGAAAAAAAAAACAGGTTATGGTTAAGGTTAGTGTTATTACTTGTAAGACCTGTCTAGACATTATATCGGGATTTAGTTACTGATGGGTTAGGGTTTGTTGAGTTCTGTCTAGTTACATATTTGTAAACGTTCCGTTTGGTTAAGAGTAAGAGTCTGTGAATCACTTATTGCCGTGCATTGGGTTACTATTAAGTTAAGACAATCGTTTACGTTATTATTTGTAAATCTTGTAGTGACATTATTGGGTTATGGTTATGGTTGGGTAAATGTTACGTCTTACTAGATATTGATCAGGTTAGTAAGATAATGTTAGTTTTAGTAATAATGTTTATGATATTTTTATAGACATTAACGGGTTGTGGTCAACGTTTTGTTCGTGTTAAAGTTTGGGTTTGTTAGTCCTGTCAAGTTTGGGTTATGGTTACAATCATGGTTATTATAAGCCTGTCTAAATATGCATTATGTTATGTTTACAGTTAGGTTAGGGTAAGACTTTTGAGTCTTGTGTACACATAAATCGTGTTAGTTTAAAGGTTAGGTTAGTGTTAGGTTAGTGTTTATCCGTGTACTGTCTGAACATGCATCGTGTTTTGTACAGTTTAGTGCTCAGTTGTCTACGTTGAAATCGGTTAACTTTATTTGTAGAAAATGTAGAATAAATGCAACATGATACGTATCGCAAAATTCTGGACACCTATGAATTTATACGAGGACAGAAATAAGTAAAACAGTATTTTTATGTAAATTATTCAATGCATGCTTTAAGTAAGTAATTTATTTTACGCATTTCGTCTTTTTGGCGATGGCTGTTAGTATTTTTGGTCAGACTCTTCTGCAAAAGCAATTTAATGAGCACTTGTTATAATTTTAATACTATTAAGTGGAAATTATTCCATTAATACAGTAAATAACGACGATTAAGTTTTTAGAACTTGGAACTTGGGTGAATTCATCATAAACTAACATATGGAAATTAAAATTCACTCTATATCTTAAACGCGATTTAAATAACTTTTATATATTAATCAATTTGTGTTAAATCGATATAATAAAGATAAAAGAAATGTTTGGAGGTTAATTGATTTTCATGATATATCCACTTAAATACGATATTTACGTTAAATCATTCAGCACACAAAATCTGGCTGAAAATGTTAAAAGGTATCTATTTATATAAAGTCAGATATGTGTATATGTTTTCTGTGTAGAAGATTAACTCTAAGCTAATTACCCGATCATTAACAATTTTGAAGCACGTCTTCTTGACTTAAGTGGGCGTTATATAGACTATATTGGCTTAGTTTTATGCAAAGACGTTAACAAAGACTTTGTGAAAATGCGGATAACTCCGATTTTTGTATTTAATATAAATTTAAATGCATTACAAATGATAGTTTTCATAAGTATTTAAAGGGAGTTTACGTAATATAATATGGGCACAAAAATTAATTTAAAAATTTGAACATTTCAGATTCGGATTAAACTTGATCCATACACATAAGGCACCAATTAAATAAGGTGATCTAAGTTTTAATTTATTTTTGAGACTCTTAAAGATTAAGTTTTAAATTTTAGATATCATATAGAATTAAAATAATGTAATGAATTTTTATTAAATTTGGGGTATGAGATTTAATGCTATTATATTTTGATTTTAATCTTAATAAGAAGACATAAAATTGATGACAGGACCTGTTATTTGTTAATAAGACCATCCTCGAAGACTGTACGGCAAGACAGAGAAATCTAAGTATTGCTTCGATTGATTATCAAAAGGTATATGATAGAGTACACCATGCGTGGATACTGTGCTGCAGTGTTTTATATGAGACCGATTTTATTATCAAGAAGTCCATGACTAAACGCATAAAAAGATGGCAGGTATCATGACACAAAACCCCAGTAATGGGAGAATAATCATTGTTGACGCGAGAATTTGGAAGGTGTTGGAGACGCCTCTCCATGGGGTTAATGGGCTATCTCATGACGTCACTTTCTCTGGTGACGTCACTTCCAGTATCGAGTACCGGTGCCGACAGTCTGAGATTGGCTCTCGACCAAGCAGGTCGTGTGTAAACGCCCTACCGTGGAGTAATGGTATTACTCAATTCACTCTACCTGAAATTATGTGAATACAAGTTTCGTTCCTAAAAATCCTGTGTTCTTTCGTTCTTATTACCATTTAACCCCACAACAAAAGGGAATTTTCCAAAGGAATACTTTATCTCCTTTGCACTTCCTGCTTGGTGATAGATATGCTAAGTAAATTACTTAATAAAAGTCTTTGTGCCTACAAACTGAGCCAGGGATGCTAACAAGAATCAAACAAGAAAGGCGACCACCCGCATTTCATTGATGACTTCAAGCTCTATGCCAATTCAGATGTTGACTTATATCGACTCTTATATTTTGTAAATACCTTTTCAAAAGATATTGGAATGGCATTTGGTCTGGAAACATGTGCCAAGTACTCACTAAGAGCTAGGAAGAGAGGCCAAATGGAAAACATAAAGTTAGACAAGTGTACTAACATCACATATCTAGACGAACAGTAACAATACAAATACGTTGACATCGAAGAAAACGTCTCGATTCAACATAGCAAAATAAGAGGAAAGTAGGCAGAGAATATGTACTCCGGGTATGAAAAGTTTGCAAAACACAACTTAAAAATAAAAACAAAGTAACTGCCATTAACCAGCTTTCCATATCAGTAGTAACATAAAGCTTTTGCATTAATGACTGGTCACAAAAGGAAATAAACATGTTAGACACTAAAACAAGAGAAATGTTCACACTGTACAGAAACTAGTGTCTACCAAGCTGTATCTGCCCAGAGAAGCAGGTCATATAAGTACCTCAGAAATTGAGAAACAACTTCGAGTCACAAGTGAGAGTACCGGGCAGTATCTGATAAGCTCTCACAATCAAAACCTTAAGATGGTATGTAATCACCAGGAAACAAAAGTTAGTACAATTATCTCGATCACAAAACTGTTTGAACAAGACTCTTTTATAGATGATACAGAAACAGAAAGCAAGCCTTCAACAGCAATAGCCTAGAAGAGTCAGAAAACTGGAAGAATGGGTCAATTAATAGCGTGTCAAATATTTCCTGAATGAACTATCACAGGAATATATAGATAAAGAAGACTCTATACACTGGCTGAAAAAAAGGATCGCTTCACTACGATCAGAAGAAAATGATATTAGCTGTTCATGATCAAGGCTAGATGACCAATGCTTTTTAAAAGATGAGTGGCTTCAAAAAGTGCAGGTTCTGCCACAGAGAAGTAAAGTGTGAACCGCCTAACATCCTGTTGTAAAGCCTTAATATAGCTGAGAGAGAAGAGATAACAAAATACCAAGGTTTTACGTATAATATGCAAAAAATGGAATCTAAAGACGATCTCCATCATTCAAATATTTATAAGGGCAATCGGAATCATGAAAAAGAATTTCAAATATTGCCAGTGGAATATACCTGGTGAACTATGTGCAAGAGAAATACAAACAATCGCATTAAAACGAACGGTTAAAATCTTAAAGAGATTGGAATGATTAAAATAGTGGGTGAATGTCTGGCATCCGGTAGAACGCTCCATCTCCATCTAAACAAAATGATAAGAAAATTAAAACAAAAAAGTGAAAGAATATTCTGTTTAAGGTATTCTTCTTGTGTGATTATAATTTTATTCAAAGAATAGTGTTTAATATATAATATTCTGACCAATTCCAAACAAATCAGCAATAAAAACTATTGAATGTACAAAGTATAAACGTAGTAAATGTAAGCAAAATTATTGAGGAACAATACGAATAGGTCAACAAAACAAAAATGGTATTTCATTGAACTTTCAGTGCCATTGACTAAACAACAAGGAAACTAAAAGCAGAAATTCAACTTTTCCATTTCAAAATAAGACAACTTCAAAATCTTACAACAATATTGATGCTGTATAATTACCTAACAGACTGTCAGTAGAGAGCGTTTTTAAACTCGAATTATCTCCATTTTTCTGACGATAGATCCGTGGTATGAAAGCGCTGCAAAGAAATATTTTCTCCTTCACTTGGTCTGGCCTCGAGAGCAAACATCTCACAGATTTAGTCTACTTTAAATCCAGAACTGGTCACAGAAAACTCAGTCACGTGATCTGCATTTTGTTTATTCAGTATATGTGTTATGGAACAGGACTCTTGCGCTCCACACAAACGCACTATTCGGTATGTAAGATTTTCTTCTCAACTTACATACACACACGCATTATTTGCTAACTCTTTGTGTATACAATTTTAGTGGAGGTCACGAATAATAAATGTATTTATTTTTCAATGTTTTCGAATTATTACTCTTTTTACTGGAAAGTTCTTATTTTTCACCCAGGTGCAATTCAACAACCAACGTTCTTAACATAGAAAGTAAAAGAAAAAAAATTCACCTGTTTCAGATTAATCAGCCAATAACATTCAGAGATTGGCTCCAAATAAATATACAAACGTATGAGATTACGTCAGTAACGCAACCACGTGTGAACAAAATAACGAAAAAACTTCTCGTTTACTAGATACGTGTGTTAAAAAATAAAACAAAATGTCATTTTACTGTAAAAACAAAGAATAGACGCAAACGATAAAAATATCCTCTTATGTTTCAGTGACAATATACTTTGGCTGTGGTGAACAAAACTAAGCAACACTGAAATTGACATTACCACATGCGTGGTCTGAAATGCTACCAAAGGCAAGTTACGTTACTCTTCTGTGATTAAACATCGTAAGATTGGTACAAACCTGTATTTATGACACCCGTAAGACCACGTGCAGACAAAAAGGATGAAGAAAACAATAACCGCATTTACTCGTTATATACTTGCGATTTTTTCACATAATATGCAAATTAGATTCTTCCAGTTTGAAATAAAAAGCCTGATTTTTCAGAGACTGGATCAATTTTGGATTTGGATGTAAGAGTAACAAGTTTTGTCATCAGTGCCTCATATTTTAGAGTTGAGAATTTTGGTAACAAGTGTCGAGTTTTGAGTAGTGGATTATGACAGCAGCGTGTCAAATTTAACATTGGAAATTGTTACTTGGAAGAGCAGCATAGTTAACAATCCACCAGGCTAAGTGTTAAATAGTTAACACTTGATTATTGTAACCAGTGCTATTGGAAATTTGACATAAAATGTAAAGGAGTCCGGCGAGTCGAAATCAAAGGGCATTAAGTACAAGTAAAAGTGGAGGCGATATAAATGAGATTAACGGGATTAACGTCATAATTAGAATGGATGTAATCAATTAGATGGGATGTGTAACTATAAAGGAAGAGATTACATTGTGCCGTAGCTCCCCATAAATCAGGATTTTGTAAAATTGAGGATATAGACTAAGACAAATTTGGATGGCGAGAAATGAACAGCAAAATTGAAATTAAACGAAGGGCCTTTACTGTTACGAAATAGAGTAACTCGTTAAAATTTTCTGGTAAGTAAGAAAACCTCAGAGTTTGAGAACGAGGTGGAAAGGTGGATAGCGTCGAACCCATATTCAGGTCGTATTTAAATTCAGAGAATGAATTTGAAATTAATTCAGTCAAAAAATATTCACGAACCTGATGATTTTGTGGTCCTGAATAATACGTCTTCCAAAAGTGATCTATTGCCTTTTGTCTGTTGGTTGGATAACTTTTCAAACCTCTCTTAATGTTGTTAGAATTGGTGTGATTGTTCCAATTGGCAAAATTGTCAATGTTATTCCCATTGTTATTGTTATTGTAACTATTACTTTGTTCCAATTGCTGTTGTTGTTGGAATTGTTATTGTAAAGTGACTTGTAGCACACTGTTTAATTACGAAATCTGTACTGAAGTTAGCGAAAACACGGATTTTTTTACTTCTTTTTGGCATAGACAACAGGGGATGCGCATTAAATAAATTCAACGTTTTATTGGGTGCCGGGTTTTACAAATCCTTCAAGCTCCTCATTAATTTTTTTTTCGATGAGGCGAACTATATATTTCTTATTTCTTTTGAATACTGCATATTATTGAATATTGCATATTATTTTTTGATCGAATCTGGCAGACAGTTTTGTACATTTACTTAAACCCACTGAGTAAACTTTAAGGAAACTTTTTTTTATTTCTGACTTTGGATTTTCTATTCAGTCATTAGCGTGTCCTTTTTTGACAAAACGTATTTATGGGCAAACCCACAAATTGAATTGTTGCATTAAGTTTGTCCAAAAATAATTTCCTGTATTTCTTAACACGAATGCATAAGACATTAGTGAGTATTTCACTTTCAAACTTAATTTTTAACGCAGTAAAACTTTAGCACAGTAGGCTTATATAATCTCTTCCATGTATGAAAAGTTATTATGGATAATGCTGATCCAGAATCTAGGTGAAACTTTACATTTTATTTAATATTTTCACCAGCGTATTTGTATGGTCTTTTCGCGTGTTCTAATGTGTCAAACTTCTTCTAATTTTGTCCTTTGCTCTACAATGGGAACTTTTATGCTCCATTCTGTTAGAAAATCCAAAGTCAGAAATAAAAAAAAGTTTCCTTAAAGTTTACTCAGTGGGTTTAAGTAAATGTACAAAACTGTCTGCCAGATTCGATCAAAAAATAATATGCAATATTCAATAATATGCAGTATTCAAGAGAAATAAGAAATATATAGTTCGCCTCATCGAAAAAAAAATTAATGAGGAGCTTGAAGGATTTGTAAAACCCGGCACCCAATAAAACGTTGACTCGTAGTCAAGCAAGCTTTGTGCGGTATGTCTTTACTCCAATGTAGATATACGAATCGATAACATGGTCTTGGCTGTTACTTTGCTTTTCAGTGAATTGGCTTTGCTGTGTGCGGGTAGAATAATGTTTCTTTTTATATTTCTTCTGGAGAATACGGTTTGGCTTTTTATCTATCTTTCTTACGTACACACCGTCGAATTCTTCAATGTTCTTGGAATCATGTTTATATAATAATTTCTGCCTCAAATCCGATAGATTCTTTTGGCCGATATCAATAATTGTACGAATATCAAGCATTTGAAATCGTCAGCACTTTTTTCAGCGAATTTTAAATCGTTTCAATGTTTTTTGCTTATCGATGCGAATCCCTCTCCCAACAGCACGTTTTTGCCTTCTTCTTTTCCAATCGACCACACCTGGCCTCTCACCACCAATGTCACACCGCGTAATCTGAACGTCAGCAATACGAAATTCTTTTCAAGAGATGTTCACGACTCTTCTCCCTTTTGCTTCTCCAGGGAATTTTTCCCAGCTTTTATATCCTCCTAGCTAGAAAAAAAGGAGACACAGAAAAAAAGTAGCTTCTCCCATCATGATCTGCCTTCCCAAGATGCCCTTCGTGTATATAAATGAGCTAGCCATCCTTTCCTTCTTCTTTCCCAAAAGCGATGCAGATACGCTTGGTACGTTTTTTTCTAGCCATATACCCCACATTTATAAACAATAATGATAAATAGTCCTCGTCATCCTTGTTAAATTAAGGCATTTGAACCTTCTTTAAAATAACGACGTTCGGTTAAAAGTTTTACAGTTTCAGAAAAAGTTAAGTCCCATTTTCGCGATGAAATTTAGTCCACGGATTTGTTTGTGCTACTGATCACAGTTTTAGAAGAAATAAACGGACTTTTTTTAGTCCGCTCCATTGGCACAACTTATGTTATGTAATGCTTCATACCTTCTAAAAAAACAAGGCAAAAGTCTGGCTGCATTGTGTTCATGAGAACGCTATGTTGCTTGCCATCACTTGGCTTTTGTTGAAGTTTGTAGTAATAAATTCGTTTTCTTTTGTTGTCTCACTCGCATCTACATTTGTCGTTGTTTTTGTAACAGTTTTTAAAATATTTCTTCCATTTTCTGTTGTTGTCCGATCTGGTATTTGATCAATTGAGCCTGTCGTTCCTCTTTGCTGCAAATCCATTTGAATTTTGCAAATTTGTGCCAAAATTGATTGCATTTTATTTTTCTCTTTTAAAAGAGGGAATATAGAAAATAATTATGGCTTTCAACGTGTGAAAAATAGTTTACGATTATTTTCCACGTAGCTTTTCTCTTAACGATTTACACAATATATATCTTGGCATCGTACAAGAAACATCACCGTCTTTCAGTAAATTAAAGTTTACTTTTTTCTAGGTAGAGAAAAAGTTGAAATGCATTCCTTTTTGTCACTACACTTGATTTCCTCTTTGAGAGAAAACAAAAAAAAAAACCGAAAAGTCACTTTTTAGTCAAATAAAAAAATCCATTTACGGATTTTTATTTACTCGTTGAACAATCTTATTATTTTATTTTATTTTTAGTTAGTGCGCCGAACTGAGAGTTGCTGGTTCCTAACAAATAATGCTTTAGAATTTTGTCGCGTTCAGTGCAACTTTCAGAGTTGCTTTCTGGTCTTGAAAACGTTTAATCGTCCATTGCCAAGGTATCGACTCCCTTAATGATTCGTTGCTAGTGTTTTTGAACACTATCTGCTCGAATACTTCGTCGTAATGTTGTTATTGTGTAAGTGGATCCTTTAAATTCCACGCCAACATTCGCTCTCGAATCCTTATCACCAGCTGCTGTGAGTACATTTGGGTAATTAAAATTCGTTTTTCTCCATGAGTTCTTGAAACTTCATCGCTAGTTTCTGTGACCCTAAGAAAAGTTCATGAGGAAAAACGCGAACACATAACAAATATATTGTACACAAAAGTGTGCAAACAACGAAAGGTTGTTCTTGAGTTTTAAGCGATGTTTAGTTTCAGAACAGTTTCACATGGGTAGTTATTCTATACAAGTCCTGGAGATGACGAATTCTAAGTGGGCAGCTTTTCTGTACGCCGAAATAAGTAACATATCCAAGAATCATGAAAAATAATGATATGTGAGTTAATTGATTGGCGTTATTGTAATGAAATAATGAACCCAGACAATATATCAAATTTATTATTTTCTTAAGGAGGGGGCAATGATGCGGGTAAAAATTATGAAAAATGATTGTCGAAACTAGTAACATATCAAAAATTAAGAAAAATGATGAAATGTTAATTAATTGATTTGTGTGTTTGTAATGAAATATGAAGCCCAGAAAATATACCAAAGTTATGATTTTTGTAAGGAGAACGACAGTAATGTAGATTTTAATTATGAAAAATAACTGTCGAAATTAGTAACATATTCAAGAATAACGAAAAATGATGAAATGTAAATTAATTGATTGGTGTGTTTGTAATGAAAGAATCAGCCTAGACAATATATAAAGTTAATTTTTTGTAATGGGAAGGGAGATAATGTGTGCTAAAATTATGAAAAATCATTGTCGAAATTAGTAACATATCCAAGAATTATGAAAAATGATGAAATGTTTATTAATCGATATATGTGTTTGTAATTAAATAAGAAGCCCACTCCATATATCAAAGTTATTATTTTCGTAGGAGGGGGCGATAATGTAAGTTGAAATTATGAAACATGATTGTCAGAATTAGTACCATATCCAAGAATTATGAAAAAAAATAAAGTGTCAGTTAATTGATTGATCTAATTGTAATGAAATAATCCGCCCAGACAACATACAAAAGTCGTTTTTGTAAGTGGGGGGCATAATGTGGGTTAAAATTATGAAACATTATTGTCAAAATTTGTAATATATCCCATGAATTATTAAAAATGATGAAAGTTGAGTTAATTCATTAGTGTGTTTGTAATGAAATAATCAACCAAGACAATATGACAAAGTTATTATTTTCGTAAGGGGGGTGGGGGCAATAATGTTGGTTAAAATGATGAAAAGTGATAGTCAAATTTCGTAAGATATCCAAGACTTATGAAAAATGATGAAATGTAAAATAATTGGGTATTGTATTTTTAATGAAATAATTAAACAAAGCAATATATATAATTTATTATTTTCGTAAAGTGAGGGGCGATAATGTCGGTTTAAATTATGAAAACTGATTATCGAAATTAACAACATGCCCAAGAATTGTGAAAACTGATGAAATGTGGGTTAATTGATTGGTGTGTTAGTAATGAAATAATCAACCCAGACAATATATCAAATTTATTATTTTTGTAAGGGGAAGGGCGATAATGTGGCTTAAAATTATGAAATATGATTGTCGAAATTAGTAACATATCAAAGAATTATGAAAAATGGTCAAATGTGAATGAATCGATTGATGTGTTTGTAATGAAAGAAGTAGCCAAGAAAATATATCAAAGTTATTATTTTTGTAAGGGAAAGGGCGATAATGTGGGTTAAAATTATGAAAAATGATTATCGAAATAAGAAACATACACAAACATTATTGAAAACGAATTGTTTATTAATCGATTTGTGTGTTTGTAATGAAATAATCAGCCCAGACAATAATCTGTTATTATTTTCGTAAGAGAGGGGGGACAATAATGTGGGTTAAAATTATGAAAACAGATTGAAGAAATTAGTAACATATCCAAGAATTATAAAAAATGATTAAATATGAATAAATCGATTGGTGTGTCTGTAATGTAATAATCAGCCCAGGCAATATATCAAAGTTATTGTTTTTTGTAAGGGGAGCATAATGTGGGTTAAAATTATTAAAAAATAACTGTCGAAATTAGTAACATATCCAAGAATTATGAAAAATTATGATATGTGAATTTTTCGATTGGTGTGTTTGTAATGATAGAATCAGCCCAGAAAATATATCCATGTTATTAGTTTCGTAAGGGGGGGTGTTAATGCAGGTAAAAATTTTAAAAAGATTATCGTCGAAATTAGTAACATATCCATGAATTATGAAAAATGATGAAATGTGAGTTAATTGATTGATCTAATTGTAATGAAAATTCTGGTAAAGTAAAAGTCAATGCCTTCATGTAATTATTTGGAAACCCCGCTGAGTTATGGTGAGCAAATGATATCGTTTCACTTAAAATGATGCTGTCAGTAGTAGGGAGGAAAAGAACACAGTAATGTGGAATTTGTAGTTAAGCAAGGATTGCCTAATCACGAACCTTCTCAACATATTTGTTTATTTGTTTGTAAAACCTGCTGAGTAATCTTCTGAATATGACGTCTTATTTCAAAAAATTTTTGTTGTCGATAGTGGGGAAAAATGAAGCTGTAATGTGGAATTTGATAATGAAGCAAGCAAGAGTTGTCTAATCACTTGACTGTGTGAATGTATTTATGCATTATTTGAAAATCCTGCAGGGACATCTTCCAAAAATGACATAAGTTTTTCTTACAATAATAGTGCCGATAGTGAGGAGGGAAAGAAACGTAGTAATGTTGAAATTTCTGGTGAAGCAAGGGTTGACAACTCATTAACCAATACAATGTCTTTATGTATTAAATTAAAAATCCTAATGCTCCATCTCCTAAAAATGATTTCCATTTTCTTAAAATTAATGTAGCCTTGACGGGAAGAGAAATTATTTCATATGTGTTGTACAATACCTGTCGAGAGTATGTGAAATTGTTTCATATATGCATATAAATTACCTGTCGGAAGGTAGGTAAACATATTTTAAATAGATGTTGTAAATTAGCCGTTCCAAAAAGGTAAAATTATTATATATACATTCTGTAAATTACCTGTCCTAGGGAAGGTAAAATTATGTCATACGTGTGTAATAGCCATCCTAGAGTAGGTAAAATATTCTTTTAATCGAAATAGCAAATGATTCATACACATTAAAAAAATCCTCTCTCCAAATACTAACAATTAAATTCAAAGTCAACTTTAATTTTCTCATTATTTATACGGCCCGAGAAACGCCGCGTAGGCCTGCTAGTATTCTTATAAAGAGGAATTAATACGTTAGCGGTTCACTCAACGTTCATAATTTGCGACTTTTATTGTATCCGTATTTTTTGCATATAAAAAAATTAGCGGTGAAAAAAAACATAAAAACATGTAATCGAACCGCGTACCTTGTGGTTATTTGTCCGTCTGGTCAGTGAGCGAATCATTTTCTTGTAAAAGTTATTTAAATTCTATTCACCCACCAAAAATGCATGAGAATGTGTAATTTACAGTCAACGTTCATAATTCACGATAGTTATCCATCCGTATGTTTGTATATTAACAAATTACCGATAAAAAAGGAAAACATGTAATCGGGCCGCGTATATTGGAGTTAGTTGCACGACCTACGTAAATACGTAAGTCCTGTTAGTAGTTCATCTGTCCAATGAGAAAATCATTTTTCTTTACAAATTTAATTAAATTCCATTCTGATCCTCAAAAAAAAAAAAAATTACGAAAACGTGTAACTTACAAAACTAGTATGTTGGGCGTTTAAGTAAGGTTTTCTATGTTTTTATTGTAGCGATCAAGGATGTGCACAATTTTTAATTTTCGTAAACTGATTATAAAACTATTATACACTCACACACACACACACACACACACATATATATATATATATATACATATATATATATATAGAGAGAGAGAGATGAAGAGAGAGAGAAAGAAAGAGATTATATATATATATATATATATATATATATATATATATATATATATATACTAGCCGATTTACCCGAGCTTTGCTACGGATATATTTGTATTACACAATACTAATTGGCATTCTTTTAATATTTATGTAATTACAGGTTCGAAACCAAAACTTCTGGGTAAACGACATTTCTTGTTTTTCTTTATTAGCTAATATGTTGATTGATTTTGAAGTTCCTGTTCTTGAAACTGCCACATAAAACATGCCGTGACTGAAACATGGGTTTGTCAGATCAATTCCGATAACTTTGAATGTTTGCCCTTGACTCTTATTAATGCTCATAGCAAAGCAGGGCCTCACTGGAAACTGCAGCCTCCGAAAAGCAAAGGGCAACTCGCTATCACTTGGCATCAGTGGAATTCTCGGAATGAGTACAGTTTGACCTTTATAAGCCCCAAATGTAATCATTGCTTCAATCAAATTGTTATGCAATCTAGTTACAACACATCTTGTTCCATTAGTTGTTTTTGATGGTTCTAATGATCTTAAAATCATGATAGGACAATCAACTTTAACTTTTAGAATATGGGAAGGCATTCCAGAAAGCTCAATTGAATTCAAGAACTCTGTAGGATATTTCACAGCATCATCTTCATCTACAATAGTGTCAATAGATTTGTAAAGTTAAAGTTAGATTAAATAGGGGTAAATTAGCAGTGATAATGTCAAAAATGTGAAAAAGATACCACTGGTAAAAATGTAAACGAAAGTTCTACATTACGTAGAAAAAAAAACTGTACTGGTCCGTTTTCAGTTTGTGTTGCTCCCAAAAATGTAAATTAGGATTTTTGCGGATAAACTATGCTTGGTTGTGTATATAAAAAGTACCCCATTTTTAATAAAGGAAGGAGTTTCACATAAAAATTTAATAAATAAAAGATACGGCAAAAATTGAATTACACTTGTAAATCATATCTAAAAAATAGCACGGTTCGTAAACTGCAAAAGTACTAAACAGATAAAAACACCCGCATTTTTGTACTTCTGCAATTATTTTTCTTTGAGTGACGATGAGACATAAAGCGACACCTCCTCTCCCCGAAAAATAAACTATAATTACGTCGAAACTCCCCCACACAAATATATATTATCAACTAAATCAATTACCCAGACAGGAAAACATAAGATCTTTCTCAAAAGAAAATCGAAGAAAAAAAAGTGAAAAAAAAAAAAAACGCGTAGGAATATATCTGATATAAAAAGCATTACTTTACCTTGTTTCTTTTTCAAAGTATTATGGAAACGATAATAAAATTCAGACAGTCAAGTGAATAGTTGAAAAATGATTTTAAAATCGTCCCTAGGGAATAAATTTTAACCTTTTGATAAACGTGCTCACGCCTTACAATGAATCGACATTTATAGCCGAGACTTTAATAGAGGGCTAACGATTTAAAATATTTCGTCGAAAAATAAAATCATCCTTAGCCTAATTATTTATTTTTTAATCAATATTTGTAACTTTTACATTTATAGAAAATAAATAATTAAAACAAATCATTTTATCACCATATCTCTCGATTTGGTTAAAAACTATATCCGTTCATAACCGGAAGTGAAATATCAGTGAAAATTACTTAAAATGTGCCAGTTTAGCAAATAGTACAAAATAACTTGAATTAAAATAATTTAAATAAATTAACTTTAAATAATACTCTTAAATAGAACAATTACATCAATTACATTACTATAATCAGTAATTTTAATTGAGCGAATTATTTAAAAAGATTTTCTTTAATATAATATGCAAATTAGATTAGTTCTATTATGTACATTGCCTTCAATATAGTGTATATATGTTGATCGTGATGCTATTTATTTATATAGAAAATCTTATAGTAAATAAAATTTATATAGATAACCGTTTTCAGCAGGAAGTTTTGTATATATTAATCAAATTGTGAACAAACAAACAAACAAACAGACAGGATTACGGATTTATATTATATATATATATATATATATATATATATATATATATATATATATATATATATCATCCTCATCATCATGCAGACCGTCAGTCTTGACGATGACTAGTCGGAGCCTCAGTGCTTTATCCCTCGGCGTTGGCGTAGTCTCACCCCATCGCCACAGGACTTTCCACCTTAGCTCCAAACTTGCTTGCGCAGTTTAGGTGCAGTATCTGTTGCGCATCAGATAGACACCTTCTGAACCTCCAATGCTCATGTCCAGTGCAGCGAACCCACGACGACTGGCCGCGGAGAAGGCCGCAGCTTCTGGTCGAAAGTAATCTCAGTGAGATAAACAGTCGCCCTATCGTGTCTGCTACTACGCTTTTTCTTTCTGGATGAGGTTCCATAGCCTTTTAAGAAAAACTGCAAGGCAGCAGTAGGATTTGAAGTCAGAGGTCCAATCTCTTAGCCTTTTGCTGTGATAAGGCCCACAAGGCAGTTGTGCTTGATTTTGGGGTTGGTTCCTCTATTCATTGCCCAACCAAGGGCACCCACAAGACAGTGGGGTAGGGGTTGGTAGTGTGCCAGGGCATGTCCATACATAGGTGGTCCCCTACTACTCCAAGATATCCTACAAGTTTAGCCCGGGGCCGCAAGGCACCCAATTACCTTGTGTGGCCAACGTCGGGGCACTGTAGGAGTCTTGATGATGGAGAGGCTATGTACTGGCAGGGAAGACTTATGCATAGCTGCTCCCTTAATTTCCTCATTGTTTATACGGCCCGAGCAACGCCGCGTGTCATTGCCAGTATTCTTATAAAGAGGAAGCACTCGCAGATGTACTCATATTCATTACAGCAGTCTTTAATATACACAGACACGCTCACATATATATATATATATATATAAGTAAGGTATAAACTTAAGTTTATACACGCACAAACACACACACACACACACACACATATATATATATATATATATATATATATATATATATATATAAATTTAGGTTTACACAAGGTATGAACTCAAGTCATACACTATTTAGCTAAGATATAAAGCTTTGTGAATTCTTATAAAATTCATATAGGGTAATCTGGGGCAATTCCATACCCTTTCAGCTAAAACGCTGTTCAGTTAAAGCATAGTAATATCAGTAATTTAGTGATTTTTTTCTCTAGAAGGAGATGGGTTTGTTCGTTTCTTACCCTCAAGGTACTGGAGCTGCCTCTACTGTCTACAATGAACATCAGTTGATCCAACGGCACAATTCAGAGTCATTCTAAAGTAAGTACAATTATCACACTTTTTAGTCATCTTTATACTTGTATTAATGTCTTTGTTACTGTTCTAGGTTAGTTTATTTTTTACTTTTCCAGTCATGGCTATACCTATTCTGTGTTGTTAAATAAATGTTCTGTTTACTAGTTAGTCTTATTTCTATCTTAATTTGTTGATGTAATTGTCAAACGGAAGATATAGAATTAGCCCATTGTCATATGTACCCAATGATTTTTTGAGTAAACTTTCCTACTTTTCTGTTTGATTTTGTTTGTTCTTGGTCTATTGTATTATAATTGAACTGGTTGTAATCGTTTTATCTATATCAGTTGTGTATATGTTTTACCCAAGAACAGGGATATAGTGAAATGAAAAAAAAACTGCATTCCAAAGTTCATCTTTGCCATCTTATAATTTATTGCTTTAATTTAGTTGACATTTATTATTCTTGAAAGTATGTGTTTTGTAGCGCAATATAAGTCACTTAATTATTATATCAATCAGTGAATCTATTATGCTCTTAACTCATTAGAAGAAATAGCAACAATCAATCAATCAAAAGGAAATAAAATGCGTTTTGACATGATTAAAATCCGAAAATTGGAAGAGAAGCTGTAAATACCTTATAATACGTTTCCATTACGCCATTTTGAATTTTAGAAATAAAGTCACTTAACCCAACTATTCGTACCTACATGCTCTATTAATTTATGATTATTCTGCCAAAATGTTCTATTTAATAAATTTATTAATTTTAATGAATGTATGCATACTTATGAAAATAACATCAATAATTATAAACTATTATACATGTTTGCATATACGAAACTAAACTAAACTAAACTAAAAAAAACTTTAATCTTTTACAATTATGTTAAATAATTTATTGGTTTGAATTAAAACCATACATAATTCAGTTCATTGGACTGTTATAATCAAGTTTATTACTATTTCAATTATAATTCCTAGTATTAGTCAATTCTAAACCTATAATTATGTTTGGTTGAGATTAAAAAGTTACTGAATACTCAATTGTTTACTTTAAGCGTAGAAGGTTAAAATTACTTTAATTTAAGGTATGATAGAGTTACCTCCCTTAGAACAAATTTAACGATAAATTAACTTACTTATTTTAAAATTTAAGGTGGAAAACTTTCAGGTGGAAAAAAAAAAGAAATACATAGGATGGGGGCGCTAAAGTGTAAGAAAATTGGAAGTAAACAGAATCTGTAATATTAGGTCAAAACAACATTTATAATTCTTAAATAAACTTTAAGTAAACTTAGAATTAAATTTAACTTAAATATACATTCATTTAATTATAACTTAAAGAACATACTATTATGAGATTAGGAAACACTGAAACCTAATTATTTGGGAATTAATATATATTAAATGTTAAACTAAAATTATACTTAAATAAGTGATAAGTTCGAAAAATGTTTATTAATATAAGATTGTCGAATATTAAACTTGTTAAAGTATGTGAAATGTGAAATTTAAAAATATTACTTTCAAAATAATAATATTGATAAAACATAATATCAATAAATTAATTAATTAAAATTAAGATTAATGTAATAACCAATTAATTTATAATTTGACATTAAGCAGAAATGAAGTATAACTCATGACTTATTACTATCGATTGAAATAGTTTTAATACTAAAATTCTATATTGAACGTATTATGGAATTAATTTATTATATACATTGAATTAATAATTTAATAATATAAAGTGAAAGATTTTAGAATTGTATATACATTACTTAATAGTGGGATATGGTTGGTAATGGGTTATATATGTTAAAAGTATGAATGTTAAAAATAAGAAATAAAAATACCAATAAACTTATATATCGATAAATTTGTTCTAAAGGAGGTACCTCTATCATACTTAAAATTCAATTAATTTTAACTTTTTAGGCTTCAGGTAAACAATTCAATATTATTTTCATAAGTATGCATACATTTATTAAAATTAATAAATTTACTAATTATTACATAGAACATTTTGGCAGAATAGTCATAAATTAATAGAGAATATTAGTATTAATAGTTGGATTTAGTGACTTTATTTTTAAAATTTAAAATATCGTAATGAAAACATATTAAACGGTATTTGCAGCTTCTCTTATAATTTTTTGATTTTAATCATGTCAAATCGCACTTTACTTCCTTTTAACTGATTGATTGTTGCTATTTCTTCTGAATGAGTTAATGGCATAATAGATTCACTGATTGATATAATAAATTATTTATTTTGTGATATGAAACAAATACTGTCAAGAGTTGTAAATATCAACTGAATTAAAGGAATAAATTATAAGATGGTCAACATCATGAATTTTGGAATATAGTTTTTCGTCATTTATTCACTATATAGCTCTGTAATTACATTGAGATTCTTAAATAAGGATTGGTATATATTATAAGAAAATATATTTCTACAGTAAGATATTTCTACAGAAATATATTTCTACAGAAGTATATATATATATATATATATATATGCACATATATATACATATATATATACTTATATGTAATATACTGAGTTCGTGTAATTCATTAAATTTTCATATACCAATAGGTTTTAAAGCAAAAATTGTTGACTTAAAGATTAAGCTACAAAATTATCACATTTCATAATTGAGCATTAATATAATGTGTGCAAAATCAAGACTTCAAGACAAGGTGTTGATGGCAACTAAAAATGTATTTCATTTTACGTTACAATTGTTTCAATGTCTAGTCCGACAATTTCAAGCATTATATCGTTTGAAAATTTTCAAAAACCAGCATTTCTTCAAACTTTATGAATAAACACACTTTAGGCAATGTAGCATTTTTTTTAACAGAAAGAAATTATATATATATATATATATATATATATATATATATATATATATATATATATATATATATATATAAAGCATGCTTGCTACTGTAATACATCGAAATATCTGTCTGTGGATGAAAGATATATAATTCATATGTGTTCGCAAATATTGATTCACGCTTCGACATAATGCAAGTGAAACTAGCAATAGTATTCCGAAAAAACTATAAACAAAATCAGTCGAATACACTATGAATCGTTCAGCATTGGCTCATTACGTTTCAATTTGGCATTGTCGCTATCAATAATAAAACTAGCATAAGTAACGAAGGACTTGTTGATGATGATATATAAAGTTGGTGCAAAAACAATGTCGTTTTCTCACATATGTTATATATAATTTTGGAATTAATTCATTGGTAGATATAGCTATGTAATATATAATTCTGAAGTACGTTTTTCGCTCTATAAAATCGTGTTACTCAATACCGTTCCCAGTCTCTTCATTCATTTTTGCAGGCTTTTCGACTACATGGGCTAAATTCAAATCCGTACGATTTTCTTGTTCCAGTTCAAACTAGGCAGAAAAGCTGTCGAGACAGTTTGTGATGTCAATGATGCGTTTGGTCCAGGACTAACGAATGTGTGGAAAAAAAATTCGCAATAGTAACGAGAGCCTCGAAAATTAAGACGGTCGTGGCCGGCTGACTGCGGTTGATAACCAAGGTTTGAAAGCCTTAATTAAAGCTGATCCTCACAAAACCACACGAGAATTTGCTGTTGAACTCGGAGTCGCCCACTCAACAGTCATTCGCCATTTTTAGCAAAGATGGATTAATGGGCGCTGCATGAACTGAACGATAATAAAAAAAATCGTCGTTTTGAGGTGTCTTCTGCGCTCCTTCTGCGCAACAAAACGACCCATTTCTCGAGCGGATTGTGACGTGTTATGAGAAGTGGATTCTCTGCGACAAGCGGCGACTTTCGGCACAGTGGTTGGATACCGGAGAAGCTCCACAACAGTTCCCGAAGCCGAAATTGTACCAAAAGGTTATGGTGACTGTGATGACTGTTTGGTGGTCTGTGGTCGGTCACAGCTTCTTGAATCCGACCCAAACGATTACAGCGGAGAAGTACTGACGACAAATTGACGAAATGCACCAGAAGCTTCAACGCATGTACACAAGATTGGTCGATATGAAGGGACCAATTCTCTTTTATAACAACGCTCGCCCGCATGTTGCTCAACTGACACTGCAGAAGTTGACGAATTGGGTTACGAGACTCTGTCTCATTCGCCATATTCACCGGACCTCTCGCCCACCGATTATCACTTTTTCAAGCCTCTTAACAACTTCCTGTGTGAAAAATGCTTCAAAAGCCAAGATGCTGAATCAGCCTTCAATGACTTCATATCTTCCAGAACTCCGAATGGGATAAATGAACTTGTTTCTCGTTGGCAAAAATGTGTTAATTCTAACGGTTCGTATTTCGATTAATAAAGGCGACGTTCATACGAAGAGACAGAGGCAACTAGAGAATGACGGATCCTGATACCTACTCCTTTCATCAGAGCCCTGCTATCCGAGCAGATCTGACATTACAACATTTATCATGATGAAGAAGAGTTTCACTTCCTCATTATCGTAAGAGACAATGACAATAGCTATATGGGTCTCTCATAACTACGTTACGTTATTCACCAAACTAACAATGAGAATAAAACCCCAGTGATGAAGGTTGGACTTTAGGTGAATGGTAAATTGGGTGGAACTTCTTTTAAACATGCTAAAGAACATCTGTACGGAGATGCGTCTATTTCAAGTGCACGTTTAGCGACGAAAATGCTATTTTATACTGACGAACAGAGCCTATAAAAGACATGTGTGGACTTTGCTAAAAGTCATATAGGTATATTGAGAATCACCTTGTTTTGGCAGGATTAATTAGTTGTCAATATGTCACAACTATTGATCAATTATTCTTGATGTTACAACGCCGTTATTTTGCTCGATGCCGAAGCCGGATTAGATCGGTATGAAATAAGGTAAGTGTATATAGATGGAGGAAAGATAATAGGATCGCTATAATTGAGGAGGTGACAGTGTGTTATGGTCGTCGTAAGTTGATAAAAACGCATAAATGTCGGGGCTGTTGCCATTCTCTTTTTTTAATCTCGTTGTTCATCTAAATGAAAATGCGTCATTTTCTATTTGAGACTCATGCCATCAATACACCATTGCGCGTCTATTAGCTATTGGGGATTGATCCCTTTTGAAAATGATTGAAAATCGAGCATTTTGTTGGAACATGGTCACCTCCTATTTGCCGGAAAAGGGAGATTCCATAAATCATTCGGGCTAACATATTAATATTCCTGTATTTTTTTTCTTTAAACTTCGTTAATCTATTTTTCTTGCTTGCATGCTTTTAGTATATGTTTTATTGCACAAAACTTGTAATACCCTACACTATCATAATGAAAGAGTGGCATTGGGCTGTGAACGTAGCTATATCTCATTTCTCAAAGGCATTACACCTTCTCAAAATATAAATAGTAAGAGAGACTGAAAACGAAAGTATTTTATTATTATTACACATTTAAATTTAGATTGTTCGATCATCTATATAATTTAGCTGAGAATAATAAGGAAAAAGACATCTCTACCGTGCTACAAAATTACTTGCATCAGAGATCATCCTCTATATGTGCAAGGCCACAGTTAGCCGATGCATGGAGTGTTGTTGCAACATCTGGGCAAATACTTGTCTTTCGTACTTAGATAAGGTCCAAAAAAGTATCTCATCTCTAATAGGTCTCGCTCCTTCGGCCAAGCTCTTATCTGTCCCATAAGCTCTAATGAAATAGTACTTGGCCCATTGACGTACATATTCCGGATTAACCTGACAAGCAGCGAAACTTCACTGTAGAAGTTCTTAGATGCCAGAAAGACTTCTTTTCTCGGACTGTTAAACTTTGGATTCCCCTCCTTGTAGTTTTGCTTTTTTTTTTTTGCTGTACTAACCTGCAGAAGTTTAGATGTTAGGGGAACAGACATCTCGCTGCTCAACTCCACACAATAATCTTTTAAACTCGATCCAATAGTAGACACTAGGAGTCCACCTGTCTAATAAAAAAAGAATAAAAACACTGTTATCAGACAACACTTACTAGACTCGGGTCAAACCTTACTCTGAAAATGTATTAAAACGGGTATGACATTAGATGGTTTGAAAGGTAATCGCAAACGCACGTCTGATTGAAAGCAGGCAAAGTGGCGGTTATATAATTACAAGATATAATTAATTCTCTCCCTCCCTCCCTCCCTCCCTCCCTCCTCTTTCTCTCTCTCTCTCTCTTTGCATTCTCTCCGCTCCTTAGTTATTTGAGATGAAGATCATGTCGAATAAATGACAAATTTTCATTCATCAGATTTGTAACGATTAAGCATAAAATATAATTTATTTATTTAATATAATTTATTTATTTAATATAATTTATTTAAAATTAACGAAACGTGAAAACATCAAACAATGGACTGATGATAGGTCATCATCAAATTTATCGATTAAAAATGAAAATTCCCCGTTCAACCAAAACTAACAATTAAATATTTTGAAGAATTATTGAAAAATGTTGAAATCATTAATCCTGGGGTCTTTATGTGAAGAATAAACCTTTGTACACTGACATCTTTTAAATAGGATGTACACCAGGAAATTTTTTTGTGTTTACATATACATGTGAACTGGTAGCATTTAATATAATTAATGTGCGATATTTCAAAGCAGTAGCTAAAAATATCATTCTTCTTTTCGTCTCATCCATTATTGAAATCTTATTTTTCAGTTAAAATTATGTATATGAAAGATTTTTTTTTAAATATATACAATATGAATTATTCGTTTTATTGAGGAATTAGTATTTTAAAATGTTAAAACTATTCATTTTCTTCATATTTAATCTTCTCTTGTTTGAGAATTTATCTCTAACTGAGGTAAATATAAATTTGTTCGAAATAAGTATTTTAAAATGCTAACTTATCTTTTCTTGTTTAAGAATTTTCCCCCAGATTGAGATAAAAATTTCTTTCGTATGAACATAATGAAAAACCGAGACTAATATTGGGTTTACATTATCGACGCCTTAAACAACGTTCCTATGTCATAATGATTTTTAAGGTGCATGCATACATGTGTTTTTCATAAATCTAGTAAAAATTATATATTGGTCAGATTTTCACGAATTATCTGGTAATATTTTTTTATTTATGCCTACTGCTCTTTTGTTATTACCGTGAATTCATAAAAAATGGAAGATAAGTGTCCTCATTAATATATAGGATCATCTTATCAAGAGAAAAGAAAAATAATTTGTAAAAGAAAAATAATTTATATTCCATTCTAACACACGCACTCCAACGGGTAAAGAAGAAAATTAATACGTTAGCAGTTCACTCAACGTTCATAATTTGCGACTTTTATTGTATCCGTATTTTTTGCATATAAAAAAATTAGCGGTGAAAAAAAAACATAAAAACATGTAATCGAAAAACACGTACCTTGTGGTTATTTGTCCGTCTGGTCAGTGAGCGAATCATTTTTCTTGTAAAAGTTATTTAAATTCTATTCACCCACCAAAAATGCATGAGAATGTGTAATTTACAGTCAGTATCCATCCGTATGTTTGTATATATATAATTACCGATAAAAAAAGGAAAACATGTAATCGGGCCGCGTATATTAGAGTTAGTTGCACGACCTACGTAAATACGTAAGTCCTGTTAGTAGTTCATCTGTCCAATGAGAAAATCATTTTTCTTTACGAATTTAATTAAATTCCATTCTGATCCTCAAAAATAAAAAATTACGAGAACGTGTAACTTACAAAACTAGGGCGTTGGGCGTTTAAGTAAGGTTTTTTATGTTTTTATTGTAGCGATCAAGGACGTGCACAATTTTTAATTTTAGAAAACTGCTTCTAAAACTGTTATACACACACACACACACACACACACACACATATATATATATATATATATATATATATATAGAGAGAGAGAGAGAGAGAGAGAGAGAGAAAGAGATTATGTATATGCATATATATATACATATATATCATCATAATCATCATGCAGTCCGTCAGTCTTGACGATGACTAGTCGGAGCCTCAGTGCTTTATCCCTCGGCGTTGGCGTAGTCTCACCCCATCGCCATAGGACTTTCCACCTTGGCTCCAAACTTGCTTGCGCAGTTTAGGTGCAGTATCTGTTGCGCATCAGATAGACACCTTCTGAACCTCCAATGCTCATGTCCAGTGCAGCGAACCCACGACAATTGGCCGCAGAGAAGGCCGCAGCTTCTGGTCGAAAGTAATCTCAGTGAGATAAACAGTCGCCCCTATCGTGTCTGCTACTACGCCTTTTCTTTCTGGATGAGGTTCCATAGCCTTTTAAGAAAAACTGCAAGGCAGCAGTAGGATTTGAAGTCAGAGGTCCCATCTTTTAGCCTTTTGCGGTGATAAGGTCCACAAGGCAGTGGTGCTTGATTTTGGGGTTGGTTCCTCTAGTCATTGCCCAACCAAGGGAACCCACAAGACAGTGGGGTAGGGGTTGGTAGTGTGCCAGGGCATGTCCATACATCGGTGGGCCATAACGCACTACCTCTGGGGCCCCCTTCTACTCCAAGATCTCCTACAAGTTTAGCCTGGGCCCGCAAGGCACCCAGTTACCGTGTGTGGCCAACGTCGAGGCACTGTAGGAGTCTTGATGATGGAGAGGCTATGTACTGGCAGGGAAGACTTATGCATAGCTGCTCCATTTTCATCGCGAAGCTAGCCAGCGGAAGCGAGAAGGCACGCATGAACTTAACACTAACTTATACCTAACATACTAGACGCATCACCCCCCTTCCTAATTAAGAATCCAAACACACGCACACATATATATATGTGGGGGGGGTATGTATGTATTATGTATGTATGTATGTATGTATGTATGTATGTATGTATGTATGTATGTATGTAGAGTTCAAGGATTGGTGTGGGCGTGTGTTAAAAGCACACAGATTCTCTGGCATCATATATTGCTTCTCCCAATCTAATCATCTCCACGTGCCCGTCTGAGATCTGCCACGCTAACGGGGAGTGTTCAGTGCCAGAAAACTGAATCCCCACTGCCTTGTGGGATAGTTTTTGAAACAAAGGTTAAGGGTGAGGTAACTCTGACAGAAACCTCCAGAGGAGCTTAGGTCCTGTTGACTGCGGCATTCATGACCCACCGGCGTGTGGACCATGCTCTGGTGCCCAGCTACCTAAGTCCCAGTCATGGGTAAATGACATTAGCGGGGTAGAAGGAGCTCCTGCAAGCCGTTTTGGAGGCAATCATTCAAGGAGAGGACAACTCTTACGAGAAATCTGCGGTCAAAACAATTACCAGTCATCTTGCGATGGCCTGTTACTAGGTTATTGTTGCAGAGACTTAGAGTGTGGCACTCGTGTCGTAAAAGCGCTTGTCACTTTAGTACAACTATGTACAGATGTTACTTGAGATCTATCTTTTTCTGTCTCATCGTTATCTGTCGTTCATTTCTATTGCAAGTCCTATGGCGATGGAGGAGTGGCAACGTGTACAGACTTGACCAGTTGAAGGTACACAGTCAAAATCTGCACAGAGGCGGCAGGAACCCTATCTTCACATGACAAAGGTTACTCCGGTGGGGGTTCCTGTGACTGAGCAGCTCTATTCAGGGAGACACTGCTCACCTAGTGTTTGGGAAAGTGCTAGAAAAGGTGCACTAAATATTGTCTGTCATACTATCACTGGTTAGTTTTCTGTGACTAATGGTGGTTCATGTAAGCAGGAAGAAAACAAAAATCTATCTCCAAAACGGAGTAAAATTCAATTTATGCTGTTGGAATGTACGCACTCTTCTTGGTCATCCAACCGTCCAGAGCGCAGGACAGCGCTTGTCACTGCAGAGCTACGGAGACTTGATATAGATATTGCTGCTCTATAAGAGGCCCGTCTCTCAGGAGAAGATCAAATGACAGAGGTATCATCAGGCTACACTCTCTTTTGGATTGGTAAATCGGAGGGTATCCGTAAAAATGGTGGAGTCGGTTTTGCGATTAAAACATCCTTGGTTGATACTATGGAATTTCCTTCCAGTATCTGTGATCGCATCATGAAACTTCGCGTTCCTCTCTCACACAACAGAATTATCACTATTTTTTCAGTCTATACACCAACCCTTCAAGCGAATGAAGATTACATCTTGTGTTTCTATGAGTCTCTGCGTTCTGTTGTTGCATCTTCATAAATTAATGGAAAACGTGTTATTCTTGGTGTTTCAATACCGGGGTTGGGGAAGACTATGGGACCTGGAGTGGTCTTGGCCCCTATGGTATCGGTACCATGAATGCTAATGACCTTAAGCTACTAGATCTGTGTTCAGAATTTAATCTTGTTATGTGTAACACTTTTTTCGCCGTAAACTGAAGCACAAAGCATATACTGTTGGTGTCATGCGCAGTGCTGAATGTGATACCGATCACAAATTAGTGAGAGGAAAATTTAATCTACGAATCCGTAAGAAAGTTCGTATTGATGCCGCCAAGTTAAAGTTGCCTGATGTTCAAAAGAGTATGGCGGAAAAGCTCGATAATCTTGCATTTAATGGTACATCAGTGAATTTCAAGACTCAGGTTTATTCTGCTGGTACTGAAGTTCTTGGCTTCAAGAGGGATAAGAACAAGGCCTGGTTTGACGACAGCAATCTTGAAATGAATCAGTTGCTGATGAATAAACAGACAATTTATTAATCTTTACTTTGTGAAGATCATTCTGATCATACAATTAATTTGCGACAATAGAAAAAGGTCAAAGCCACATTGCAACATGAGCTAAGAAAAATGAAAAACCAATGGTGGATTAATATAACGGAGCAAATCCAAAAGGCGTTTGATACAAAGAATTCGAAGGAATTTTATATATTCCTGCGCCAAGTATTTGGTTCTCCTACCTCTTCAATATCTCCCCTGATATCATTGAGGATACAGAAAATATCTGAAAAAATGGCAAGAGCAATTTATTGATGTGTTTCACAATCCCTCAACAGTAGATGTTGATGCAATTGATAGCCTACCACAATGTGATATCATATTCAGAATGAATCGTTTGCATAGTCTGGTTGAGGTGCAGTTGGCTATCGCACAAGTCAGCAGTGGCGAGGCACCTGGTTTGGATGGTGTTTCGGTGAAACTTTTTAAGATTGGAGGTGTGAATATTGCTAATTTTATCCTTGGTTTTGTTGAGGAAATCTGGGAAGGTGCTCCGTTGCACAGGATTGGATTGATGGTGTCTTGGTGACTTTGTTTAAAGGAAAGGAGCAGAAGAATATTTGTGACCACTACCGTGGGCTTATGCTTTAGGAAGCTGCTGGAAACGTTTTCACACGACTTCTATTAAACAGGTTATGGAGGATGTTTGTCTTAATGCTATTCCAGAGTTACAAACTGGCTTTAGGTCTGGCAGAGGAACTATGGATATCATTTCTTCAGCCCGACAAGTTCAGGAGAAATAGATTTAACAACAGATACCGCTGTATCAAGTGTTTGTGGATCTAACCAAAGCATTTGACACCGTCAACGGGGATGGTTTCTGGTTAATCTTACAGAAAGTAGGGTGTCCTCCAACCTTCGTTAGAATACCCAAGGAACTGCAGAGAGACATGAAAGCTCTCATTTAACGGAAAATTGTCTGATGAAATCCCAGTTGAAAATGGTGTCAAACAAGGTGATATTCCTGCCCCTACACTTTTCATAATATATATTTTACGGCTCTACTTGCTCATGCGTTTCGGAATTGCGATAAGGGTGTCATGTTAAAGTTTCGAACAACAGGTTGCATTTTTAATCTTAGAAGATTTAATGTCAGAACCAAGCTGCATCATATCTTAGTCAATGACTTACTGTATGCAGACGATGCTGTTTTTTTATTGCACACTGAGACTGATATGCAGCATATAATGTATAGCTTTGCTTACTCCTGCACTGCATTTGGTCTGAGGATCAGTCTACCTAACATAAAGGTGATGTTCACTCCTGCACGTGGAGCCGAATATCATGGTATGTGGTGCTAGACTGAGAGTAGTTGATTCATTTGTGTACCTTGGTAGTTCTCTGTCGAGGGATGCCTGTCTCGACACTGAAATCCGCAGATGAATTCAGAAGGCATCTGTAGCTTTTGGAATGTTGGAGTAGTGAGTGTGGTCTGATCGTGGCATCACAGACAGGACTAAAATATGCGTTTACAAGACATGTGTGCTAACCACACTGTTGTATTTATCGGAGACATGGACATTGCATCAACGGCACATAAAATGGCTTGAACGATTTCACCAAAAATGCTTTAGACGTATCTTAAACATCAAGTGGCAAGCACAAGTACCCGATACTGAAGTCCTTGTGAGAGCATGTTGCTCTAGTGTTGAGACCTTGTAATCAGATATCATATGCGTTGCATTCACCACCTGGTTCGAATGAAAGGTTGTAGACTGCCAAAACAAATTTTTACGGGGAGCTGGAAAATGGCAAACGCCTTCAGCACAAGCCTATGAAGAATAATTTACAAATCGACATCGACACATGGGAAGAACTTACTCTGCAAAGACCGAAGTGGAGAAAGCTTGTACGTAAAAGTTTGAGATGCTCTAGAGAAAAGAAAGCAGGCCCGCAGTAATCTGAAGCGAAAGCTTCGCAAAGGTTTAATTGATGGTCTTAACCATGACACACAGAGCTGGAAATGCGACACTTGTGAACGAGTGCTTTTGTCAAAAGCTGGCTAAGTTAACCACCTTAAGTCGCAAAAAACTCCTGTTCAAGTCAACTTTGCACCTATTAGTCCGAACAAAACAATCTGTTTAACATGCAGCAAAGTTTGAAAGTCTACTGCTGGTTTGAGAAGATATGTGATTGTTCATAGGAATACCCTTCAACCTCCAGAGGAAGTTAACTCAGTAGAAATTGCTCAATTTGTATGCCACATCTGCTTCAAGATGTGCAAATGTGCGGCGGAAGTGCAGAGTCATCTGAGATGGCATGGACGACAAGATTGGGAGATTTCAATGTGACGGTGACTATCTGGAAAGATGCAGCAATCATCATGTATATATATATATATATATATATATATATATATATATATATATATATATATATATATAAAGCTGAACGTCTGTGAGTGTGTCTGGTCAGGAATAGGCTCATATATGGTTGACTATTATAGAAAACTGATCACATATAATGATAGAAAATGTATCGAGACACAGGAATGGGTATGTTTCATCTGGCATAATGATGATTCATTAAAATTGTGGTACGCGCCTGGTCCACAAAGTATGGAAATAAAAAAATAAAAAATTTTAAAAAAACGTTTACAAGTGTTTTTGATATAAATGTACATAATAATACTTTGCTAAGTATGTTTTAACTTAAATACGGGTGGTATAATAAAATTGTGGGGTCTGAGTTCGCGTCTGGCCTCCATAGAATGGAAATAGGCACGAACTTTAATAAAGACTTTTCATATCTATCTGCGTAAGTATACTTTGATAATTATGTTTCAGTTTGAAGAAATATGGTATAATAAAATTATGGGGTGTTCGTTCGCTCCTGGCCTCCATGGAATGGAAATATGTCACAAAGTTTAACAAGGTTTTTTAATATATTGTGATAAGTGTTTCAGTGTGGACAGGTATGGTATAATAAATTATGGGGTCTATCTATTTTATTTTTACTTTCATCATATTTTGATTTGGTTTTGATACCCCCAAATTCGAAGCTATCTCTTTACAACCCTTCCCTTTCATAATCTATCATACTTTCATAATTAGAGTCCATATTAGTATATATATATATATATATATATATATATATATATATATATATATATATATATATATATATTAACAGTTTAAGGTAATTAGGAATGAAACAAAATATTGGATTAGTCCATCATAACCAAAAGGCAATCATGATATTAATCTGTAGTTAGAATAGAAGAGAGAAAATGAATACCGAGAGAGAGAGAGAGAGAGAGAGATAGAGAGGGATGATACGTTAATTTGTTTCGGTGTGGACAGGTATGGTATAATAAATTATGGGGTCTATCTATTTTATTTTTACTGTCATCATATTTTGATTTGGTTTTGATACCCCCAAATTCGAAGCTATCCCTTTACAACCCTTCCCTTTCATAATCTATCATACTTTCATAATTAGAGTCCATATTAGTATATATATATATATATATATATATATATATATATATATATATATATATATATATATATATATATATATATATTAACAGTTTAAGGTAATTAGGAATGAAACAAAATATTGGATTAGTCCATCATAAACAAAAGGCAGTCATGATATTAATCTGTAGTTAGAATAGAAGAGAGGAAATGAATACCGAGAGAGAGAGAGAGAGAGAGAGAGAGAGAGAGAGAGATAGAGAGAGGGGTGATACGTTAATTTGTCTTTAACATTTATATTTATCTGGCTTTGAAAACATATTTTTTCAAATTCAGACAATTCAACACTTGTGTAAATAGTGACACAATATGATATATTTTTCGTATATGTACATACAGTCTTGTGCAAATTATTTGGGAAAAGCTTTAAAAATTTTCATTTATTAAAACATCTCTTGTAATTAATGCCTGCTGACAGGAAATTAAATGTTTTTCCCTCTCTTTGACCTGTGACTTTGAAGTAGAACTTAGTATACGTATAGGCAGTATATTGAGTCAGTGGACACTAATAATTGACAGAAAGATGTTGATTATCTGAGCGCAGGAATAATAAGGATCTGGCAGCAGATTTGACCATTTCCAGTATAACTATTACTCCTAAAAACGTGCAAAGATTGTGGCTATCAAGGAACATACTAAAATGAGTGTTATAACAATTGGTAAGGCTTTCAATGCAAGAAACTCTTCGGTGACAATGGTTATTAATGAAAAAATCAAATCTGGCCATTGCAACATTAATAAAAAGGAAATTGTGATGATGCTTGTGATGATGGATTTCTTACAAGAAATCCTGTGAAGTACCCCAAGAAAACTTGTCTAGATCTGCAGCGTTATCTGGAAGCAATACTTGTGGTTGTTCATCATTCTACAGTTAGAGGACGGCTCTTTGAAGTATGAAGAAAAGCCCATAAACCTATGCGTAAACAACTTTTGACACCTACAATGAAGACAAAAATACTGCGATGAGTAAAGTTACACAAGAATTGGATTGTGGACATGTGGGGGAAGGTGATATTCTCAGAGGAGTCACATTTTCAAAACTATGGTCACAGTTCCATGTCTGTGGGAAGGTTCAAGTGTTAATCTGTCGGATCTGGACAAATTAAAACGTTACTAAAACAACCATCCACAAGATGTTTTGGTTTACGTGTAGAACTTCTTGGTCTGGGTGTCATTGCAACGATGAATAGCGAAAAATATAAGAACATATTAGAGACTCATTTACTTCCTAGTTTCCAAAGTTATTTTCTATATGGTGACGGAATATTTTAGCAGGATTTCGTAACACGTCATACATCACAGAAAATGCAAAACGTATTTGAAGAAGCTGCGATTAATGTTCTTGAGTGGCCTGGCAATTCTCCTGACATAAACTATATAAAGAATCTATGGGCATTAGTGGAATTTTAGCTTAGAAAATGTGACTGTTTAACAATGGAGAAGCTAATCATGGCAGTAAATCAGGACTACTATCATGATGATGACAAATAAAATGTGCCGTAACTTTGATTTAATGCCAAAATAACGTTAAAATGGTCATAAATGCAAAGGGTAGACATATTAACTACTAGTATGTAATTTTTGTTTCAGTGTCAAGTTGGTTTTAAACAATAAAATAGATTTCCTTGAAATATTGTCGCATTTTTCCTTGTACCAAGTGATTTGCACAATATATATATAAGGTAAGAAATTCATTTAGATAGTATGAAAAGGTTAGTAATTGGAATTAAGAATAGGAAATTGGATCAAATGTTTGTAACATGTCTTCTTCCTAAGATTAAGGGTGGTGGTGTTTGATCAACACTGCTGGGGAGCCATGATGTAATATACTGTTTTGTTTTTAAATCCCCGAAACAGTGTTTCATGGTAAACAACTGATGATCCCTTGAAAAATAAATTATTGGTATTATAGTAAATTCGAGAGCGAGTTGATGCAGTGATTGCAGGTGATTAAATGACTTACTGACAAGATGGTTTTCTAACGAATGATAAAAAATATTTTTTGTATAGTTTTAAAGGTTAAAATCTTCCAAGACTATATATATATATATATATATATATATATATATATATATATATATATATATATATATATATTTGTACAGTATACATATCTATTGAAAATACCGCTTCGCTCGGTGTTATATCCGGTTTTCAACAGTATATAATATATGACAAAATACGCCGAGTGGTATGCGTAACAAAAAAGGTTTATTTGTACTTCGTAATAATACAAAATACAATATGGCTACTTGCTTTTGAATTAGATAATGTCAATGAAAGTAAAGAAAAGAAACTTAGCGTGTGAGAGCTAGCGCTCGTCCATGGGAAGATTGGTCAACCGGAGTTACACTTGCAGAGTGTCCGACGCGAGACTGCAAAACAAGACAAGACGTCCCTACCTTAAAATGGTAGCTCTTTCATATCCTGTTTCGTATCCGGTTCGATACGTAGTTATGTCTCGGAATATACACGCGTTTTTAATGCTAGTCTCAATAATAAACGCACTGGCCAGTGCATTTGTTGAAATAGTTTTATTATAAGCTCATACACTATTTATGTCGATACCTTAGGATAATGGATGATTATCTATGCGGTGCGTAATAAGCAGTGATAGGCTATAAAAATATCCCAAATTGTGAATGTATCGAACTGTCGGTGAAAGGAACTATTTATAGAAAAGTAAATAATTCTGTGGTTTAGATTCGAAACTACGATGGCATAAACTATTACTGTTCTATCCAGAAGTCTACCGTTCTAAAGAAAATTTTGTCTAAATGTTTTAAGCTATTTAAATGTGTGTGGCGTATGGATTTTTATCTCACGTAGATGTAAAATAATTTGATTAGATGTAACAAATAAGAAACATAAATATAAAATTTAAAAAGCTTATTAACGCAAAAACATCTATTCTACTCATTTTCTTATAAAAATGAAAACTTTTACTTCAAAGTTAACATTACATCAAATGTGTACGTGACGTAAAATTAGTTGTAGGATTCACTAAAAGATAACGCTTAAAATATCAGCTAACAGAAATATCGAACTAGAAAAAGAAAGCTAAATTGTTGGCGAACAGCCGTGTCGTATACAATGGACTCCACCTTGCGGTTTCTGTTTAGGGACAATTATATTTGATTCTGCAAGACCCAAGGAACACCTTCGCTAAGTTCTTCAAATTTCATTGGAGAGAATGAACTCAGAAGAGACTAATGCTTCACATCTGACACTTTTGGTGAGTAAATAAACTATTACCAGAAATTTACTACCAATATGCACGGCTTTTGGGCCCCACTGAACGACTACTAGAAAAGGACAGAGTGTGGAAATGGATACCTGAATGCGAGGCGGTATTTAATAAAATTTTTAAAAGACCTAACGTCAGATCTATTCCATACTCGCTATGACCCAGAACTAGATATCATAGTCGTTAGTGATGCGAGCTCCCACGAGATAGGGGCCTTTACAATTACATAAAATGCAGGACAGAAGTAAAAACCTCTTGCACATGAGTCAAGATCTCTGCACCCGGCAGAAACCAAGATTCACAAATAGAGAAAAGAGTCTCTTGCTATTATCTCCGCAGTAACAAAGACCCACCTTTATTTACACCAACGATTTTTTTACACTGCAAACTGTCCATAGACTCCTATTGAATATCTTTTGGGTTGAAGAAGTAAATAGACTACCGAGGTGAGTCACTATTCTGCTGACTTACAATTTCAAGTTTAGAGTACTGAAGGATCTGTATTACCTAATTGTGGAGAACAGCTACACAAAATGGCCAGAGGTTTACGGATCCTTTAACTATCGATCCAAAAATTAAAAGGTACTAGTGCCCCTTTGCACAGTAAAGGATTAGGTAGGGGTGTTTTTGGTACTTACCCATTTTCGTGCAATGGACTCTAATAATTATTGTCAAAACCTCGAGTCTAATATTTCGCGATGGATTATCACGACTTAACGCAAGAGTACAAACCGTCTAACAGTCGAAAAATACTGAAAACCTTTTATTCTGGTAATCGTTTTCTTGTCCGATGTATTTTTCTATCTAACCCCATTGTTCAAGTTTTTCTTTATGACCTTTTCCTAGGACCAAAACAATATCTATCATTGTAATGTACAAAGTAATTTTGACTCAAAGTGCCTCGGATTATCTTATATAATTTAAAAGCTAATCCATATCCTATGTCTTTGTGTTTCACACTAAGTTCAGAGGTTCCACTTACTCGCATACGCTTTAAAATTGTTTTCCAACCCAATAATCATACTTTCTGCTTTCCTAAAATAAATTAATGTCTAATACGTATTGTTCAAATTTTACAAAAACTCTAGATATCTGAATATTTACAAAGTAAACTAAGCTACACATCACTAACGTTACGACTAATTAAAACTTATCAGTAGTGTTTCAAAATTTAAAAAGTTGCTCGTAGGTTAAGAATGTATACTCTACGTATAAATATACAAGCATACACATATATCTAACTTCATATAAACAGAGCTTTGATACAAAATTAATTAAACTTTAAGTGGAAATTTAAGTAGTGTTGGTCAAATTAAATGCGGAGTAGTTAGTTTGCAGTTTATGAAAGCACACGGACAACAACGAGAATTTATTGCGATTTTTACAGGTTACTATATTCGTATTTTTTTCTGTTGACGACATAATGAAATAAAATGAGAATGCTGAAAACTCTTAATATGTCAATGTTTGTGAACGGGGAGTGAGAATAGCCTGTTGGCAATTATTGGTCATCCTATGCATCAAATTTGCATATTTATGTCAGATCAAACAGTGTTAATCTGATGTGTCAATGAGCAACAACCTTCAATGGTACGAATCCACAACTTTATGAGTAGCAAATAGGGAGTAATCAGTGCTGCCATCCCTAACTCCCATTGTTTTTCTTTGCTTCATTTTTTTATATTTAACTCAATTAAACCAGCTTTACACTCATGCGTCAACTTTGAAATGGGCACACTCATTAATTATTACTAACAGCACCTTAACAAATGCACATAGATACGAATATAAACAGCATGCATAGACATGCACATTCACAAAAACGCACACAGCAAATAAAGCATACAGTTATGCATTTAGATATGACCATCAGCAACAACGAAAACATCAGAGACAAAATTAAACAAAATTGAACAAATTTGTACACAATATGCACATTATGCACGTTTGAATCTTTCGAAACATGTCTAAAGAACGCTTAATGAGTAGAGTTTTTATATTCACTATGTCGGGTATTTAGATACTTGTTACAGCAAACGATAAATGCTATTTAATACGTGTAACCGGGTGAAGACCGACGTGTTCACCGGTACATAAGTGTTGTCCTAGGTGGTTCTAAAGTTATTCTTCCTTTTTTTTATTTTGGTTTGCGTCACAAACCAAATAAATTGAATCAGCGAGACAACCGGGGGTTGTCCAGGAGTGTTCATATAATAAAAAGCTATAATTCAGCTCTAATTTAACCGTTACTATCACAGATGGTTGGGTCACATACGTGCTATAATAATTATCGTGTCTGTTTATGATAATAAAAAGGAAAATAAAAAATACTCATTTATACAATAACTATATAATAGAGTATTTAGTACATAGTAATACATATATACATACATATATATATATATATATATATATATATATATATATATATATATTAAGGGTGGAACGATAAAATTGTCGCCATAGAAAAGACGATATGATTTCATTTTTGTTTTCAGTTCTAGTTGGCCAGTTGTGTACGAAAATCTCAAGAGCGATAGGAGCCTTTTTTTCATTCGGATGCTCTGTAATCCAAAAAAAATGTCAAAATGAAAATCCCGACGATTCAACTCTTGAGGGCACAGTTCGATTAAGTTTCCGGTCGCGCTTATGGTCTTTGGTGTAGTTTAAAATTTCGCACCAAAGTGTACCTGGATGTGCTGAAGAGTGTGATGACCTCCCCTCCCCCCGGTGCAATCAGGTGGCCGCTGGAAAAGCTTGGGTTTGGCAGCAAGACTCAGCATCGGCCCACAAGTCTAACGAAACCCAAGCTTGGCCTCAAAAGGAGTGCTACGACTTTGTACCTTTCACTGTGCCCTCTCACTACCTTTGACCGGAGCCCGCCGAACTACTTCGTTTGGTCATACGTCGAGAACATCACCAACATGACCTCCCACAACACGAAAGCCAGCCTGATCGCTGCCATCCGTTGAGTATTCATCAAGCTTCCGACGAAAGGCATGCTATCTAGTTTCGGACCAATATCGAATCGGCAGCTACATTGAATAGATGTCAGCTCTACCACATAATCAAATTACTTAGGCTGATTTTTTTCAATAACAATTTAAAAATAAAGCTGTAGTATTGTTTTTTTAGAGCAACAAATATATCGTTTCACGCTGTATAATATATTATCATTTCATATATGCATATATAATATTATATGGTTATATAATATATATTTTTCAGTATTTATTTCCACAATTCTCAATATGTAAATAGACATTAAGTGTAAAGTAGTAAAATATATTTCTGTCAATTAGGCTACAAAGAGGGGCCCACGCGATTAGATTAAGGCATTTCATATTTTTACGCTTTATGATCTCTCCCCCTTACTATATATCTATCTATCTAATCTAAATGACTATAAATTAGTTTTTATTTCGTGTGTATCGATATTCATATGAACCCTCTTTTCTATTTATTTAAAAAGAAAATACAATTTTCTTATATATGGGTCATCTGCAAAAGATCTAGTTAATTTGCATATTCTTTAAAACATTCATTTTAATTAATTCCCTATTAGTTTTTTTTTTTTTTTTTTTGGTTTTCTCGTGGGATGATCATCTTTAGTAAATTATTACGTGTAATTATATTCATGCAGATATTCTACATGATTTATACTTGCATAATATTTGCGTAAAAGGTTTACAGGATACCCAATATTGTTTCCATATATATTTATGTATACGTATATATTTTTGTTTAATCTATCTTTCTAAAAAAGTGAAAGTGGCTGTGTATCTGTGTGTTTGTATGTATGTGTGTCTGTGTGTGTACATTTCCCTACACAATAACTCTCTCAATTTTTAATCTACAGACTCGAAATTTGATATACAAAGTACTGAGATTTGGGGAAATCATTGTGATCGGTTTTCGGCCAGAAATTTGGCTGTTAAGGGTTCAAAGTTCAACGATTTGACTTTTAAGAACTCTACCAAACTCCTCCGACAATTTTGGGTCTAAACACTTGAAATTTTAGATATAGGATCCTGGGACATGGATCTGACTTAATAACTTGATTTGAGCCCAAAACAATAATCGAAAATCTGTGGAGAATCTAGAAACAAAATATTTACTCCGAAGAATGACCTCTGGAATGCTATTATGGCTGCTGCGAAAGATATTTCATAAGATGAAATCGAAAGTTTTACATCTTCAATGGACCAAAGGCTTTTTGCTCTTGTGAATAAAAATGGCAATTATATAAGATATTGATTGTACTATGAAACCATATTGAAGTTGTTTGTTCTTTATTATTGTTGTTCTCAATTTACAAATTCCTAGAATAATCAATGTTTCGATGATCTTTTAGCACTTCACCATAGTTTAGCATTCGTTTGCATATAAAATTGGCACGCTGAAAAAAATGTAAATCACTAAAATGGCTGCCAATTGTTTATTACTGTGCAGATTAGCTGAAAATTTTAGATCTGCGCTTGTGTTAGTGTTGCCACATAGCGTGCTAAATTTCACAAATTTTCATTGAAAACTATCGAAATTAGAACAAAAATACCGATTTGCGTATAATTCTGGAACAAGGTTTATATATATATATATATATATATATATATATATATATATATATATATATATATATATATATATCCTGCGTGTCAAATTATTTACGAGATAACATTTTTTTTACCGATTTCAGAAACTTACAGGTAGTTTCTTATTTTGGGAACGTTGGCAATGTGAATTGCGCATACTGTGAAATTTTCGTAATCTTCCGCGCAATGTAAACAATTGCCATCGTAATTGCTGAATCAACGGTATTTGAGGCGTGTCAAATTATTAACAAGACAGTTTGTTTCGGCAATAAAATGGGACGTAAAGGTGGTTTGAGTAGTTCTGAAAAGAGTACTATTACAGAACAGCTAGCAAAAAATAAAACTACCCTCGAAATATCGAAAATGATAGGAAGGTACCATCAAACTGTGAAGAACTTTTCAAGTACCCTATAAAGGTACGTAAGATAGATGATAAAGGTAAATCTAGAGTTTTTTCATGTCGTTCTCTACTTCAAATTAAACGTGAAGTTGTTAAGAACTCTGGGCAGACAAGTTGAGGAGTCTTTGACCAAGCCGGATTGAAGAATGTCTTAAAAAGTACTCGATGTCGCCTTCTGAAAAGTGGCAAAGTCTGTTAAGCCTTTGACAAAGCCTCCATTAAAGCAACATTACATACAACGCCGATTGAAATGGGCAAAGGACAACATAAAAACGGATTTTTCTAATGTTTTGTTCACGGATGAAGTGCGTGTAACTCTTGATGGTCCAGATGACTAGAGCAAGCAAGGGATGGGTCCTAGATGGACGACATCTTTATCAGCGTTTAAGGCACCAACAAGGTGCTGGTGGTGGGATAAATATTTGGGCTGGGATTATTGGAGGTACTTTAGTTAGCTCATGGAGAGTCCTAGAAGGCGTAAAAATGACATCAAATGCTTACATAGCTTTCCTGAAGGAGCACTTTGAACCATGGCTGAAGAAGCAAAGGGTGACGTTCAGAAGAACCATTATTTTTATGCAGGATAATGCTTCCTCACATGCAACAAACAAAACCAAAGAGTATTTGCAACAACTGGGGTTCTCTGGGCTACGGAAGATGGAATGACCTGCGAATTCACCAGATTTGAACCCAATTGAGAACCATTGAAGTATCATGAAACGACGCCTCTATGAAAGTGGACGCCAATTTAAGAGCAAAGATGAGTTGTGGGATGCTCTCCAAGAAGTATCGCGAGGAATAACTGTTGACGAAATCACAAATTTGACTAATTCTGTGGACCAACGACTTTTACAAGTCATTCTTAAAAAAGGAACGCATATCCCCTACTAATTATGTCAACGTAGACATTGATATGAAGTTATTGTGTTACAAGCATTTCCTAGTTCATTTAATGTTTGAAAATTATTTCAATAAAAAAGTTATGGGTATATTGTGTTTTTTCTTAACCTCGTCAATAACTTGACACACTGAAATCAACAAATATTCCTATCTTCTGCCATAGTTTTGCTAATACTGGTTTAAATACTTTTATTTTCTGACTGGAATAGCTGAATAGTATTGTAAGCACTTTCTCAAAGTTTCATGGATTTTTATTTACTCGTTCTTAAATATTAAAAAAAATGTAAACTCGTTAATAATTTGATACACAGTGTATATCCCCCAAACCTTTGATCTTGATGGAGAAGAGACTAAAACCATGGCTACCGTAATATGATGGCCTAGCGACGACTATAATTTAGTCTGGTGACGTCATGAACATCGGTCTGTTGCAATTTGGTCACGTGTCTCATGACTAAACCGGAAGTTGGTTTAAAGTTTTGGAGGGTTAAATACATTTAAACATGCCGTCCAGATGTATAGTTCCAAAAATGCCGAAGTAACTAGGAAAATGGACCAAAAGTTACCGTGTTTTCATCCCCCCCCACCCCCCAAAAAAAGAAAATAATTTACCAGTGGATTAATGCAATAAAAGGAAAGGATTTTACCCCATCTAAATATGGCAGAGTAAGTGTTAAAATGTTTTAGATATTAAAAAAAACGCGGCTTTTTTATTTTTATTTATTTTTTTAGAACTTATTTTAAAATAAAAATGAAAGTATGTATATAAAAAATGAATTTTACATGTAATTTAAGTGATGTGCTGAAATAATAAATGATTATTTAGAAACTTATTTAAAATGGGGAGTATGGTGAAATTATTATGTACTTTCACCTAACAATTTAATAAAAGCAATATCGTAAAAACGGAATTCCTTGTTTAAATAATTCTAAATAAGAAAAATCATTGATCTTTTTAGTTCAACTATTTTACTGTGCAATATTTATATCAGCGTGAAATAGATTAAACTTTTTTTAAGTTAATTACCGTTTTTGTTATCCCAAAAGTTTATGAATAATTATTTGTGGTCAATGTCGTGGCCCTGTAGGTGTCAGAATTTTGGATCAAAACTTCCAAAATAAACTATTGAAATTGTTAAAATTGTTTTAAAAAATAATAGAAATATTATTTTTTTATTTAAAAAAAAAAGTGTTTACAAAATGCCGGCAATAAAAAAAATAACATTTCCATTATTTTTTAAACAATTTAAATAGTTTATTTTGGAAGTATATTCCATAAAGAAAATAAACAGCCCACTTTAAGCGGAGAAATTACGAGTTCTGTATATGTTATTCGCAGTTTTGTGTTAGGGTTGTCAAAAATTCCCCCAAAATTCTGATACTGCTAATGACGCTGTAAATTAAAATAGCATTTAAAATTACGACAAACGAGTAGTTTCCAAGATATGAAGAAATGTTAGTTTTAAAAAATGGGGGATCACTTTTCTAAAAAATTTAACGTAAAATGAACATCCACTTCATGGCCAACGTTTTTTTTTTTTAGGGCGCTTTCTTTTTAACAAATAAAAGCGAAGAAAAATGAGTATGGCCACCTTTATGTTTGGGGGTGGGAGTCAACGTACAATGAACACAGTTTAACGTAAAATGAGCACCTCCTTTCAAAAAGTGTAAACAGAATTTTTGTCGGGGAGAGGAGTCAACTGTAGGTGCTCATTTTACGTTTAGTTGTGTTCATTTCCTTGTTTGAGGCGAAAATGTAATTTTTAAAAAATTGCTCGTTGCCAATGTAAAAAAAAATTAACCATAAAGTGGGTGGCCGTTTTAAATTAAATTATCCCTCCTTTTTTAGCTAACATCTCTTTATATCTTGGAAACTACTAGTTTGCCGTAATTTTAAACGTCATTTTCGTTTTCAGCACTCCCGAAAACCTATAAAAGTGGTAATTTAAAAGGATATTTCGAGGTTGGACTAATTCTGCACATTTACTTTTTATTTTATCGTTTTTTGTCATGTAATTTTCTTTTTTTTTTGTATTAAGTCAAACATGGTACGATTTTCTGTTAAATTATTTCTTTAGGTATGTGAACTTCATTTTTGACTTGAAGACATACAGCAAGAGGCATCAGCATTTGATGAAAGGACTGGAAAGACAATTAGTGTTGAATTAAAAAATCGCTATCTTAAGGATGGTGCTATTCATCGAATATTACCAAACTATCCTTCCTATTTATAGTCATCAACCACTTTTAGAGAGTTTCCTAACGAAAAGAAAATGCGTTTAAAAAATTCTGCTCTTAAGCGTGCATTATGTGAAAGTATTGCTGACGAGTTAGAGGAAAACTTTCCATAATATTGATGATTTAGAAAAAAATAACGTTTATAAATAAAAGTTATTGGACTTCTATTAGGCAAGACAATACCATCATTATATGCCATATAAAGAGATGTCCATGCCCCAAAATAAAAATGTCTATGGTGATTGAACCGGACTTGGCCGTTAGAGTATTCTGTAGTGATGTGGAAATGAGTGCTATAGGGGAGTCTAGAATTTCTAAACATGTAATACTCTGCAGATTTTTACGGAAACATGAAAAAAAAGTGACATCGAAGAACAGGAAATGAAAACTTCTAATATAAGTTCTTTATTAAAATTAATCTTATTTTTTCTATTAGTGCAAAGTGAATCATTTAAATATTTTAATGCCATTAAGTTCATATATGAACAAATTAACATAATGACAACGAATAAGGTTAATTATTCGAGTGAAATGATGGTATTTTCTTCCGTGTTATATAACTGCTGCCCTAGAGGGTACAGACTGTTAAGAGACACTAAAAATCTAATTTTACCATGCTATTCAACCATTTGAAGATTAACCTTATCAACTTCTATGAATCCTGTCATTGAACAACACGATAACAATTTTCTCATGTATATTAAAAGTAAGTGCAAGTTACTAATGCAGAATGACATCACAGTATCTTTACCTGTTGATGAAATACATCTCAAACCTTATCTTGATTATAAAGGTGGTAATATTGTTGGCTTAGCTAACAACAGCAATGAACCTGCCACAAGTGCATTTGCTTTTATGCTTAGCAGTGTATTCTCACAATATAAGGATGTTGTGCATGTTATGCCAACTAAATGTCTTCTAGCTGAGAACTTATTTGACATAATTAAACTAGTAATAATTGGCTTATAAGATATAGGGTGTAAGGTATTATCTGTTATAACAAATAATAATGCAATAATTAAAAAAGCTATGTCATCACAGCTTTCAATTGTATATCCCCATCCAGTTAGAACGTCTAGCCCTCTTTTCTTATTATTGGACTCAGTGCATATGTTAAAATGCATTAGAAACAATTGGCTTGGCCAAAAAGATGAACGTAAATGCATGATGTTCCCAAAGTTTTGTTATAATCGAAATCATGAATTAGATAACATCCAAAGTGCTCCATTTTCTAGTTTACATAAACTTTAGACCCTAGAATCTCAATCACTTGTGAAATATTGCTATAACTTTACTTCAAAAGCTCTTTCTCCGACTACTTTTCAAAGGAAAAATGTTAATTTGGTTTTGCAAATTTTCAACGAATATACTATACTAGGAATGCTTGCCAAATTATGCAGAAATCGCAGAATACATTCAAATATTTTATATTTTGTGGACAATACTGAATGTGAAAACACGGTATAAAGGTTGTCGACTTCGTAATAAATATGCTAATCCACTTACATTGAATAGTGATAATTATAGTTTCCTAAATATGTTCTGTGACTGGTTAGAAACTTAGAATAGCATTCCTGGAAGAACTGGTAAGTTAACAAAGGAAACATATACTGCTTTGCATGATACTACTTACGCAATTTTAGAATTGATTAAATATTGTATAAATGTAGTGAACATGGTGTATATATTACCAGGAAAGTTTCAGACAGGTAACCTTGAGGCAAGGTTTGGCCAGTATCGACAACTTAGTGGAGATCAGTATAATATATCGATACGTCACGTGTATGAATGTGAAAAAACTCAGAATGTTGTCAGTTTTAAAATTGAGCTTACCAATTAATAATCGAACTATTGAATTGAAAAATTAAAAAAAAAACTAACTGGGATGAAATGACAAGGGAGCAAGAGTTACATGTTTATAAATTTAGCATAGATGTAACCGAAGATGATGTTAATCAATGCAAGGAAGTACTTCCTGTTATATTATACTTAGCAGGTTTTTGCTGTCATGCAGTTTTCAAAAAACTGAAATGCAATAGCTGCAAAATTTTAATATCCGGGGGAGAGGCTGCTAAAGAAATAGCTGAATTAAACAGCTACTTTCAGAGTATTAACAGAGGTTCTCTGTTATACCAAAATGATATAACTAATAATTTTGCCTTATATAATTATATAGTTATAAACAAACTTACAAAATGCGATTCTTTTTTACATTCGATCCATCAGAGAAAATTAGCGATGTACATAACTTTAAATATTTTGGCTGATCAAAATTGAATTATTTCCTGTTGACTCTTGTGATGAGGGTAACACTATTTAGTAAATTGAAAAAGTGCTGATATGGAGTTCATCGAATTCCCTTATAAACAATTTTTGTCGCAAAGAGAATGACAATATTAGTAAAAAAATATCAGAAAAAGAAAAATTCAAACTTTTAATTAAATTCTACAACAGATTTTTGAAAAGTTTTAATATTCAATGTTTGAAATATTTCTGCCTTATAACTTTGTTTGAATTTAATTTTTTTTTTGTTTGTTATTCAGTTAAACTAATTATTCGTTATTCAGTTAAACTAATTTATTGTTCGTCTTTTTTTTTTTTACACAGTGATCACCACTTATCAAGGCCCGGAAGCCACTCAGGGATAAGGGTTATTGCAAGTACATTACGTTAGTGAGGAGATTTGCTGAAATGTTTACTTAAGTGGGCGGTTCATTAGGAATTTGTTAACATTGGACTTGAAGACAACCAAGTTGTAGTCCGGAGGGAAGCAGGCAGACGGAACAGAGTTCCACAGGCGTGCAGTTCTAAGAAAGAAGCTTTGTTCATGGAATCTGCGTTTTGATTTAGGCACAGATATAGAGTGGGGGAAATTTTTCACAGTGGATTCAGCTAGACGGGTGTTTTTCGTGAAAGATTGGCGAGGGGGGACCTGAGATTGGAGTTCAGACGAGCACCTGCCATGGAAATAACGATAAAACAAGGACAGGCTCGCAACGTCTCTTCTGTGGGAGAGAGGTTGCAGGGTAGAGAAAAGGGCATCCCCCACTAAGCCACGAAGTCTATTTTGTACTCTGTCAAGGCAGGATAGGCTGTCCTTAGCAGCTCCCACCCAGATATGGCAACAGTACTCCATCCTTGGACGTACTTGGCTTTTATATAGATAGAGAATTGCATCCGTAGTGAGATATCTTCTGGAGCGGTAGAATGATCCCACCATTTTTCCAGCGACCTTGGCAACAAACTTGATGTACGTGTTCCATTTCAGATGAGGAGTAAAGGTCAAACCCAGAAGCTTGTCAAAACACGGGGCCTCACCCAGACGAGAGCCATCCATCACAATTGATGCCAGATGGGTATCACAGCGTTGATGATGTAAGGATAGGAGTTTGGTTTTGGATGCATTAAAGATAACCAGTCACATCTTCCCCCACTGAACCACGTGCTCGAGATCAGAGGAGAGAGAATCAGAGAGAACTTTATCATTTACAGCCTTTGATGTGTTGCCGTAGATGGTCGTGTCATCAGCATAGATGTCAACGAATGATTTAAGTATGTATTTAGGGAGGTCATTGATGTAGATCAGGAAGAGAGTTAGGCCCAGGATTGACCCCTGAGGGACTCCAGCATTTATATAGCAGGCTTCCGATTTTTGTCCATCTACCACTACTCTTATGAGCCTATCGGAGAGAAATGATTTAATGATTGAGAAAACATTTCCAGTTATACCGTAGCTGGAAATCTTGTGAAGTAGACCCTTATGCCATACTTTGTCGAAGGCCTTTGATATGTCGAGAGCAATTGCCCTAGAAAGGAAGCCTTTGTCAAGAGATTCACTAATCCTATGTGATATAACCGTCAGCACATCTGCGGTAGATCTTGCAGAGCGGAAGCCATATTGTGTGTCACTAAGAAGGTTATTCCTGCTGAGGTGGTTGACTATTTCTCTATTTAATATGGATTCCAGCAACTTACTCATAACACACAGGAGACTTATTGGTCTGTATTGAGAGGGAGATGACTTATCACCTGAATTCTTAAATACAGGGCAAACTGATGAGGTCTTCCAGGGAGTCGGAAAGCACTTCTCCTTAAGGCAACGCTTAAATAGTTTCGTAAGTATGGGAGCAAGTTCTGGTTGAAGCTTTTTTAACGCTATAATTGTGATGCCATCAGGGCCAGTTGCTTTACTGGAATCTAGGTTTTTTATTAGCTTGGCGACCTCATGCACGGATATTTGTATGTTACCTAGCTTGTTCTGTGTTATAGGAGGAAATAGGGGGAGTTGATGGCCTTCGTCGCATAGGGTAGAATTAGCTGCAAAGTTCTTTGCAAATAGTTTGGCCTTGTCTGACGCTGACGAGATGACCTCTGGTCCATTGATAATGGTTGGGATAGAACGCACACTTCTGTTCAGGATCCTATTTGTTATTTGCCAAAACTGGTGGGATCCAAGCCGCTGATCAGCTACCTTGGATTTAACAGACTGGGCATATAGCTTTCTTGCATTTTTTTATTACTCTTTTACAGTGGTTGCTGGCAGACCTAAAAGCAGCTTTAGTCTCAGTGCATCTATTTCGTTGGTAGCTATGGAAAAAGTGATTTCTGTGCGCGATAGCAGCAGCACATTCTGGGGAGAACCATGGCTGGCTGCTAGGTTTTTGTTGGAATTTTTTAGATGGTATGAATTGATCTATGCCTGCAATTAACCATTCGGTCAGATCTGATACTATAGAGGACACATCCTTTTTAAACATGGAGTGCAGAGGTATTTCAGATATGAATGTACGGAAGCTATCCCAGTCGGCCATAGAGTATCGGTATACAGTACGGTGGAGAGGTACGTCTGGGGGCTTCTTACATTTCGTTTTTATCTTAACTGATACGACGGAGTGGTCGGAGGATCCTAGAGGAGAATGAACGGAACATGAACATAGCTCAGGGGAAGTTGAGAGAAAAAGGTCTAAGAGGCTTGCATATTGACCGGGTGTATCGGGCACACGGGTGGGTTCGCGAACAATCTGAGTGAGATCATAAGCAATGGCAAAATCATGACAAAACCTCCCCTCATCATCTGTCTTATTTGAATGGGTCAGCCATTCCACGTTATGGACATTGAAGTCACCACAGATATGGATGTTAGCCGAGGTATGTGAAGACAGTATGTGGTCTATTTTCTCAGATATGCTCTTAAAGATAGTAACTCCGCTGTTGTGGGGCCTATAGAGGGCAAATATAAATGCAGTGGTGTTAGCAAGTGCACCCTGAAGCACATATAGGGTAAATTAGGATCTTCTCTAGAGATATCCCTGCCACACGAGTAGCCATCCTTAATGTAGGCACATATTCCATGCCCATAGCGATCTTGGGAGTCAGATTTAGCTGTTAAATTGAGTATCCGTTAATTATGAACTCATCTAGGGGAGTGGTCGGCCCTATTCCAGTTTCACTTAGAAAGAATATGTCCGGTTTCGTCTCCTGTAATTGGGTTTCAACCTCTGGAAGGTTGGAACGTAGACCCCTGATGTTGGAGAAGGAGACCTGGTAGTAGGGGTCTACGTTGGAAGATGGGGTTCTAGGTTTAATCGAGTTTTTATTCTGGAGATATTTCATGTTGTGGTTTGGGGTTTCAGTTAAACTAATTTATTGTTCGTATTTCAGTTAAACTAATTTATCGTCTGTGTTCAGTTTTGATTTTTAAAATATTGTTTTTTTTATTTAAAAAATATTTATTGTTCATTTTTATTTATTTCTATTGAATAAACTCCAGTTACATACAAATCAAATCGTATTCCTTTTCTTTTTAAACTTTTTAACAACTTTTCTCCCTTTCAATTCGTTTTTTATTATTAATATTTTTATTATTAATATTGGATGAGTTTCAGTACAAAGTATCATGTTTATCTTTTTTAATCCAATTTTGAAGTTTTATGTAAAAAATGTCTGCTCATTATCGACAGTCTGTTTTCCACTTATAATTGTTTGCTAGGACCTATGGCGATGACGTCATTTTTCAGCTGACAGGCCATCTATGACGATGGTCACGCTAAAACTTGCTGTGATGGTTTCAAATGATCTGAAATAACAGAAAGGGGAGACTTGATTCCAAATATTTCTCATATGTTATATCTCCCCTCATTTGGAATTAGGGAACGATCATGAATATCTCCAGTTCAAATAATCCTAATACACTGTGAAATTTATTTTATGTATGAAAACCAAAGAGGGGAGATATAACATATGAGAAACATTTGGAATTAAGTCTCCCCTTGCTGTTATTTCAGATCATTTAAAACCATAGTTTTAGTCTCTCCTCCATTAATGCCAGAAGTTTTGGTAAAATATAAGATATTTTGTAATTCATATGCAGAACTATAGAAACAAATGACTATGATTGAAACATTGGTAAACGTGCAGTATCTTTCCGCCCTCAAAATATTATTTTAAATTACCACTATTATATGTTTTCGAGAGTGCTGACAACGAAAATAACGTTTAAATTCCAGAAAACGAGTAGTTTTCAAGATATGAAGAAATTATAGTTTCAAAATTACTTTTCTATATTAATTTTACGTACAATAGACACTTACTTTATAGCTACCTTTTCTTGTAGGGAGGGGGGCGTCTGCTATTTTTTAGGGATGTTGTTTATTTGCTAATTATGACTTGGTAGACTAATTCAATACCTTCATTAAAACTTGTTTCTATAGGTTTCGGGTGTGCTGAAAACCATTATCGTATTTAAATTTTACGCAAATAAGTATGTTTCCAATTAAGCAATGTAATTCTTTATGTTATGAGTTGTGGCTATTGTTATATGCGCAAGCAGGCGTATATTTTTACTAACTAACCGAAAAAATACTTATTTGCAGAAATTTAAATGCGATATTCGTTTTCAGCACACTTAAAATCCTACAGAAAACAAGCTTTCTAAGGTGGGTTTTTGTTGGTCTACCAGGCCATAATAAACAACAACCCATAAAAAAAATAAGTCACGACCCATTAAAGGAGGACATAAGGTAGGTGTTCCTTTTACGTTAAATTATAGAAAAGTCATCCCCCAATTTTTGAAACTATAATCTCTGTACATATTGGAAACTAACTGTTTCATGGAATTTTAAACGTCATTTTATTATTCAGCACACTCGAAAACCTATACTAGCGGTTATTTAAAATGATATTTTTAGGGTGGAAAGATACTGCAGCTTTACTGAAATATTTTATGGCTGTAAAAAAGTGCCAAAACTTATGTTTTGGATCATGGATGATTCCATTAATGTGCGAACTTCAGTCCCATATCCCACTACACAATTCAGATCGTTACCTTTCCAACGAGCCTTCATTTGTAAAATTCTGATGATTAGTCGCTGAGATTTCAAACTGATGAATTTGCCAAAAAAGGTCTCTCTCTCTCTCTCTCTCTCTCTCTCTTTATATATATGTGTGTGTGTGTGTGTGCGTGCGTGCGTGTGTGTATATGTATACTTGTAGCCAAATTGAATATTGAAATGGTCATATTTTTTGTTCTATGCGACAAAACTACATGTACATTTGCAGGCTTTTTAAAGATTATAAGACTATTCTATGGTTAAAATTTTATGACAATTGGTAAAAAAGAACCTATATTTCCAAACCAATAAAATATGCCACATTTGTATATATAGTGTCCTGCAGGCCAGGTTTCAGTTTTATTGCTTTTGGATGAATTTCGCGTCGGGTAAAAGGAAACGAACACGTTTCCAAAAGAATATGCAAATTAGTTACCCTTCATGTAGTCGCTCGCATATCCATGACTAGGTACATTCAGAAGTTTGTTTGAATAATTTTTAAATAGAAAAAGTAGTCTTTTAATATCAATGCCAGAGAAAGAAAAAAAACTTTATAGCTATACCAGCATTCAGCCCGGCGTTGTTTGGGTTTTGGAGGTGTATGTTGAACAAAAAAAAAAAAAAAAAAAAGTGGTCAATTGTTTTAACTTTGCTCCATATTATGACCCTTTAACATTTATTGTTTTGGGCTCAAATCAAATTATTAAGTCAGATCCATGTGCAAGGAACCTATATATAAAATTTCAAGTGTTTAGACCCAAAATTGTGGGAGGAATTTGGTAGAGTTCTCAAAGATCAAATCGTTGAACTTTCACCCCTTAACAGCCAAATTTATGGTCGAAAACCGATCACAAAAATTTTCCCAGATCTCAGTACCCTGTATATCAAATTTCGAGTCTGTAGACTGAAAATTGAGGAAGGCAGACACGAACCCGTACCGCGATGGAGGAAAAATCTGACGTTCTTGCGGTTACGACCACCGCCAAACCTGAATTGAATTATGTTAACATTTAGGCTAGACAATCATAAGGAGAGGATAACTTTCAAAAATATCGGCCAAAAAAGTGCCCCCCTCTAGAAAAGTGCCCAGTTGAAGGTGAAGATATTAATGTTTTTAGCCAGTTTTTCGATATTTGTCGTATGAAAGGTCGGGCTTAAAAACGATACAGATCTTGGTAAAATCCGTCGCCTCTCTCGAAAGTTTTAGTCAGACATGCAAACATACATACATACATACATACATTCATATATTGGTAACTAAAAATTTTCGACCCAAACCGATGAGAAAGCTTACCCTATCTCTGAATACCCTTTATGTAAAATTTCAAATGTTTAGACCAGAAATTGTCTGAATAATTTGGTAGAGATCGCAGAGGTCAAATTTTTTTAACTTTGGCCCATATTATGACCCCTTAACATTTATTGTTTTGGGCTCAAATCAAGTTATTAAGTTAGATCCGTGTCCAAGGAACCTATATCTAAAATCTCAAGTGTTTAGACCCCAAATTGTCGGAGGAGTTTGGTAGAGTTCTTTGACCACTTAACAGCCAAATTTCTGGCCGAAAACAGATCACAAAGATTTTCACAAATCTTAGTACACTGTATATCAATATTCGAGTCTGTAGACTAAAAATTGACAGAATTATTGTGTAGGGAAATGTACACAGACAGACACACAGACAGACACACAGACACACAGACAGACACACAGACACGTTCACTTTTATAGATATATAGATAGATAAATAGATATATAATGAAAAGTTTAGTTTCATAATTGTAACACAAAGTATTATAAAATACCATTTTTCCGTTAAATTATTCGTTCTTCAAAAATGATATTTTACCTTTACGAACATAAAAATCTCAGATTTATTAAGTTGTCAAACCAATTTACGTACCAGTTTACCCAAAACCTCAACTTTGTTGGTATATATATATATATATATATATATATATATATATATATATATATATATATATATATATATATATATATACTAGCATGGTGTTTGGAGGTGTATGCTGAGCAAAACAAAAACAGTCAATTTTTTAAACTTTGACGCCTATTATGACCCCTTAACATTTATTATATTGGACTTAAATCAAGTTATTAAGTTAGATCCATGTCCAAGGAACCTATATCTAAAATTTCAAGTGTTTAAACCCAAACTTGTCGGAGGGGTTTGGTAGAGTTCTCAAAGGTAAAATCGTTGAACTTTGACCGCTTAACAGCTAAGTTTCTGGCTGAAAACCGATCACAAAAATGTTCCCAAATCTCAGTACCATGTATATCAAATTTCGAATCTGTAGACTAAAAATTGACAGAGTTATTGCGTAGGGCAATGTACACACACACAGATACAGACACACAGATACGTTCACTTTTATAGATATATAGATTAGCGGGGGTTTCCCGTGATTGAATGGCGATCACGAATGTTTCACACTCCCATAATTTTATTGTCATCGAAAGCGATGAAATGGCCCATATTTCAATCAAATCAACTGATTGCCTACTCTAATTGATAACCCATCGCGAAGGAAGCTTCACATACCTCTTGCAGTGACACTATATTGTAGTCTACATTGCACTATAGAGAACCTACTGTTGATTTTTATAAAATTATGTTTATATATAATTGCTTGCATTAAAGTTTAAAATGTAAAACTCAAATATCATGCGTCGATTGTGCTCTAAACAGAAACAATCATTTCGAACGCGCCTCTAATATATCAAAGTACCTACTGTTGTGTTTATATACCTGGCATTACTGGTTGTGCGGTGATAATGGTTGTTCGGTGATAATGGTTTAAAATGCAAAAATCAGGTATCATTGTGAAATTGTTCTTTAGACAGAAACATTCATTTCGAACGCACCCTTGTCATATCAAAGAACCAATACTTGATTTTATATGTTGGGCCTTACGGTTTGTGTGGTGATAAAACTTCTCAGATGCACTTGTGATGTTAGACTGTGTAAGATGTTACTTTTGGTCAAAATCACATGTTCCTTCTTTCATCGAATTATTTCCATTATTGATTATCGATTCTTATCGAAGACAACATTCCGACAGAAAACCTATCCAAGAATACTGCCTGACATATAAAGCACCGTCGTGTGAAACTTCATAAAAATAGACCCAATTGTTATCGAGTCTATAAGAAACGAACGCAGAGACAGACAAAGTTCCTTATATATATATATATATATATATATATATAATTATTTCTACAGCCAAACAACGTCGCAGCCCACAAGAGCTATGACAGCTAACAAACCTGAAGTTCAAGATTCGAGTTTCGCCCTCATTTGGGCTCATCAGTCAGACATATCCGAATTCGGGATTCGAAACCCAAGCCCCTTGGATGCAAGGCAATCGCTCTACCGCATGAGCAAACCCGCCACACATACAAGAAAGTCTATTAACTAATACATATCAAGTAAAGCGCGGCGAAATCCGACTATGAAACGGATCTACTTTGTCTCGTACAAGGAATGTTTTAATCCAACTAAGCTATAACACAAGCCGATGTCTCACAAGTAGGAATTTTATACTCGCTAAGACGATGCCATCCAACAAGCTAACCTACTGAGTAATTAGTAATAGAATTTTCAGAATCGTTGTTTGACTGTGAAAATAATTATATAATCTTTCACGTTCTAAATATACGTATAACCCGTGTGATTACTAAGGAGAGCTCAGTGGAAGACAGATAGGTATATAGTCTGTTTATTATACAAACATTATTGGTTGCATATGTGCATACATGTTTTAGTGGAGTCCCTATTTAAAGAGAACCACCTCGTCAGACCAAAGAAGGACACTTATTGAAACAAGAATCACAGTTCAATTCGTTTTGTATATAAAGAAGTATCCGGGTGCGGCTTATACTATGATAAAAAAAGTGGGGGTATAGTTTATGAATGTGGACAGCAGAGGTTTCTGGAGGCGGGTATGGTAAATAAGGAGAATACGGGAAGGAGGGGAAAGCAAGGAGGAGGGAAGTACGATTCGATCTAGTTAGACTACCATATATATTTATTTATTTTACTAATTCTCAATATATATATATATATATATATATATACATATATATAATGAGATCCTCCGTCTATGTATCTGTTCCACACTATATCCTTCCAGAGAATGACATAGCGATGACCATCGTACCCAGTTTTAAAACAATCTGAGAGAAACACTCAAATTGTTTGGGGAGGTAAATATTTTTATTACACTTTCTAATTAAAAAAATAATATATGATCCACCATCTCTGAAGTCTCCTTACTTTATATGACAGATAAGCAAACGAAAAGTGAGCTTAATGTTGAATCCAAATAAAATGTCACCCTTTACTAATATTCAAACGCTGTTTCAAATTCTAAATAAAGCAATTTGTCAAGACTGAAGATGAAGATGAAGCAAAAGGAAAACCCTTGCGATTTTTATTGATTAAACGTCAGTTTTTTGCTTTTTTTTGTTTTGTTTTTTTACCCTTTGGCTATTTGGACTGATTGACCTTATCTACTACCTAGACGAGGTTTCGTCTTAAGTCCGGAAACTCTTACAATTATCTATAATTATAGACCAAACATTTTTGTACAGTTTCCCGAAACCCTTACTCCGAATGATTAGGATGCCAAGATCGAGCAAATCATTAGCAAAACATCAATATCTTCTTCAGTTATTTCTTCATCAATATTTTATCTCGTCATCAATATTTTTTTTATCATCCTTTTATTAAAATTTCTTCAGCCTCTCTTTTTATTCTCTTTTTTCAATCCTCGATTTCTTATTAATTATCATTATTCATTTTTATGAGTGTTTTCTCATTTTCTTTCGTTTGAATCTCCCTCTCTATCATTTTTCTTCTTATTCTTGTTGTTTTTCATCGTCATCATCATCATCATCATTTAGAATATCATTTTTATTCGTCCCAATTATTTATCATCATCATCATCATCATCATCATCATCATCATCATCATCATCATCATCATCATTCTTTATAATTTTATTATTATTCATATTATCTGTTTCGTCCAAATCGATATGAGTACCACTCGTGTAATTATAATCCTGCAGACTTGTTTATGCATAAGAAACGATTATGAAGAGTTTAGCTGAACTGGCAAAAGAAGTTTCATGTTTAAAAAGCAAACTAAAATATTAAGGAAACGAGTAAGCAACGAGGAGAATCGCGAAGAAAAAATTTCACCCTGGGACAGACTCATGTGCTCACGTATATTCACTCGTTCAGACCGTAACCATCATACACAGAAAGAGACACACATTCACATAAGAAAAGACATACACACATCTATGCTTGTTTCACAAGTACCTTAATGGTATGCACTCTAATGAATTCACAGCACTTGTACTCGCCTCGACGTACATACTCTTGACCAATTTGACAAGCAGCATAGTAATATCCCTTTACTGTTGATGTCCCTAAATGTCAGAAAAACCTTCTACTCTAATAATTTTCCCTCAAATTTCTAAACTTTAGAATTTCACCCCAGTTCTCTGCTCCCATGACTGTACTAACTTGCAGAAGTTCAAGTCCAATGTGAACAGACATCTCGCTGTTCAACTCCCTACATAGCGTCCATGTGGCTTTGGTCCAAAATACTAGCTATTTATGGCCATGTGGTATCGTTCCTTGTTTGGGATGCATACCAGTAAAAGAAAACAAACTCTAATAGTTTCTTCCTTTCGACTGATAGACTTAGGAATCCACCCTGTTTTCTACCTCTCTTATTGTACTAACCTGCGGGCATTTAAATGTAATGTGAACAGACATCTCGCTGCTCAACTCCTTGCAGTCCCATATTAGACACAATCCTAATTTCCAAATAGCAATATGCATTGTTTGGGTGAAATAGTACAAAAATCGTTATAATGCGATCCCAATTTATAAAGTGCAACACTTCCTTAACATAGTATGGGCAATTGCAACGTAATAGTATCAGAGCAACTAGAATAACAAAACTGCTGTAAAAATCTAGGATCAGTCAACATCGGGATACGTAGTTCTCTTGTTATCTCTGTATGTAGCGAGCAAAGACGTCTCAAAGACATAGCGGGAAAGTGGCAACTTTGCCTATGCACAATTTATTTACGTGTTATTCGATAAAGTTTCCACAAATCCACATGCAATGAATGAGCATTGCTGTTGATGGTGTTATGAGTAAACGCAATCTTGCAGATTAACGAATAGCTGCGACTAATGAGAAGGACTCTATACAAACAGACCATCTTGAGGCGCAATCTTCGTGAGCTCTACGTAGAAGTCTTACTTAGCAAATAAACAACAACAAAAATCACATACTTTTTATTTTATAGATCATTACATTTATTTTAAATTCTTCTTATAAAGAGTTTAAACTTTTAAAAATCTATTTTAATCATATTTATGCTTCAATCTTCATAAAAGTGTTTTGCATCGAGTTTATGCCTCCTTACGAAGATTAAATCCAGATATAATGCGACTATAATTCATATCTATAATCTTTATTATTATTATTATTATTATTATTATTATTATTATTATTATTATTATCATCATCATCATCATCATCATCATCATCATCATCATCATCATCATCATCCAAATCCCTTACATGATTTTTATTCTAGCAAATGTCTAAAATTTAAAGTTTAAACTTAAGGTATCTTAAGAAGCACATGAAAATTACGCAGTCTTCCTTAAATGATGTCTAAGGTGTTGTATAGTCGTGTCTTATTGAGAACCGTATCGGTGTGTGTATATTTACTAGGGTATGTCCCTTTTCATGTAACATAATGACAATGGGTTAAATATGATGCAACTCTGAAATATTTGAGTTTTAAATGGAGGTGCACATCCATATTATGTCCCACTAAAAACATCCCCTCTAACCTACTTCAGAGAAATTGAAATTTGGAAAATATTTATTAAGGTCTGATACCTGTGGTTAAAACTTCATAAAAATGAAGCCTCCTATCACCTTGCAACTAGATTCTAAAGTTCATAATGATCATTTTATTGGTTTAGAAGTTCATCTTGCTAATACAAATATATTAACATATACACATGCTTAATAAGTAAGTAAGATAGAGATGAATAAAAAAAACAATATATATATATATATATATATATATATCATTCAAACACGGTAGTGTTTGAATATATGGTTAAGTAGCAGTTTTAGTCATTTAGAACTGTTTAAAGCTTCACGGTTCACTTATTTTTCGACCAAATTTCAAACAATTTATACAGTTTATAGATGACCATCTCAGCTATATTGTGAAAAATAATTTTAAATTTTCGTTGAGTAAAACAAAAGTTATGATGAATTAATTGGTTTTAAAATCATAAAAATTCGCAAGGATGTGAGCGACGTTTTTTATGATGGTGTCCATAGCAACAACGTCTCTTCAGCGACTAGTGTTGCTACTAATTCACCGCTCTCGCGAAAAGTGAAGTAAGAAGTGGAACAGGGAGAATAAAACCAGATAAGTGCCGTACATTGTTTTAGACATGTGTATGCTATGTTTATGGAGGCAAAAAATAGGACTCATGTTAAACAAAGAACAAAGGAATTTACTAGAAGCCTAAAAAAAATCATGGATTAAAATAGAAAAAATGCAAGCATGAAAGGTAATATGGTTAAGCTTAAACATGGAAAAAAAGAACATTCCAGTAAAAAATATAATAAATTTATAACTTAAAATACTGCAGCATTAAAATTTTTTTAACAAACATTCAATTTAACATTAGATAATCAATTCTGAATGCTGCAATATTTTAAGTTATAAATTGATTATATTTTTTACTAGAATAACTTGTCCTTTTCTTTTCCATGTTCAAACTGAACCATATTACCTTTTATACTCGCATTTTTCTATTGTAATATATATATATATATATATATATATATATATATATATATATATATATATATATATATCATAAATTTTTATTTCGGTTTCAATTTAGACTGGTGCACTCAAGTCATACAGATATATTTTTTTATTTTTGAGATCACAACTTTATAATATATAAAATTCGATAGAAAATTGACTCTATAATAATATATATGAAATCTGTGTAAATTAAAATATCATATTCAAGCGTTTTTTACGACCGGGCTACGCTAGGTATCCCTGCTATCTTAGATTCATAATTTTTCAGTTTTAACAAAAGAGCTAAAATATCAGGGCGTCTTCATTTAACCTGAACACCCAAAGAATGCCAACATCAATATATTACATATGAAAGAGTCCGCTGTGGAATTTCCACAGGTCCTACTAGATCAAATAATACAAATAACCGATGCTCATCTAAAAAAAAAATAGAAACATAATAATGTTCTCACCTGGAATGTTATTTTAACAACGTTTCGGCTATTGTAATCTCCGACCTTCTTTAGATGCATCTAGTTAAACTCAGTAATCTTTCTGTATCACCTTTGTATAGTTTTTTCTAATTACATAGAATCTCATAATTGCTATGTGTTTCCCCCCCCCCAGAGGGATTGATTCGTACAGGTATCCTAAATATCCTAATAGTAAAGCCACAGGCGATCATGTGTCGTAAACAAAATTACAATTGAAATAAAAATCTTAAAAATAGGTTCATCAAGTTAAAAGTACACAAGTCGGTAAATAATCAAAATCTAGTATAAGTTATTTGCTGATTTTTTGTTTATGATTTTTTTAATTGCTAATAATGCTGCAATTGTGCTGCATCCTTTGCTCATGTATTTAACGTATTCTACATCATTTTGAAAGTAATTTTCCTATTTCTGATCATGTCTATAATTGTTCAATCAAGAGAAGCCATTAATTAATTAAATGTGCCCAACACTATTTGCCCTCATTATTGACCGCCACGTGAACGCTAGTAATATAGACATATTTATAATTCTGTTGTGTTTTAATAGTCTCGCCCTTTTGAGTATATTCACAGTAGAACAACGCAGGACGTTGCTCCTAACATGGTCTCCGCCTCCAAAACTCACCACCACCCACTTTCCACCGGCGTAGAATCAATAATAAACAAAGCTAATCTCGCCAAATGATTTCGATTCGTTCAATACAAATAAAAGCTTTGACTTTGACGCTTCCATTTGGCGGTTGATTAGATACACTCGAAAACTTGAAGCGTCCAAGCGATTGAGCAGAAATAAAATGAGAACGAAATCATATGTAATTCGTTATTCTAAATAAACATATGATCGACGAATGTAATCATTTATTCTGATATACGAAGTGGAAATCATGAAAACAATTTCTTATTAATCCATTTATACACTCTAACCAATAGTATATATATATATATATATATATATATATATATATATATATATATATATATATATATATGTGTGTGTGTGTGTGTGCGTGCGTGCGTGCGTGCGTATGTATGTGTGTATAAAATAAAAATTACAATTAAAGTTACCAAAATGATCCAAGATGGTAAAATTAAAGTATATTATAAATATTAAAGAATTGATATTTATAAAATCATCTCAGCCAGATGTAAAAGCTCGATAAAACCAAAAAGGAAATAGAGCTTATAATATGAGCAAACAGTTAATAAAACATATTAAAAACACTTTGAAATGAGTTAAAAACATATTTAATCTGGAAAAGAAACACTAGATAAGTGGATAGTCCTTAATGCAAAATCCGATCCCACATTTTGCTAATTGCTACCCTCTGATGAGAAGGAAAGTATTTCTTCGAAACTCCGCGGATTAAGGACTATCCACTTATCAAGTGTTTCCTTTTCAGATTAAATATGTTTTAACTCATTTCAAAGTATTTTTTAACATGTTTTATTAACTATTTACTCGTATATATATATATATATATATATATATATATATATATATATACATATATATATATAATTATTCTAGTTTAAGAATATTCAAATATAAAAATCAATGAATTTAACAAGGTTTATATAAGAGTGCTGAATAAGAAACAAAGCCAAGTATACATTCTATTTATATTTTAATAAAATATTTTTAATATCGTTACACAATCATGACAATGTTTCGGTCAATTAGATATGCATTACTAAAGACTTCGTGACAGAGATCAAATCCTCAATGACATTTTCATTGAGGAAATGATGATTTTAAAATATATACATATAAACAATAAAAAACGATTTGTATCAACTAACGAGGTTTTTAGTTATACATAACTAATTGAAACATTGACTGAAACATTGTCATGATTGTGTAGCGATATTAAAAAATGTTTATATGAGCATAAAAATATATTTATATGAACATAAATAAAAATATAAACATATATATATGTATATATATGTTAAAAAAACGAAAAAAAAAACTATTAAAGAGAAAAACTACTTCCAGCCCGCGTTATAATAAGGATACCTATTAATTCGGCACATTCACAAAATCACTGTATACAAAAACTGAACAAAAGAAGAGGAAGTTAAAGTTAGACGAACTTTTAAGTAAAGACCTGCAAGACTAAGGTCGAGTCGTCGGTTAGGACTTGGATTCGGAGGAAATTGTCCTTAAAGGGTCGCGCGGAGGCATGTGCTACGTACATGTTTCCTTTGATCCTTTACCGTTTATCTGTTCTTCCCCTGCCTGCGGACCGCTGTAAGGCTTTAGAGCGCCTCCTTTTCAAACTGCTATGGAAGGGAGGAAAGCCGTTTGTCCGTAGACAGGTCTGTACGCAGAAGCTTAGCGAGGGAGGCTTGGGGATGCCTGATCTGCAAAGCCATAAACATGCAGAAAGATTGGCGTTCCTGAGTCGGACACTGATGGAGGAAACGCCATGGGTACCAGTCGTGGAACAGGCTTTTCCACGGCTCATATCCGCCCCTGCCGCTGAAGGTCGCAAAAGACCAGCGGGGGAACGGTGTTTCCTGACCGAATGTCGAGCCGCCCTTAGGGCATTGCCGAGGTCCAGGGACCTTGCACGGCCTAGGTGGAGGCTATATGAGGAATTAGTGGAGGGGACTGCAAAAGACCCGCTGGTGGAGCGGCTACATCTGTCGAGGGGGGAAGTTCTCTCGCTTTGGAATTGGGCGCCTGCCAGTAGCTACATCAATAATTCTGAATTTTCAATAACGTGGAGGCTAGTCCGGGACGCGCTGCCACTCTTTGGCAGACTAGCCAGGGATTGTAGGGATAGCGAATATTATTATCCCCCGTGCCCACGCTGCAATGATGAAGAGGAGGAGGAAACAAGAGAACACGCGTTCTTTCTTTGCAGCGGGGTGCGGAGTCTCTGGGAGTATGTCGAAGGGGTAACGGCTCGCATCGACCCCGAGCGGTCGGTGCCACTTGATTTAGCGTACGTAGTCGACAATGTGAACCCGCCGTTTGACAGGGAGAAACGGTTGGTGTTTCTAGCGATCCTAGCGGTAGCTCGATTAGTGACGTGGTATACACGTCTGGGCATTGTCTATGAGGGGCGATCTTTTTCCGATCAGGATCTGGTTGTTTATTTTAAGCATCAACTTAAAATAAAAATCAGATGTGATTGGAAGAGATTGTCCCGCATAGACTTTGATAGGAGATGGGTGCACAACACTAGTTTGTGCATCCGACGAGGAGCTAGGTTCGAGTTCGTGTTTCCACCCTAGTGGTATTGTTCCTAAGGTGCTGAGGTTTGGTTTTCTCGGAACCCAGCCCCTTATGTAAAGTAATATAAGGTTAACCTTATACGATGGGTAGGAGTAGGCTAGGTAGGTGTTTAACCACCAAGAGTGGATAGCTTATGCTTTATTAGGGCCTAGACTAGGGTAGTATGCATGTTATCCTGTTCCCGTAGTCTTTTATTTTTTCGTTAGATTGGCACTAAGAGAGCTTCCAAAGATGCCCAGTCCACTTGTTTATTTTGTCCCCGGCCTATTTTTGCCCATTACGCACTTTTATCTTGGAGGACGCCATCCACCCCGGTTTACCCCAACCCCAAGTTATTTTTCACACATACCCTTAGGTCCTCCACTCTCCTCTAGGGAACGACCTGCTTGCTTTCACCTCTTCCCCCCGGGGGAGAGGAGCGGAAGACAGTGGGCGTTTCACACGACAGACCAGCTATTAGGTAGGGAGGGTCCCTTACTAACCTGCCCTCATAGGCATTTTGTTTATTTGCTTCCTTTTTCTTTCTTTTTTGGGTGTTTTCTATTTTGCCCCCTCACCATCATTTCACCCCCATTTTTATTATAAAAAAAAAAAAAAAAAACTTTATTTTGTATATAAATAAGTTTTGTTTTGTTCCTGTATATATTTGTTTTAAAATTTTTCAGCGTGAATGTCGCCCGCCATCCGTGTAAGCTGGGGAGCTGTTATTTTAAGTAGGTCCTGGTAAGAATGTAAGGCGGTTATGCAAATAGTGCGTGATAGAAACTCTAGTATAGGTTTTACTTAATAAAGTACTTGCTATCAAACGCAAGTCTAGCCTAGGACTAGCAAAGACCCCTATTTTCCCCCACTTCCCCCTACTGGCCCTGGTGCCTAAGTTGTTACGGACCCCAAATAAGGCCTTGGCAGTAGATAATGCCAAGGTCGGGGCCGTAACGACTAAATACAAGTTCGCTGTTTACTACGTCACGGACTGCATTTAATTCTTGGCCGCCATCTTGGTTACTGATCTGAACTACGCCGCTATCTTGGTTACTGATCTGAACTACGTCGTCTCAAACAATGTCTCAAAACTTAACAGGTTATGCGCCCAGCCACTGTCTTTTCTTTGACGGATCGGAATTTAAATTCGAATTGTGGCAGGTAAAATTTCTGGGATATCTAAGGATTCGAAAACTACACAAAGTCATACAATCTACAACAGAGAATCCAAACGACCCGAATTTTTCGAAAAGAACGCGACTATTTTTGCAGAACTGATTCAATGTTTAGACGATAGAAGTCTGTCTCTGATTATAAAAGACGCATTGGATGATAGACGGAAAGCATTGGACATATTAAGAGAACATTATTTATCAAAAGGGAAACCGAAAATAATATCCCTATATACAGAATTAACGTCTTTGAAACGTAACGAGGATGAAACGATTACCGACTCCGTTATAAGGGCAGAAACAACCGCCAATGCCTTAAAACTCTCAGGTGAAATAATAAGCGATAGCTTGTTAATATCAATGACCCTCAAGGGACTTCCAGCTGATTTTAAACCATTTACAACTGTTATAACTCAGAAAGACAAACCCATAAATCTCAGCGAATTTAAAGTGGCATTGCACAGTTACGAAGAGACTAATCGTATGCTCGTGGACAACGACACAACCACAAAAGTTTCCAATGTCGAAATAAACGCTCTAAAATAGACTCCGTAAAAAACATTGAGAATTTTGAGGAAGAACATACATTTCTATTCATATGTAACTTTGACAATACCACAAACGGTAAAAAATCTCCTTGTAAACTGTGGTGCTACAGCGCACGTTATCACCAAGGAATCTGATTTTATTAATTTTGATTCAAACTTTAATCCTCTAAGTCATTTTGTCGAACTTGCCGACGGTAGTCAAATAAATGATATAGTCTTGAAAAAGGCGATGCTAAAATATCCCCCAAAAATAATAAAGGCGAAATCTGTAACTGTATTCTAAAAAATGCTCTGTTCATACCTATATTTAATAAAGGCATATTTTCCGTGCAGGCTGCAATTAAACAAGGCGCGAATATACAATTTGGCCAAAATATATCAAAATTGACATACCCCAATGGAACTGTATTTGACATTTAAGAAAATGGCCGACTTTATTATTTAAAAAGTATGGTTCCCTCAAAAACTGCCTGTCATGAATTGGAAACCTGACATAAAATTCTAGGACACTGCAATACAGCTGATATTTAAAAATACCAGATGTAGTCGAAGGCATGAAAATAATATCTTCTGGCGATCTCCCAAATTGCGATGTGTGTGCACAGGGGAAAATGACAAAATATATAAGCCGAACGCCAGACAAAAAAAGCTACGAAAATTCTCTCAATTGTGCATTGTGACTTAGCAGGTCCGATCAGCCCGATAGGGAGAAACAATCTAAGGTACGTTTTGAACTTTATTGATGATTTTTCTGGTTTAATTATGGTTTATTTTCTAAAAAAAACAAATCCGACACTATCCTCGCCACTAAGAAATATTTAGCTGATGCTGCCCCGTACGGTTCAGTAAAATGTATTCGCTCAGACAATGGGACTGAATTTACTAGTAAAGACTTTGAACTTCTATTAATTAACCACCGTATTAAACACGAGAAATCGGCGCCGTACTCCCCCTTCTAAAATGGTACAGCTGAAAGGGCATGGCGAACCCTTTTTGAGATGACAAGATGCCTACTTATCGAATCGAAATTAGCGAATAGTTTATGGACATACGCTTTAATGGCAGCAGCATATATCAGAAATAGATCGCTACGAAAAACGCTGTATGAAGCGTTTTGCGGTGTAAAACCTAAAATGAACAGAATGCATCTATTTGGTTCTGATTGTTTTGCATTTATAGAAAACACCAGTAAACTAAATACTAAAAGCGAAAAAGGTACTTTCGTAGGATACGATAAAAATAACCCAGCATACTTAATCTACTTCGCCGCTCAAAATGCTATAAAAAGGGTTAGATGTGTAAAATTCAATGATACATTAAATTTTAAAAATGGCGATCCAGTGGTCGAAAAACGTGAAATATTGCCTAGCACTTAATCGATCACAATGAAAATATTAATAACGACGACAATTACAGTACTTCTGACGAAAATAGTAACCAGACACGTCGATACCCAATAAGGGAGCGAAAAAGGCCAGACTTCTTACAAATTGAAAAGATACAAGATTACGCCGTGGATTACTGTTATTCGTTGAACAGCGCACCGGAAAGTTATAATGAAGCCATTAATTCAGAAAATCACCAAGAATGGGAACAAGCTACGATATCCGATTTGAAAGCTTTATCTGAAAATAACACATACGAAATAGCGGCAAAACTAACAGATAAAAATATAAGTTTCTTCACGCTGGGTTTTTTTTCCAAAACAATCACAGCTTCTGGCAGTGAAACTTTTAAAGCAAGATTTTTGGCAAAAGGTTTCTCACAAATTCCTGGGGTGGAATATTGTGCAACATTTTCACCAACGACAAATTTAACGACAATTAGAATTTTATTATAACTTGCCATTCAATACAATTTAAAAATACATCAAATGGATGCAAAAAATGCTTATTTAAATGCTCCGATTGACTGTGAAATCTACATTTACCCTCCAGAGGGATTTAAGATGAAAAATAAAAATTGGGTGTGGAAATTAAATAAATCGTTATATGGACTAAAACAAAGTGCACACAATTGGAATTTAACACTCCATAATTATTTAATAGAACAGAAATTCAAATAATGCCCCGTAGACGCGTGCATATATACCAAAAATGTAGGTAATAAATTGTTGGTTTTGTTTTTTTTGGGTTGACGATATATTACTCGCCTCAAACTGTGACAACACTTTAAGAGATGTTAAAAATGAATTAAATAAAATATTTAAAATTGCCGATCTTGGACAACTGTCATGGTTCCTCGGTATAAAATTTACCAGTGAAAATGAAACTATAACTATGAACCAATCACGATACATTGACAAAATTCTGCTCAAGTTCGGAATGCAAGATTGTAAGCCGCGTTCAACTCCCGTCGAAATGGACATAAATGAAAATATAGGGACCGAAACAAAATTCATAGATAACCGAATATACAGGGAAATGGTAGGGAGTCTTATCTACTTGATGACCGCAACAAGGCCTGACATATATTACACTGTAACAAAGCTATCTCAAAACTTATTGAAACCGACAATTAAAGACCTTAATCGTGCAAAACAAATCCTTCGTTACCTAAAAGGAAACAAGGAACAATCTTTAAGATTTAAAAAATCTACATATCCTCTAAATTTAGAAGGCTTTTCGGATTCAGATTGGGCTAACTCTGGGGATAGAAAGAGTATAGCCGAGTATTGTTTTAGACTGTCAAAGACTGGACCTATGATCTCTTGGAAAACTAAAATGCAACAAATTGTTGCCCTTTCTACTTGTGAAGCAGAATATGTGGCTCTTACTCATTCCGCGCAGGAGGCAATTTTTCTGAACACCCTTCTAAAATCTATTTTAAAACCAGATCTAAGTAAAAAAAAACCTATAGTAATTCATTGTGATAATCAGAGCAGTATCTTATTAACAAATAATTCTATGATTCATCAAAGGTCGAAGCATATTGGTATCAGATATCATTTTATAAGGAATGAAATAAGGAAAAATCTAGTACTCTTACTTATGTGACGTCTGAAAATAATATAGCCGACATTTTCACTAAACCTACATAAAATTAAGACATTTTATAACCGAACGTTTTGGAATCTAATTATGAATAAATCTCTTTTCAGAAACCCAAATGGAGAAGCATGAACAGTTAAAATCACCACCCCCCCCCCAAAAAAAAAAATTGTAAATTGTCCCGGGCACGACGTTAAACTGCGACCATTTCTACCTTACTAACCAAAATTAACCAATTAATACCTAACATAATGTTTCCAGTTTTTGTTACAAAAAAAAGGTACTTGTTAAAACCCTTTTGTAAACTTCCCATTTGTCAAATAGTTCTTTTTGTATCTTTTTTTTTTTTTGCAAACATTTGTTAAAACAAAACAAAAATGTATATTTGTGAATTTTTGTGCATATGTTTTTAAGTTTCCTGTGTGTACCTATTTACAATGTCTCCCCACGGAACAGAGTTAGACACCAGGGTCGTTTTTTAATGTGGAGAAAAGGTACAAAAAGTAAAAATTGTCTCAGTCGTGAAGGATTTCTCCTCCACTGGAAGAGAACGGGAAATGGAAGTGCCACATCTGAAGAATAGATACTACACTTTGATCTTGGCCAAAAGGCCAAGAAGTAGTAATGTCTATAGGTATTTGAAAAGTATTCTATTTGTATGTTTATATATATTTGAAAAGTGTTTATTTTTATATGTATCCAAAAAAAATGGCTTCTTTTTGCATACATTATACCAATATATTAATAATTCTTTTTGACCGATGAGAATAAAGACAAATTCTCATAAAACCAGAAGAAGAAAAGAAAAGAAAACAAAAAAAAACAATTATTTTACTGGTTTATTTTTTCTTCGTTCATTAATTTTTATTAGTTTATTTTTCTTTCCTTTTCTCAAGTGAAACCAAAATTGAATCCGAAAGGATTTTTCCATTAGATCAAAAAAGGGTGTGTGTAAAATGTTTTTGACTTCTTAATTGCTGCCCGCATCAGCAATATGTGGCACAAGGCCGGAAAGTGGGAACTCCGCAGGCTCCCCTAAAGAAGGGGCACTACTGCAATTTTAAAAATTGCCTGAGTAACCCCGTCGGCATTCCCCGGTCGAGGCGCCTCAGGCAGCAAGCAATAAACTTGCACCACCAGAAAGCCCGGTGGCAAGGCCTGGGAGAGTGGACCTCCTAGGTATTACCCAGGCGGTGTACCTCAGTCCAACAGGTGCTGGGTCGGTTCCCGCCTCCTCGCCTGTTGGGCTGAGTGTCAAGTGACGAATCCTTGACTTGTACTAACCTGTCTCCCTGCAGCCGAAGCCGCTAGGAGACACATCCCATCACAATGAACTTCTAATGTGTGTAGTTATTTAATTGCTGCCCACATCGGCAATATTTGGCACAAGGCCTGGAAAGTGGGAACCCCACAGGCTCCCCTAAAGGAGGGGCACTCCTGCAATTTTAAAAATTGCCTGAGTAACCCCGTCGGCATTCCCCGGTCGGGGCACCTCAGGCAGCAAGCAATAAACTTTCCCCACCGGAAAGCCCGGTGGCAAGGCCTGGGAGGGTGGACCTCCTAGGTATTAGCAGGCGGTGTACCTCAGTCCAACAGGTGCTGGGCCGGTTCCCGGCCCCTCACCTGTTGGGCTGAGTGTCAAGTGACGAATCCTTGACTTGTACTACCCTGTCTCCCTGCAGCCGAAGCTGCTAGGAGACATCCCATCAAAATGGACTTTTACGAATGGATTCGCCAATCATTTTTATATCCAACGGCTGTGCTAAACAATCAATGAAAATTATTATTATAAAAATTGTCGAATTTTGGATTCAATCAGTTCGCCGTTTACTACGTCACGGACCGCATTTAATTCTTGGCCGCCATCTTGGTTACTGATCTGAACTACGCCGCTATCTTCGTTACTGATCTGGACTACGCCGCCATCTTTGTTCAACACAATGTCTCAAAACTTAACAAATATGCAAAGCTGAAAATGGGCAACATTTAAAAAACATTATTTTTCATAAATAAAGATTTTTTAAATTTTGCATGTTTTTAAAAAATTCCCAATGTCTTAGTCAGATTGTGTTAATATTACAGAAAGGTATAAAAAATAAAGAATCCATTTACTTTCCCAACTTTGAAGCGGCTTTTGGACATCATGTATTATCTATACTTGTGGGATCCTATTATATGTTTCCTTATAGTCTATCCATGCCATGGTCTAAGTTTTTTTTTTCTACTTTTAACCTCCTTCAGAATCTTATGGTCTATATATAATAAGTCATGTGTTCCTCTTTTTCCTTTCTGACATCTTTTCTGTTCCTCTTGGAGTATTTAGCGATTATGAAGGGAATGATAAATGTGCTGCACGCATTTTCCACATTTTAGGTAAACATGTTATTGGCCGGTAATTACTGGCGATGTTTCCTTTTTCCCTGTCTTTTTGCCCCAGTGTAGTTCTACCTTAGGCCATCCATTCTGGCACGTCTGCTTCATAAATACATCTTTTAAGGTTCTAAATTAGTCTTTCCTGTAGTGTTGTGAATTTCTTAAACCAGTACGTGTGTATTCCGTTGTGGTCTGGTGCTCTCCAGTTAGCCATCTTTCGGAGAGTTTTCTCGATTGTTTTCTTTGCTGATGTTCTTCTCTGTCCGTTCTTTGATTTGCTGTAACTCTTCTGTCAAGTCTTTCAACCATGCGACATCTCTATTATGATCCTGTCGCTCTTCCTATATCTGATTCAGTCGCGTTTTGTTTCTGTTAGGTTCGGTTGTTAGTTCGTGTTTTTCCTTCGGGTACTTTCCGATAAAATTGACTTTTATTGTTTTCAAAGGTCCTGTTCTGCTTGCATTGTTCAGATTTGTATCGGAATTTCCCACATCTCCGTTCTTTCGCTGCTATTTTGTGCTTCAATTCATTCTGTTTCTTGTTAAGTATCTCCCCGCTGGTCACATTTCTATTGTTTCATCCTTTTCTACTTGTTTTCATCTTGTTTATCGCTTTGACTTCTTTTTAAAGTTTGTTGATCTGAGTTTCCAGCCTCACTTCTCATCCAGGTTTATTTGTTCTTTTTCTTTAACTGTCTTTTTTTTTCTACGTTAAACTTCATACTAACTGTCTTGGCACTTGCATAAATTAAATTGTTTCGGTCAGTAATGGTATCCGGTTGGGATTTTTGGGGGTATTTTGTTCACCTTTTCTGTTTCAGCTTTTACTTTCTTCTATCCTTGGTTCCTTAAAGATTTGTTTTTTCCTCATTCATAAGTTGTCTGATGTTTTCTACTTTAGCGATTTCATTCTCGGTAAGTTCTGTTTTTTCATAGATCTCGGTTTTCATGTTTTTTTTTGCATCTAAATTTTGCAGGTCTACTACATTTGGAGTTTCTATTTTCGGGGCTCCGGCGAGAGGCGTTTCTTGGTCTGTTCTATCATTTGCCTTTTGTTGTATTTCATTCAGTTCTAGTTTTGAAAGCCAACTTCTCTTGAGAATACGTTTTGCTTGATCTGCAATTCTTTGTTCTTGTGTATAGTAATCACTGGACATGCCCCAAACTCTTTCATCCGTTTGCAATATCCACAGTCTTTGGGATGACTTCTGTAATAGCATTTCATTACAAGTCTATTCTCTTTTGTTGTCTATTTCTTCCTTCGGGTTTTTGGTCGTCGTTGGTTACTTTGGTTCCCCTGTGTTTTATCTGTATTGTTTTGGCAACTGAAATTAGAGGGCATACTTACGTGTATCGTGTCGGTGTTATTGTTTCTAAAATTGCTGGCCACTGAGGGAGCATCTGCTGTCTAGGTCTTTCTTGTGGATACCACGTTGCGTATTATTTCTGAGTTGCAAATTTCATGGTGTCGTGTTTGTGGCAACACCAATCCCAAGAATTATTTTACTTGTGGTTCTGTCACTCCTGTGTTTACCATTCATGTACATGAGAAGTATTGTGCACTATCACGCGTACATGAAAACATGAACAAACGGTACAAATACGAGGACAAAAAAACACAAATAATTATTAGACTTATACTGTCGAAATCTATCTATTGTAAAAGAAGTTTGAAAATAGCCCCCCCCTTACACGGTGTTCGTAGTCGCTAGTACTGGAGAGAATGGGTGACACTGGCTTTTTTTCCTCTTAGTAATTAGTATTTTTTATCCCCTCTTCCTTTTCCCCCTTTTTTTCCATTTATATTCACGTAGCAATAAAATATTAACAGAAAATTTTAACAATGGCTATTTTATAGTGATATGCTATTATAAAAAAATAACCCACATACTTGACATTTGAGATGGTGTAATCCTATTACTAATTTCCGCTTAGGCAATCTAGATTTCAGACTGGTACTAGAAATTTGTGATAGAAGCTTTTTTTAAATAAGACAAAAGAACACTTGTTGCGATAGTATAAAATCCATCGAACATTATTTGGTTCTTTCTTTAAATTTCATCCTCATGTAAAAATAATGAGTTTTCCTATTTTTAGTTTTTAAAAGATTAAATTTGTGGTAGGTAATTTGATGCTTGAAACTTATTGATGCATTTTAATAAAAATGTAGTTTATCTTTTTATGGCAGATATTACTTTGTATGGGATGCAATATGGTGTGTCGCTACCGTAAATGTGCCTATAACAAAATGTTTTCATTCCTCAATAAGTTAAAGTGCTCTAAATTTTAGTTTGAAGTTTTTTTAAAGAAATAGAAGATACAAAGTGAACTTAGGTGAACGCAAAACTAGTTCCTTTTCTTGAGATAGACAACAAAACAAAGATTTAGTATTTCTTGACTCTAGAAAACTCATCTGGCAGTAGCAGAAGAATACGAATAGTAAGTTTTGCATTGGAAGAGACAAAATAGAAAAGACATATTAGCACCTGTGAAATTTACATTTTACTACAATGCATTGGTCGATATGCAAGTAAATAGACTATATTTACAGAGAATTAGATGAAACACGGTGTATTGGAATTGAAATTAAGAACTATTATTTGAGTAACTTTGCGAAGTACATTAAAATGATGGCACAGGAAAGAGATTTAATGTTAAATCCGTCAATCTCAGTAAAAAAGTGATTTACGTGGTTTAAACACGTTTTCCGACTACTTAACAATACTAATTACTAAGAGGAAAGAAAGCCAGTGTCACCCATTCTCTCCAGTACTAGCGACTACGAACACCGTGTAAGGGGGGGCTATTTTCAAACTTCTTTTACAATAGATAGATTTCGACAGTATAAGTCTAATAATTATTTGTGTTTTTTTGTCCTCGTATTTGTACCGTTTGTTCATGTTTTCATGTACGCGTGATAGTGCACAATACTTCTCATGTACATGAATGGTAAACACAGGAGTGACAGAACCACAAGTAAAATAATTCTTGGGATTGTTAACTATGTAAAGAAATTATTTCCAAACGATTACAATTTGGTAAGATGAAGAACAGTGCATACAATCCAGGAAAACAATGAAAGACAGTTCTATGAAAATGTGAACGAAGGAAGAACAGAACAGCCGGACCAGACAAAAACAAAACTCTATGGAGCCAGACATGGGAAGAGCGACAGGATTATTATAGAAAAACGGAATAGATTAGACACATGAAAGGAGAGTCACAGAAAATCGAAAAAGGGACAGAGAATGAAATCAGCAAGGAAACCTTCAAGACAACTCTACGAAAAATGGCGAACTAAACAGCACCAAGTCACGAAGAAATACAAAAATCACAACACTACATGAAATACTAATTCAGAACCTGGAAAGATGTATCCAAGAAGCACACGTACCAGAATGGATGACCAAAGGTAGAACTACACAAAAGATGCAGAAAAAGAAAACATTCGCAGCAATTACAGTCCTGTTATGTTTATTTACAGTGTGGAAAATACTTACAGCACAACTGAAGGGACAAATTGAAAATCTCCTTCATAATTGGGACTATTTTTTGAGGAACAGAAAGAGTGCCCAAAATAAAAACCAAGAAAAAGATGAACACAGGCCCATAAAAAGAAAAAAAATGAATATATAGACTAAATGACCCTGAAGGAGGTAAAAAGTAGGAAAAAGAACTTGGCCATGGTATGGATCAACTACAAGACATCATATGACAGATTCCTGCAAGCGTGGATAATTGAATGCCTGAGAATGTACAAAATACCAAGTAAGTAAATATAGAAACGTGAATTGACAAATGATGGACAATACATAACTGAAATTAAAATACAAATAGGTATCTTTCAAGGGTATTCCCAATTACAACTACTGTTCATAATAGGTATGATACCCCTTAGCAATATGCTAAGAAAATGCCAAGCCAGATACAAGTTCATTAATACAGATGAAAGAATAAACCACCTAATGTACATGGATGACCTAAAACCGTTTGTAAAAACTAAGAAATAATAAGCAGAACCAGAATCTTTAGCCAAGTTATCCGAATGAAATTCAACATGGAACAGTGCGCACTGCTGATCATAAGAAGGGAAAACTGAAAGCAAGGGAAGGTATGATATACTACCCAACCAAACGAAGATGAAAGCACTACGTAAATATGATAGCTACAAATATTTAGGCGGTCTGGAAGCAAGCATCATCAAAGCAACAGAAATGAAAGAATATTAGAAAAAATACCCCAGAAGAACAAGAAATCGCCTTGATATAAACTATATAATAGAAAACTAATTAAATGTTTAAACACATGGATAGTGTCACTAGGAAGATACTCTGGACCATTTATAGGTTTGACCAAAGAAGATCCCAGGCATATCGACCTGAAGACAAGGAAACTCATTACTATGCGCAATGCACTATACCCAAAGGATGATACTGACCAACATTTTGTGAAAAAGAAAGACGGGGGAGGAGGGTTTGTTTGTATAGAACACTGTGTAAATGATACAAGAAAAGAATGAGAAAAATACATAATTCAGAACACCGAAAAAATAATTGCTGCAGCAAAAGACATTAAAAAACCAATGCAGAAACAGAATAAACGAGGGATAAGGTGAGAAAAGAAAAATAGAAAGTGTAACAACTAGATTCATAAGGAAGACAAAACAAAAACACTTGGATATAACTATAAAAATAAAAACCAAACAGAGGATCGAAATCGCTAACATCTGCACAAGATTACGCGATTAGATTCGACCACACCAAAGCAAGAATCGACAAGCCATACACATAAAAACAGCAAAGGCAGACACGAGAAACAAAGAGACGAAACAAAATACCACATAATAAGCGAATGCAGCAAACTAGCCTAGAAGGAATATTAGAATCGGCACAATCAAGTGGGAAACTTGGACCTCTACTGTTCCTGATATTCATAAATTACCTCCCCGACAAAATTGCCTCTGAGATGAGTATATATGCTGATGACACCACACTCTATAGCATATAGCAGGCATGACAGGAAAACAAATGAACATATATCTAAAGTAATGGCAGAAACACTAGAGGATGACCTCCAATCAGTAGTGGAATGGGGACAAAAATGGATGGTCACGTTCAATGCCGCCAAGACTAAGCTGGTTTCATTAATAATTACAAGAAACCTTCTCTACCACCTATAGCAATGGCCAACGACTCTTTATTTGAGAGTACGTCTTTCAAGCTCCTTGGCCTAACGTTCACAGGAAACATGAGTTGGAACAATTACATCGAGGGCATTGCCAGGGCCGCTGCGAGGAAGGTGGACTCCCTCTACCGTGCTAGAAAACTACTAACACCCGAAATTATCTTGTACCTCTATAAGGCCAGCATTCGCCCATGTATGGAGTATTGATGTCATATTTGGGCTGGTGCATCGGCTACTAGTCTCTCACTCCTTGACAGGGTTCAAAAGAGAGTCGCAAATCTGATAGGCCCTAAACTGGCATCTAAGCTTCAGCCTCTGTCCCATCGACGAAACGTTGCATCCCTCTGCCTGTTCTACAAGTATTTTAATGGTGAATGCTCTGATGAACTGAAAGCACTTGTGCCCCCACGACGTGAACACCCTCGACAGACCCGACAAGCTGCAAAATCCCACCCCCACACTGTAGAGATCCCTAGATGTAAAAGATCTTTCTACTCCAGTAGTTTCTTCCCCAGAACTGCTAGACTTTGGAATTCCATTCCAGGTCACTGCTTCCCCAACTGTACTGACATGCATAAGTTCAAGTGTAACGTGAACCAACATCTTGCTACCTAAATCCCTACATAGTACCCCAGTAGATGTTTCCCCTGATAGTAGCCCCCTACACCAAAGTGGCAATATGCTTTGTTTGGGGTGAAAATATAATAAAAAAAAACGCAGTACACTGGGAATTATGCAGAAAACTGAATCTTGAACATCCAGACAAATGGTACAAACACAAACCCGCAGCAATACTTGAAAATGAAAGTCACAAGATCGTATGGGACATGGATATACAAACGGATAAACCCATCCAAGCAAGGAGACCGGATGTCATACTAGTTTACAAGAAGAACACGTCTTGCCAGATTTTAGTTTTTACCATTCCAGTAGACGACAAAGTGAAGATCAAAGCCACGGAGAGACAAAGCAACTACATGGAATTAGCAAGAGAGCTCAAAGAGATATGAAAGATGAAAAAAAAGTCAAGAAAACACCACTTATAGTAGGAGCGCTCGGGACAATACCAACAAAATTGGAAAAAGAATGGGAGAGATTGGAATCAGAGGGGTGATTGATAAGATACAGCGGATAACAGTAATGAAAAACTGCTTAAATATTAAGGAAACCCCTTGAATACGGATATAACTACATATGACCTACAGGCACAAACTGGGCATACAAAAATACTGCAAATATAAAACACACAGGAGAATTACATGGAACCATTAAAACTGAAATTCTATAATTCTAAATTAATCCCACTGCGCTCCTACCTTCCCCTAATTCTTTGTGTGTGTCACCAAAAACTGACGCCACACGATATGAGTAAGGAGGATCAAGGAATGGAAAGATTGAGGAGAGAAAGCACTAGCCAGACTTCCACTTGATGAGTGCAAAGAGGGCGTGAACTTTGGCGAGGCTTTTAGCCACCCAAATTCCAGTGAGCCAAATGATCATCGCCTACGAGAAATTAATGGTAAGCGGCTGTTACGATAACGCAAATTCATCTACAATGATTATCGAAAGAAGTAGAGAGTACTGGAAATTTGGGGAGACCTGTCTCTCTAATATCAGAGAACGCCACACGTTGTTCTCAAAGAGAAATCTTTGATGGTAGTCTGTGTGACTTTTCCTACTGAGTAAATAATAGTAAAAAACTAACAGAATCCGTGGAAATTCCACGTTGATTGAAAATATCAACTCGTACAACAATAAGAACTTTCTCAACACACGAGCAAACAATTAGAACGAAGTTGTTCTTCAATAGAACAATCTGTGGAATATTAGTTAGGATCACACCGTGAATTGAAAACATAATATAGTAATAAACTTTGGTACACTACCGCAGACCGTAAGGGGTTACAACATGGGCTGTATTTACATTAATCGTAATCGTAAAAGATATTAAACAAATGTGAATATCCTTAGTAAAAATTCAGTCACCTCTGATTTGTGTGTAGATATCAATTATTAAATATTCCTTAATTTTATATTTTATATTTTTTATGAATTGTTTGAGAAGATTTAATGGGCCGTAATATAAACACAAAGCCTCTTGTGAAAATTGATCGATATCGATTTGCATTGAATTTAATCCATAGTTATTAGCAGCCGATTAAATAAGAGTCACTGAATTTCAATTTCTTGAGACCCTTTTAAGTTTAAGCCTTAGATTTTAGACATTTTGTAGAATCAGATACATATAATGAATTTAGATCACAATTGGCAAAAGGATTCTAGGCATAACATTCTAATTTTAATCTCCGTAAGGGGACATAAACATGCTGCAAACTTGTTTTGTTCGAGAAATTAACCTTTCGTTGGACAGTCTTCTTATATGCACATAGACATGCACGTAGTTATTGATGTGATTCATACAAAGTGAGGAACCCAGTCATAATTGTTGTTGATGATTATAAGTGTCAACTCTCTTCTAATTAAAAGAAACAGTTGCTCTATCATTGATATCAAGTACTATTCTTTTACGAATATCCTAACGTATACATCACTGTTATTATTCATTATTGTTGTTCATTATTAATGAAAAAAGTGTTGAATACGTGATGATCGATATACTGTGTGTGATTAGAGTAAGTGTTAGCGTACATTTGTATCAATATTTGCGAGTTGATATATTGTAGGAATACATATAAATCACTCTCGGAAAGCAATGTCTATTTCGCCCCAATGTTGACGTTAAATAAATAAAATGAAACGCTATTCACTTTTCGAGATGGAAAAAATCATGCATTAAGTTTACTTAGATAAGATTAAAAATGTGACTTTTAGATGCCGTCAAGCAACTGTCTATGAGGTTCTGTCCATCAGTCATCATATGTTCATCATTAAACATACACATTGAAGTGATGCATTATTAGAATATTCGTTGCTTTTTTCCTATCTTTAAGGAGAGTATAAAGAAGATCTGATGTTTATTTTCAGTTGTCTTGTAATTCTCGTTCCACTTTAGTCCTCACATTCTATCCACGATGTTTCTGACAAAAAGGAAATGATGTTTTCTGTGTCAGAATCCAACCAACACTTATTGTTTTTCAGCTCCTTACTTCATGCTTTGTTTGCATTGATTTCCATAAACATTCCTAGGTGTATTTATAATATCATCTAAGAAATGCCAGAAAGCAATGACACTAAAATAATTATTTAACTAGAAATTATTTCAAAATAAGATTATAATTTTATAATTATCTCATTTAAATCATTTATTGTTTAGCGTGATATCAGACCCGAAAATTATAATATAATGTAATTTCAAAATTACTATTCGTTTCTCAATTTTCAAAATGTCTACGTGTAATAAATAATGTAGTTTGCCAAATTACCTAGTTTTGGCCAACGGTTATTTTTGTTCGACTGCACTGAGAAACTCAAAGTGAAATATCTAATGATGATGATGATGATGATGATGATGATGATGATGATGATGATGATGTCTTATGATACAACAGGGGTCTGCACTACAGCGTCTGCTGTGGCCATATAGTTCAATATTGGATTATAAGCTTCGTTAGCACTTGCTGCAAGTGTAGTCTATGGTAGTGATGGTGAGGACACCAGAGGTGCACTCTACTCTGTCGCCTACAGGTTTTGTTTTCTTCCTATTGTATTTTTCTCTTCTCTTCTACTGATTTGACACCGACATTGACGTTTGCTTGCCAAGTGATACGATCGGATATCTTTCACTCGAGATATGCTGGTTCAATACCCCACATCTTTAGGTCTCTCTTGCAGATTTCTTTAGAATGCAAAGTTCATCATCTGGTTGGCCGTATTCCAAAAGCGAGCTTGCCGCATAGAATCCTTTTATATCTCCATTAGAATTTAAGCGAACTCGCTATCCACATATATTAAACGTACTATGACAAATATGCTATATACATACATCCATTACATAATGCAAACTGCACTCCTTCTATATCACAGAAACCACTTATAGCTCCACTAAACAGCCTTAATAATCTATTTTGCTCCTAATGAGACGTCTAGCGATAGTCTAGCGACAGTATATCGCTAGACGTCGCATCCCTATCATGTTACCTAGCACCTTCTTCACTCCTCTGATGAGAAGCATTAGGCTTCAGAATGCCATGACATAAAGAGTCTCCACTTACACACCACCCCTAAATAAATGTGCACTCTCTTGAATGAATGAATGAATATATATATATATATATATATATATATATATATATATATATATATATATATATTGTTTTTATACATTTATTTTCCTTTCTTGTTTAGTCTTGGCAGTTTTTCAACCATTAAAACTATACTCAAAGGATTAATTCTAAGTTCATCATTCATTATATATATATATAAAATTGAGAAAAGTGAGAAAATTAAAGAAATGAAATTTGTCAAACGACGACAGCATTACGAATATGCATGCGTAACGTGATAACTTTTGGTTCATGTTTTAATTTTTAGCCTTGCAGCAAACATGTCTTCATAGCTCAGGCATTTACGTCAAAGAAAAAAAGAAATCGTAAGCTTAACGTTTTGGTTTCGATTCTCATTTTTTTTTTTTAATTTTTTAAATCATTACTATATATTGGATTCAATATGATATAATAATGAATACGAAATCTGAATTAATCAAAATATCATATTAAACGTATTTTACGATCAGATAATGCCGAGCGGCCTGCTAGAATATATATATATATATATATATATATATATATATATATATATATATATATTAATAGTTGTGTAATACCTTTGATTAAAGTAAATTAAAGATAACAGGTAAATTTATTTTGTCGTATTTAAAATGTGTAAAGAAAAGAATAAATTTTCACTTGAATGTTTTAATTATGGATATATTGTTTTCTTTTCATATTGTTTACAAATGTGAATGTAAAAAAGAAAAAAATGGACGAAAATAGTCTCTATAGATGTAAACAATGTGCTTCTACTGCAACTTTCTTAAGTAGTATACTTTTCTTCAATAACATCGTTTTCAATACTAAATTGGTAGAGGAAATAAAATTTTGTCCACGTATCGTAAATGTAACTGTCTCCAAGTCGTTTTTATTATGTCAATAGAATTGAGGTTAAAACGCTGGTGTAAAGAATATAACAAATTACACCCTAGATAGAAGAGCAAAGAAAAGAAGTAGAGAAAAGGCGTATTTCTTTGGAAAGAGGAAATCATTACAAAAAGCCTTCATTTACAAATATTTCATTTTCATATTTCAGTTTGTCTTGGGATTTGCCTGTTTATTTAACACTGGTATTGATGCGAAAAGGATGGCATGTATTTGCACAATATATCAATTCGCAAATATCGAGCCAGATTGACAAGCACTGCACACTCAGATTATTATGATATATATATATATATATATATATATATATATATATATAGAGAGAGAGAGAGAGAGAGAGAGAGAGAGAGAGAGAGATTGTTTACCACCCATTTACAAGCCACTTATTCGTTCCTTGATGAAACACTATTTGTTTAGCCAAATACGGTTAATCTCAATAATTCTATGCTAAAGCAATTTCGCAGATTCAATGCAATAAAACTAATTAAAATATTTTACGTTGAATGTTAACCCAGATCAAAATGCACATTTTTGGCTTTCGAACTAAGACCAACGTGCAGTGCCTGTTCTGTTAAAATATGGTACAATAATATCGCAGAGTAAAAGAATGAAAATAAAACACTTGGATGCATTCTACTCGACGACTATTATTACGGATCCCCGTCAGCGTAATTTTCGACGCATCATGATCTTAGGTAATATTCCTGCTATTTACCTGTCCTTTCACGGGACTGGCTCCTTTATTACTTTACCAAATTCAATATCTCGGGCCAGAATATAGATCTATGGTGCTAGGGCACTTACAATTCGCATGGTTCAACTGGAACTATGATCTCACAGCATTGACCACCACCTGGCAATCTTTCGCAGACATGCAAGCAAACAAATACTCCCATTATACACCTGCTGTACTATGAAAGTCTTGCTATCCTCGGATTGAATATATTTAAGCTCCGATACCGATCAACGGATTTAGTCAACTCTCACAAAAACTATATTGTCAACAACAACTCGTAGCAACATTTTCCTTTTCATAAAGGCCATGCGTAGTAACAATCAGAAAACGGCATAGCGTTCATGGTTTTTGAAAAAAAAAAGAAGTTTTCACATTCAGAATTGCTGAAGCATGAAACAATCTTCACACATGATTTAAAACTGTCATGCTGCCCGAAATCTGCTCAAATGCACTGTTGATAATTCAGCTATCGTATATACAAGTAGTCCCTGTAAGAGGCTGCCCAGATTAATTGATTCTTTAATGTTTATTTCATGTTGCTTGTAAAAATATAAATATTAATTTTATTTTTTAGTACACGTTGATGCACGAATAAAAGTAAAAATGCATATTTTCCGTCAAATATATTCTTTCTAAGAATTACTTAGTAATGCTACTCAGAAACAAATTAAGCTGAACGATGTGCTTAATATTTTTATAATCGCCGTACGGCGGAAAACAAGTAATCCCAGAAACTAGTCCCCCAGACCCTGAGCCCCACACTCTTTTTAATTATACCTGCGAGGTAGACGCATTTTATTTAGTACTAGCCTTGGTGCCAGGCGTTGCTGGGATGTTTGGAGGTGTCTGTTTAGCAAAATAATAAAAAAGTGGTAGTAGGCAGGCAGGCTCGAACCCTTGACGCGTAGGCAGAAAAGACAGTAAAAGAAAAAGCTGAGAGTTTGCCACTGCGCTATGACGCGAGCGGAAGTGTAAACTGTTTAAATTTAGTGATGAAAAAGAAATGAATGAGAATCACGCAGGCCCAGAAATAAACATCTTTCTGCAGCCAGTTAAGTTTTCAGCTTTCTGCACTGTACTTGTTTCCCCACGATGTTGGGGAAAACCAGCCCCTCCCCCTCAGAAAGGGGGCACTCTGGCAGTGTCTTAATGAACAGCAATTGTCTGATATTAAGGGTTTCCCCCAGATTGATCAAAGCTAATTGCCTTCAAGACGTGCCAGCCAGGAAGTTTTATTTATACGGAAAAGACAAACAAACACCGGGAACCAGAAATTTTTTTAAAACTCGATCAAAATAAAGATGGAGATGATGTCCGTTTTCGAATCCGAGATATTATAATCAAGGGAGTATCAGGAAAGTTCTCCAAAATAATAACCTGATCGAGAAGCCCGCGAAAAAAAGCCTTTCTTGTACATACACGGACGCGCGTGCGCCCATTTTGCCTTTTATATAATGGATTTTTGTACAGCAAGGGAACTAAAACGTGTGTAAAATCACCTGAAATATCACAGTTGTAAATTCGTAATAGCTATAAATAATCTTTACTTTTTCGGTTACGTAATGCAAAATACAAAATACCCTTTAATAAACATTTCTTTTCAATTGCGAAATGAGAAACTAACGATGCCCTCCATTAACGTCAAATCTAAATCCCTTCATGTATAAACAGTTTAAGTCAATTTATTACAGGAACCATAGACACTTTCTTTTATTCTCGCAAGCAGAGACTGTTTTGTTTATCGCAGAAGAAATTATTGCATCGTCTGTTATGATTTATTAAATGTGTTTTTGTATTTAGGTCAACGAAGTTAAGCGACGTTCAGCATGATGGGTAACGGATGGGTGGTCGTTTGGAAATACTATCTCCTGTACGTTATCTCTACTGACGTGGATCGCGTACGAACTTGATAGTGCCTAGAACTTCCTTGGTGGATGTTAGCTCAGAACTCTTAGAGCGAACACACTAAGTATTTCCCAATATATTAGACACACATACGCACACATATAGATATATAAACATACATACTGCCAACTATATACATATATGTGTGTGTGTGTTTGTTGAAATAAAAGTCGAATCTAAAGACTATATCGAGTTATATCACAAAGTGATAAACACTAATTTTATTATATAGATATAAAATATGTGTACACACATACACATATATATATATGTATATGTATCTACATATATATGTGTGTGTATTTTTACTGTTTTAAATAGAGTTTTTTAAGAAAACTGTATGCACGTCATTTTTATGTGTTTATGGAGTTCATGATATCTGACTTTATTGATCTATTGAACAGGATTTGTTGTATAATACAGGAAGTTTTTTCAGATCTACTCTCATTAGTAAGAAGTATTTCAATTTTAATCTAGTAAAATGTGATCATCTTTTGAACAGAACTTATTTCTAAAATAACTGTGTTTACCTTTATTGTTATTCGTATTGTTCATGCATAAACCTATCTATCGCTCTATTTCGAATTGTGGTATCTTAAAACTATACTATAGTATTGCCTTTGGTGTAACCTTTAAGGGTGCCACAATAATTAAAAAATATTTTATAACAATCTCAAATTCTAACAATTATACTAATGTAAATCATTCGTACCCTTTAGCCAAAGATGTCATGGTATAAATATAGGCGCTTATTGATTAAGCAAATATTTATATCGGTGACTGCTTAATTTCAATGTATGAAGTGTTAAGTTTAATAATAGTATCCATCTCTTACTTGGTCTGTTTAGTTAATATAAAAATTGTATTGCACTTTTAAATAAATTTAAGGTCGAATTCTCTCCCTTGATTTTGAATATTTGCCTTAGGGTTTACTAGTTAGGTTGGCTTTACATAACGGTTATTCTCGGACATTCTAATCGATAATTAATTTCCTGCAATATGGAAAGGGAATTCTTTTATTACTTTCTGTGGCTATAAGTAATTTTAAAGTTGGATAGTGTTGTGAGACCGAAAATTACCATGGTCTCTTCAGTATTACATTACGATGTGTGATAACACTCAGATGTCATTATCTTAATACCGTATAACGAACATAGAGTGCTAATAGTGCGCAGTACATACAGCTGGACACCACCGAATAGTAAACTCCGTTTCCTTTTATCTCATCATTGTAATTTTTTGTTAATATATCTTTCTTAGATCTAATCTGTATTTTGTGTTTTCCTTTCGTTAAATGTCTCTAAAAACTCTGGAAAAGACACGATTTTTCCAAGAGTACAACTCGATGGAAATGTTGGAATACGTACTGGAGAATGATAAAATATTCGGAGCATTTAACATGCGCTATTAAGTAATTGTCAATGTAGACTGTGAACAATGAACCAGTTAAAAAGGTACGTTTACCATTAAGAAAAGTAGAAATACTAGGTTCGTGGACTTTATATTACCCAAGAAAACCACAAACTTGAACTTTTAGAAACTATCGGAACTATTCAGGTAAAACACAATTTTTTTCCACAAACGTTGAAAATGCCGGAACATAGTCAATGGCAACCAGAAAGATTTCCTTACGTTTGCATCACCGTTGAACAAGCTCTGTAATGATTTCAAACTTGCCAGGCTAACTGATGATGATTTCAAGTACTTAATTTTTGCACAACGCCTAGTATCAACCGAATGCCGAGGTCAGGCCCAAGTACTGACGAAGCTTAGAAAGAAAAAAAGTTGACATTTCAAAAATTGACAGAATATTGTCAAAGAAAATTTCTGTCAAGTGTGATTCCAAAACGATCGAGGATTTAGAAAAATTAGAAGCAATTCAACTGCTTATTTCCCTCAAAAAGATAAAAGGGAAATCTCATGTTAAAAATCCTGCAATTAGCAAAGCACTAATAGGTTAAAGAAATCACTAGGGCGATGTGATCATTGCGATCAATGGCATTGGATGAAATTTTTTCCAGTCAAGAAGAAGATATATCGCAAACATTGCAACACAAATGGTCATAACGTAACTCAATACTGATACGTAAAAAAAACGCCCATTTAAGAAGAAAACATATGTAATATGTAAATGGTTATAACTTAACTCAGTTAACCCAATAAAACAAGGAAACCCAAAAGTAAAATAAGACAAGCTCAATCAGACAACATAGTTGATAGGAATTTAAGAAAATATGTTGATATTTTCAAAAACTCTGTAAAATTCTAATTGTACTTGGGTTCTGATCTTTTAATCATCAACTAGCGTACTTGGCGACAATTAAACAAGCCAAATCTATTAAAAACATATTAAAAACAGATAAAACAGTAAAATCCGTAACTGGCGAGAATATTAACATCTTAGGCGAGCTAACTTTTACAGTAACACGAAACAGAGTTACAAAAAAAAAAGAAAACTGGAAGCCTACGTACTTTAAACTTCAGATAACCTGTTCGGAACAGATTGGATAGAAAGATTCAATCTCTGGATTATCCAATGAGAACCTTTTTTTGCAAAAAAAAAGAAGAAAAAGAAAAAACAGCGTCGAATTCGGTAAACCTCAAAAAGAAACTCGAACAACGTTTTTCCCAGTTGTTCTTCCTGGCGGCCTTGGAAAATGTTCTAAATTAATAGCTAAGTTAAAGGTGAAGGACAGTGCACAAATTGTATTCAAGAAGAAACGGAATGTTCCTTTCACTGCTCTAGAACAAACAAATAAAGAATTCGATAGACTTGAACAAGCACGTATGTCAAAACAGGTTTTAGCGAATGCGCAGCACCTACGGTACAGGTAAAAAAGAAGTCCAACCAAATGCAAATATGCGCAAATTTTTTCATAGGGAAAAAATGCCTTGCAGGATTACCATTCCAAAGCTTTGGAGAAAACTTCAACAAACTAAATGATGGGAAAATCGTCTTCAAAATTAACCTCTCGAAAGCATAATTTCAGATAGAGATGAATGATGAAAGTTTCAAATTGCTCTGCATAAACACTTATAGAGGTTGTACAAATACAACTGGCCGTCTTTTGGGGTGAAGGTTGCACCTGCAATTTTCCAGCAAGTAATGAATACTATGGCCGAGCTTGACTACGCAACATCCTATTTAAATGATATACTGGTGACTAGTAAAACTGCGGCAGAGCATCGTAACCATACAATAAAAGTATTCTAGAAGTTACAAGAATACGGGTTTAAGGTAAAGGAGGCAAAATGTGACTTGTTCTTATCAGAAATTAAATACTTAGTGTTGCAATATTTTTGCCCTATAATAGGGTATGATCCCACACAGTCGGTAGATTCTATTTATAAACAATGCTGCTAGGAACTGAATCGAATTAATTCACGTTCGGCTACCAACCAATCAGAAACCATAATTGCTCTATAAATATTAAACCTTTCTGTCGCAACTTCGCATATGCTTTCTTCGTGTCAACACAGGAAGAATCTTTTGCACTGGATTTCAACTCGAGAACTGTCTACTGAGAACCAATCACCCCCAGGACTTGTGTAGAACAACTAACCATCGGAAACTGTTCCGGAACTAAACATGGCTTACACTTCTAGCAGTTATGGGTCCAGCGTACGTCTTTATTTCGATGGATCCGAATCAAGATTCGAATTGTGGCAAGTGAAATTTCTAGGATATCTACAAATTCAAAAGCTACGCAAAGTGCATCAAACAAAACCAGAAAACAGAAACGACATCGATTTCATTGAAAAGAACGCAACTGTCTTTGCGGAATTAATACAGTGCTTAGATGACCGAAGTCTATCACTGTAATGAGAGAAGCCCTGGACGATGGTGGCAAAGCATTAAACATATTAAGAGAGCATTCTTTATAGAAAGGAAAATCCAAAATTATTTCTTTATATACTGAACTGACCTCTTTAAAACGAATGGAACTCGAAACCATTACAGATTATATTATAAGAACGGAAACCACTGCAAATTCTTTAAAAATGTCTGGTGAAGTTATTAGCAACAGTCTGTTAATTTTCATGGTTTTGCAGGAATTACCGAGTGATTTCAAGTCATTTACCCCCGTGATTACCCAGAAAGAAGACCCCATGATTTTAGTCAATTCAAGATGGCATTCAGAAGTTATGAGGAAACTGAAAAAATGATCACAGAAAAAAACGAATCCACAAATATCATGAAATTTAAAAATGCACATAAAAATTCCAAAATTAAATTATATCCATGCTGAGAATAAAAACCGCAACTTTGCCAAAAACATTTTTCTCCTAAGAAAAGTACAAAAATTATTTGCTATAATTGTGGATGACATAATCACAAGAGTTTCCAATGTAGATACAGGAATTTCAAAGGCGACTCCATTAAAATGTGGAGAGTTCTGTGTATCGAACATACATTCTTATTTTTACGTACATTTAACGCTTCAACAAACAACAATAATTTTCTTGTCGGTTGAGGTGCAACGGCACATGTGATTACAAAGGAATCTGATTTTATCAATTTTGATCCTAATTTTAAACCATAAAATGATTTTGTAGAACTAGCTGACGGCAGACAAGTAAACGATATCGTTTTGAAAAGAAGTGATGCTAAAATGTCGTTAAGGGACAATAAAGGGAAACTATGTTTCTGTATTCTAGAAAACGCTCTTATAATCTCGAAATTTAAACAAAATATATTTTTTGTACAAGCTGCCATTAAACAAGGTGCAAATATAAACTTTAGCCCCAATAAACTGGTGTATCCGAATGAAACATTAAAGAAAATAGCGTAGTCCCATCGAAAACCGTCTGCCATGATTTACAGACCTGGCATAAAATTCTTGGGCACTGCGATATTCCTGATATCAAAAAGTTGCCGATTGTAGTTGATGTAATGAAAATACAAACATCAAAAAACTTTAACTGCGACGTTTGTATGCAGGGAAAAATGACAAACTGTCAATGCAAGATACCAGACAAAGAAGGCCACGAAAATCCCATCACTGGTGTATTGTGACTTGAACGGTCCCGTGGAACTTCGCTAGCAACTAAAAATATTTAGCCGACATTGCTTCCTACGGTGAAGTAAAGTGTATTCGCTCTGACAATAATATGGAATTCACTAATAAAGACTTTGAACTTTTACTAATTAACCATCGTATCAAGCATAAAATATCGGCACCTAAATCGCAACACCAAAACGGGACTGCAGAAAGAGCATAGCGGACACTTTTTTGAAATGGAAAGATGTCTACTCATTGAATCAAAACTCCACAAAAAAACTCTGGACGTACGCACTTATAGCGGCTGCCTATATACGCAACAGGTATTTTAACAACACACTATCTAAAACCCCATATGAAGCTTTCTGTGGTAGAAAACAAAATTAAAGCAGAATGCATGTATTTGGTTCAACTTGCTTCGCATATATAGATAAAAAGAGTAAATTAAATATTAAAACCGATAGAGGTATATTTCTTGGATACGATAAAAACAGTCCAGAGAAAAATAAAATTTTTAAAAATCCGATGTGTAAAATTTACAGACACGTTTAATTTTAAAGACGAAACCTCGTCATATGAAGAGGATAAAATATTATTTCCTCAAATTATTAAAACCAATGAAGACAATGAAGGTGACAGGGACAAGAGTATCCATGATGATGATGATGATGATGATGATGATGATGATGATGATGATGATGGTGATGATGATGATGATGATGATGTCGAAAGATACCCCCAAAGAAATAGAAGACGATCCGATTTTTCTTTTTGTGGTCTACAATATGAAAGATTATCAAATCGACTATTGCTATTCCATGGAAAATACGCCAAAAAGCTTTAACGAAGCAATTAATTCAGAACATTGTGATCAATGGAAATTAGCAATGAAAAAGGAAATAGAAGCTTTGACCGAAAATAATACCTATACGGTAGTACCTCTCCCAAAAGATAAACGTGTCATTTCTACAAGATATGTCTTTACAAAAAAGACTACAGCATCAGGCGTTGAACAGTACAAAGCTAGATTTGCTGCTAAAGGATACTCTCAGATTTACGGTATAGAATATTTTTCTACGTTTTGACCGAACACAAACCTAACGACAATTAGAATTATATTGCAAGTCGCATCGCAATATGACCTAAACATTCATCAAATGGCCGTAAAAAAGGCTTATTTGAATGCCCCAATAAACTGTGAAATTTATATTACCCCTCCAGAGGGATTTATAATGAAAAATCAAAATAGCGTGTGGCGACTTAACAAGTCATTGTACGATCTAAAGCAGAGTGTTCAGTGTTGGAATACAGTATTTCATGATTATATGATTAAACAACAATTAAAACAATGCCCAGCAGACCCCTGTTTATATATCCAACACAAAGACAAGAAACTACTGATTTTGGTTTTATGGGTCGACGATATTTTAATCGTATCAAATTGTGACATAATGTTGACCGATGTTAAGTACAAATTAATTAAAAGATTCAAAATGACCGATCTTGGCAAAATATCCTGGTTTTTTGGAGATAGAATTTACTCAAAAGAAAGCACTTATTACGATGAATCAATCAAGATACATTGCCAAAATACTATTTAAATTTGGAATGGAGGAGTGCAAGAAACGATCTACACCGGTTGAAAATGATATTAATAAAAATATACACACAGAATCTGAAATAATAGACAATAAATTATTCTGAGAAATGATAGGAAGTCTTGTATATTTAATGACTGTGACGAGACCTGATATATGCTATGCAGTAACAAAACTGTCACAAAATTATCAAGACCGACAATGAAGAATTTAAATAGAGATAAACAAGTCCTTTTTTATTTAAAAGGAACTAAAGAACAGAAGTTAGTATTTAGAAAATCAAAAAATCCTCTAAAATTAGAAGGATTTCAGATTCAGATTGGAGAAACGACGAACATCGAAAAAATATATATGGATATTGTTTCAGACTATCAGAAAATGGGCCTATTATTTCATGGAAATCTAAAAAGCAACAAAATGTATCTCTCTCTATGTGTGAAGCAGAATTTATCGCGATCACAAACACGATGCAGGAAGCACTCTACCTTTAAAATATCCTAAAGACTATTATAGAGCCAGAATTAACTAAAAGCCCCATAGTAATTAATTGTGATGATCACCCCTGTATAGTCTTAGCAGAGAACACAATAATTCACGAAAGATCTAAGCATATAAATATAAAATACCATGTCATAAAAAGCGAGATGACAAAGGAATGCATTATTTTGAATTACATATCATCAGAACAAAATATCGCTGATGTATTCACGAAACCCGCAACAAGAATAAAGTTAAAGCGTTTTTTCTCAAAACTTGTTGAGGGATCCGACTTTCAATAATTTTCACAGGTCTGTATGCATATATTTCTATATATTGAAAACATATCCTGGACAAAACGTTAAACTGCATCCATTTTTTTTTTGTAATAACACTTTAACCTTCTAATGCGTAACTAATACTTTTACTGAAAAAATGTAAAAAAGTCACTGTTTGAAAACATTTCCTTTGTAAATTTTATTTTTGACAAATACTTTTTGCATGCTTATTTTAACGCACGCATAAATTGCAATTGACTTTTACTTTTTGTGCACATAATTTTTCTTTCTTATTCATCAAAAATGTCTTATTTTTTTGCATTGTTTTAATTAACAAAAATACAAAAAAAACAAAAAAAAACTCTCTTTTTAACGGGTATATATTGCATTATATTAATTTATATGTATATTTATTTATATGTATATATGTATGCGTTTTTGAACAAAACTGCATAATCAAATTTGAGAAATGGCTTCTTTTTTCACATGCCCACCTATTTTAAGGTAATAATACAAATCCATTTTTATTTCTCTTTTCTGTACTCATGTATATGTATGTTTGACATTTGAACAAGATTAAAAATGTTTTTTTTTACATGCTAAAATTTTAAGATCGAAATAATTTATGATGTTGTTATGTATAATTGAATATAAAAATATATATTTATTTTTGAGCAGAATGAACCAAAGGGACTTCTCCATTATAAAAAATAGGGGGGTTGCAATATTTTTGCCCTATAATAGGGTATGATCCCGCACAGTCGAGAGATTCTATTTATAAACGATGCTACTAGAAACTGAATCAAATTAATTCGCGTTCTGCTACCAACAAATCAGAAACCATAATTGCTCCATAAATATCAAACCTTTCTGTAGCAATTTCGCATATGCACTGGATTTCAACTCGAGAACTGTCTACTGAGAACCAATCACCTCCAGGACTTGTGTAGAACAACTAACTATCGGAAGATGTTCTGCCTACTAAGAACCAGTCACCTCCAGGACTTGTGTAGAACAACTAACCATCGGAAACTGTTCTGAAACTAAACATGGCTTACACTTCTAGACTTAGGCCACACCATAAATAAATAAATGGAACATCGACCGGATCCAGAAACAGTCCGCGCAATTAGAAACATGCTAGTCGCAGGTAACTTTCAAGTCTTACAAAGCTCCTCGGCTAAGCTAACTTTTACCAAGGATTTATTAAAAAGATGTAAAATTTGAGAGGGCCTCTCAATAAACTCTTAAAAAAGGACAACCCTCGGTTATGGACCCCTGAATACCAAAAACATCTGAAAAGATCAAGAACCTTAGTCTCGATATTATAGTTGACAGTGATGCAATCTCATATGGCATCGGTGCTTGCATTTTCCATAAACTGCCAGATAGTTCGCGAAAAGTTGTAGCACACGCTTCTAGATCTCTACTGCCAACTGAAAAGCAATATTCTCTAGGAATAATATTTGCTGTCGCAAAGTCCCACAGAAACCGACGTCAATGACAATTTATACCGACTTATTCCCCCAAAAAATGACAATTTATACGACTTATTCCCAAAAATATGGAAGTTTTCAAAGACTTTATGATTGCTATACTAAGGACGACTTATGACACTCAAAAATATGATCGCGAATACTGTCAAAGAGCTCCCAATGACTTTGGTCGAAATTAACATGGAGTCTCAATAGAATGAATTTATACAATCTATCAAAAACAAAATTTGTAATATAAATTTTACCTGTCCGTTTAAATGTATGTATGTATTTATGTTTATATGTCTGCCTAAAACGTTCGACAGAGGCAATGGATTTTCACAGGATAGATATCGTGTTGAAGCCCGACCCTTCGAACGACAAATATCGAAAAATTGGCTAAAAACATTAATTTCTTCATCCTCAACTGGACACTTTTCTACTAGGAAGGGTCGCTTTTTCGCCGATATTTTCGAAAGTCATCCCTTATTTTTCGATTGACTAGCTTTAATTTCAACCTTCGCCACTTCCAATTTGGCGATGGACGAAACTGCAAAGACATCACTTTTTTCACGTTCTTTACTTGCTTCACGGTACGGTCTTGAATCTGCCTGCCTACCAACTATTTTTTGCTCAACACACCTACAAACACCTGGGTAACATAGGGCACCCAGGCTAGTCTATTATATAAATCTCATCTGTCTATTTAAATGTATATATATGTATGTATGTATGCCTAAAAGTTTCGACAGAAACGGTGGATTTTCACAAGGTAGGTATTGCTTTGAAGCTCGAGCCTTCGGATGACAAATATCGAAAATTTGGCTAAAAACATTAATTCCTTCACCCTAAACTGGGCACTTTTCTGCAAGGACGGGTCGTTTTTTCCGCCGATATTTTCGAAAGTCATATACGCTTTATACGTTTTATTTAAACCTTCACCATTTCTGGTTTGGCGATGGATGCAACGGCAAAGACGTCATGTTTTTTTTTCACATTCTTTTCCTCCTTCGCGATACGGTTCGAGCCTGCCTGCCTAATATTTTTATTTATTTTTTTTTTTGCTCAACACACACCTCCAAACACCTGGGCATCGCCGGGCACATAGGCTAGGTCACAATAAAGTCCAGAATGTGCATAAAGTTTTCTTCCTTTGCGATGATATTCTATTGTATAATGACCGTGTAGTGATTCAAAACAGCCCACAAAGAAAAATCCGCATGGATTTTCACAGGGGACATCCGGAGATAAATCTTACGAAAAGCCTCATCCGCTGCTATCTACATTGGCCAAACATGGGCAAAGACATAGCAGACAAGATAGAATCTGACAAGAGGCGCGTGCTCGCAGCAGAATCTGTAACTATGATGTGCAAACCATAGGAAAACACGAACCATTCATGAAAGAGAATTTATGTGAATTTTGGAGGGCCTTTAGACAATATGTACTACCTTATTATTGTAGATAGCCGCTCAAAATGGCATGAGGTCATACAATGTAAAAGCCCAACCACCAACTGCACAATTGGATTTTTACACGGGATATTCGTGCGTTTTGGGATAGTAGATCGGATAGGTACATATAACGGCAATTAATTCATATCAAGTGAATTTAGAGACTTTTGAAAGTCGTATAAAGTGGACCACATTACAATCCATGTGGTTCAGTATCACCCCAGTCGAATGGCTAGGTCAAGAGGTTCATGGACACTCTACTGAAGGCTTTAAAAAGATACACCGACGGAAAGAGCATTGCAACAGTTTTTGCAATTGGGTAAAATAACCCTTAATCCAAACATGCCTATAGGATACTCGCCTGCAGAATCAAGAAAAATCAACCCCATAAACTCATTCCAAGCGAAGTTCAAGAAAGTCATAAATATTTCTTTCCTGGACATAATGTTCTTTTCAATGCCTACAAAAGCATTACGTTCTGGGAAGTAGGCATCGCCAAACAAAGAATTGCCAACTGGCCTATATCGTCCAGATACCGAAAAAAATACAAGTGCCATATGAACCAGCCCAGGAAATGCCGTTTGAATGAATAGAGGAATCACGACAAAATACCTGCGAAAAGCCGACTGACGAAATGTTCGATTACTTCGATCTCGACACATCCCAAGTCTCTCCAGATGTGCGACGCACAGGGAAGAAAAAGAAAATTTACACAACAGCTCAACGCAAATCCCAAGAGGAAGAAGTATTAACAATCGCATTTTTCCTCTTTTTTCCTTTAAAAAAAAGAGAAAAAATAAAAATTTTGGAAAAGAGGTATTGTAAAACCAAAACTTACTTGGATCATGGACTCTTCCAGTACTATATTACGATGTAGGATAGAAATATCGAGGGACAGTCTCGTAATACCGTGGAATCAGCAGGAGTACTAGTAGTGCGCAGCGCGTACAACTATCCATATTGGACACCATCGGATAGTCAGCTCTACTTACCCTTTATCCTATCTTTGTAATCTTTTGTTAATATCGCTTTCATACACGTAATCTCTGTTTTATGTTTTCCTTCCTTGGTCTGAATCTTAGGTTACACATTAAATAGTCATATACTTAAATATATATATATATATATATATATATATATATATGTATATGTATATATATATATATATATATATATATATATCAGACAGTTCATTTTTCTAAAAATATTAAGTATCGTTTATTAAAGTATATTCTTTTATAAACCTCATGAAAAACTGAAATTATTCAAGTTCTAAAAAATCTGGATCATTTTTAAAAAGATGGATTGAATATTTAAACATATTCAATCCATCTTTTGATAATTACACACGCAAAGACACGCACACATATACCTTATTAATAATTTTTTTACCAAAATTTTAATATATTAAAATTTCGGTAATGTTTATAAACCAATAAAGTACAAAGTCAAAATTTATTGACTCCCTTATTTAAACTTTATGATTATCACGTTTTGTTTTTTGGGTTTTTTTATTACATTTTCACCCCAAACAAGGCACATTGCCACTCACGTGTAGGGGGCTACTATCAGGGTCAGCAACTACTGGGGCACTATGTAGGGATTTGGGCAGCAAGATGTCGGTTCACGTTGTACTTGAACTTCTGCATGTCAGTACAGTTAGGGAAGCAGGATCCTGGAATGGAATTCCAGAGTCTAGCGGTTCTGGGGAAGAAACTAGTGGAGTAGAAAGATCTTTTACATCTAGGGATCTCTACTGTGTGGGGGTGGGATTTAGCTGCCTGTCGGGTTTGTCGAGGGTGTCTGCGTCGTGGGGGCACAAGTGTCTGCAGTTCGTCAGAGCATTCACCATTAAAATACTTGTAGAACAAGCAGAGGGATACAACGTTTCGTCGATGGGACAGAGGCTGAAGCTTAGATGCCAGTTCAGGGCCTATCAGATTAGCGACTCTTTTTTTAACCTTGTCTAGGAGCGAAAGACTAGTAGTAGACGCACCAGCCCAGATGTGACAACAATACTCCATACATGGGCGAATGGTTGCCTTATAGAGATACAGGATACTTTCAGGTGTCAGTAGTTTTCTAGCACGGTAGAGAGGGCCTAACTTTTTTGCAGCGGCCCTGGCAATGTTTTCAATATAATTGTTCCAGCTCATGTTTCCTGTGAACGTTAGGCCAAGCAGTTTGAAAGATGTACTCTCAGACAGGGAGTCACTGGCCATTGCTATTGGTGGCAGAGAAGGTTTCTTGTAGTTATTGAAGGAAACCAGTTTGGTCTTGGCAGCATTGAATGTGACCATCCATTTATGTCCCCATTCCACTACAGATTGGAGTTCATCCTCTAGTGTTTTTGCCATTTCTTTAGATATGTGTTCATTTGTTTTCCTGTCATGCCTGTTATAGAGTGTAGTGTCATCAGCATATATACCTATCTCAGAGGCAGTTTTGTCGGGGAGGTCATTAATAAATATCAGGAACAATAGAGGTCCAGGGATAGACCCCTGAGGCACTCCCGCATTTATATCACACTGTTTAGATGTTCGACCGTCGAGGACAACCTGGATTTTTTTCTTATCTAAGAAGGATTTAATTATGCTAAGTATTCTACCAGTGATACCGTATGGTTTAATTTTCCTGAGGAGACCCTTGCGCCATACCCTGTCAAAAGCCTTAGATATATCTAGAGCTACCGCTCTGCCCTTCCCCGCTTTGTCCAGTGAATGGTATATACGTTCAGAGATTACAGTGAGGATGTCAGCTGTGGAACGGGTTTGTCTAAATCCATATTGTTTTTCAGTTAGAAGTTTAGCATCTGTAAGGTGCCGGGTTTATAATCGAGCATGCATATAATATTTTTGCAAAAATCAAGACAACAAAATGGAAAATGAGGACACCATATCGTGTATTTTCATATGCGTTAAAATTACCTCATAACCATTCGGACATATTTAAATATTATATCATTCAAAAATATTCCAAAACAGCTCCTCGGCAGACGGCAAAATACACTATTTATAGGTATAATAATATATTCATAATCTCCATTTTAACAGAACAAGCAGTTGAACCTACCTCCGCCCCACTCCCATATTTTTGTTTCTTATTTTCCAATAGCTTTGTAATTTAGTAATCGCTCCATTGTCGTATTTCTATTTTTTAAATGATATTTCAACCAATTACCTATGTTAATATTAATTTATTCTCTGTATGTATTTTATTTTAGTTATTGTTTTTCTCTACAAATTATTTATTTATTTTATTTCTTTAAAGTTGTCTTTTCCCAGTAAGAATTGCGCCACTTGTTTTAAAAAGCTTACATATGTTGATGTCATAATTATATTTATCTTTATTATCCATATATTTTCAGAAATGTTTACCCATATGAGCAATCCGGAGGCTAAACGCCAAAGAATGTGTGATTTGCTGAATGCACATGTCTCACCGAAGGAGAGATTAGGAATAGTGACAGCGTCCGAAAAAATATTTACAATGTAAAGAAGAAAATGACAATGAGCAAAACTATTACTAGAAAGACTGGAATTGTAGGAAGCCACAAAAACGTACCAAAACATTTATCAGAACTCTCGAATCTAAGATTCAAACAGATCCAACGAAAACCATGCGAAAAATTGCAAGTGAACTTAAGGTGGACAGCAAGACCATTAGAAATGCAGTAAAATATGGTTTGAACTTAAGATCCTATACAAGAACGCCGAAACAATTGTTGACAAATGCTCTAAAAGAAAAAAGACTTGAAACATGCAAGAAAATTACTACATGGCTTAAGAAAAATCCTTCCATTGTAATGAGCTTTTCTAATGAAAGGATCTTCACTGTTGATGCTGTTTTGAACCGTAGAAATGACAAATACATCGCAGCATCAACAGCTGAGGTTAAAGGGACATTCAGGACAAAACATCCTGCTCAGATTATGGCTTTTGATGTTGTAGCTTCTGATACCCATAAAAATTCTACAAACCTAATGAGAAAATCAATGTTGACACTTACTTTAAAATTTTGAGATATCAGGTGTTGCCATGGCTCAAAAAAACTATCGAAATGGAAATTATGTAAAGACACAAAATGGTGCTCCGGCTCACACACCTAGAAAAATACAAGATTTCTGCAAATCAAATTTCAGGAAATTTTGGGACTCATGTTTATGGCCACTTTCTAGTCCAGACCTAAACCCTCTGGATTATTCTATTTTATTTTGGAACATGTTAGCCGTAGAACATCGTACAGCCATGTCGAATTTCTCAAAGATACTATTACACATGAATGGGATGAATGGGATAATTTGTCTCCTGAGTATTTGAAGAAGACATGTGAAAGTTTCAGGAGACGTGTGACAACATTTATTGAGAAAGAAGGGAATCACATTAAATAAAAACAGTTTCTCTTATGCATTTTTGTATGGCAAATAAATCGTCGTAACTATCTAAAAACGGAATTAGTTATACGTTGTTGTTAAAGTCTTGTCATAAAATATAGTAAATTTTGGTTCCCCAACATATATATATATATATATATATATATATATATATATATATATATATATATATATATATATATTATTCCACGGATTTCGGCCTTTTGAATTATTTTGGGCCATCTTCCAATTACGCGATTTCCTTGGATTTTACTTGTGCGAATGGAAATTTAATTAACCTATGAACTTATTAATGATACCTGACTTTTTCATTTTAAATTTAAATTCAAGCTATTATCACCGCACAAGCAGAAAGACAAGGCAGATAAAATCAACGGTGAGTTCTTTGATATGACAAGGTGGGTGGGGGGCGTTCGAAATGAATGTTTCGGTTTAGAGCATAATTGAACCATGATAATTGACGTTTGCATTTTAAACTATAATTCTAAATCACTACATGAAAATCTATCTATATATCTATAAAAGTGAACTTGTCTGTGTGTCTGTCTGTGTGTCTGTCTGCCTGTGTTAATTATATATATATATATATATATATATATATATATATATATGTATATATATATATATATATATATATATAAATTATTCCACGGATTTCAGCTTTTGGATTATTTTGGACCATCTTCCAATTACGCGATTTCCTTGGATTTTATATGTGCGAATGGAAATTTAATTAACTTTCTTGGATTTACATTTTTGATTTTACCGTCATTGGATACTTTACCTTTCACCAGATTATCCATTCACGTGAAATCACCTTTTTCTTCACCATATTCCATCTGCTTCATTTTTGTTATCAAGTAAAATCTTTGACTTACTTGCAGTTTCATCAAATACTTTTGTATGCAAAATTCGATCCCGCATTTTGCTAATTCATACCCTCTGATAAGAAGGAAAGTATTTCTTCGAAACTCCGCGGATTAAGGACTATCCACTTATTAAGTGTTTCCTTTTCAGATTAAATATGTTTTAACTCTTTTTCAAAGTGTTTTAACATGTTTTATTAATTATTTGCTCTTATATATATATATATATATATATATATATATATATATATATATATATATATATATATATATATATAAGAATCAGCGTTATACTTTTAGGGCATTTTTAACCTTGAAAATAATACCGTCAAAATAGGTGACTAACTTCTATTCAAATTTAATGCTAACCATGTGACGCACATCAATCAAACTTTCAATCGTATCTTTTTGAGACCATCACCTATGAACCACAGATTCATCAAAAAAAGAAAAAATTCAAAGTCTTTGCATTACAATGATAGTCTCAGAAATAATACTTTCCTTTTTTATTTAATAAAAAATTGCATTACTCTATTTTATACCGTTTATATATGTGCGTGTGTATCAATTATTGAAAAAAAAATAATAGTTTACATAGATTTTGAACTAATTATCTTTTAAAAAAAAAGAGTAGAATTTAAGATAATCAAGAGTAAATTACAAGTTCACATTAAAATACCGATTATAATTAGGAGATAAACATTAGCATTAAAGAAGTTAAGCTTATTCTTTGGGTTAATCTGTAATAATGATTTTGGCTTCAATTCGCAAAGATCACAAGCTTGGTCTAGGTAAAAGCCAGATGGGCCAGGAGTCTGCAAATCTCGCTATAGGCTTTACTCTTCGTCGCTCTCAGACGACTTAAAATTTAACTGCGATTTTCACAATAGTATCGTCTCCAGTTCTCAACACGTGTGTAAGGTATCTAACGTACCAGGTTGACAAGAAAGTTTTCGCCATTTTTAGCTTTTAAATCCCACTTCCCTTGATGAGTTCATAATTAATGGATACTCTAACTTAAAATCTAAAAACTGATCCCCAAAATCGCCATGGGCATGGAATATGTGCCTACATTAAATATGGCTTTCTGTGTGATAGGGATATCTTTAGAGAAGACTCTAGTTTATCTTATATGTGCTTCCGGGTTGCACTTATACCACTGCATTTATCTTTGCCCTATATCTCCCCCACAACAGCGGAGTTATTATCTTTAAGAGCATATCTGAGAAAATTAACCACTTCCTGTCTGCTCATCCTTCAGCTAACATTCACATCTGTGGTGACTTCAATGTTCACAATGTGGAATGGCTGACCCATTCGAACAATACAAATGATGAGGGGAGGTTCTGTCATGATTTCTCCATTGCCTATGACCTCATTCAGATTGTTCACGATCCCACCCGTGTGTCCGATACTACCGGTCAGTATGCAAGCCTTCTAGACCTTTTTCTCACAACTTCCCCTGGGCTATGTTCATGTTCAGTCCTATTTCCTCTGAGATCTTCCGACCATTCGGTTGAATCAGGTGAGATAAAAATTAAATGTAATAAGTCTTCAGACGTACCTCTCCACCGTACTGTATATCGATACTCTATGGCTGAAAGGATAGCTTCCGTACATTTATATCTGATCTACCTCTGCATTCCATATTTAAAAAGGAGCTGTCCATCGCGCACAGAAATCAATTTTTTCATAGTTACCAACGTAATAAATGTACTGAGACTAAAGTTGCTTTCAGGACTGTCAGCAAAGAGTAATAAAAAATGCAAGAAAGCTATATGCTCAGTCCGTTAAATCCAAAGTAGCTGAGCATCGATTGGTTCCCATCAGCTTTGGCAAATAGAAAACAGGATCCTGAACTGAAGCATGCGTTCTATCCCAAGCCAAATTATTTGCTAAGAACTTTGCAGCTAATTCTACCCTATGCGATGAAGGCCATCAACTCGCCGTATTTCCTCCTTTAACAGACAACACGCTATGGAACATACAAATATCTGTGCGTAATGTTGCCAAGCTAATCAGAAACCTTGATTCCATTAAAGCAACTAGCCCTGACGGCATTCCAATTATAGTGTTGAAAAAGCTTCAACCAGAACTTGCCCTCATACTTACAAAACTGTTTAAGCGTTGTCTTAGGGAGAATTGCTTCCCAACACCCTGGAAATACTCATCAGTATGCCCTTTATTTAAGAATTCAGGTGACAGGTCATCTCCCTCTCAGTACAGACCAATAAAAATCTTGTCTGTCATAAGTAAGTTGCTGGAATCCATATTAAATAGAGAAGTAATCAACCATCTCAGCAGAAATAATCTTCTTAGTGACATGCAATATGGTTTCCGTTCTGCTAGATCTACAGCAGATGTACAAACGGTTATATCTCATAGGATTAGTGAATCTCTCGACAATTGCTCTTGACATACCAAAGGCCTTTGATAAGGTATGACATAAAGGCCTACTTCACAAGATTTCTAGCTACGGTATCACTGGAAATGTTTTCTCAATTATTAAATCATTTCTCTCTGATAGGCTAATGGGCAGAAATCAGAAGTCCAGAGTATTAATGCTGGTGCCCCTCAAGGGTCCATCCTGGGCCCAACTCTCTTCCTGATCTACATCAATGATCTCCCAAAACACATACTTAAATCATTCATTGACATCTATGCTGATGACACGACTATCTATGGCAACACATCAAATGCCATAAATGACAAAGTTCGCTCTGATTCTCTCTCCTTTGATCTTGAGCACGTAGTACAATGGGGAAAGGGGCGGCTAGTTACTTTAATTCATATAAAACCAAGCTTCTATCTTTACATTATCAACGCTCTGATCCCCATCTGGCATCAATTGAAATGCATGGCTCTCGTCTTGGGAAGGCTCCATGTTTTGACAAGCTTCTGGGATTGGCCTTTACTCCTGATTTGAAATAGAACACCTAAATCAAATCTGTTGCTAAGGTGCTGGAAAAATGGTGGGGTCCTTCTACCGCTCCAGTAGATATCTCACTACTGATGCAATTCTCTAACTATATAAAAGCCAAGTCCGTCCAAGGATGGAGTACTGCTGCCATATCTAGGCAGGAACTGCTAAAAATAGCCTATCCTTCATTGACAGAGTACAAAATATACTTCGTAGCCTAATGGGGATGCCCTTTTCTCTTCCCTGCAATCTCTCTCCCACAGAAGAGACGTTGCGAGCATGTCGTTGTTTTATCGTTATTTCCATGGAAAGTGTTCGTCTGAGCTCTAATCTCTGCCCCCCCCTCGCAAATCTTTCACGAAAAACACCTATCTAGCTGAAACCACTGTCAGTAATTTTCCCAATCTTTATCTTGCCTAAATCAAAGCGTAGATTCCATGAACAAAGCTTCTTTCTCAGAGGTGGACGCCTGTGGAACTCTGTTCCGTTTGCCTGTTTCCCACCTGACTACAACTTGGATGTCTTCAAGTCCAACATAAACAAGTTCCTGTTGAACTGCCCCCTTAAGTAAGACACTTTAGCAGATCTCCATTACTAGTGATTACTACGATATTATCTCATTGATTACTGTACACGCAATAACCCTTACCCCGAGTGGCCTCCGGGCCTTGATAAGTGGTGACTTGTAAAAGAAAAGATGAACATATCTCGGCTCAACAAAAAATTATTGATCGAAATCAGCACCATCAGAATCAACACACTTTTGCCAACGCAAGACTAGTACATTTATGTCAGTAATAACGTAAAAATCTTGTGTTCTGATGCTGATGAAGTCGCTGAAGGTGTTTTTGATATTGCTTATCTTGCGTATTTCTCACGTAGAAAGGTCGAGATGCTTGAAAAAGTGGTAGTCGGTAGATGAAAGGTCTGGAAAGTATGAGGCAGAGTCTAGTAGTCCAATTCGTTCAACTTTTGCAGGGTCGGTTTAGCAACATAGATTCGGGCATTGTCGTAAAAGAGAATTGCCCCTTTTCTGTTGACTAATGCTAGGTGTTGGTGTCGAAGTTTCGGATGCATATCGTCTACTTGTTGGCAGTACTTTATCCACCGTAAAAATGAGCATTAATTACTTATTTATCATTTTTATAGTTTCTTATTAGATTATTGGTTTCATTTCACTATTACACTGATTTCTATTCATGAATGGTTTTTATATTCTTCATAATTGCATAGAAGTCAATACAAAAACGTTCTAGCATACGGAAATATTTATATATATATATATATATATATATATATATATATATATTTATATATATATATATATAAAAAGTGACCTTGTTGATGTGTGTGCAAAAAGTATCTACTAAACTCCTCTGATATTTGGTCTCCAGAGTTTAAATTCTATATATACAGGGTATTTAAACGTGTATCATATTTTCAGTTTGGTTTTTAGCCGGAAAAATTTCAACTAAAGGGTCAAAATTGAAAACTAAACAATTGTCTTGGCAGAGTAAGTCGAATAAAATATTTCTCCTGCTGTTACTTTTGCGCATGCACAAAATTAAACATTCATATCTCAAAGTCGCTTAATTTTTAACCTGCCGTATCTATCTGGCCTTAGATCAAACCGTAAGGCGCTGGAGAGATAAGTAACGACTATAGCTGGAACGATAAACAGTCTAGTTTCGAGTCTAGCAGATAGTACCCAAACAATTTTTTATAATTTTTAAAATCAATAATTATATTGGATAGTAATCAATATAAGATTTGGCTCTATAATGATAAATAAAAAATCTGCATGAATTAAAATATAATATTTATGCGCATTTTACGACCGGGAAATGTCAAACGGCCTGCTAGTATATATATATATATATATATATATATATATATATATATATATTAAAGTGACCTTGTCGGTGTGTCTGCGAAAAGCCTTTACCAAAATTCTCTCTGAATATTCGGTCACCAGAGTTCAAATTTGATATATGGCTATTTTGCACCTGTAACACACTCACCTGCTAATGGGTCAAAATTGAAAACAACACATTTCACCTTGGCAGGGTAAGTCGGATAAGCGATTACTCCTGTTGTAACTTTTCATAGTTCAAAGTTGATTACTTTTTTAACCTTTTGTATGTATTTGTCGGTAGCTCAAACGGTAACGACGCTGGAGAGATAAATAACGCTGGAGTGCTAAATCTTTGATTTCGATTCAAGTGTATTCAAGTGTCATGTTTTTATAATTTTTTGAAATCGTTGCTATATATATTAGATAATAATAAATAGGGCTGTGGCAACAGATTATTATTTTCATTCTTTTGACTCGGGTATATATCCGATATAGTTAGACAATCGAGGACCACATCCGTCTATATAAAAACATATAAGATATTAACGGATATATACTAAAGAGTCAAAATAATGAAAAGAATATGCCGTTGTCACAGCCCTAATGATAAATAAGAAATATGCATGAATTAACACATTTATTTAAACGTAAGCGTATTTTACGACCGGGCAACGCCGGACGGTCAGCTATTATATATATGTATGTGTGTGTGTGTGTGTGTGTGTGTGTGTGTGTGTGTGTGTGTGTGTGTGTGAACATACTCAATGTACCTGTTACAAAGCACTTACTACCACCACTTTATTTCATGTCGATTTCATTCAAAACCTATAACATATCTTTTAAGACGTACTTTTACAATTCGTTTCTTTACTTCTGTATTTTTTATAGATAATAGAGCGGTAATCTATATTATATTTCTTTTATTCTGTCTGCCTGTTCCACATTTTTCTAGGAAACTACCTGGCCGATTTTCTCTAGAACGTTTTAACGCACTACAAAACCTTACATATTATATTTCTCTTGACCTGTATTTGTATTTGTTTGTCTGTCTCTTCGTTACACTTATACTCGCGAACTACCAGATGAATCCGTCTGGAATTTTATTTGAAGCTATCTTATGATAAGATGCAGCGAATTAAGTCTTCTGATATCTGTTTGATGCACAGGCAGGGATTAAGAAGAATTTGGTACCACAATACCACATTTACTGAAGAATTTGGCATAAAATACCCATTCTAAGGCAACGGCTATAAGTTTTGCCATTTTTAATGGGAAAAAAGTCGTCTCATTATTTTACGTTTGTGTTTCTGATGAATCTGGTCAATGTAAATCAAATAGCCACGCGAAGAAAATAAAAAGTATTAAAATGTAGTTAAATCAAGATAATGTCAGGGGTAAGAGAAATAAATAGATAACCAAAGAGAAGATGAATTTACTGTTCAGTTAATTACAAATTACCATAAATTAAACTAGTCAAAATATGAATTAAAAAGAAAAAACTTAATTAAAATATATTTTATCGTACACCTTGTGTAATCTCTATATGAAGTTCGATCTGTGAATGTATTTATATATTTATATTACATCATTTACTTCCAACGTAACTTACAGGTCATTATGAATTCGGAACACAATTGCTATACGTAAGGGGATGTAATGTGGGCTATGTCTAGTTTTATACAGTTTTATTTAAATTTTTAGTTTAGTTAAAAAGCGCCGAAAACTCCTTGTGAAAATTTAGATATCTGTTTTTTCTAAAATTTTAACAATACGTATTAGGCATTAATCAATGCGCATTTCATTGGATTTTATCCGTAGTTATTAGGCAGTAACTAGGCAAGATTATCTGAATTTTAATTTCTTCTTAAAACAAGTTTAAGTCTAGAATTTAAGATATGTTCTACAATGAAAATTATATAATGTACTTTGAACAAATTTAGAATAAAGATTTTACCTAGTATCATTATATCTTGATGTTGGTTTTGGTAAGGGTAATAGTGGTGCAAACTATTCTGTCTGGGAATTCGTTTTACTCATTCTGGAACGCGTTTTGTTTTTTTTAATTCAAATATATAGGGAAAAAACTTAGGAGAAACAAACGTTACTTACCTCACATTTAGTATAATAATAGATATGTGCTGGCATCAGAGGATCGTTGACCCCAAAGTTTGAAGCACGCAACCAGTACATTTAGTCATGACCTTCGGTGTATATTATTATTAGAAGATATTTTTGTTGTATGTTCATACAAAAGATTGGTTTGTTTCTATAATGAATATCACGTCCAATACGTGATATGAATTGGAGGTCATTAAAATACAATATGAACAGTAAATGGATTTTCCTTTGATGTTTGTTTTATACGTTCCACATGACAACATAGTATAAATAGCTTGAATATACGAGGTGTCTTAAAAAGTTTTCAGTCTTTTTGTACGGGCACTTTTATCGATAATACACATATGAAACTATAATCCCATTTGAAGTAATATCCTCCGGCCGCAATGCACTTGTTATACCGATCCAAGAACTTCTAAAAGGAGCCATGGACGTCCTCTTATATAAGTGTGTCAATGACCCTCATCATAGCCTCTTCCACCTCCTCAGTTGTCTCATAACAACAACCTCTAAGGTGTTCCTTTAGCTTAGGGAATAATTAAACGTCACAGAGAGCAAGGAAGGATACGGAACTGTCTTGATTTCCATTTTGTTCAAATAGTCTGTGACAAGGATGGACTGGTGCATTGTCCTGGTAGAAATGCCATTGGCCCGATTTGAAGAGTGCTGACTTCTTCCGACTAAATCTCTTCCTGAACTCCCTTAAAACCTCAACATAGTATTCCTTGTTGACTGTCTCTTTAGTGGAAACCCAGTGCATGTATAAAATGCCTGGGGTGTAAAAAGCGGGGATCACCATAAGTTTCTGGGTGGATTTGCTCTGTCTGGCTTTCTTGGGTCCGGGAGAGCCAGCATGCTTCCACTGGGAACTTAGTCGTTTGGTCTCTTGGTCATAGCAGGAGATCCAACTTTCATCGCAAGTCACCAGAGCATCAAAGACTGCGGAATCTGAATCTCCCTGTTGTCATGACAGCGTCTTACTTTCTGATCTTCTCTGAGCACACTTGGGACAACTTTCGCGCAAATCTTTCGTATCTTAAGTTCTTTGCTAATAATCGCGTGTAAAGTTCCCACACTAACATTAAACTGTGCACTTATTGTTTCGGTAAACACACAACGGTCCTTGACCAACCGACTCTGGTATTCTGACTCCCTTATTCCGCCCACAACCCTACTCATCCCTCACAGACTCCCTATCTTCTTTGAATCTTATGTCAATTAAAAGCCGATGCCTGATTTATGCAAGATGTTTCAAAAACAGTTTAAATCATTCCATACGTTTCTATGGTATTTTTTCTAAGTTTAAAACATAATTTTATTGTATAACATTCTTCTAAAGAGTCCTCACGTCTAGATTGCATTTTTGAAATTCACCTGCTCTGACAATTGTCCTAATCTAAGCGACATATTATACCAGAAGACAGTTTGCTCAGGTGAGATGCCTTCTCTTTTCGCAACGGCATTTATGTTGCGGTGGCTTCTCTCCACGATTCTGTTTCCACTGAGTCTGTAGGCAGCTCTGAAAAATTATTGGATATTCCATTTCTTCATTACTTCCGTCACTGATTGTGCGGCTCTCGAACGCCAACATAATCTAGATCCGATGCAGCAACAACGTCTTTCTTTGGCACAAGCCAGCTCTTCTTCACTCTCGTGAGAGCATCTATTCAGTTCTTCTCAGAAGTCACCATGTCTACGCGAAGCTTCAAACAAAACTCCTGCATCAGCTCAGCTAGCATCCCAAGCCTGCGCTTCACTAACATCTCTGCTGACCCTTTCGTTCTTATCCTTTTTTCGCTTGAAATGAGGGACTTTACCCAAGCAAACACCGTGGCAGAGTCTGTTTTGATGCAGATGTCACGCAGTCCCCATTTCAAGACCAGATTGACCCCTTTGATTATCGCATCTAATTCCGCTTCATTGATGTGGCTGACATCATTCTTCTTCCGTAACCAGGTCGCATCTTCTGCAACCACTCCTCCAGCTTCCAAGACGATTCCTGTTGCAATGCTGCTTGCATAACACCACACGACTCCATCCAATATTCGCGGTACGTTCCAGGTTCCCCGGACTGGGTCTTGACGTTCTGCTTCTGTCAGGAGTTCTTCCATAATGGCGACCGTTCTTCCTCCCACTTTATCCTCCCATCCTCTTCCTTCGGCGTGTCTCTTTATATAGCTGCATGCTGGTCTAAGCCAGCCAGCAACGGGGTAATGTCCGATCAACTTCCCGCATATGGAAAAAAGTTCCCGTCTGTTGAGCTCTTGCTTCAATTGCGGGATCTCGTTCCCCCTTCGGAACTCTAGGCTGCCCGACGCACCTCGTTTCATCTTTAGCCCCAAAGCAGCCCTCCATCTAATTTTTCCGGCGCTTTGGCGATCAACCTAAACTTCTTCAAATAAGCCACCACCTTCTTGGCAGTTACCAGATCTCATTCACAAGAATGTCGTCTATGTATGAACTCACTGCCCCATCTCCTTTTCCCATTTTTTCCAGAATCTTCCTGAGGATGGTAGATATGATCTTGGGTGCCGAATTCAACCCGAACCCCACTCGCGTAACGCAGTCGGTTTTACCTTTGTACCTGACTAACTGGTATTTCCAGAGTTTCTTGGCGATGTGGAGTTGCAAATAAGCAGATTTTAGATCTACCAACGTAGACGCCCCATTCATCTGCCTCCATTCTCTAATGGACTCACTACACACATCTACGGTGTCGCCTCCAGTATGGCACTCAACATGTTGGTTCAGCTCTCGGAAATCCAGGGCCCGTCTTACTTTCCCTTTAGTTGGTTGCAGAACGGCCATCAACGGCAAAATGCCCGACTCAACGTCATCCGTCCAAGGCAGCAGTATACCCTCCCCAATCCATCGGTCCACTTCTTGTTCAAACTCTTTCTCGCCCCTCCTCTGGGCGAATTAGTGTAGCACGCCAGCCTGTTTGTCATCGATGGCGCTTGATGTTTCCATGTCCACTCCACAGTCCACTGCTCTCCGTCGAATTCGGCTCGGAAGTCCTGATCTTTGATCGACATTTTTCTTTCCTCCCCGGCCTTGTTGGTCCCTCCGGGAGCTTGCTCTGTCACTGCGCACTCAGCTAGTCCGAACCTCACGTTGTCGCATGTGATGGTAACGCCTCCAAGTCGGCATATCACATTCATTCCAATGATCGCTTGGACGCCAAGCACCAGATGATCGGTGACAATTGCATGGACCCTCATCCGGTGTTTAGCAATATCAATAGTGACGGTCTTCCTCCCTTGACACTTCAATCGTGACTCATCGAATGCCACTACTTCACCCTTCCCTTTCCATCTTCCGACCAGGGTCGTGTGCACCATGGTAGTGGTACAGCCAGTGTCGATCATGGCATAACTCTCCGTCCTTCTACCACGATCTTCTGCTTGGGCATCTGCTGCGAGTGCGCCACTATTCCCGAATCGGAGCGACCGCTGGCGCTTCGGCTTCCCCTTGCCATTTTCTCGAACTCGTGCATTTCACCGCTAAATGGCCTCTCCGATTACATTTATCACACACTGTCCGTTGCAAGAACTTCCTGCAATCTCTTCTCATGTGTGGTCCCTCACATTCGAAGCATGCCACCCTCGGGTTCGGCAGACTCCTGCCCACATCCTGCCGTGCCGTTGCTGTTGTCCCTCCAGACTCCGTGGGCTAGGTTCTCACCAAGATCTTTGCAGTTCTGAGCAGCTCACTCACATCCAGCGTCTCGACTCCCGGGACCTGCTGCAAACGTTTCGATATCTCTTCCGGGAACCCGGTAATGAATGTCATTTTGACTACGTGACTCGTGGCATGTGTCCTGATGCCCAACAAATCAACCAATCTCCTTATCTCATTCGCATAGAAATCAACAGATTCACCAGTCCACCTCTTCTCCAACTTATTAAAGTCCTCGAAAGGGCCCTCTGCAAAAGTTTCGATCAGGCGACCTTTGGTGGTGTCTGCGTCGCCCTGATCTCGCTCGCTGAGCTCCAAATAGAGGGCCAGCGCGTCCCCTTCTAGAAACAGTGGTATTACTGCGGCCACATCGTCCAACTTTTGAATCCTTGGCACAAGCTCCAATTTTTGTAGCTTCGCCACCACATCACCGTCGCCATTAAAAGGCTTAATCATGTTGCTTAAGCCAGCGTTGGCCAGAGCCGAAATAGCTTGAAAATATTATGTTAAAAGAGGCACGGTCCTAAAATTGCAGTGCGCCTCCCGAGGGGGGGGTCACCTCAAACACACAAAAAGGGAATAAATCCGAGAAAGTAGAATCTCCACTCCTGTTGCACCTACTCTCCTGCCAGATCTGGAATCTCTCCATCACCGAAAAATTAAGCTCGTTTTGTAGTTTTCAGCTTCACGCGCACACGATATTTTGCGAGAACGCACGTAATAAAATGTTGGCCGCCATCTTTGTTTTTCTTTAGCCTGAACTCACTCGCTCCACACCCACGGTAAGACTTCTGTTTTTCTTAGCTTCTGACCACAGTAAATGTATTCCAATTCCTGCTGCAGTTGTTCATTGAATCTGAAATCATAAAAATTGGTTAGTCATTTCATAAGATGTATAGCAATAACATAGTGAATTTTCAAGAGTAGACGATAATTTTAAATGCCTGTACAAAAATGTATGGAAACTTATTGAAGGCACTTTTTACTACTCACATGTAGATTTGAAGTTGATATTTACTCTCTTTTACCGCGGAAAAATATAACACACGGTCGGAAGGTCCGAATTGAAAACTCGTCACACAATAGAAGGTGCATTTTTTTTCCACAATCACGACATATTTTCTCTCAACTCGATCTCGTAAAATGTGAAAATCGAGAACACTGATGTGCTTATATGTTGCATATCCATTCACAAGTATGACAGAGAACGTGCCGAAGAGTATGTGTGGCATCATGATTTATTTTCATAGAATCATCTTTGTGATTATACGTGCGACTGAATTTTAATGGTTTTACCTTTACATACGTTTTTGTTTACTTGGAGGCCACCGCATCAAGGCCTGAGTTTATAAGTGTTATGTAAACGGTGAAAGAACACCTTTATAATCAGTAATGATGGAACTTGGGTATTATTTATTGTATAAGACCGTGGATTTACAACAGTCTATTTACATTACGGAGGAAAAGTAATCCATAACAATCGCACAATGTTGTTTCTCCACACTAACATATTTGCACTCTAATCAGTTGAAGAAGATCACATTTTAGAAAAAGACATTTAAAATACTGTGTGCTCTAGTAGTAGTGAAGACCATAGTCAGCATCAGGTAAACAGTGAAGCTTTTTTTCATAGTTAATATTGAAAACTGTTGAAAATAATAACAGCACGAAGAAGGACAGATCAGAAGAGTTTAGATTCGAAAGTAAAAGGACTAAGGAGTTTAACAAAAGGAAACAAAAGGAACGTGCAGAAAAGGAGAATAAGAAAATACGCTGTAACACGCGATATTAAATGCCAATCAACAGTATAAAATACTTCCCTCTTTCATTGAAATAAAAAAAAAGAAATGGAAAGCGACCGCAACTTAAAATGATGTATGTTTGGAAAGAGAAAAAATTGCAAGAACTAATATCGTTATTTTCCCATGACCAGACTATACATCCTATTTTAGGCAGACGATACGTCCTATTATGTGAATTTAATATTGATTATTTTCTAGATATTTCTTCCTTCGAGGCAAGACGATGAATATTCAATCAGGTACCAGATTACTAAGTAACTACTTTGATACATTTCCACGATATACATATGATACAAATTAATTTGAAGTTTCTGTTTGGAAAGCAAACGTCACGTGATTTGAACCAATGAGACAGAATACGATTTAAGCTCATGAAGCTATATAGTAAAAGTAAATTGGTATTGTGTTGTAGGGCACAAATCACCCCTATTTGAGAACTAAGTGGAATCAACCAGTCCTACGACTACCACTGGTTTCAGAGACTAAAGGGAGACATTCATACCATGTTTGACCGCATGTTACGAACACGTTCCTCTCATACCACTTTAGTGGCTCCTGTATTCTTTATGATAAATACAGATTTTGATTTATACACTTTACACTACTTGTGGTTTCTTTCATTTGTAACCCCTAGCACGGGTCTATAACAACTGGTTGATGAGGACGAGACAAGAATTTCCTGGATCAATCTAAAATAATTGCTAACAACAATTGAATGACGAATATTCGGGCAACGAATTCACTTTAAAAACAGCCATTGGAAAACAGCATTTGACGAAAAAGAACACGTGGATATTCGAAATAATTTTTCCTACACTCGGAGGAAATTCGAAACTTCAAGATTATTTATTTTTCAAAAGTTCGGTGAAAAACGGGGAAAACTGCATATCTACGTTGGGAAAAAACAACATTTAAGCGTAAAAATCAACAAAGACGGGATAAAGAACACTTCGGAAAAGGACAACAAATTCTTGCCGAAAAAAGGATTTTACAAAGATGTCGTCAAAGCCTTATCTTGCTGTTAACATAGCTACTAAAAGCGTAAACTACGAGTTGAAACAGAACTCATAAGACGAATTGCATGGAGAATTATTACTACTGAATTAGCGAGACCAAGTTTTCAGTAAGTACAAAAACTTTTTCCATCTCTATAAATACAAGCAATGTTGAAAACAAAACTCGTTCTAAAAACCATATCTTGCTAATATGTCGTATGGTTAAAAGACATTAGCGTTGAAAAAAGAAAAAAAAGCCTGCAAAAGTAAATGATAGTATATTTTATTTTATTGGCTAAAGCAAGTATTCACACTAAACTTTTAACTGGTCGACGGGGCTGCACGTTTAAGAAATAAAAACGATTTCGCTAAGTACGACAAAGAAAGTTTTAACGAAAAAAGGGCATTCTTTTTCGCACAGAGATCAAAAAGAATACCCAATATTAAATAAATACTATAAACCCTCTTTCACAGATAGGTAACTTTTTCTTTTTCAGGAAAAAAGAGGGAAAATGTGTAGGATCAACAAGGAATTGAACCCAGTACCTACACATTACGAAAATTGAAAAACGACAAACGAAATCTACCGCGTTCTGTATAAATGCAAACGCCGAATTAGTTTTTAAGAAAAATCTCCACACGAGGAATTAAATATATGAAAGAAATAATCGTTAAAACACCAGGAACGAATTTTGTAAAGTTTTTTTTTCTATGGAGTTGGTCCTATAGGAAAGGTAGATCAACAAATTAGGTTGTTTCTGAAAAAAAAAAACATATAAAGTAATTCCATGCTGTCGAAAAAAAGGACGATTTTGCAAAACAAATTTTGCAAAACAAATTTTGCAAATGGTGAAATTCCAACAAAGTAAACAATTAAAATTTGAAAAAAGTCCAGAGAAGAACAATTGGCAATGCAGAAACAAAACGACGGAATGCAACTGACAATAAAAAAAAAGAGATAGAAGAGAAACAGTTAAATTTAATGAAATATCTCGAAGACAAACGAGGAAGAGAAAAGAAAGAAATAAACGAACAAATATTGGAAAAGAAGTTAGATTTAATGAAATATCTCGAAGAAAAACAAGAAAGAGGCAAGAAATGAACGAACAAATATTGGAATAAAAAAAATTACATTTAGAGCAGCAAAATTAGTAAGATAAAAAAATGGATTTGATAACACAAGTTTTAGTGAATAAGGACAGCGGAGAAGAAACCAGCATGACTTTTCCCCAAAATGCGATCTGGTCAGCTATTGATACATTTCACCATGCTCCTGAGAAAGACCTAACGTTTGGGGCATATTTCAGAAGATTTGAAGGCCTATTTAAAATTGATTTTAGTGCATGAACTGATCAAAAGAAGGTTCGTTTATTGCTATGGAAGTTAGGTACACCCGAACATAATAAATTCATGGACTTTATTTTACCAAGTAAAACCAACGAATTGTCGTTTAACGAGGCAGTCAAATTATTAATGGATTATACTGTCCAAAAAGCTTTTTCATAAAAGATGGAAATGTATGAATCTTACACGAAAGGAGTCAGGACTATACGATGTTTGCGTCTATAGTTAATAAGCACTGTGACGATTTCAAATTGTCTTACACGAAAGGAGTCAGGACTATACGATGTTTGCGTCTATAGTTAATAAGCAATGTGACGATTTCAAATTGTAGTTATTAATGGCGGACAATTTCAAGTATTTAATATACACACAAGGTCTGATGGCCACAAAAGACGCCGATATAAGACGTCGTGTTGTACATAAATTGGAATTAGAACATGATTTCACACTTCAGAAACTGGCTGAATACTGTCAGCGGTTCGAAGCAAGATTCCAGAAACATAGAGGAAGAAGTATGTGACCTATGAAAGCAAGCTGGGCACCAGGCCTCATATTGCAGAACAAAAGAAGCAAAAAGAGCTACATAAAAACTGCAAAAATGGACCCTTCACCAACAGAGAACATACAGTGAGAATCAGAAATAAAGAAGTAAAACTGCAGCTCGATTCAGGGTCAGATTTATCAATTATAATTTTTCACACGTTTAAGCGAATAGGAAAGCCCACGATGACAAAGACGAATAAAGTCGCAAGATTCGTAACTAGTGGAAACATAAATTTGCAGGGTGAGATAGTTATTAATGTGTCACTAAAAAGAACGACAAAAAGCTAAAAGTTTTCATTCTAAGGAACGCATCGAACTTATTCGGGGCGATTGGATTCAGGAATTTGAATTATGGGACTCACCAATGAGTGATTTTTGTCACAAAGTCGAAAACCTAACGACCGAAGCCGACAAACTCAAAAAAATCTCAAAAAATATTTTCCAAATGTTTTATCTGAAACGCTTAGATGCTGCACAAAAATAAAGGCGAAATTCGAATTGCTAAAAGAAGAAAAAATCATATTCAAAAAGCCACGGAGCGTACCACTCGCTTCGAGGGAAAAATTGAAACCGAATTGGAAAGACTAGTTAACACTGGGATTTAAAACCCTATTTACTATAGTGAGTGGGATGCCCCCACCGTATACGTGAAAAAGATCTAAAGAGATTAGGGTATACGTAGCCTTTTCGACCGGATTGAATGCGGCGCTCAAGGACCATCACTACCTGCTACCAAACCCAGACGAAATATTCGCTAAGTTAGATGGCGGAAAATATGTTTACAAAATAGACTTAAGCGAATCGTACCTACAAAAACCAGTAGAGGATGAGAGCTCTCAACGCACAAAGGACGTTTTTAAATTCAATAGATCAGCATTTGGTATAAAAATAGCACCTGCAATTTTCCAACAGTTAATTGATACTTTGCTAAGCGGTTTGGATTTCGCAATAGGCTATCTGGACGATATTCTTATGCGTAGTCAAAATGTTGAACAGCATAGAGATCATTTAGTTCAAGTGTTTGACAGAATAAAATTATACGGCTTCATAAAATGCGAATTTTTTCTTTTTTTTTTTTTTTTTGAAGGAATTAAATACCTGGATCATATCATAAAATAAGGATGGGAGGAAACCCGATCCAGGCAGGCCCATAGTCTAAAAGACATGCCAGAACCTCATAATGTAACTACATTGCAGAGCTTTTTAGGGCTCGTGAACTATTATCAAACGTTCATTAAAACATGCATGAATTGTGTGCGCCATTGAATGTACTATTAAAAAAAATAACAAAAAACGGGACTAAACGCCTGAGTGCCAGGCAGCGTTTAAGAAATTAAAAGATGTATTAACGTCAGATTTATTCCTGACTCATTTCAATCAATCCGAAACAAGAGGTTATTGTCGCAACTGACGCAAGTTCTCATGGGATCGGGGCGTGCATTCTACACAAGATGACTGATGGGTCCACTAAGCCGATCGCCCATGCGTCAAGAAATTTACTTCCTGCCGAGACGAATTACTCTCAAATCGAAAAGGAAGCACAGGGAATCATATTCGGTGTTACAAAATTCCACCGATTTTTACACGGTCGTAAATTTAAATTATAAACTGACCATAAGCCACTTACAACCATATTTGGCTCTAAAAAAGGTCTGCCAACTTACACAGCAAACAAACTGCAAAGAATGGGGACCATTCTACTGAATTATGATTTCAGTATGGAATTTCTTGCATCTGCGAAGTTAAGTTACACAGATGGATTGTCGCGATTAATCCAGAAATCAAGGACACAGTAATAGCGTCACTACAAAGTGAAAAGGACTATACACAAATACTATGTAATACGATCAAGGAAATACCAGTCACTTTGGAAGATATGATAAGGGAGGCTGAAGAAGATAGCTTCATCAAAGAAATGAAACAAAAATTTCAATACGATAAATCGGTGGCGGAAGCTTATTCTATCTGCAATGAGGTACTGTTGTACCGAGAAAGAGCAGTAATCTCAGCTCACTACAAAAGAAAATTCTAAAGGATTATCATACGGGCACCCTGGGGCTACGCGAATGAAGAGCCTCATGAGGTCCTACGTTTACTGGAACAGTATGGACACTGATATAGAAGGCACGGTAAAGTCATGTAAGGGGTGCGTATCGACTGCAAAAGTGGCCCCAATTCAATTTATCCCGTGGCCTAAAGCGGATCACCCATGCCAAAGAATACACGTAGATTACGCAGGTCCACTGGATGGAAATTATTATCTAAGAGTGGTAGACACTTTTTCAAAATGGCTTGAGGTATTTCGATGTAAAAGTCCAACGACAAATTTTACAATCAGTGATTTCAGGAATGGTACGCTAGGTTTGGTGTGGTTGATTGTTTAATGCCAGATGATGGCACACAATTCACTTCAGCAGATCTTAAAAGCTTCTGCGAGGATTTCCAGGTTAACCACATAACGACGCCAACCTATCATCCCCAATCGAACAGTCAGGCAGAGAGGTTTGTAAAAACGCTGAAAAGAGCCCTGAAGAAGGCTAAAATAACGCCCTCAGAAAAGGCGCTACAATAATTTTTACAAGTTTACCGAATCACGCCAAATGAAAACACTCTATCGAAGATGTAGCCTGCAGAGTTAATGTTCGCGAGAAAAATTAGGCCAGTCTTCGAGAAACTTTTGCCAAAACAGGCGAAACCGCCAAATACTATAGTTCCTAAAAAGAGGTATTTACCAGGTGAAAAGGTAATTTTTCAGGCACACAAAAATAACAGTACGATGTGGGAACTAGGAAAGGTCCAGAAAAGGATCGGCCGGATGGTCTACATTATCGAAGGTCGAATATTTACGTAGAAGAAACATTTAAACCAAATTCGGAAACGTATAACAGATGACGAAAGACAACTTCTTGCTGAACAAGAAGAAGTAATAGATCAGATATATGACACTTTCGACTTGGTAACACCAGAAGCAGCCGGACAACGGAAAAGGAAAATAACCGACCCGATAGAGATCAACACCAGGAAAAAGAGGTACGCGGACATCCCAGGGGAATGAAAAGCTCGGGAGGGGGTATTGTGGAGTACAAATCACCCCTATTTGAGAGCTCTTGAATTAACTAGTCCTACGAATACCACTGGTTTCAGAGACTAAAGGGAGACATTCATACCATGTTTAACCGTATGCTACGAACACGTTCCTCTCATACCACTTTAGTGGCCCCTGTATTCTTTATAATAAATACATATTATATTTTATACACTTTACACTACTTGTGGTTTCTTTCATTTGTAACCCCTTGCACGAGTCTACAACATATAACGAATTCACTTTGACGATCTATCTCGGTTAAAAGCAAGTGAGGCGATTGATTCTCCTACCCCAACTGAGTGGGTCGGAACTTATCTAATTATAACGGCTTAACGGAAAATTCTTGAAAAACAAAACTAAGAATTTGCTCAGCTTATGAAAACGTCATTTATTTTAGACATATTTGGAAAAAACTAGTGAATTAAGAGAAATGGTATAGGGAAAGAATAAAACGTAGCGGGCATCACTCATCATCTAGTAAACGATCTCGGATGCGCCTTGAGACTTTGCCATTACAGCTTACTGAACAGGCGTTTGAATAACAAAATTTGTTAAACTGAAAGATGAAAGAGGTTCTTCTGTAGACAAAGCCAACAATGCAGAATTATTGTTAACGTCTTTTCTAAATTCTACAAAAAGGAGATGGTATATATGCCCTACCGCCTTTTACGCAAACTCAACCGATGTCCAACGATTTTGTTATCTAACATAACAACGTTCAACGCGTTTTGCTCACTAATTAGTAATAAGAATCCCGGTCTATTCTGTCTGCATCTAAATGTACTCACTGTTACTATTCATCGCTAGTCTTCTCCGACTGTTCAACCTTCAAAATGATGATGTATATTAGCATTTCCGAGCATTGTCGACTCACGTAAGGGAGGACATCATTATTATTATTATTATTATTATTATTATTATTATTATTATTATTATTGGCTCACATGGAGTTTTCACACAAGTTAACAACCGATTGGTTTGGAGACCTGTGGTGTTCTATGGAAGCTGAGTGACAACAAGTCTCCCCAGACGTCTAGCTCTCTCCACCTCCTTCGATAGCATTTGCAAATAAATTTGCGTCATCGCAACAGCCTCATACCATTGATTTCTCGCTGGTAGTGGCCATTGGTTTGTACCGGAATTTGAATGGCACAAAGCCTCCCCACAATCTCAGTTCTCTTCGCGCTTATCCAGCAGAAGTTTGGCCAGCGCTCTCTCCTCGGTCTTCCCATCCTCCTTGACCCTTCTCGGCTCTTTGGTATCACTTTTCTATTGGGGGGGGGGGCGGTGATGAGACAATGAGGGGATGCATGATGGTTGTGTAGAGCTTGTTGATATGTAGCTTCGGCGTTCTTCATTCCCTGTAACGCTTCTTTGTTATTATTGTCTTGTGTTATTCACCCCATTCTAGGGTTTCCTTAATATTTCAGCCGTTTTCTTTATCATTAGGCGTTGTATTTTTGCAGTTATTCCTCTGATTCCACTTTCTGTCATTCTTTTTCCCAAGTTTTTCGGAATTGTTCCTAGTGCTCTTACTATTATCGGTACTATTTTGATTTTCTTCGTCATCCAAATCCATTTTAACTGTCTGGCTAACGCTGTGTATTTGCTTCGTTTCTCTTTTTCTTTCATACTCACTCTGTAGTCAGCTGGGACAGTAAAGTCTACGATTTGACAACATTTTTCTTTCTTGTTAATTATTACGACATCTGGTCTTCTTGCTTGGATGGGTTTGTCCGTCTGTATGTCCATGTCCCATAGGATTTTGTGGTTCTCGTTTTCGAGTACTGTTGTGGGTTTATGCTTGTACCATTTGTCTGCACGCTCAAAATGCAGTCGTTTGCATAATTCCCAGTGCACCGCCCTCCCCACTTGGTCATGCCTCTTTTTGTATTCCTTTTGGTTCAGTTTGCTGCATTCACTTAATATATGGTTTATCGTTTCGTCTCTCTGTCCACAGAGTCTGCATTTACTGTTTTCTTGTGTTTTATCGATCCTTGCTTTGATATGGTTGGTTCTTATCGAGCTATATTGTGCTGCAGTTATTAGAGATTCAGTTTCTCGGTTTATATGTCCTTTTCGCATCCATGTCCAGGTGTTTTCATTATTCTTATGTTTTGTCATTCTTATGAACCTTCCGTGGAGTTGTTTCTCTTCCCATTTCTCTTTTCTCATTTTGTCGATTGTCTCTCTGTTTTCTGTTTTGTTGCTTTTTCGGTGTCTCTCGCTGCCATAATTATCCTTTCAGTGTTTTGCATTATGTATTTTCCTAGTTCTTTTTTCGTGTCCTTCACACAGTCTTCTATACAAATCAGTTCCCTCCCGCCGTCTTTCCTTTTCACGTAGAGTCTGTCAGTATCGTCCTTTGGGTGTAGTGCATTATGCATGGTCATGAGTTTCCTGGTTTTCTGGTCGAGTTGTCTCAGTTTTTCTTTTGTCCACCCTATAAACGGTCCAGAGTATCTTACTAGTGATACTGTCCATGTATTTATACATTTTATTAGGTTTCTGCTATATAATTTCGTTTCCAGGAGTTTTCTTGTTCTCCTGAGGTATTCCTTTCCAATTTTCTCTTTCATTTCTCTTCTTCTGATGGTATTTATAAGTAATAAGTATTTATAGTTGTCTTGTTCCCCTAGTGCCATCATTTCTGTTTGGTTGGGTAGTTCCATGCCTTCTGTCGTTTCCAGTTTTCCCTTTCTTATAACTAGTTGTGCGCACTTTTCCATTCCAAATTCCATTTGGATATCTTGGTTGAAGATCCTTGTAGTGTTGATTAGTGTCCTCGCTCCTTTTCAGTCCTTGCAAAAAGTTTCAGATCGTCCATGTACATCAGGTGGTTCATTTTTTCCTCTGTATTGGATAACTTGTATCCGGCTTGGCACTTTCTCAGAATATTGTTCAAGGGCATCACGGCTATGATGAACAGTAGTGGTGATAGTGAGTCTCCTTGAAAGCTGCCTCTTTGTATGTTAATGTCTGTTATGTGTTGTCCATCGGCTATCAATTCCAGTTTCCATGTTTTCATTGCATTTTCTATTACGTTGGTGATCCTGCTTGGTATTTTATACATTTTTAGGCATTCTATTATCCATACTTGGGAGATCCTGTCGTACGCTTTTTTGTAGTCGATCAATGCCATGGCTAAATTCTTTCTCCTCCTTTTTACCTCCTTTAGGATTTTTTTATCTATATATAACAGATCATGTGTTCCTCTTTTTCCTTTTTGGCATCCTTTCTGCTCCTCGTGGATGAGTCCACGGTTATTCAGGGAGTGGTAGATTTGTTCCCTCAGTTGCGCTGTCAGTATCTTCCACATAGTTGGTAATCACGTGATTGGCCTATAGTTGCTAGGGACGGTTCCTTTCGTCGTGTCCTCCTGTAGCAGTGTGGTTCTACCTTTTGTCATCCAGTCTGGTACGCTTGCTTCCTGTATACATCTTCTTAAGTTTTGGGCTAGCCTTTCGTGTAAGGTTGTAAATTTTTTGAATCAGTATGCATGTATCTCGTCGTGCCCTGGTGCTCTCCATTTTTCCTATGGTTTCCTTGCTGATTTCATTCACTGTTCCTTCTTCTATTTGTTGTAAGTCTTCTTTCATGTCTTTCAGCCATTCGGCATTTCTATTGTGATCTCGTCACTCTTTCCATATTTTACTCCAGTAGAGTTTTGTTTCTGTCGGATTTGGTTGTTCTATTTTTGTTTTTCCTCCGTTCACATTTTGGTAGAATTGGCTTTCATTAGTTTATTATTATTATTATTATTATTATTATTATTATTATTATTATTATTATTATTATTATTATTATTATACAGATATATATGATTTGAAGATGAAATATACAGAGAGAATGTTTCAATACCAAAGAAGAACTAGAAAAGATAAAACCATTAGATTTTAAGTCGCAATAGTATATTTACCGATCAAAGCAGGTTAAATATCTTAGCAAAACAAAAAGGTATTAAAGTTAGAATTTTATAATAAGAAGTTAGAACTGAAAAAATATAAAGCCATAATCATAGCGTCACCAGATTAGTGACCTGAATAGTAACGACTAAAATCAAACAAAGGAAGAGTTTGATTTTATACGTAGTCAGAGAGATAACGTTTCAGTCTGAGAGTCTGAGATTGAATGGGTAGGCGAAGTTTTCGCTGCTGGTTTGTTCTCTTAACGCACCGGAAAGTTGATGGGCGTTGGCTAATAAAATGTAGATAGTAAGAAGCGTTGCGTATCTCGAAAAAGATCAAGCCATGAATTAAATGTGCATATGTAAAAAGAAATATAATTCTTGCCTTTATGTTTTCAACACGAAAGAAGTATACGTCAAAGAGTTGCAACTAAAATCAAAGTATGTGTTCTTTGCTTGTATCCCCGTGGCAAATGTTATTCGTCCCGTTAAAGAATTATCTCTCCAGTGTTAATTGCCCGGTTGTAAACTCTGATTTTATATGTGTAAACACTCATACACGAAGATTAACATTGACATATATATATGAATATATATATATATATATATATATATATATATATATATATATATATACTTCAATACTTTAATTGTGATTTTCTATCTCTCACTAACTTTAGCAAATAAGGTATAAACCATTATAATTATTTGCTGATATTTTCTACTCTGAAAAGATGGTAAACATCGAAATCCTATAGGATAAAGAGTTATATTATTTCAAATGTATTCTTTGTCTTACATAGAATAATTAAAATCTTTTGATTTGAGATTTAACCATTTCATGAATAAATTTCTTACTTTCATTGAATGACTAAAATTATATATATATATATATATATATATATATATATATATATATATATATATATATACGTGCATCTCCAAGACGATGAGCAGATATAGTTTAGATAGATCACAGGGACACGAATATAAACCCACCAGTTATACATATATTATGATTATGTAACACTGACACACCTAAGGAATGGCAAACAGTAACTAATTGTCTTATATTCAAGAAAGATTAGAGAAAACGCTGGTAATTATAGTTCAGTTTCTCTAATTCTCTCGTCTGTAAAGTCTTTTAGACTCTTTTTAATCAACCATAGTGTTCCATCGCATATCTGCAGCATCGATCTTTAAAGTTCAACAGGGCTTCGAAAATCTCAGGATTATAGAATGCGGGTTATTTAAATCTTGGGTGATGGCTATGTAGCAGATAAAAACGTCTTATAAACAATATTATATAAAGAAGCCCAAAAATGTTATATTAACTATCATAAAGTAACATTGCAGAAACTACTGCCTACTAGGTTCGACAATTCCGGTGCTTCTTTCACCAATCTACCTCGCCCAATTAGTTCGTTTGACAACTCACTCGGACCACAAAAGCAATATTAAATAATTAGTAGGAGCTATAGATTATATGATTACATTTTTATATATCAGTGTTTATCGTCAACCACTTAATCGCAGCTATAATCACACGGTTTGGAGATAAAATAAGAGAATAATTAGAGAATGAAAGAAAGGACAGTAAGCAAAGCTTAAATAAATAGTAATGCTTGAAATAATTTCATCCCAGGAGGACTATTAAACCAGATACGAAAACAAAATCTCTACATAAATCATTCCATAAAAATGAGAAAAAAAAATGAAATATCGCACCGGATGCATTGTAGTTTGTTATTGAACATCATATCAATCTAGTCGTTCTCTCGTTTTCTTATCCCTATGATCGCCTTTGGTTTAATGTATACTGTGTTATTCTTGTATATATAAAGATCTATGTATTTGTTGTTTTGTTTGTGATGATGTTAAATAATTTGCATATCCGACACTTTCATTTTGTTAAAAACTTTATATTTTTAAAACTTAATAATCTCTAATACAGCTTGAGTTATTCATTCTCTATTTATTAAGTAAAGTGAAGGCATTAAATGTTTTGATGTTTAACTTAATTATAATAATCTCTAACCCGAATTTAGTTTATAATTTTTTTCATTTATTAAGTTTAGTGAATGATGCTATTTGCGAGAAAATAATAAAATGAGTATTCTACCGAATACGTATACAGGTAAATATTCAAAATGCTAATCAACAAAATATTAAGCAGTTTTCTAGGTTATCATGAGAAGAGTTAGAGGATATCCACGTTAGAGAGGAACATTTCCGCCGTTTCCTCTAGATGTGACTAACAGTAAATAAAATATCGACCAAGATTTTATTTTATTCCATTTTATCAACTATTTTTTAAGTTTTCATTGATAAAATTGTAAAATACGACATGACTTAGATGGGTCACATGTATCGTGTGTTTTAATACCTGAAATTAAAATTGTCTATTAAAACTAACGAAAACAATTAGAATTAAAAGGAGTAGTTATGTTGACTCCATAATCTGTTTTGCATAACAGTCATTATTTTTAATTCATACACAACCTATATTTAACTCTAATTCCCTACGTCTGTTTTAATATATATATATATATATATATATATACTATATATATATATATATATATATATATATATACTTTTTTCAGAATGTTAGGGATTATATATAATTATTTCCACAGCCAAACAACGTTGCAGCATATAAGAGCCATGACAGCCAACAAATCGGGAGCCCACGACTCGAGTTTCGCCCTCAGTTATCAATTAAACATATCCGAAACCGGGATTCGAAACCCGAGCCTCTTGCGTGCAAGACAAGCATTCTGCCAACTGAGCAAACGCCCCGCACACAAAAATATTATATTAACTAACACAGATCAAGCAAACCGCAGCGAAATCCGACTCTGGAATGGACCTCTTTAAGGATTTCGATAAGGGACGCGGTCATCCAACCAGCTTATAACCCCAAGCCAATGTCTCACAAGTAGGAATTTTCAACTGGCTAGGACGATGCCATCAAGCAATGCTAATCTAGCGAGCAATTAGTAATAGAATTTTTCAGAATGTGAGAGATTATATATAATTATTTCCACAGACAAACAACATTGAAGCCTACAAAAGCTTTGACAGGCTTGGACTTCCGGTTTGTTGGCTGTCATGGCTCTTGTAGGCTGTGGCCTTGTTTGTTTGTGGAAATAATTATATATATATATATATATATATATATATATATATATATATACTAGTAGGGTATCCGACGTTGCCCGGGATTGATAATCAACGAATATTAAACACTCCTATATTTTTATTGTCATCAAAATCCGTAAAATCGCCCAGGAGGAAGCTCTACATGCTTCCAAGCAGTAATTTAGTCCGAAATATATGTTATTCTACATTGTACTGTAGAGAACCTACTGTTTTTTTATAAAATTATTTTATATAAACTTCTTTCCAGTAAACGAAAAAAAACATAAAGAAATTCACGTGCGTTGTTTGAACCTACAGACCACGTCATGCAAAAAAAAAAAAAAAAAAAAAAAAACACGTAAATCTCCAGGTCTTATAAAGATCTTTGACTGTAATGAGAAAGAAAGTCATTTACATGCGGAGTTTGAACCTACAGATCACGTAATGCAAAAAAAAAAAAAAAAAACATGACGTTTCTGAATTTTTGAGATGAGGATTGGTTATTTGTATTATTATTCATCTGACTACTGTTCTCATCTTAAGTGTGATTTTCACAACGTTTCGGTCGATATAACCTCCGACTTCTTCATGTGTATCTTGTCGAACTCGGGAATGTTTCTGTCGAACTCGGGAATTTGGACGGACTTTCCAGCGGGACCCTTTATTTACTTCACTGGGGTAGCGTGCTCTTGTTCCGTCAGCCATGACTGGATAGAGGTCCTAAGTAATTCGCAAATGTATATTTCGGTCGCCCATACTGAGGATTGAACCTTCAACCTTCAGGAGAATTTCACTTTTACTATTGATTTTTCCCAGTATTCTAACCATTGCGTCACAGGTCCTTGCGGACAATTCTAGTACGAATTTTAGGAACCTTAAAACAACTTTTTATTTCTAGTTATAAATATTATCATTTCTTACTAATTATTACTATATATTAATGTCTATCTACCTTATACCACCTGCTAAATACAAACAGTTAGTACAACATTACAGCAAGCTACCACACCTATACGGCCTACCTAAGATTCACAAGGACGGTATTCCATTAAGACCAATTTTCAGTGCTCGAGGTTCAGCATGCCATCCGTTGAATCGATTTCTGGTAGATATAATCAACCCAATCATTGGCAAATCTCCATCATACGTCAAGAACTCAGCTCATTTCGTGGAAATAATAAAAAATACTCACATTCATTCCAACCAGATGGTGAGTCTAGATGTAGTGAGTCTTTTCACGAAAGTACCCACTGATGAGACTGACAGTGGTACGGGATAAGCTGACATCGGATGCCTCACTCAAAGATCGCACTTGCATCCCAATTGACAATATACTGGAGATGTTGACCTTCTGTGTAGAAACTACATATTCGTGATGGGATCTGATATATATCGACAGGAAGAAGGTCTAGCGATGTGATCACCATTGTCCCCGGTACTGCCCAATGCATACATGGAATACTTTGAGGAAATGGCATTTGGTTCGACACCACTAAAGCCAATAATGTGATTGCGATATGTAGATGACACATTTATATTCTGGCCCCATCAGGAAGATATTCAAATGTTAATAGACCATGTAAACTCTATTATCCGTCCAACTATACAGTTCACAATAGAAAAAGAAAATAACAATAAATTACCGTTCCTAGATGTGCTGATAACTCCCACAGGTCAGGGGTTTATGTCATCTGTATACCGAAAGCCAACTTTCATCGGGCAGTATCTAAACTACAACTCTCACCATCCATATAATGTAAAGAAAGGAATCATTCGTTGCTTACACCACCGAGTAAAAGCAATATGTAGTAACATCAGTGCATATCAAGAGGTGATGGACAGTTTAAGAGAAAACCTCCACCGAAACAACTATCCAGAGAGCATGACATCAGCTCCAAGAAATCTGGACCAAACACAAAAGGACACAACTCAAAAACTCGCCACAGTTTGTATACCATATATGAAGGACTTGTTTGAAAAACTTCAACGAATATGTAATCCATTTGACATCAGGACAGTATTCAGGAGGGATTCAACTCTCCGGAAACAGCTTGTGAGAGTCAAGCCCCTACAGAACAAATCATGACTAAGAACTGTGTATATGAAATCCCATGTAAATGTGGAAAACTATACAGAGGTGAAACGTGTCGTCCGTTGAAAGTACGGTTAGAAAAACGCCGAAAAACCGTAGTACGTGTAAGGACTGAAAAGTCAGGTATAGCTGAACATATCTGAAAAGAAAAGGGAAACCATCTACCATTATGGGACGAAGTAAAAATTATGGACAGAGAGGAACGGGGGGAGAGTAAGACGACTGAAAGAAGCAGCACATATGCTGGGGAATAACCAACTGCAAAGCAGACCTAGTATAGATTTCAATACGATATGGGAACCAGTAATTATAAACAATAGATAATATATACAAGTAATAAGTAACAGCATTAATATATACAAGTAATAAGCATAGAGATAGATATACATTAATATACAGTAATAATTAGTAATAAATGGTGATATTTATAACTAGAAATAAAAAGTAGGTTTAAGGCACCTAAAATTCGTACTAGAATTGTCCGTAAGGACCCGTGACGCAGTAATTAGAGTACTGGGAAAAATCAATTGTAAAAGTGATATTCTCCTGAAGTGTGCGACCGAAATATACATTTGTGAATTACTTAGGACCTCTATCCAGTCATGGCTGACGGAACAAGAGCACGCTACACCCGTGAAATAAATAAAGGGTTCCGCTCGAAATTCCGTCCAAATTTTCGAGTTCGACAGAAACATTCCCGAGTTCGACAAGATACACCTGAAGAAGGCCGAGGTTATATCGACCGAAACGTTGTGAAAATCATACTCAAGATGAGAATAGTAGTCCGATGAATAATAATACAAAACAAAACATGTTATCAACTTACCCACAATAGAATTTTCACGACCGTTGTTTTATCATTGTTGCTAAGCGACGACATGGAAAAAATGGCTTTACCGATGATAAATTAAAATAATCGTTTCGATTCTCGGTTAATTTGGAGGTATTTTGAGACAAAATATAACTTAGATCACCCCCATACTTATACATTAAAGTTCTGTAAATTTTAAAGAAAATCTGTTCATCCGTTTCGGAGTCTATAAGGAACGAATTCACACAGACAGACAAAGTTGCATTTATAATTGTAGCGATAGAGATAGAGATAGAGATTCTACATTTTACTCTAAAGAACCTACTGTTTCTTTTATAAAATTATTTTATATAAACTTCTTTTCAATTAACGAAAAAAAACATTAAGAAATTTACGTGCGGGGTTTGAACCTACAGACAACGTCATGCAAAAAACAAAACAAAGCAAAAAACGCTATAAACTCACCCACAGTAGAATTTTCACGGTCCGTTGTTCTATCATTGTTGCTAAGTGACGGCATGGAAAAACTGGTTTTACCGATGATCGATAAATTAAAATAATCGTTTCGATTATCGGTAATTTTCGGGTGTATTCTGAGACAAAACTTAACTAAGATCACTTCCAAACTTATATACTAAAGTTATTTAATTAAAAAAAAAATCTGTTCAGCTTTTTCCGAGTCTATAAGGAACGAAGTTACTCGCACAGAGACAAAAGTGCATTTATATAATTATGTACACTGTATCTTTAAGCCATAGTTCAAATCGTTTCTTCTAATCCAAATTAATAATAAAAAAGTAGTTTGCTCCCTATTCTATATAATTACGTAATCTTACTGATTAGAAGAGAGTGCGTATCTTCTATCGAATTTAAACTTCGTTAGAAGACAGAATAAGTAGATGCCTATTATCTAAATTTTTTTATCTATACTAAGTAGATATTCATAATTTATATTTGCCTATCGGGGCTAAGAAATATCTGGTTTTGAACCCAGACTCGGGGCTACTTCTCTGTGTGTTGGACCCGCAGATTTTGTCCAATCATTTATCTAGGAGGAAATCTCTGATGTAAAAACTGTATTACTGACTTGCCACATCATTGCATCAAACTACTGAGACTAAGCATCTTTTCTTTTAATAACTACAAAAAACATTCTAAACCACTGTTATGATAAATAACACCCTAACTGAGAGCAGATTTTTAAAACCCATCGACATAACGTTCACAGGCATATTGAAACTGATACATTACGGAAAATGTTAAGATTGCTGCCAAGAAGGCAGGCCAGTATTGCCGTGCGAGAAAATTAATTACGCCGTTAAATTAGAACCACCACACATCCAGTTAAGTCCCAACTTTAACCTTAAATCATATACTAAATACACTTAAGACTATGATAAAGACTTTATACACCTTTCTGCACTACATTATATATAATACGCTCCTCCTTTATTTAGAATTCGACCCCCAACATCATTTATAATTTTAATTTGTTTTGATCTATTTCGTTCCTAATGAATCCAACGTTTGACGCCGCATCCCCACTATGTTACCTAGCATCTTCTCTACTCTTCTGATGAGAAGCATTAGGCTTCGAAATGCCTTGGCATAAAGTCCCTTCTATCCCCCAACTAATCGATTGTATTCCCTTATTGAATAAATGAGCCAATCTATATCCACCAATATATAGTTCTGTGTCTTCATTTCCAGCTCCTATTGTCTTCCTATATATATATATATATATATATATATATATATATATATATATATATATATATATATATATATATATAGGAAAACAACAATAAGAATGGAAAATGAAGTCACAAGAACTAAGTATTGGTAAATATAGAATGGTTCATTTAATCATGAAGGGTATACACATTTAGTTGGGGTATAGAGGGAACTCTTTATGCCAAGGCATTTCGAAGCCTAATGCTTCTCATCAGAAGAGTAGAGAAGATGCTAGGTAACATAATGGAGATGCGACGTCTAGCGTGAGATTCATCAGGAACGAAATAAATCAATAAAATTATTGATGATGTTCGCATCCCCATTATGTTACCTAGCATCTTATCTACTCTTCTGATGAGAAGCATTAGGCTTCGAAATGCCTTGGCATAAAGAGTCCCCTCTATCCCCCAACTAAATGTGTATACGCTTATTGAATGAATGAATCATTCTACATTTACCAATATATAGTTTTTGACCCTTCATTTTCCATTCTTATTGTTTTCCTATATAAGCTCCAATGAAACTTGTTGAGCTTTATACTATCCCGATAGGTCCCCTTTTATAGAATTGAACTTACTCTCCTCTAATTCACTAAGCTATATATATATATATATATATATATATATATATATATATATATATATATATATATATATATATATATATATATATTTCTTCAAAAGAACAGTTCGCCCATGTACAGAGTACTCTTGCCACATCTGGGCTGGAAAATAGGTCACAAGTCTTTCACTCTTAAAGAGAATCTCAAATCTAATAGGTCTTGCTTTATCAGCCACGTTCCAGCCCCATCTCATCGACGCAATGTTGCATTCCTCTGTCTGTTTTACACGTACTTTAATGGAATGTACTCTGATGAACTCGCAACATTTGTGCTCTTTCAATGTACATCTTAGACTGTACTGCAAAAGTTTAAATGTAATGTGAACAGACGTCTAACTATCGAACATTGAAGCATAAACACAAGACTAAAATACAACAAAAAATCAAAATAACTGTACAATCAATGTGAGTAAAGATAGATAGTAAATCTCTTTTCATTTGAGAGACAATGGAAAATTTCTGATAGATTCATACACGATGGAGCTTTTATAAAGTACCAGTGGCTGTGCTACCTCTAACGGCATTTATTCTGATCCGCATTAAATCTTGTAGCAAGAAGATATTCAAGTTGACCAGAAGCAACGTAGAGATTAATGGAAAAAAGTTAACTAGTTGTATTCCCTGACTACCCTACTATTTTATTCATGACTATACAGAGAGGAAACAAGCTTACCATCTTTATAAGAGTATTAGTATACAGCATAATATCGTTAACAACCGCAGTTAAGCCAGGTTGATCCTGGTCAATATCAGATAGGTATTCATTTGGCAATATCAAACACTACATATAAGAGGACCCTGACACCTCTCTAATAACTGTAAAAACCTGCACGTCGTCGTCTTTCCTAACCGAAATATATATGCAACTTGAGACCGTTTGCGAATTTAATATTCTCTGGAAACTTAATCATTCGAAGGAAGCCAGTTTTACCCGCCTCGAGTCAAGCCGTGTCTAAAATATCTAAGCGCATTGTGACATAATATCTATTTTCATTTTTAAGGTTACTACAGTCCTTTATATTCTCAAATGGTTAATCATTCAAGTACTATTTTTACTTTAGTAAAATTCTAAACTCATCAAGCGCTATAAACGACAATAATGATAAGAGTTACTGCGTTTGTCGGGTTGATTGTTAGACAAAACCGTGATGAATTATCATGATGGCTGAAATTGGACTAAATTTGATTATTTAAAAGAGTGGTTAAATAAGAATTCGTTTAATTTCTGCGTGATATATCAGTAACGTAATGACGATTGTTAGTTAGATTTAAGTTGTTATGTAATTATCTGTAAGGTGGGAACTATAATGTGTTTTCATTTCTTTTCAGGCGATCCGAATTTGGTGCATGTGTCTAAATACTTTTTATCAGAGAGGTAGCTGAGACTGATGGAACAAGGATAACGGTGAAAAATCGTCTTAAATTATAATATACATTTTAATTAAATAATGAATTTCTTTTTACCTGCACTTGAAGCGTTTCATATTAATTGAAAATTGAAAATGGGAATTACGTATATAAATTGGATACGTTTGGAAAGCTAAAAAGACGCATCTTTATTTAAATAAACAAATTTAATTGTTTATATCAGATATAGTTCGATGCTGTCAATGGAAAGTCTGTTTTTTTCTTTTCCTTGTCCACATGGTGTAATACTATGGGCAAGAGGGTGTTAGTCCGTGGGTGTTAGTCAGGGATCGATTAGAAAAAAAAAAAAAAAAAAAACAGACATCAGCAGGGGTACCGCGTTAACGCGGTTCCACCTGCTGATGACTGCTTTTATTTTTTATTTTTAAAAATCAAGCCATTACAAAAACACATGTACTAACACATTCTAACTCGAAGAATTTCATCATGCGAACAAGTAAAAGTAAAAAACAGACTCTGATATAAACAAATAAATTTATTTATTTAAAAAAAACGTTGTTTTTAGCCCTCCAAATGTATCCATTTATATACGTAATTCTGTTTTCATTTTTCAATTAATATGCAACGCTTCAAGTGCGGGTAAAGAAAAAAAAATTAATACCTCAATTTGATGTGACGTACAGGATACTTCTGCTGATAATTGTTTTTTTTTTTTTTTAAATCAAATCGTTATCAAAACCCCCAGACAGAACTCCACCATGCGGAAAAGGAAAAGAAAAAAAGGAGACTCCTCATTGTTATAGAAATATGACATCGAAATATATCTAATATAAACAACTAAATTTGTTTATTTAAAAAATGCGTTGGGTTTAGCCTTCCAAACGTATCCATTTATATACGTAATTTTTATATTGTATTTCTTTAATATAAATCCATTTCTTTATGTATGAGTCACTTTTATCACTTCATCCGGTCGTGTCAAAATCTTTTATCTAGAATACTCGATCACGAATTTAGTTCATAATTGTTTATCACAAACTTTTTATTAAGCTGAAGGAACGAATTAGTTATCTACGGAAGACACCAATATCTTTAGCAATAATAGAATTAGACTTCGGCCTAATATACTTACTGGTGAATATCGAGAAGTATCTTTTTTTCTCTCGGTGTTCATCAAAAGAGTAGGACCCCATTTACCTATCTATATAAACAAAACAGTAGATGTATATATGTGTGTGTCTGTGTGAAATTATTTAGTCGACTAGCTATTAAATATCTGGTCATATAACTCTGAAATTTACAGAAAATGGTAATACATCAAGGATGGTTTATAACGAGTAAAATCTTTGGATTGATGAATAACGCGTACTGAAATATATCAACAAGTTACAATGTATAATGTTCGTATCAAGTTGCCGACATATTTCTATTACTTTGTGCATGCGCAAATTCATTCATAACTTAAAGTGGTTAAATTTTAAACCTTTATTATCAATCTATCGATTGCTTAAACGATAGAGAACACAACTGAAGTGCCAAATGTTTCGGTTTCGATTCTAAGATGTCATCCAAGTCATTGGATACGAACATATAAATCACAAACTTTATCATTCACCAAAGTAAGCTTTTACAATTGAGCAAGCATGATTGCATGGAACTTAAACAACATATAACTGCTTAGTATTTTCTTATTCATGAGATATTTCATCCGAGATATTCAAAGTGTATAGTTACACTTTATTTCTATTACTCTTTAGTTGGATCTGATTGAAAGTGGTAGTACCTACCATGGTCGCATTCATGAAACAGACTATTATAAAATATTCACATATAAGTGATTACCAACAAGAACATAGACTAATCATGAGACGGCATGCCTTCATTTAACAGCGTAAGGACGAGCCAATGTTTCATCTAGGCGTTACTACTCAATATTTTCTGAAGAATTATAGAAGCTATTCCATGGTAACGTTGATAAGTCAAAAAGTATTTACCAGATTAAGGAAGACATCCTGTACGATATGTAATTTTATTGAAGTATCAGATCCATACATCAACGCATAAAAAAACGGACGTTAGAATTGCATTAAAATTTCGATTGTGATTGAGTTTCAAAGATCAAATATCAAGATCAAATAAGAAGTGGGGCTTGATTGACTACATTATATGTCAAGTGTGACTTGCACTTTATATGATCTTAATATTAAACGTTGCTACTAAAAAAATAACTTCTAAGTTTAATCAAAATTGATCAAGTTTGGTGGCGATTTACAAAGTGATGTGCAAACAACGGGTGTACACAAACAAACAGTTGTAATCCGTTTAAATACATAATGTCTGACGAGATAATTTATCTAAGATTATTCGTATTCAAAATAGAATGGTTTGAACATATAATAATTTAAAATGAGTAGACATGATCTGAAATCAAATCAACTGGCGAATCGCTAAGTAATATGCAACGGAATTCCATTTTATCTTAACGCCCCCTGCACTGTTCCTTTTTTGCTGAAACATGTTGCATCTGCAAAAGCGACTGCTGCATCCCAAAACTGAATTTACGTCTAATAATAATATTTTAATACAGATATGATTACGTTACATGAAATACAAATCTAGAGAGAAAAAAAGAAAAGAAAAAATAAGGAACGTAAAAATATACTTTGATAAACGGCATCGTGTGTAGAATTGTATGTATCATATCAAAGTTTACATTTGCTAATAAAAATATACCAGTTAAAAAAACGCTAAGTAATTCGGAAGGAACAAATTATTGCTGAAATGAGTATTTATCTTTAAGAAGAAAAATGTCTGAATGAAAAAAGAATCAAATCAATGACTTTTGGGGTGATGAGGTTGGGGAGAGGTGGTTGGTGAAGGCCACGATATAGAGACAACCCCCCTTCTCAGAAATTGATAAGGCTTTTATTTTATTTTAGTTTAGTTAGGAAGAAGAGTGCGACGAGAGATAATTACGATGTATATGACTCATAGTGTGTCTTCATAGAAAGTTCGCCATTTTAACCAATAAAGATTGTGATACGGTGGTCATTGCACGTAGCAACAGAGAGAGAGAGACTGGAGTCAGTCTGCGATGGTCTGGCGAGAAGGAGGGGATATCAGAATGTTGAGGAAGTGGTAGTGGTGGTGGTAGTATTATTGGTGGTAGCGGGAAGAGGATGAGGGTTAAAAGAAGGAGGAGAAGAGGGATGAGACTGACCTGCATGCCATTCTGATGCAGACCAGAAAATGAGGCCAATAATCATGGAGACAGATAGGCAATCTTTTTATTTGCGAAGCGAGGGAGAAAAAAAAAAAGGAAAAAGATTGTCGAGTATAGGATTGTGACAAGAGAAAGACATTGAAAGAGAGAGAGAGAAAGAGAGAGAGATTGAAATTGAGAAGGAAAAAATGGCCAGTGGGGAATACAGGAGTACGTAGAGACATCGGAGAGTGATAAGTAGAGAGGGATAGAGAAAGAGAAAGGTTGGTATCGAAAATGAAGAATTGGGAGGGAAAAAGATTCAGTGAAACAAAGAGACATACATAGAGAAGCAATTACGATTGTGTGTGAGAGAGAGAGAGAGAAAGAAAGAAATTGGAGGGAGAAGAGAAGGAGAAGGGAAAGGAGAGAGCTAGTGATGAAGAGGGCCATACATAGAGAAAATGAGACCGCGAAATAAGTAAAGAGCGAACAGTACAGAGACAGAAAAAAGCAGATGAAAACATTGACATAGAAAACATCTGAATATATATATATTGAAACAGTAAAAAGAGAAATAGAAAACTGCGATTGAAATTGAAAGACTAATAGAAAGAGAAAGAAAGAGAGAGAGTTAAAGCGAGTGTGGAAGAGAGCAATACACCAAGAAAATGAGATAGTAGATGGAAAGGTAGATGCTGCTATTTATGCTGAAAGAAAGAGGATACAGAGGAACAGAGAGACAGTGGTGAATCGGGACTCAGATAAACCAACTGAGATGAGCACGTAAAGAGAGAGAGAAAGAGAGAGAGAGGGATAGAGAGAGAGCAGATATATAAATATTGAGATAAGTATATAGAGAGACAAGGATAGTGAGCTATGAAAAAATGCATAAATAAATTACAGGAGAAATAAAAGGAGATTGATATTGAGATTGAGAAAGAGATTATGAGAGAGACAGAGAACCGGTGAGAGAAAAGGAGAGCCATACGCAGAGTAAATTAAACAGAAAGATGAGCGTAGAGAGAGGTGAAGAAGAGGACGATACTACAGAAACAGAGAGATAAAGGAGGTGACATAAAAAGACAGAGAAAGATTGAGAGGGATATGAAGCGAAAGGGAGAGATGGAAGGAGATAGAAAAGTAATAAGGGAGTCAAATTTTGTCGAAGCTAGATAAATAGTCATAGAGAGTAATAGAAAATAATGAAATATAATAGCGGAAGTACACAAAAGAGAGGGAGATAGAGAGTAGAGCGGGTAAGAGGGAGAGAGGGAGAAGAAAGAGAAAAACAGGCTAACATATAGATATACGCGCACACACACATATCTATTCGGAGAGAGAAATAGAGAGAGAGATAAATAAAGAGAGAGAAAGAGAGAGAGAAAGAGAGAGGATGGAATAAGTAAGTGAAGACATGATAAAATAGATGGTGAGAAGCTAGATAGAGATTCAGGGGACAACTAAATCGATAAATTGACTGTTATATGTTACTACATGTGTCACTACCTACGTGCACACCCTGCGTCAGGCTGAACAACTGGTACTAATGGAATTTCTTACGTAACAATTGTAATACTCATTAGAATCCACGATTTAGGAACAGAAGGTAAGCAAAGAAGAGATTGGAGAAAGACATACTTAGATAGGGAAATATGCAAATGAAGAAGAGTAAGAGAGACAAAGAAAAAGAATATAGAGAGGAAAAACTAGGGTAGATAAAAAAAAAGAGATAGGTAGAAAGAAATATATATATATTGGAGAAACCAAGGACACAGAGTGAATCGATTTAGAAAAAAAGAAGAGTGGAAGGAGAAAGAGGAGGAGTTAAGTTAGTAGAAAGAGAGGGGTAGAGGAAGAACACGAAATATTTAAATAAGATATTGCACAAGTAGGATTAAGCTAAGATACCCGGAAGTAGGAAGGTAGAACAGATATAATGTATATATATATATATATATATATATATATATATATAGAGAGAGAGAGAGAGAGAGAGACAGACAGACAGAGAGAGAGAAAGAGAGATAGAGAGAAATATAGAGCGGGACAGAGGGAAAGAGGAGTGTGCGTGTGTGTGTGTGTGTGTGTGTGTGTGTGTGTGTGTGTGTGTGTGTGTGTGTGCGCGCGCGAGAACAGAGGGAAATAAAGTATAGAAAGTGGAGAATGAGAAGAGAGATAGGATCGATTATATAAAGAGGGAGAAAAGTGGAAATTGTGTGTATATATATATATATATAAAATACACATATTTAATATATATATATATATATTAAATAACAATTATTTATTTTTACCTTCGGACTTTAGTGTTTCATGATTACGCAATCATCAGTGTAGGGTAGCAATTCCTGCCGATCATAAGATTCGAACCCAGCCAAAAAATCACCTTTGTTCAATTCATCTAGCCCTTAACTACTGCCACAGTCATTAAGGGCAGTAAAACTATTAAACGCTGAATACATTAGATAATCAAGCGTATATATACATATATATATATATATATATATATATATATATACTAGCAGAAGTACCCGTCGTTGACTGGGTTAAAAAAAACAGCCTACAGAAAACGGACTGTGATTGATGAAAGTATGATAGGTTATGAAAAGGAGGGGGTTGTAAAGAGATAGGTTTTGATACTCAAAAATTTTACCCTAAGCAAAATATGATGAAAGTAAAGATAATTTTCGCGAAAATATATTTTTTATATCAACTTTGTTTCCATTCGTAGCCAAGAGTGACCAACAAAATGATATTTCCTTACAAAGAGAAAATGTTATATATATAATAATATAAATATACAAGAAATAAATCTTACCATAGTCAATAAAAGTTACTTTTATGGTAGAAAAGTTCATTGGTTTGTATTTTTAAGTAGTTTGTAAAAAAATTTTTTTTTTTAATTCACAAACCGGTTAAAAAAATCAAAATGGCAGCGACTTTGAAATGGAGAGCCCCATTTTCAATTTGAAGGAGGGGAACCTGAGCATTCTGTGTTAACAATTTAAGAGAGTTCCGTCAACGTAAGGAATATTTATTAACATATTTTAATGTTTTCCGTTATTTTGTGCTTGAGGAATATTCGATTATAGCATGTGTAGTTTATGTAAAAATTAATCTAAGTAGTTATCGCCTCAAATTTCGTTTTAATTTCAGTTCGCTGAAATTATTTCAAGTAAAGAGCATTAAAAACTATTTCAAAACAAAAAAAAACATGAACTGAACTTTTATTGACTATAGTAACATTTATTTCTTGTATATTTATTTTTTCGGGTAGTCGTTTGTTGGCTTTTCTGCTAAACACTCTTACTTAATAATATCGACGAAATATCGTAAAACAAAGAAACAAAAACAGTTTTGAAAAATAATGAAGCTTTATTTACTTTAGTAAAATAATCCGAAACAGAAAAATGGGATATTAATAAGTAAACACGTAATTGCTTTAGTTTTTTAAAGCAAAGAATCGATAGAAATATGAATAAGAAGAAAATGGCGCTCTTTTCAAACAGAACAGCTTCGTTTCAATTATAGAGTATTGAACGGTATAGTATTGCGCCGTCGGATTCAGGGTTGTATTATTGTAATATAAAGAACATACAGAAAGGGTTGTAATCAACTGAATTCCTTCTAGTACACTGACAAAAAAAGCTTAAACGGATATATAAATAAAAATAAAAAGGTTATGTAAATGTTTTTAAAAAGACACGTACTCACATGAGCAGGGTTTTTCCTTCTTTTGCCACGATAACAAGTAACGTTCTTATTTTTTATTATTTATCTATTTATCTATTTTCGAAAGGGTGTCACGTGCAAGTGGAGAAGGAAAAAACAGAGTTATGCAAAATGTGTGTCGAGAATGGTCTAAAGTTCTGACTTTTTTTTTGGCTTTCACTTTAATAAGAACGTGAATTTATGATGTGAATTTATTCAACACAATATTATTCAACGAATAAAAATAAATAAAAGCTAGCGTGAATTAAGATTAAAGTTAAGGTGTTATTGTGGACCCTCGCTCCTTTTAAAACCCCTTGTTAAACTTTGTGACATATTTACATTCTATAGAGGTGAGGCGCGAACGAACACCCAATAATTTTATTATACCATATTTCTTCAAACTGAAACATAATTATCAAAGTATACTTACGCAAATAGGTATGAAAAGTATTTGTTAAAGTTTGTGCCATATTTCCATGGAGTACAGGTGCGAACGCAGACCCCACAATTGTATTATACCATCCCTATTTAAGTTGAAAAATACTTATAAAAGTATTATTATGTACATCTATATCAACAACCCTTGGAAACGTTTTTTGGGTTTTTTTTTTGGGGGGGGGGTTCCATACTTTGTGGGCCCGACGCGAACGAAGACCCCACAATTTTTATGAACCACCGTTCTGCCAGATCAAACATAACCATTCCTGATCCTCGATACATCTTCTATCATTATATGCAATCAGTTTTTTTAAATAGTCAACCATATAGGAGCCTATTCGTGACCAGACACACACACACACACACACACACAGACGTTCAGCTTTATATATATATATATATATATATATATATATATATATATATATATATATATATATATATATAAACTTGTTTCTTTGTGTATTGGTATTCATATTGAAACCCTTATTCTATTTATTTAAAAAAATACAATTTTCTTATGTATAGTGTATGAAATTGTGAAATTTCATTCATTAGCAAAAGATCTAGCTATTTGCATATTTTTAAGTATTCATTTTTATTAATCCCTTATTAGTTTTTTCGGTTTTCTTTAGTAAACTATTACGTGTAATTATATTCATGCATATATTCTACATGATTTATACCTGCGTAATATTTGTGTAAAAAGGTTACAGTAAACACAAACCTCTTTCTATATAAATATATATATATATATATATATATAAATATATAAATATATATATGTGTGTGTGTGTGTGTGTGTGTGTGTGTGTGTGTGTTTAAAATATTTTACCTCCGAAACTACTCCCCATGCGAGACTTTATATTTGGCTTTTAGCCGTGGAAAATCGGTGTAAAAGTGTGAAAATTTAACAAAAATGGAATTTGCCAAATGCAGGTTAGACGACGGAATTACGAATATCCATGGGAAACGTAATAGCTATTGGATCATGCTTAAATTTTTAGCCTTGCAGCAAATATGTCTTCATAGCTCAGGCATTAACGTCACAGGTAAATGTAAATCGTAAGCTACACGTTTTGGTTTCGGTTCTCGGTGGTAGCGCACGAGTCACTTTTTAGGGATCCAATATAATATAATGATTGTTGTAGACTCGTGCTAGGGGTTACAAATGAAAGAAACCACAAGTAGTGTAAAGTGTATAAAATATAATATGCATTTATCATAAAGAATACAGGAGCCACTAAAATGGTATGAGAGGAACGTGTTCGTCGCATCCGGTTAAACATGGTATGAATGTCTCCATTTTGTTTCTGAAACCAGTGGTATTCATAGGAATGGTTGATTACACTTAGTACTCAGATTGGGGTGATTTGTACCCCACGACACCCCTCTCCCGAGCTTTTCATTCCCCTGGGATGATCGTATAGCTCTTTTTCCTGAGGTTTATCTCTATCCGGTCTGTTATTTTCATTTTTTCTTGAAGACCCGCGTTATCCCGCTGCTTGTGGTGTTACCAAGTCAAACATGTCATATATCTGGTCCATTACTTCTTCTTGTTCAGCAGGAGGTTGTCTTTCGTCATCAGTTATACTTTTCTGAATTTGGTTTAAATGTTTCTTGTGCGTAAATCTTGGACCTTCGATAATGTAGACCATCCGCCCGATCCTTTTCTGGACCTTTCCTAGTTCCCACATCGTGCTATTATTTTTGTGAGTACCTCATTTTAGAAACTATAGTATTTGGCGATTTCACCTGTTTTGACAAAAGTTTCTCTGGAAAAAGTAACTCTGCCGGCGACATCTTTGATGGATTCCTTTCATTTGGCGCAATTCAGTAAACTTGTAAAAACTATTGTAACGCCTTTTCTGGGGGCGTACCTTCAGCCTTCTTCAGGGCTCTTTTCGACGTGTCTACAAACATCCCTGCCTGACCGTTCGATTGGGGATGATAGGTTGGCGTCGTTATGTGGTTAACCTGGAAATCCTCGCAGAAGCTTTTAAGATCTGCTGAAGTGAATTGTGTGCCATTGTCTGACATTAAACAATCCACCACACCAAACCTAGCGTACCATTCCTGGAAAGCACTGATTATGAAATTTGTCGTTGGACTTTTACATCGAAATACCTCAAGCCATTTTGAAAAAGTGTCTACCACTCTTAGATAATAATTTCCATCCAGTGGACCTGCGTAATCTACGTGTATTCTTTGGCATGGGTGATCCGCTTTAGGTCACGGGATAAATTGAATTGGGGGGCGCTTTTGCAGCCAATGCGCACCCCTTACATGACTTTACCGTGCCTTCTATATCAGTGTCCATACTGTTCCAGTAAACGTAGGACCTCATGAGGCTCTTCATTCGCGTAGCCCCAGGGTGCCCCGTATGATAATCCTTTAGAATTTTCTTTTGTAGTGAGCTGAGATTATTGCTCTTTCTCGGCACAACAGTACCTCATTGCAGATAGAATAAGCTTCCACCGCCGATTTATCAGATTGAATTTTTGTTTCATTTCTTTGATGAAACTATATTCTTCAGCCTCCCTTATATCTTCCAATGTGACTGATATTTCCTTGATTGTATTACATAGTATTTGTGTATAGTCCTTTTCACTTTGTAGTGACCCTATTACTGTGTCCTTGATTTCGGGATTAATCGCGACAATCCGTCTGCGTGACTTAACTTCGCAGATGTAAGAAATTCCATACTGAAATCATAATTCAGTAGAATGGCCCCCCATCTTTGCAGTCTGTTGGCGGTGTAAGTTGGTAGACCTTTTTTAGAGCCAAATATGGTTATAAGCGGCTTATAGTAATTTTGTAATTTAAATTAACCACCGTGTAAAATTTGTAACGCCGAATATGATCCCCAGTGCTTCCTTTTCGATTTGAGAGTAATTCGTCTCGGCAGAAAGTAAAGTTCTGGATGCATGGGCGATCGGCTTAGTGGACCCATCAGTCATCTTGTGTAGAATGCACGCCCCGATCCCATGCGAACTTGCGTCAGTTGCGACAATAGCCTCTTGTTTCGGATTGAAATGAGTCAGGAATAAAGCTGACGTTAATACATCTTTTAATTTCTTAAACGATGCCTGACACTCAGGCGTCCAGTCCCGTTTTTTGTCCTTTTTTAATAGTACATTCAATGGCACACGCAATTCATGCTTGTTTTAATGAACGTTTGATAATAGTTCACGAACCCTAAAAAGCTCTGCAATTGTGAGATTCTGGCATGTCTTTTATAGTTGTGAACCTGTCTGGATTGGGTTTCCTCCCGTCCTTATCTATGATATGATCCAGGTTTTTTATTCGTTCCAAAAACAAATTTGCATTTTTCTTCCTTCAATGTGAAGCCGTATTCTTTTATTCTGTCAAAGACTTGAAATACATGACTCTATGTTGTTCAACATTTTGACTACGTATAAGAATATCGTCCAAATAGCCTATGGAGAAATCCAAACCGCTTAGCAAAGCATCAATTAACTGTTGGAAAATTGCAGGTGGTACTTTTATACCAAATGCTAATCTATTGAATATATAAAGTCATTAGTGCGTTGAGATACATAAACGTTTCGAGCTATCTTCTTCTACTGATATTTGCAGGTACGCCTCGCTTAAGGCTATTTTATAAAAATATTTTCTGCCATTTAACTTAGCGAATATTTCGTCTGTGTTTAGTAGCGGTTAGTGATGGTCCTTGAGCGCCGCATTCAATCCGATCGAAAAGTCTGCGCATACCCTAATCTCTTTAGATTTTTTTTTACGTGTACGGTGAGGGCTGCCCACTCACTATAGTTAATAGGGGTTAAAATCCCAGTGTTAACTTATCTTTTCAATTCTGTTTCAATTTTTCCCTCGAAGCGAACGGTAGGCTCCGTGTTTTTTTTTAATATTAGTTTTGCTTCGTCCAGCAATTCGAATCTCGCCTTTATTTTTTTGCAGCATCCAAGATTTCTGGAGAAACCTCCCGAGAAAGATTTTTTGAGATCCTTTTTGAGTTTGTCGGCTCCGGCCGTTAGGTTTTCGATTTTGTGATAAAAATCACTCATTGGGGAGTACCATAATTCAAATTCCTGAATCCAATCGGCCCCGAATCAGTTCGTTGCATTCCTTAGAATGAAAACTTTTAGCTTTTTGTCGTTCTTTTTAGTGACACATTAATAACTATCTCACCCTCAAAATTTATGTTTTCACCAGTTACCGATCTTCGATTTTATTCGTATTTGTCATCGTGGGCTTTCCTATTCGCTTGCACGTGTGAAAATTTATAATTGATAAATCCGACTCTGAATTAAACAGCAGTTTTACTTCTTTATTTCTGATTCTCACCATAACATATTTTCTTATGTTCTCTGTTGGTGAAGGGTCCATTTTTGCAGGTTTTACGTAGCTCTTTTTGCAACTTTTGCTCTGCAATATGAGGCCTGGTGCCCAGCTTGCTTGCATAGGTCACGTTATTTTCCTTTGGTACTGACATGCATCGTAGTCATGAGGTCCTCCACATTTGCTACAAGGGGTCCTAAGATTTTGTCTATCCTGATAATTTTGTGAAGGGTTCTTTTTGCCTCTTGGTTGGTAATTGCTGGCGGGTGGGTGTCCTTTATTTCTGAAACGTATTTTTTTTAATGTGCGCAATACCTGTTTTCTCTATATCTCGGAATCCTTCTTCATTGCCACGAATATATCGTTTTTTGTGGCTATCAAATCTTGTGTAAATATTAAGCATGTGAAACTGTCCGCTGTTAATGACGACAATTTGAAATCGTCACAGTGCTTATTAACTATAGACGCAAATATCGTATAGTCCTGACTCTCCTTATGTGTAAGATTAATGTATTTCCATCTTTTATGGAAAAGGCTTCTTTTTTGACAGTATAACTCCATTAATAGTTTGACTGCCTCGTCAAACGACAATTCGTTGTTTTTTTCTTGGTAAAATATAGCCCATGAATTTGTTATGTTCGGATGTACCTAACTTCCGTAGCAATAAACGAACGTTCTTTTGATCCCTCCATGCACTGCAATCAATGTTAAAAAATCTTAAAATCTTCTGAAATATTCCTAAAACGTTAGGTCTTCCTCAGGAGCATAGTGAAATGTATCAATAGCTGACCAGATCGCATTTTGCGGAAAAGCCGTGCTGGTTTCTTCTCCGCTGTCCTTATTCACTAAAACTTGCGTCATCAAATCTATATTTTTTTATCCTACTGGTGTCGTTGCTCTAAATGTAATTTTTTAAATTCCAATATTTGTTCATGCATTTCTTTCCTATCTCTTTCCTGCTTTTCCTCGAAGGATTTCATTAAATCTAACTGCTTTTCCAATATTTTTTTCGTTCATTTCTTTCTTTTCTCTTCCTAGTTTTTCTTCGAGATATTTCATTAAATTTAACTGCTTTTCCAATATTTTTTTCGTTCATTTCTTTCTTTTCTCTTCCTCGTTTTTCTTCGAGATATTTCATTAAATTTAACTGCTTTTCCAATATTTTTTCGTTCATTTCTTTCTTTTCTCTTCCTCGTTTTTCTTCGAGATATTTCATTAAATCTAACTGCTTTTCCAATATTTTTTTCGTTCATTTCTTTCTTTTCTCTTCCTCGTTTTTCTTCGAGATATTTCATTAAATCTAACTGCTTTTCCAATATTTTTTTCGTTCATTTCTTTCTTTTCTCTTCCTAGTTTTTCTTCGAGATATTTCATTAAATCTAACTGCTTTTCCAATATTTTTTTCGTTCATTTCTTTCTTTTCTCTTCCTCGTTTTTCTTCGAGATATTTCATTAAATCTGACTGCTTTTCCAATATTTTTTTCGTTCATTTCTTTCTTTTCTCTTCCTCGTTTTTCTTCGAGATATTTCATTAAATTTAACTGCTTTTCCAATATTTTTTTCGTTCATTTCTTTCTTTTCTCTTCCTAGTTTTTCTTCGAGATATTTCATTAAATTTAACTGCTTTTCCAATATTTTTTTCGTTCATTTCTTTCTTTTCTCTTCCTCGTTTTTCTTCGAGATATTTCATTAAATTTAACTGCTTTTCCAATATTTTTTTCGTTCATTTCTTTCTTTTCTCTTCCTCGTTTTTCTTCGAGATATTTAATTAAATTTAACTGCTTTTCCAATATTTTTTTCGTTCATTTCTTTCTTTTCTCTTCCTAGTTTTTCTTCGAGATATTTCATTAAATTTAACTGCTTTTCCAATATTTTTTTCGTTCATTTCTTTCTTTTCTCTTCCTCGTTTTTCTTCGAGATATTTCATTAAATTTAACTGCTTTTCCAATATTTTTTTCGTTCATTTCTTTCTTTTCTCTTCCTCGTTTTTCTTCGAGATATTTCATTAAATTTAACTGCTTTTCCAATATTTTTTTCGTTCATTTCTTTCTTTTCTCTTCCTCGTTTTTCTTCGAGATATTTCATTAAATTTAACTGCTTTTCCAATATTTTTTTCGTTCATTTCTTTCTTTTCTCTTCCTAGTTTTTCTTCGAGATATTTCATTAAATTTAACTGCTTTTCCAATATTTTTTTCGTTCATTTCTTTCTTTTCTCTTCCTCGTTTTTCTTCGAGATATTTCATTAAATTTAACTGCTTTTCCAATATTTTTTTCGTTCATTTCTTTCTTTTCTCTTCCTAGTTTTTCTTCGAGATATTTCATTAAATTTAACTGCTTTTCCAATATTTTTTTCGTTCATTTCTTTCTTTTCTCTTCCTCGTTTTTCTTCGAGATATTTCATTAAATTTAACTGCTTTTCCAATATTTTTTTCGTTCATTTCTTTCTTTTCTCTTCCTCGTTTTTCTTCGAGATATTTCATTAAATTTAACTGCTTTTCCAATATTTTTTTCGTTCATTTCTTTCTTTTCTCTTCCTAGTTTTTCTTCGAGATATTTCATTAAATTTAACTGCTTTTCCAATATTTTTTTCGTTCATTTCTTTCTTTTCTCTTCCTCGTTTTTCTTCGAGATATTTCATTAAATTTAACTGCTTTTCCAATATTTTTTTCGTTCATTTCTTTCTTTTCTCTTCCTCGTTTTTCTTCGAGATATTTCATTAAATTTAACTGCTTTTCCAATATTTTTTTCGTTCACTTCTTTCTTTTCTCTTCCTAGTTTTTCTTCGAGATATTTCATTAAATCTGACTGCTTTTCCAATATTTTTTTCGTTCATTTCTTTCTTTTCTCTTCCTCGTTTTTCTTCGAGATATTTCATTAAATTTAACTGCTTTTCCAATATTTTTTTCGTTCATTTCTTTCTTTTCTCTTCCTCGTTTTTCTTCGAGATATTTCATTAAATCTAACTGCTTTTCCAATATTTTTTTCGTTCATTTCTTTCTTTTCTCTTCCTCGTTTTTCTTCGAGATATTTCATTAAATCTAACTGCTTTTCCAATATTTTTTTCGTTCATTTCTTTCTTTTCTCTTCCTCGTTTTTCTTCGAGATATTTCATTAAATTTAACTGCTTTTCCAATATTTTTTTCGTTCATTTCTTTCTTTTCTCTTCCTCGTTTTTCTTCGAGATATTTCATTAAATCTAACTGCTTTTCCAATATTTTTTTCGTTCATTTCTTTTTTTTCTTCTTCCTAGTTTTTCTTCGAGATATTTCATTAAATCTAACTGCTTTTCCAATATTTTTTTCGTTCATTTCTTTCTTTTCTCTTCCTCGTTTTTCTTCGAGATATTTCATTAAATTTAACTGCTTTTCCAATATTTTTTTCGTTCATTTCTTTCTTTTCTCTTCCTCGTTTTTCTTCGAGATATTTCATTAAATCTAACTGCTTTTCCAATATTTTTTTCGTTCATTTCTTTCTTTTCTCTTCCTCGTTTTTCTTCGAGATATTTCATTAAATTTAACTGCTTTTCCAATATTTTTTTCGTTCATTTCTTTCTTTTCTCTTCCTCGTTTTTCTTCGAGATATTTCATTAAATTTAACTGCTTTTCCAATATTTTTTTCGTTCATTTCTTTCTTTTCTCTTCCTCGTTTTTCTTCGAGATATTTCATTAAATCTAACTGCTTTTCCAATATTTTTTTCGTTCATTTCTTTCTTTTCTCTTCCTAGTTTTTCTTCGAGATATTTCATTAAATTTAACTGCTTTTCCAATATTTTTTTCGTTCATTTCTTTCTTTTCTCTTCCTCGTTTTTCTTCGAGATATTTCATTAAATTTAACTGCTTTTCCAATATTTTTTTCGTTCATTTCTTTCTTTTCTCTTCCTCGTTTTTCTCCGAGATATTTCATTAAATCTAACTGCTTTTCCAATATTTTTTTCGTTCATTTCTTTCTTTTCTCTTCCTCGTTTTTCTTCGAGATATTTCATTAAATTTAACTGCTTTTCCAATATTTTTTTCGTTCATTTCTTTCTTTTCTCTTCCTCGTTTTTCTTCGAGATATTTCATTAAATCTAACTGCTTTTCCAATATTTTTTTCGTTCATTTCTTTCTTTTCTCTTCCTCGTTTTTCTTCGAGATATTTCATTAAATCTAACTGCTTTTCCAATATTTTTTTCGTTCATTTCTTTCTTTTCTCTTCCTCGTTTTTCTTCGAGATATTTCATTAAATTTAACTGCTTTTCCAATATTTTTTTCGTTCATTTCTTTCTTTTCTCTTCCTCGTTTTTCTTCGGGATATTTCATTAAATCTAACTGCTTTTCCAATATTTTTTTCGTTCATTTCTTTCTTTTCTCTTCCTAGTTTTTCTTCGAGATATTTCATTAAATCTAACTGCTTTTCCAATATTTTTTTCGTTCATTTCTTTCTTTTCTCTTCCTCGTTTTTCTTCGAGATATTTCATTAAATTTAACTGCTTTTCCAATATTTTTTTCGTTCATTTCTTTCTTTTCTCTTCCTCGTTTTTCTTCGAGATATTTCATTAAATCTAACTGCTTTTCCAATATTTTTTTCGTTCATTTCTTTCTTTTCTCTTCCTCGTTTTTCTTCGAGATATTTCATTAAATTTAACTGCTTTTCCAATATTTTTTTCGTTCATTTCTTTCTTTTCTCTTCCTCGTTTTTCTTCGAGATATTTCATTAAATTTAACTGCTTTTCCAATATTTTTTTCGTTCATTTCTTTCTTTTCTCTTCCTCGTTTTTCTTCGAGATATTTCATTAAATCTAACTGCTTTTCCAATATTTTTTTCGTTCATTTCTTTCTTTTCTCTTCCTAGTTTTTCTTCGAGATATTTCATTAAATTTAACTGCTTTTCCAATATTTTTTTCGTTCATTTCTTTCTTTTCTCTTCCTCGTTTTTCTTCGAGATATTTCATTAAATTTAACTGCTTTTCCAATATTTTTTTCGTTCATTTCTTTCTTTTCTCTTCCTCGTTTTTCTTCGAGATATTTCATTAAATCTAACTGCTTTTCCAATATTTTTTTCGTTCATTTCTTTCTTTTCTCTTCCTCGTTGTTCTTCGAGATATTTCATTAAATCTAACTGCTTTTCCAATATTTTTTTCGTTCATTTCTTTCTTTTCTCTTCCTCGTTTTTCTTCGAGATATTTCATTAAATCTAACTGCTTTTCCAATATTTTTTTCGTTCATTTCTTTCTTTTCTCTTCCTCGTTTTTCTTCGAGATATTTCATTAAATCTAACTGCTTTTCCAATATTTTTTTCGTTCATTTCTTTCTTTTCTCTTCCTAGTTTTTCTTCGAGATATTTCATTAAATTTAACTGCTTTTCCAATATTTTTTTCGTTCATTTCTTTCTTTTCTCTTCCTCGTTTTTCTTCGAGATATTTCATTAAATTTAACTGCTTTTCCAATATTTTTTTCGTTCATTTCTTTCTTTTCTCTTCCTCGTTTTTCTTCGAGATATTTCATTAAATCTAACTGCTTTTCCAATATTTTTTCGTTCATTTCTTTCTTTTCTCTTCCTCGTTTTTCTTCGAGATATTTCATTAAATTTAACTGCTTCTCTTTGTTTTGTTTCTGTATTGCCACTTTCTCTTCTCTGAACATTTTTCAAGTTCTAATTGTTGACTTTATTGAAATTTCAACATTTCCAAAATTTGTTTTGTAAACTCGTCCATTTTGATTTTTGGGACGGTATGGAATTACTTTGTATGACAAAACAACCCAATTCGTTGATTTACTTTTCCTATATTACCAACTCTATAGAAAAAAAACTTTACAAAATTTGTACCTGGCTATTTAATGAATATTTCTTTCAAATATTTATTTCCTCGTGTGGACATTTTTCTGAGTAAATAGTTCGGCGTTTGCTTTCATACAGAAAACAGTAGATTTTGTTTGTCATTTTTCAATTTTCGTAATGTTTCGGTACTGGGTTCAATTTCTTGTTGACCCTACACATTTTTCCTCTTATTACTTTAAAAAAAATTACTAATCGGTTAAAGAGAGTTTATAGCATTTATTTAATATTTGCTATTCTTTTTTATCTCTGTGCGAGAAAGAATGTCCTTTTCTCGTTAACACTTTATTCCTCGTGCTTAGCAAAATCGTTTTTTTTCTCCTTCGACGTGCAGTCCCGTCGACTAGTGAACAGTATATTTAATCGGATTAAAATCCGACGTCTTTTTTGAATTTGTGCAAATAATCGCTTTAGCCAATAAAATAAAATATAGCATTTACTTTTGCAGGATTTTTTCCCAACGCTAATGCCTTTAAACCATAAGACATATTAGCAAGACATGCTTTTTAAAACGACAAAGTTTTTATTGTACTTACTGAAAACTTGATCTCGATAATTCAGTAATAATAATTCTCGACGCAATTCGTCTTATGAGTTCTGTTTCAGCTCGTAGTTTACAGTTTATTAGCTTTTTAGCAGCAATATAAGGCTTTTTGACGACATCTTTGTAAAATCCTTTTTTCGGTAAGTATTGTTGTCCTTTTCCGAAGTGTTCTTTATCCCGTATTTGTGGATTTTTACGCTCGAATGTAGTTTTTCCCGTTCTTCGCCGAACTTTTGAAAAATAAAAACTTTTGAAGTTTCGAATTTCCCCCGAGTGTAGGAAAAATTATTTGGAATATCCGCGTGTTCTTTTTTCTTGAATACTTTTGGTCGTCAAATGCTGTTTTCCAACGACTGTTTTTTTAGAGTGAATTCGTTGCCCGATTATTCGTCATTCCGTTGTCATTAGCAATAATTGTAGATTGATCTGGGAAGTTCTTGAATCGTCCTCGTTAGCCAGTTGTTGTTGACCCGTGCTAGGGGTTACAAATGAAAGAAACCACAAGTAGCATAAAGTGTATAAAATATAATATGTATTTATCATAAAGAATACAGGAACCACTAAAGTGCTATGAGATGAACGTGTTCGTAGCATACGGTTAAACATCGTATGAATATCTGCCTTTAGTCTCTGAACGACTTAGTTCTCAAATAGGGGTGATTTGTATCCCACAACAATAATAAATACGAAATCTGCATTAATCAAAATATTATATTGAAGCGTATTTTACGACCAGGCAATGCCAGGCGGCCTGCTAGTATATATATATATAGAGAGAGAGAGAGAGAGAGAAAGAGAGACAGAGAGAGAGGGAGACAGAGAGAGGACAGGAAAGCAGTAATTAAGATAAATATAACAGAGAAAGGAGTAATACACGAAAGAAGTCAAAGAATTAAAGAAAGACGGAAAAGAAAAAAGGAAAGAGAAAGAAACTAATAAAGATAAACATAAATCCTGTGCTTATCCGTGCTAAATGTATAAAATATAAGTCATAGAAAGTTAAAATATTGGAGCAAAAAAGATAGAAACTAAAACGGCATTTAATAGAGCGCATATGGTTCCGCCACGTTCTTGTTCATTTAAGTCAAACCCTAACCCATCAAAACCCATAAAAAGCAAATTAAAAGACGTTTAACCTAAAATGTTTATTGGATCCGCAACAAAATGTACATAGACATGGATCACTTTAGTCCGTCATATATGTGGACGACAGTCCGTTTTATAGAACGGCCTCTACAGATAAAGTACATCGTGCATTAAATGGAGAACATGGTCCACTTTCTACATCCCGGCTGTGCTATTAAAAAAATGCTCTGCCGAGGTTGCTCCAGTTCTGTCCAAACTTTACAATAAATGCCTTAACGAATCTTGCTTTCCCGACTGCTGAAAACCCGCCTCTGTGGTACCAGTCTTCAAGAATTCTAGTGAAAGAATCGACCCACTAAATTATTGCCCCATTAGCCTCCTCCCGCTTTTCGCCAAAATATTTGAGTTCTTAGTTAATCAAGCCCTAGTCCAGCATCTAACAGCTGCTAAACTCCTGACTGACAAACGATATGGATTCACGCAAGCCCGTTCAACAGCAGATATCTTAACTGTAGTTCCTGAACGTATATACCGTTCATTGGACAAAACAGGGGAGGGTAGAGCGGTGGCCCTTGATATATCTAAGGCTTTTGACAGGGTATGGCACGATGGTCTTCTAAGGAAAATTAGATCATATGGAATCACTTGAAGAATTCATAATGTAATTAAATCCTTCTTACGTAATAGAAAAATCAAAGTTGTCCTCGACGGTCGTACATCTAAACAATATGACATAAATGCGGGAGTACCTCAGGGGTCTATCCTTGGACCTCTATTATTATTGACATTCATAAATGACCTCCCTGATAAAATTGTTTCGGAGATAGGTATATTTGCCGATGACACCACTCTCTATAACAGATATGAGGGGAAAACAAATGAACACATATCCAAGGAAATGGCAGAAACACTAGAGGATGACCTCCAATCTGTAGTGGAATGGGGACAAAAATGGTTGGTCACATTCAATGCTGCTAAGACTAAGCTTGTTTCCTTCAATAACTACAAGAAACCTTCTCTACCAGCAATAGCAATGGCCAAGAACACATTGCCTGAAAGTACTTCTTTTAAACTCCTCGGCCTAATGTTTACAGGGAATATGAACTGGAATAGATACATTGAGAGCATTGCCAAGGCTGCTGCAAGGAAGGTTGGCTCCTTCTACCGTGCTAGAAAACTACTTACGCCTGACAGTATCCTATACCTCTATAAGGCAACCATTCGCCCATGTATGGAGTACTGCTGTCACATCTGGGCTGGTGCATTTGCTGCTTGTCTCTCGCTCCTGGACAGGGTTCAAAAGAGAGTCGCCAATCTGATAGGTCCTGAACTGTCATCTAGGCTTCAGCCTCTGTCCCATCGACGAGATGTTGCATCCTTCTACCTGTTCTACAAATACTTTAATGGTGAATGCTCTGACGAACTGCAAACACTTGTAGCTACCTGACGTAACTACCCCCGACAAACCCGACAAGCTACTAAGTCTCATCCCTTTACAGTAGAGATCCCTAGGTGCAAGAAAGCCTTTTAATCCAATAGTTTCTTCCCCAGAACTGCGGGTCTTTGGAACTCCCTTCCGAGATTCTGCTTTCCCAACTGCACTGATATGCAGAAGTTCAAAAGTAATGTTAACAAACATCTTTCTACTCATCTCCCTTCATAATGACCCCGCTAGGTAAGTCCCTAATAGTAGCCCCCTGCTTCAAAGTGGCACTGTGCCTTGTTTGGGGTGAAAATTGAATTAAAAAAAAAAGATTAGCAATTTTTACAGGCCCGCGATGTGTGACACTAGAAAGAGGTTTACATGGTTACACATGTTACTTCTATAGGATTACTTACCGTTTATTTTTTTTAAGTGACCTGAAACTTATTCGCGGATGAGAATTCATGAGTGTAAATTAATCAGTGAGGCAATAACGTAGTGATCGGTAGTGATAGAAAAGTTTATAAAATTTGATTATTTAAGAGGACAGCTTAATAAGAACTTGTTTACATTGAATTTGAAGATGACCATGTTGTAGTCAGCTGGAAAGCAGAACTGTGGTACAGAGTTTCACACACGGCCAGTTCTATGAACGAAACTTTGCAAAATTTGCGTTTAGGTTTAGGCACAGAGAGTGTGGAATTTTTGACAATGGTTGTAACTAGATGACTTGTCATTTTGAATGTTTTTCAGGAGGAGAATAAATGTAAGCTCAGTTGAAAACTTGTGATTAAAATAATGATAGTACGGAGATAGATAAGCAACAATTATTCTATAAAGAAGGGATTAAAAGGCGGAGAAAAGGGCATCAAATACGAGATTTCATAGTCGCTTTTGAACCATGACAATATAGAAAAGGGTGCGTTGAGTATCTCTTTCACACGTGTGACAACAGTACTCTACTCATTTGGCTCTTACATAGGTAGAATATTGTACGGTAGAATAATGTAACCATTTTTACAATGATCGTTGAAACAGATTTGATTTAAGTCTTCCATTTCAGATCAGGAATGGAGACCAGTCCCAGAAGCTTGTCGAAGCAGAGTGCTTCATGGAGATGAGAGCGACTCATTTCAATTAGAGCCAAGTGGAGATCAGAGCGTTGGTGGTGAAAAATAGAGACTATGTTTTGGATTTATTAAAATTAATTAAATAGTTTTTTTTTCTATTGCACTGCGTGCTCAAAGTGAGAGGAAAGAAACCGAGAGAGATCTTGGTCATTGCTGACCTTTGAAGTGTTATCATTTGAACTTAAAGGATTGCTACATGTATATTTTTGAATTTTACGAATAACTATTATAACCTTAATAAAAATTGAAATTGTCTTGCGAACATTTAAAGCTCTGTAGACAACCAGTTTGCGACGGGCACTTGTCTAGAGCACCTTAAGGTATCACTCAAAAACGATGGAAGAATAGGGCTTAGTACAAGTGAACGAATAGCTTCGAATATAATTAGTTCCGCTCAACATTAGAACGTAATCAAGTTTAATTATTTATTCATAAATGATATATTGGCATAGCATTCAACTGTGAAATTTTCCTTATTTACTAACTTTTAATATTTTATCGATTATTCTATGAACAATTTTTAATGCATAATACGTTGCATTATGCGTCGATTTTTAATTCACGTTAATTAATATCTTATCTAATGTGTATAATTTAAATCTAAAATTTTCCTATTTTATATCCACATTTACGAATTAGCTTTTTATCGTAGTAAATGCGTTGTCTTTTTTAACCGAATTATTTTTCTTTCTTGATTTGTTTCTACAGTGTTAAAACTGATGTATGTTATTGACAACACTGTGATACACTATATTGTTAATGCTGTTTTTATATAAGGGTATTTCACAGCAGATTCAACAAAAAGATTTTGTTTTTAAAGAAAATCATTTTTTATTTTTTTTTTTATTTTTGTTTGAGTAGATGTATCAAATATCTCTTTCGTCAATTTATTGCAGTAACATTGTGCACATTTATTCATCGGTAATATTTTCTAATGAAAACTTATAATCTGTTTCCAGTCCTTATATTAACATAATTTAATCCCAATGTCTCTCGAAGATATTAAATCTTCCATATATATTATTTGAACGACCTGGATTAAAACCGCTGAGTTTAAATTTCTTATATTCCTTACAACGTTTGTATTCTGTATCCTTCCATTCTGATTCAAGCACTGCTACTGAAGAGTGAACTCCTCCCGATCCAAACCGGTGTAAACAGCACAATAGTGTATGCCCATATATTCTGTAAACATGTCAAAATTCATCAAAGAACTGAAATTTAGAAAATATTTATTAATTGATATTTAATATCAGTTTTTAAAATTTAAGTAAAATCGAAGGTATTTAAATTTTAAAATATATAGATATATACATTTTTATACATAATTATACCTAATCACACACCCACCAACATATGTGTGTGTGTTTGTGTGTGTGTGTGCGTGTCAGTGTGTCTATGCATGTACTAATAGAATACACATCTCAGCACGGGTATAAACAATAAATATAGCCTTAGTTTTAAATTTGATTTTTTTAGAATATCATTGTAGCAGTGGCCCTAAATATTAAAGTTATGAAAAAATAATGTGCCCATGTTACTATCCCTGTTTCATAGAATACATATTCAATGATAAGTGCCGTATAAAACATATTACATAATATAACTCTCAATTTTATGTAGAGTGATTTTTTTCTATTAAATACCTTGCATCTACATATCTCAATTCGGTGTTTGTCTTTCCCTCCCTGTTCTGTATACCACTGCCCAACTCATATCTCTTGTTTTAATGAGATAATAATGTAAGGCATTCACCTAAACTTTCAGTTTTTAAGTTAAGACTAAGCGCAAAATCGAGTTTTTCCACACTCATTTTATCAAAAATATAATGAAATGTATTCCCTGGCCATGCTGAGCTTCTAATCCTCCACACCTGATAATTTAATGAAACCTATATTCATATTACTTTATTCCCAAACAACGCCGAGCTTCATGTCTACTACTTTTCTATCAAGCATATACAATACTGAAAATGAACTACTGCATTATTGTACATGCATGTTCTATATAGGATATTGAACACTGATTCAATACTCAATACAATGGTCTAACAAAATACAATGAAAATATTTCTTCTGAGCAATGCGGCGTTTAAAAACAACTGCTCTATTTATGCTGTATCAAGGATATTGATGACTACTTGGTAACGCCAAGTAAACACACTGGCTCTATCTATGATATTGAACACTTTATCTTATACCACTTACCAAAAATAATAGTTCTTTTTCGCGGGCAACGCTGCATTTAAACCCAGCTGTTTTACCTAAGACAGTGAGAATTTTTGGATTCCTATGTAATACTTACAAAATTAAAACAGTAGGCGTAGATTTATTGCTCCAGTTTAGAGCGATTCGCAAACTATCGACATAATATTAAGGATGCTTCCAGAGCACAACAAAACCCACATTAACGGAGTTTTTTATTGTTCAGATAGAAGATTAAGAAACATTAACTCCATTTGAAATACAATACCGAGCGGAAGAAATCCATTGAAACTATATTGTTTTCTTTCCAAATTATGACTGGAATACTTGACCCCTAACGACATCTACTGGATTACGTCATTCAAGATACATTTAAAGATCTATCCCTGCGTCTTTTATGTTTCCGAGTTAATTTTATATAACAATACATATTCTGCGTTGATTTTCTACACACAACGTACATGCACATGGACATTGAGAAAAGTATATACAAAAATATCAGTAAAGGGCCGAAACAATTGTACGATTGTATCGTAAATAAAAGTGACCCTTTTAGAAAAGATCACACATAAAAATGAGTGTATATTCATAGGAAAGCCGTATATTGTAAAAGTATTTATAACTGTTGAATTGCAACATCGAGCTATCTAAATGAATGTGGTGTTATTAATATTGATTTGAATACAAAATTGAAAGATATTATTTCAATCGTATAACATACACACACACGCACACACACGCATGCACACACACACATATTTATATATAGTGAGCGCTGCTGTTCGGGTTGCATCATTAACATTGCTTAAACAAAAAAGTATTCGTACAATATCAAGATCGTGAAGATTTTTAAAGTGAAGAAAGAGCTAGTCGTTGTTGGGAGTTGATATCAGAGTTTTTTTTTCTTCAATCAGGCTGCGTTAACAAAGTCTGAAAGTAAGCCACTTTTGTATATCTAGTCATCTTTCTGAAGGAGTATTTACAACCCTTTCTGCAATCAAGCCTATTTTGTGCAAATAAATTTCAGTCTATGTCTGACATATTCACCGAGTTTAAATGAGGTATGCCCCACAGTTTTTCACACTTCAATAATAAACATACTAGAATACAACGTTCAAAATTGTAAACAATTCTTATATGCCCCTTCTTTACACGACAATCATGACGCTCTTCACTTCTGAAAAAGCCAGAAGAATGTTTAAATTGAAATAAAACTCTACAAATAAAAATATGGCTCAATTGCAGTTGATAAAGCCCTTTTCCCCTGCACATTCTATATTTATCTGCAAATTTTAGTCAGTCTTCGCCATACAGATTCCCGACGTCAACAAGTCGCATCTAAAGAAAATCGGAGATTACATCGACCGAAACGTTGTTTGAATAACATTCAATATTTGAATAGTAGTTCGAAAAATCTAAATAATACAAACAGTATACACTTAATTTACGATATAATATATCACCTATTTTTTATCGCTATCTTTTCTTTTCGTAAACTTTTCTTCGGTTTCTTTCGTGGTCTGCTCCAGATATACAGTAATAAAATTAGGCTGAAAAATATCTTTTCAATTATAAGGTAAAGCTCTGGTCCGTTGGAAAAAAACTATAGGGGTAATATATATATATATATATATATATATATATATATATATATATATATATATATATATATATACTTTCTATTTCTTAAAACGTATTTACATAAAATAAAAGCTCAATAAATTAATATTTGGTACTCGAATGCGATTGTGACGGGTAATTTAAAGACTGTGACGAAACTCGAAAACATAAAAAGGTAAATCAATTTGAAGCACCTGTTAAAACAGCTGTGAGAATTACGTCACCGATCGAGAAAAAAGAAGGAAAGAGAAAGAGGCAGGGAAAAGAGAGAAGAGAGGCAGAGCTGTAGGCTGAGAGTAGACTGTATCTGTAAGCGTGTAACAAGGGAATGTTACCAATCTACTACAAATAAATTGTAAGCTTAAAAAGAGACTTTTTTGTTTCAACTTCTCATTTTTGCTGAAATACCTTTCACATTTGAAAACTAGTAAAAAATAATTATTACATTACATATACCGATTTCTTGCTCTTACATCATCTTATACACGAAATTTAATCTATAAACTTGATTAAAAACACTTGCAGCTACTACCTTTAACATGCGATTCTCCTAAACATGCACCGACAATGACTTCAGCTCTCTCAACACTATTGTTTAAGGTGAAGTCAATGAAGCGCAGGAAGATACTGTTTTGTACGATATTACCGTTTATACATCGAACAGAAAGAGCTACCTTAAAGTGAAGTTGGCAGTGAAAAATATACTATCAATGTCCCTGCGACAACGTTGGGCACGCCTTTAGACCTTCCTCCTATTTTGAACAAACACAAACTCCACAGTTGTTTCCATAGAATAATTGACTTTAAAGACTGGCCTATCAAGAGCAAAACGTTCCGAGCTAGTGCGAGTTTACGAGGCAGCACTTGACAAGGTATTTGGTAATAAAGCACAACACTTAATCTGCAATAGGCTGCATAGAAGCATGCTGCAGGAGATATGCCGGTGATGGCGAAACATCGAGCTCAGAATGTAACCACTCCAAATTTGATTCCATCACCCAGAAAAAAGATTGCCTTTATAAGATGAGGCTCTAACCTCTTGATATTTTATTTAGGTTATGCTCACAATGATTTTTTATTTCTTTTCCACCTACCACAGTGTAACTTTGATGTAGAGGGTACTATTTCGGGTATAATTTGCAGGGATACGATGTAGGGAGTTGAATAGCAAGGTGTCTATTTACATAACACTCGAATTACTGCCTGTCACTACTGTTAGGGAAGCGGTGACCCGGGAAGGGATTTCAACGTCTAGGAGTCTGAAGGAAGAAACTATTAGAGTAGAAGGCTTTTCAGAATCGAGAGATTTCTACTGTGAAGGTGTGGGATTTTGCTGCTTCTAGGGTTTGTCGGGGGTATTTACGTCGATGAGGTGCAAGGACTTGCAGTTAGTCGGAGATCTTCCATTAAAATACTTGTAAAACAGGCAGAGGGATGCAACATTTTGTCTACGGGGCAGAGATTGGAGTCTGGTTGGTTATTAAGTTGGCGATTCTAGAAGTGTGCCAACGCAAATATAGCAACAATTCTTCACACATAAACGGATGGTGGACTTTTAAAAGTACAAAATACTTTCAGGCGTAAATAACTTTATATTACTGTAGGCAGAGATAACATTCGTCGCAGAAGCCTTAGCAATATCCTCAATCTGCTCCAATTCATGTTCTCTGTGAACGTTAAGCTGAGGGTTTGAACAAAGAGCTTACAGGTAGTGTATCAGTAGCCATGTTGATCAGTTGGTAAAAAGGTTTCTTGTAATTATTAAAAGAAAGAAGCTTAATCTTGACAGCATTGAATGTTACCATCCATTTATGACCTTATTACAGTACAGACTGGAGGTCTTCCTCTGAGATTTCAGCCATTGCCTGAGATATGTGTTCATTCGTTTTTCTCTCGTGTTAGTTATAGAGCGTGGTGTCATCGGCAAATATACCCATCTCGGAAACAATTTAATCAGGGATGTCATTTGTGAATGAAAAGAATAATAAAGATCCAATCCTCGACACTTGACGGGCACCGGCATTTATATAATGTTCCTTGCAACCATCAAGGACAACCTGGATTTTTCTCTTATTTAAGAAGGATTGAAGGTGTTAAGTATTCATCCAGTAATACCATATGAATTAATTTTCTTGAGAAGACAATCGTGCCATACCCTGTCAATGACTTTAAATATTGCCTTAGCCTCTCCTGCTTTATCCAATACATGGTATATACTCTCAGAGATTACAGTTGGATATTTGCAGTAGAATGGGCCTGCCTAAATCCATACCATTAGTCGGAAAGAAGTTACATATCTATGAGATGGTGGACTATTGCTTGATTATTTAAGGACTCAAAAGTTTGGTCAAAAGTGGGAGGAAGCTAATGTGGCAATAATTTAGTGGGTCAGTTCATTCGCCAGAATTCTTGTAAATAGGTACAACAGAAGCAGTTTCTATCAGGCAGGTCAGGAAGATTCAATAAGACATTTGTTGAAAAGTTTTGTGAGAACTGGAGCAACCGTAGCGGAACATGTTTTCAATGGTATACCCAGGATGAGATCAGGTCCACGTGCCTTTAAGGTGTCTAGGGTTTTTTTAATTTCAGAGTGTGATTTCTGTCCGCAAAGGAAAATATGCCTTCTCGATTGCCAAGCAAACAACCTCAAGGTTGTTGAATAGTAGGAGTATTGTTTATTGCCCATGATTAACTATACTGTTTTAAATCTTCTAGATATCACAAGTTCCTAATTTCTGCACCTCAATGAGTTTTCTAGTGGTTTCGCTATATCTTCCCTTAACTGCGGCTATTTTGCTCTTACAATTATTTGTAACTTATATAAACTTTTCTCTTTTGTACTTGACTTATGCTGGGTAAATCGGCGGTATACATGCTGACTTTGAGCTATGGCAGCTGCTCACGTAGAAGTGATCCATTGTGGAGAGTGAGGTTTTCATATATAAACATTTAATTGCCGCTTTGAAACTTTCACGTGTTTCATTTGCATTTTTTCATACAGGAAAAGGAAATATATATATTTTTTTACATAGGCATCACCACTTATCAAGGCCAAGAGGCCATTCGAGGATAAGGGTTAAAGAGTTTTACAGTAGAAATTGGACAATATAGTAAACGTTAGTAATGGAGATTCGGTAAATTTTGTTAACTTATATAGAACGGCTCATCAAAAACTTGTTTACGTTAGACTTGAATACAACCATATTGTAGTCACCTGGAAAGCAGAAAAACGGAAGACAATTCCATAGGCGCGCAGTTCTAAGAAAGAAGCTTTGCTCATGGAATCTACGCTTAAGTTTAGGCACAGATAAAGAGTGGGGGAAACTAGTGATCGTGTTTTCTGCTATTCGGGTGTTTCTTATGGAAGTTTGGCGAGGGGAGATCATAGAATGGAGCTCAGCCGAGCACCTGCCATGAAAATAACGATAAAGTAGAGAAAACTCGCAACATCTCTTCTGTGAGAAAGAGGTTTCATGGAAGAGAAAAGGACATCCCCCACAAGGTTACGAAGTCTATTTTGAACTCTATTAAGGCAGGATAAGTCATTTCTAGCAGCTCCTGCTCAGATGTGGCAACAATACTCCATGCTTGAACGTACCTGGCTCTTATATAGATAGAGAATTGCATCAGCAGTGAGATATCTACTGGATCGATAGAAGGATCCCACCATTTTTCCAGCGGCCTTGGCAACGGATTTAATGTATGTGTTCCATTTAAGATCAGGAGTAACAGTCAAACCCAGAAGCATGTCAAAACATGAGGCCTCCTCAAGACGAGAGCCATTCATTTCAATTGATTCCAGATGGGGATCAGAGCGTTGATGATGCAAAGATAAACGCTTGGTTTTAGATGTATTAAAAGTAACAAGCCACCTCTTTCCCCATTGTACCACTTGCTCAAGATCAGAGGAGAGAGAATCAGAAAGAACTTGGTCGTTTACGGTCTTAGATGTGCTACCATAGATGGTAGTGTAATCAGCATAGATGTCTACGAATGATGTAAGGATGTGATTTGGAAGATCATTAATATAGATAATAAGAGAGTAGGGCCCAGGATGGACCCCTGAGGGACTCCAGCATTAATACTAAGAGTTTCTGATTTCTGCCCATCAACCACTATTCTTATAAACCTATCAGAGAGAAATGATTTAATAATTGAGAAGTCATTTCCAGTTATACCGTAGCTGAAGATCTTGTGAAGTAAACCTTTATGCCATACTCTATCAAAGGCCTTAGATATGTCAAGAGCAATAGAAAGGTAGCCTCCGTTGAGAGATTCGCTAATCCTATGAGATATAACTGTAAGCACATCTGCTGTAGATCTAGCAGAACGGAAACCATATTGCGTGTCATTAAGAAAGTTATTTTTGCTGAGATGGTTGATTACTTCTCTATTTAACACAGATTCCAGCAACTTACTCATGACGCACAGGAGACTTATTGGCCTGTGCTGTGAGGGAGATGACCGATCGCCTGAATTCTTAAATACGGAGCATACTGATGAGATTTTCCAGGGTGACGGGAAGCAATTCTCCTTAAGGCAACGTTTAAACAGTTTTGTAAGGATGGGCCCTAGTTCTGGTTGAAGTCTTGAATACTATAATTGGAATACCGTCAGAGCCGGTTGCTGTACTGGAATCAAGGTTTTTGATTAGCTTGGCAATATTACGTACATATATATGCATATCACATAGCATGTTTTCTGATACAGGAGGAAATATTAGAAGTTGGCAGCCTTTGTCGCAAACGTTAGAATTAGCTGCAAAGTTCTTGGCAAAGAGTTTGACTTTGTCTGATGTTAACGAGATTACTTCAGGTCCATTTATGATAGTTGGGATAGAGCACACGCTTCGGTTCAGGATTCTGTTTGCTATTTGCCAAAACTGGTGGAAACCAAGCTGCTGCTCAGCTACTTTGGACTTGACGAACTGAGCATACAACTCTCTTGCGTTCTTTATTACTTTCTTACAGTGGTTGCTGGCAGTTCTGAAAGCAGCTTTAGTCTTAGTACATCTATTACGTTGGAAGCAATGGAAAAAGTGATTTCTATGCACAATGGCAGCGGCACATTCCGGAGAGAACCACGGCTGGCTATTAGGTTTTTGCTGGAATTTTTTCGAGGGTATGAAACGGTCTATATCTACAATTAACCATTCTGTCAGGTCTGATACTATAGAGGACACACCCTTTTTAAACATGGAACGCAGAGGTAGATCTGATATAAATGTGCGGAAGCAATCCCAGTTAGCCATAGAGTATGGATATACTGTACGATGGAGAGGTACATCTGGGGACTTATTGCATTTCATTTTTATCTTAACTGATACAACTGAGTGGTCGGAAGATCCGAGTGGAGAAAGAACAGAAGCTGAACACAGTTCAGGGCAAGTTGTGAGAAAGAGCTCTAAGAGACTTGCATACTGGCCGTTAGAATCGGGAACACGGGTGGGTTCCTGAACAGTGTGAGTTGGGTCATAAGCAATGGAGAAATCATAACAGAACCTCTCCTCATCATCGGTCTTGTTTGAGTGAGTTAACCTTATCACATTGTGAACATTGAAGTCTCCACAGATATGAATATTAGCTGAAGGATAAGCAGATAGAGAGTAGTCAATTTTCTCAGATATGCTTTTAAAGATAATAACTCCGCTGTTGTGGGGGCGATAGAGAGCAAATATAAATGCAGTAATTTGAGCTAGTGCCAGTCGGAAGTATATATAGGGTGTTAGGATCTTCTCTGGAGATGTCCCTACCACATGGAAAGCCATCTTTTATATAGGCACATATTCCATGCCCATGGCGACTTGGGGCTCAGATTTGGAAGTTAAATCAGAGTATCCTTTAATTACGAACTCATCTAAGGAAATGTTCTGTCCAATGCCAGTTTCACTTAGAAATAATATGTCTGGTTTAGTCTCCTGTAATTGGGTTTCAACCTCTGGAAGCTTAGAACGTAAACCCCTGATGTTAGAGAAGGAGACCTGGTAGTGGGGGGGTCTATGTTAGAAGTTGGAGATCCAGGTTTAATCGTGTGCTTTTTATTGAGACTTTTCATGATGGTGTTTTGGGATTTGTGGACTAAGTCAACAGACATGCCTGAAGCAGGACAGAGAGGGAAAGTAAGAGAGAAATAGAAATGAAGAATTTTTTGTAGCACATGAAAAGGTAAAAATTACCCACTAATATGGCATGAAGAGGTCCCAACAGAAGCTACTGCATGGTCCAGTATCCATTCACCAAATGGCAATACAGCAGCCCCAGTACTTGCAGCTGCTAATAGGACAGCCTTCTTAGTGATTAATCCAAGGTTCGGGTCCCTGACTATCAGACGGATAACGTCAGCCTAGATAAAACGTTTACCTCCAGCACCCTTACTAGTGACATGGCTACAAGGATAGACAAAGAAATAGAAAATTTCTGACATCCCTGGCGGCTGTTCACGCAAAAATACTGCCAACCTAGAAAACAGCTTTTTCTTCTCCCTTTGTCAGAAAAATCACTCATTAAAAATGAGGACTGAGGGACAAATAAAGAGAAGCAAGAGTAGCGGGAGTTGCCGATAACGCATCCACAATGCGTTTTCTACTCTCCATTAAAAAAATTAAGTATTGTACTTAGTAAAAGTCCAACTGACGTGTTTAAGAGGGGTTGAAGTGAAAGATTCCTCTCTCACCAATTGAAAATGAAAACAATTGCAAAATCTGTTATGCTATCAACCTGGAAAATAAAAACATTTATAGACAAGAAAAATCTATGGTAAAAAAAATAAAAATAAATAAATAAAAATAGAATAAAACAAAAATATATTTTCGAAAGGAACTTGCCAGATAGATTCGGTACATCTTTCCACGAGAAAACCATTTACACAATTAATAAATCAATGAAATAAAAATAAAGATTAAAAACTGAAATAAATATAATATTGGCACTTGCATCTAGAAAAGAAATTACAAAATTCATAACTTAACTGCTATAGAAATACGTCCTTCGCGGCTGCAAATAGGAATTGATTTTGCTTGAAATGAAAATGCAGCGTTTTCATTTTTGAAAAGAAAACGGTCACCACGTGACATAGTTCGCTACTTAGACAAGCATGTACTTTTATAAGTAGTAAGAAACCAGTATTTTCAGATCTATTTATGCTCTATTGCAAATGAAACTTGCTAGATAGATTCGGTACATCTTTCATATATATAATATAAATATATAAATATATTTCTCTATGAAAAATCTCTGATGTGATTATTGATGGTTTCCAAGTCAACTTTCTTGTAATACCTATTCAACTTAAGGCGAGAGTTTACGATACTATCTATCACTATCACAACATGATCAGCATTCCCTAATGATCATTTGTTACACAACTCTCGGGAAATGTGGTCAAGAATAAATCTAGAAGTAGGGCTTGCTGATCCTGACGCCCTTGGAGACGGATTGGGAACGTTACTGTTTGTGTCAGGGAATGGGAGTTAGAAAACTTATGTGTGATGCTACCAGCTGTGTCTGTGGTACTTGAGAAACAAAGCCATTACTGTGATGGACATTAAAGTTATCAAATACATGCACTTGGGGGCTAGTGTCTAGAGAGAGGGTTGCATTTATGCTACCTGAGTTGAGAGAGTACGGTGGAGAAAAGATGTCTGTTTAAGTCCTTGCAGCAAAGCATGAGCTAACAAGGCATATAAAGGTGATTAGGGGGAATGAAGAAGTGTAAGTTAGTTTCACTTAGTGCTAAGATATCCCGGAAATTTGCTAGGAGAATTACTCTACACCGTCTAAGTTAATTTAGTCTATAGATATTTTCGAATGCGAGCCTTAATGGAAGAGGCGAATTGATGCTGTTCGAGTGTACGTCTGGTTTGATCGTTTTTTATTGAGCTGTCATTTCATTTAATAGTTTCATTGAGAGATGCTGGAGAAAGCGGATGTACGAAGGGTGTGCAATAAGTAATGTCCCTGATCCACTTCCAGTTGTCTGATCTAGCTGAAATTTTGCATGTGCAATGATTTATATCTCTACGGGTTATATGGCAAATTACAGCTCTGAACTAATTGTGGTTTCTGTTTTACAGGTATTTGAACTGAGTCAGGTGTGAAATAGAGCCTGTTGACTGTCGAGCAGTGATCCGGTTTTTGTATTTGAAAGGACGCACACCACAAGAGACTTTTGATGAAATGAAAGTAAAATGATGGTGCTAATGCCTCATCATATGACCTTGTAAAACGCTGGCATCGTGAATTCAAACATGGCCAGAAGTCTCTGGAAACAGCTCCCAGACATGGTTGGCCCCCTTTTGCTATTGATGAGGCATCTGTCCGTCAAGTTGAGGCTACCATTTTGGAAGATCGGCGCATTACTATTCGTCAAATAGCCCAAGATGTCAAGATTAGTACATGGTCTGTGGAAAGTATCATCCATGACCATTTGCATATGCATAAGGTGTCTGCCAGATGGATTCCCAGATTGCACACAGCATTCCAGAAGGGAAAACATGTCGAGTGCTCGAGGATGGATTTGGAGATGTGCCAAGAAGATGAGTCAAAGTTTTTCAAAAGACTGATTACACAGGATGAAACTTGGGTCCATCACTGTGATCCAAAGACCAAAGCCCAGTCAATGCAGTGGAAGCAATTAGACTCACCACCTCCAAAGAAGGCAAGGGTGCAGCCCTCCGCTAGCAAGGTCATGCTCACAATCTGCTGGGACCAGGACGGAGTAATGATGACAAATTTCCTGGCTAAGGGTACCACAATTACAGGAGCCTATTATACTTCACTTTTGAGGAAATTAAGTGAAGCTATCAAAATCGAGAGGCGGGGCAACATCAGCAAAGATACCCTCCTCCTGCAGGACAACGCTCCGGTCCACAACTTACATGTCGCCAGATCAGAAGCACGGGCGTGTTGTTATGCAATCCCTCTCCATCTTCCCTAATCTCCTGACCTTGCACCCTCTGACGTTCACCTCTTCCCAGCCATGAAGTTGTTTTTGAAAGGAAAGCGTTTCCCGGATGATGCAGCCTTGATTTCTGAAGTCACGTCGTGGTTGGAGGACCAACCTGGGGTGTTCTACAAAAACGGTCTCCAGAGCTGCATCAAACGATGGGAGAAATGCATAACTCTGGGTGGTTCCTATGTAAAGAAAGACTAATAACTGTGCTAAGTTTCGTTGCTCTACTGCTATGGAAAGTGGGTCAGGGGCATTACTTATTACACGCCCCTCGTATATAGCTTCAATAAGTAGACCATCTTCGTCTACATGAAGGTGGCCTCGGGAAGCTCCATCACAGATGAGTGCAGGGTTCCTCTCTATGCACGGCATAGCACTATAAACATTCCGATATGGTACAACTAATGATAGCACAGCCGCTGTAAGCCTACAAAAATGTTATCACTCCTGTCTGGCAGTTGGAATACAGCAACCAGACTGTCAAACCGGTCTGCTCAAACCTTTCAGACAATAGTGTCCCAGGCAAATCACATGAGCATTTATGAAACACAAGCACCTCCAAGATGTCCAGTTTAAGGGGAAAAGAATAGGGCAGAATTGATGGACGGCGTTCATTGTCCTAGTTAGGAAACATGGTCAAGCACTAGGTGTCTCTAATGAGTCCCTGTGATCGCAACTCTGCTTCTGGCTAATAGACAAGCAAGGGTATGGAAGCCGAGCGATAGGCGGAGACTATTTACTCCTTAATCAGTTTAGGGATGAAAATTGATAATTTGTTTAAGTCGCCAGTTCTAGGGAGGTTGCCGACTATAACTGCCGAGGCCTCCCTCCCTTGTTTGTGTTTGTCTGGAACCAAGGCATATGAGGTCAGTAGAACAGGTTTACAAGAGTTTTTCTTCTCTTAAATGGATGACCTTTCGAGATCTACCAATCCATCAGCATGGAGAGAGGTAGCCTCGCGCCTGGATTAAAAGTATTTAGTTCCACGCATCTGCATGAGTAGATAGGATTAATTGAGTTAGTACTAATAGCAATTATTTTATAATAGTTACATTCCTCAGCAAAATAAAATTAATATTAGATTGGAATATGTACTTACCCACACGTTTCGGGTGGAATAGCAGAGAGGGAAACATGGGCATGGGGTATGAATTTAAGGTTGATATCTATTCGAGTTAAACGAGGAATAAATGTGATTTATGGATTAATAAATACATAAGAATAATAACAGTATAAAGAGTTGAAGTATTGATTAAAACGAACTTAGAACATCAGATTTCGGTTTTTATACAAAAAAAAACATATACCACTTCTTAATTTAGCCTATCTAAGGGAAAGAAAGATGTAAAAAGTATTTACTTAATATAGGTAATTTTAAAGTGTATGTATAAACTATGGCTAATAATTATTTATTCAGTATAGATATAATATAAAGTATAGGTATAAATTATAGCTAATGCATATATAGATAATAGCTATAGATGTCTAGTATCTACTTTTAAAATTATTGTCTTATCTAAAATGAAAAAGTCCTAGAAGATAAACTCCTTCCTATGATATGTAAAAAGTACGAGGTTTGTAATTTTATAACAGCATGAAGAGAAGCGCAATTGGTTTTTGCCTACTTGGAACAGAAGAGATGATTTAAACTACGATTACAAGAATAAAGTATTAATATAAATTAATATATACAAGAATTAGGGTAAGATTTAGGTGAATAATGATTTCGCTTAATGTTTATCATGCGAAACAAAAATATGCAATCGTCCTTTAAACTCTACATTTAGAAAGAAATGTTTTGCTACTTTGAATGAGGGACTTTAGCATCAGAAATAAAGAATGATATGCATACGGCCAGTGTAGACCTTATATTAAAAATAAATTTTGTAAAAAACGAAAGATAATTTTGAAAGCTTCAGAAAGAGTGAAAATAGAATGTTATCAGAAAATTAAAGGCAGGAAAACAATATTTTATGAAAATAAGCAAAAACGTTACAATACTTAACATACAAGTGAGAGATTGTAAAATACAGAGGCCTGTCTTTTACGAATGTTTCGACTTCATGTTGCATTCAGTATTATGTTGCGCGGTCCAATGAATTCTCCATTGTCTTTACTTTAGGGGCAGTACTTAAGCGCTCAGCAGCGGGTAGCTCTTTCAGTGGAAATGATTTATCTTTAATTAGATTGTATACCCATACATAAACTGTTGATAAATTATATAAAAATAATGTTAAATATGTTGATAAATTATATAAAAGATAATGTTAAATCTGGAATAATGATTCTAAATATAATGATAAGTATGGTTATACAATGATTTTAAACATATATATATATATATATATATATATATATATATGTGTGTGTGTATATATATATGTGTGTGTGTATATATATGTATATGTATATATATATATATATATATATATATATATATACCACAAGGCATCCCGTCCGACGATGACTAATATATATATATATATATATATATATATATATATATATATATATATATATATATATATATATATATATATATATATATTGTGACATAATCCTTAATTTGGATTATGTGTTTAAAGAAAATTTTAACATTAAATTTTTAGGCAAACGAAAAATGTATCGTTTTTTTTGTTTGTTTTTTTTCTTTTATTTTTGTCGCCGAGGCAAAATGAACATGGAAGAAAAAGACAGAGTATAGAAGAAAGAGGAAGTATAGGAGAAAGAGAGAATATAGAAGATAGAGGTGAGAAAGACGTTCAGCAGACAAGCTAGCGAGTTGGCAGGTAACCCGGTCAGTGACACGCTTTCTGACATCTACTAGTTACTAAGCGAACCAAGAAAAAAGAAGAGAGTAAGAAGAGTATTAAGAAGAGAGAGACAGAGAAGGAAAGAGGCATTTTGATTCAAAACTCTACCGCCGTGCCGCCGAACCGGACGGACGTGAAAGATTCCTCTCCCGTTAAAACGAAACGAAAGGAGATAATGCTGGGGAGAAACTCCATCTTAACAGCGAAAGAAAGGACATAATGCCGACCGTAAAATGGCGAGGAAGACGGCGCACCAAAAGATATACAGCGAAGAATAGCGGAAACAGTGGATGAATAATACATAAGGAGTATCTCATTTTATGAACGGTCGTCCGAAATGAATAAAACGGGGTTAAACTCCACGTAGAAACGAAAGAAAAAAGTAAAGAATTGAAGTTCTTTCTCCACATACTCCTCCCTCGTGTATTGAATTAGCGGGTGCTGTATTTTGCCATATTTTTTGTTATTGTTTAAGGATACATTTTTGTCGGCTTTCCCTTTTTTTTCGATATTAGAGTAAGATACCCCTTCCCCATCTTTTAATTTTTTTTTTCATTTTATTTAATTTCATCCCCTCCCTACCGTAGTTTATTTTTTGTAATAAAATTTAACTTTGAAAGTTACTATTGTCTGTCGTGTCTTCGTTACTTTCATCCGTTGTTCGTTCGTCTATTGTACATTTTCCGGGTTTCGAAATTTTCCCTGTTCTTTCTGTTTTAGTAAGATGTATCGAACCCAGGGGGCACTTCGTTTCATTGTTTATTTGTATTTCATAAATGTCTTTTTATTATTTTTTGTTTGTATTCGTAATATATATATATATATATATATATATATATATATAATAAATTCCACAGCCAAACAACGTCGCAGCCCACAAGAGCCATGACAGTCAAAGAACCGGAAGTCCAAGACTCGAGTTTCGCCCTCATTTGGGCTCGTCAGTTAGACACATCCGGACTCAGGATTCGAACCCCGAGCCTCTTGCATGCAAGGCAAGCACTCTACCAACTGAGCAAACGCCCTGCACACAAGAATTTCAATTAACCAACACAGATCAAGCAAACTGCGCCGAAATCCGACTGTGAAATGAACCTACTACGTCTCAACAAGGGACGCGGTCATCCAACCAGCTAATAACCCCAAGCTGATGTCTCACTAGTAGGAGTTTTAACTCGAAAGGACGATGCCATCCAGCAATACTAACCAAGCGAGCAACTTATGATAGGATTTTCAGAATGTGAGAGAATGTATATAATAAATTCCACAGCCAAACAATGTCGCAGCCCACAAGAGCCATGGCAGTCAAAAATATATATATAAAGAGAATAATGAAAATAGTATTCCCACGAAATAGAGAAATAAAAAGGAACAAACCAAGTTATGTGTTCATCAACGATTCGTCTTTATTTAGGAAGTCTCGAAATAAAGACGAAACGTTGATGAACACATAACTTGGTTTGTTCCTTTTTATTTCTCTCTCTGTCTCTTACTATATATATATATATATATATATATATATATATATCTTAGACACTTGCTGTCACTCAGTCTCCAATGAACACCACTGAGGAATCACTGACAATGACTCGTGCGTAAGCCCTTAGTGTCTCAACTATAATATATCAAACTACAATTTGGTGTGATGTTGTTGGAGATGCTAACTGACCTCACTTCTAAAATGTCAAACCGATATATTCTTTTCTTCCTTCTCTTCTTCATTCTATTTACTCTATGGTCATCTTATCTCCTTCCCCAATCTAAATGACTTGATATTATCGCTCGCTTTCATGAATGTATCCACGTATGACAACAAGACTACAAATCTATGATTCGCCGATGTCTGACTTCTCACTAGGAATTTTCTTCTGCCATTTTTGCAGACATTCAAACGCTTACATTTATGTTATTTCGTTTATATAATCCCAACAGCAGCTTATACTAATATTACGTCGTTTATTTCTCATAGCTTTTGATACAGTATACATTACTCAGGAGGTCAGTATATATATATATATATATATATATATATATATATATATATATATATATATATATATGAGGAGTAAAACTAATTCCACCAACAGGATAGTTTTCACAGCTTTTATGTCTCTTTTTTTAATATTAAAATTAAGATATTAAACCATGTCTAGAATACTTATTCAAATTTTGATCATAGTAGAAAATGTTTAAAATGTAAAACGAATGCGAAAATGGTCTTAAAAGAAATTTAAAATCTTTAAGTTCTTCTGACATCGATTACAGCCGACACATACACACACACATTCACACACACAAACACACACATACATATATATGTATAAATGTGGGTGTGTCTCAGTGGTTAATCTTTGGATCTTTATAATTCTTGATATTAATAAATGACCTAATACAATTGTCTCCGATGTTTACCGACGACACCATACTATAACATACACGAGGGGAAAACAATTGAACACATATCCAAGGTAATGGCGGAAACTCTAGAGGAATACCTCCAATCTGTAGTGGAATGGGGGCATAAATGGATGCAATGCGTTCAAGACTAAGCTTCTTTCCTTTAATAATTACATGAAGCTTGTCATCTAAGCTTCAACCTCTGCCTCATCAACGAAATGCTGCACTCTTCTGCCTATTTTAGATGCTTCGACGAACTACAAATCCCTGTACCCACTTGACGTAAATTCTCCCGGCAAACTCGACAAGCAACTAAATCCAACCACAGTCATAGATCATACACAGTCATACACAGTAGAGACTTCTCGATGCCAGAAGGCATTCTACTCTGAGAGTTTCTTCCTTCGGACTGCTAGTATTCTGGAATTCTCTTCCGGGTTCCTGCTTTCATGACTGTACTGACATGCAAAAGTTTAAATGTAATGTAAAGAGACACCTTGTTGCTCAACTCCCTACAAAGTATCCTTACAAATTATGCCCCAGATTGTAGCCCTTAAAGTGGCACTATGCTTTGATGGAGTGAAAACGCAGTAAAATAGGTTTTTTGATATGACAGAGGCGCATTCGAAATGAATGTTTCCATTTATAGCACAATCTATCGATCTATCTATCCATATATATATATATATATATAAAGAGAGAGAGAGAGAGAGAGAAAGAAAGAGAGAGAGAAAGAGAAAGAGGGAGAGAAAAGGAGAGAAAGAGAGAGTATTTATATGCCTATTTTTATATATTCTAATTAACAAGATTCACTCCCAGATTAATTAACCAATCATTATGATTTCTGGGACACAACTGATACATGTATGAGTGATTAATGTGTGCTATATTTTGTTTAATATATGTGTATACAAAAGTGACATAAAAGTTTATATACTTTCGATTTATGTGAATCTTAACCATATGTGTGACGCATCAGTTAATTAATATATCCAAAATTTTAGTTTCATCTTAGTATTTTTAAGAATTTTACGTAGCACAACGTCTCATTTAAAAATGTAAATATTTCAAATTTGTACCACAGTCATTAAAGACCAGGTAAACAAGACTTACTGAATTTCAGTTTCTTGGTAAGTCTTTTTAAGCTTACGACTTAAATTTTATAATTTTTTTTATCAAAACTGGAATAAGGATTCGATAAAATTTTATTTTTTAACAAGTTGTTCAGCCCTGAGTGCACTAAGCTAGCTACCGAATTGACCCCGGATCAATGTGATAGATCAAACCTTTTTGTTGTCTTAAAACAGTTACAAACAACACTTTGAATTATCAACCTATTGTTGGTTTTTCTTGGATGTGAATAAACGCGGCACTCATTTAAAACACTGTTTTTCATTAGCAAAATAGTGAAAACAGTGCCCGAGGCTATTTTCAACTTATCTGCTATCCTACGCAACTACAGTCTACAAATACGTTTATGCCAAATGTGAGCGACTTGAATATTTAGCATTATTTATGTCTGAACGACTACGTTTACAGTCAGAATACAATTTCTCAACTGTTGCTTCTGAGTGAGCATATACTTAACAACAGATACCAAGCCTTTGCTTTGCTTGAATAGTATATTTTTATCAGAACTAAATGATTCATCAAGATATTTATTATTTGAAAATATGCAACAATAGCTTCACTTAAATAAATGAAATTTTTAAAAATAATGAACTGATCGAACTGAAGTTTAAACAAGTGCTATTTGAAGGTTAATACTTTATAAAAATAGTATGTACTTTCATTCGTGCTGTCAGCTATATGCCAGATTCAGACTTGAGTTTAGTTAGCAGGGTGAAACCTGAATATGCCCCTCGATAAATCATCTTTTATTTCCTTAAGGCATTTTCTGGCATTCTTTTTCCCTTTGCTTTAGTTGCAAAGATATATTTCGAAATTGTTTACACACAGGCTAGTAATCTGCTAACATCCCAAGCCTTAAACTGAAACTGTTTATAAAAGAAGAGATTTTCAGAATATATTTGTTCTGTTTCGAAGAGTACTATCATCGCAATGCACAAATCTGACCTTCTTACAAATCCTACAATGACAAGTGCAGCGATGCCCAGCAGGCAGCAGTATTTACATGATATTGACCGGAGATGACAAAGTTCGTGCATACAAAACATCATATTGAAATAACATATGGAACAACTTTTATTTTCTATTTCTCACCCACGCTTTCATATAGTCAAAAGGCATACGATGAATGCGTTAAATAGATAGTTCACAGTTTTTAGTTTCTACGCGAACTGATTCCTATAGAGCTGTCTTAAACATCATCCCATTATCAAAATTTGATGCTCAACTTGTTGTTCTCGGATACTTATAATCCTGAACAACTTAATTACTAATACGGCATGAAAAATGTTATATATATATATATATATATATATATATATATATATATATATATGATTGTTTTGTTTTGTTTTTTTAAAAGAAATCCAGCTGAGTGCTCAATTAAAAGGAAAATCCCAAATATAAGAGCGTATTTATATTTTGCGTTTTGTATGCAGAAAGTTTTTAGATGAGACAAGTCAAACCGGCGGTCCCAATGACTTGTCTCATCTAACAACTTTCTGTACACAAAATACAATATACAATATATATATATATATATATATATATATATATATATATATATATATATATATATATACGCTCGTGCGCTTCCACGCATAACCTCCCCCACTCACAAAAAACACGTGCTGGGCCTAGCCCCCCCCCCTTCCTGCTGGCCCTGATCTTACGTATATAATGCCAAGAACTCGTTACTGTAGTACAGCTTACGAGTTCAAATGATGTGAATGAAGCCAATTAAAGGTTAGTTCTGTCCAGCAACAAAGAAAGAAATGCCAACTTCTAATAAGGTTAAAAAATTATTATTATTATTATTATTATTATTATTATTATTATTATTATTATTATTATTATTATTATTATTATTATTATTATTCATATCTGATACGTAATCCCTTGTGTATCACATTACAAATCCACGAATTAACATGGGAGGAAAGAATATTTTCAAATATCGTCCTAAATTGGAAATGGAGCAATGAACTTATATTAAAATATTAATAAGTCTTTTAATGAAGAGTAGACAATGCACGCTTCTCCTTATTTTCCCTCTGTCCTCCAATTTCCAATGAGTGATTTTTTGATAAAGAGTGAAGAAAAAGCTGCTTTCCAAGTCGTGAACAGTAGCTTGACATGTTGGATATTTTCTGTTTCTATGTCTATTCTTGTGGCCATGTCACTAGTAAGGGTGCTGGAGGTGAACATTTTATCTGAGCTGACATTACTCGCCTGATAGTCAGGGACCCGAATCTTGGTTAAACCACTGTTCTATCAGCAGGTGCAAAGTACCGGGGCTGCTGTATTCCCATTTGATTAATGGATTCTTAACCAAGCAGTAGTTTCTGATAAGGCCTCTCGATGCCATACTAGTGGGTAATTGTTACGGCTTTACCTTATCATGTGCTACAAAAAATAATTCCTGTCTTTTCTCACTTATTTTCCCTCTCTGCCCTGCTCTAATCAAGTCTTTCGACCTGTTACACAAATCTCAAAAACTCAACATGAAATATCTCCAGAAAAAACACGAATAAACCTATTACCCCATCCTCCAATGTAGACCCCTATTATCATGTCTCCTTCTCCAACATCAGGGGAGCTACGTTCCAACCTTCCAGAGGTTAAAACACAATTACAGGAGGCGAAACTGGACATATTCTTCCTAAGTGAAACTGGCATAGGGCCGACCACTTCCCTAGATGAGTTCATAATTAAAGGGTACTCTAACTTAACATCTAAATCTGACCCCCAAGATCGCCATGGGCATGGAATATGTGCCTACATAAAAGATGGCTTTCCGTGTAATAGGGATATCTCCGGAGAAGACTCTAATTGACCTTATATGTTCTTCCGGGTTGCACTTGCTTACACCACCGCATTTATATTTGCCCTCTATCGTCCCAACAACAGCTGAGTTACTATATTTAAGAGTATATCTGAGAAAATTGACCACATCCTGTCTGTTCATCCTTCGGCTAACATTCATATTTGTGGTGACTTACATTGTGTACAATGTGGAATAGCTGACAACTCAAACAAACAGAAAATGATAGGAGGTTCTGTCATGATTTCGCCATTGCCAATGACCTCACTCAGATTGTTCACGAACCCAGCCGTGTGTCCGATACCACCGGTCAGTATGCAAGCCTTCAATACCTTTTTCTCACAACTTCCCCTGGGCAATGTTCATGTTCCGTTCTATCTCCTCTGGGATCTTCCGATCACTCGGTTGTATCAGTTAAGATAAAAATGAAATGTAATAAGTCTTCAGACGTACCTCTCCACCGTACAGTATATCGATACTCTATGACTGACTGAGATAGCTTTCTTACATTTATATCTGATCTACCTCTGCATTCCATGGTTAATTGTTGGCGTAGACCGATTCATACCATCCAAAAATTTCCAACAAAAACCCAACAGCCAGCCATGGTCCTCCCTAGAATGTGCTGCTTCTATCGCGCACACAAATCACTTTTTCCATAGCTACCAACGTAATAGATGGCGTGAGACTCAAGCTGCTTTCAGAACTGCCATCAACCACTATAAAAGAGGGCTATATGCTCAGTCCATTAAATCCAAAGTAGCTGAGCAGCGGCTTGGTTCCCACCAGTTTTGGCAAATAGCAAACAGAATCCTGAACAGAAGCATGCGTTCTATCCCAACCATCATCAATGGACCTGGGGTCATCTTGTCAGCATCAGACAAAGCCAAACTCTTTGCCAAGAACTTTGCAGCTAATTGTACCATATGCGACGAAGGCCATCAACTCCCCGTATTTCCTCCTATAACAGACAACACGCTATGCAACATACAAATATCTGTGCGTGAGGTCGCCAAGCTAATCAAGAACCTTGATTCCAGTAAAGCAACTGGCCATGACGGCATTCCAATTATAATGTTGAAAAAGCTCCAACTAGAACTGGCCCTCATACTTACAAAACTGTTTAAGGATAAGTGCTTCCCAACGCACTGGAAAACCTCATCAGTATGCCCCGTATTTAAGTATCCAGAGATAGGTCATCTCCCTCTCAGTATAGACTAATAAGTATCCTGTGTGCCATGAGTAAGTTGCTGGAATCCATATTAAATAAAGAAGTAGTCAACCACCTCAGCAGAAATAACCTCCTTAGTGACATGCAATATGGTTTCCGTTCTGCCAGATCTACAGCAGATGTGTTAACGGTTATATCTCATGGGATTAGCGAAACTCTCGACAAAGGTTTCCTTTTCAGGGCAATTGCTCGACATATCAAAGGCCTTCGATAAGGTATGGCATAAGGGCCTACTTCACAAGATTTCCAGCTACGGTATAACTGGAAAGTCATTCTCAGTTATTTAATCATTTCTCTCTGATAGACTCATAAGAGTTGTGATTGATGGACAGAAATCAGAGGCCCACAGTATAAATGCTGGAGTCCCCCAGGGGTCGATCCTGGGCCCAACTCTCTTCCTGATCTACATCAATGATCTCCCAAAACACATACTTAAATCATTCGTTGACATCTATGTTGATGACATGGATATCTATGGCAACACATCAAAGGCCGCAAATGACAAAGTTCTCTCTGATTCTCTCTCTCCTCTGATCTTGAGTGCGTGGTACAGTGAGGGAAGAGGTGGCTGGTTACTTTTAATGCATCTAAAACCAAGCTCCTATCTTTACATCATCAACGCTCTGATCGCCATCTGGTATCAATTGAAATGGATGACTCTCGTCTTGGGGAGTCTCCATGTTTTGACAAACTTCTGGGATTGACCTTTACTCCTGATCTGATATGGAATACGTACATCAAGTCTGTTGGCAAGGTCGTTGGAAAACTGGTGGGATCTTTCTACTGCTCCAGTACATATCTCACTGCTGATGCTAAAAACAGCTTTTCTGCATTGACAGAGTACAAAATAGACTTCGTAGCTTAGTGGAGGATGCCCTTTTCTCTTCGCTGCAACCTTTCTCTCACAGAAGAGACGTGTCTTTGTTGTATCGTTATTTCCATGAGAAGTGCACGTCTGAGCTCCAATCTTTGCCCCCTCGCTAATCTTTCACGAAAAACACCCGTCTAGCTGAAACCACTGTCAATAATGTTTCCCACTCGTTATCTGTGCCTTAATCAAAACGTAGATTCACTGAACAAAGCTTCTTTCTTAGAAGTGCACGCCTGTGGAACTCTGTTCCGTTTACCTGTTTTCCACCTGACTACAACTTGGATGACTTACAAGTTCAACATAACCGCCCCCTTAAGTAAGACACTTTATCAAATCTCCATTACTAACGATTACTACGATATTATCCCATTGATTACTGTACACACAATAACTCTTATCTCTGGGCTTTGATAAGTGGTGACTTCCATGTAGAAAACAAGAAAAACAAAAAGAAAAACTTCTCCCTGATCTCGAGATCACACAAATGACAATGCTGGGCAGGCCGCTTCCTATTGGTACTAAGCCTTAGGGTTAAAGGCTCGGGAGTAACCTCAGTGATGGCTGCGTCTACCGCATCATTAAACTCTCCCTGCTCTGGATCATTCGGTACGTCATCTTCTTAGCTTTCATGTAGGCATGCTGAGCGCACATCCTTTATGTGCGTGGTGTTCCATCAACTGAGGTCGTGTGTTGGCTATTTATTTTTGTCACTGTTTCTGTGCGAACTTCCTCCTGCATCTTCCTCGTGGATTCTTCATCCAAACCGCATCTCCCATCTTGTATAAATTAGCAACTTTCTACTCTCTCTAGTGTCGGGCCCTATCACTTTATCGGTACCATTGACACGGATCTTATAATTGTATAGCACATTCGCAGGTGCGTCATGGCCGTCTTGTCGTCCTTGGGCGTGACGTTGCGCCAGTATACTGCTTCTAAGATCGTGCACGTTGTTCTTGCCGAAATGCGCTTTATCGGCGATCAGAGCTGTCAATTATTCCATTTCCGGAGGGTACATCGGCGCACCGAAATCAAATGTGCATGCCCCACATCTGTGTAAAGTCAGCAAATATCTTTCCGCAAAACGCCGCGCCATTATCTGTAAGCAATTCGGTCGGCGGCCCCTTTCACAGAATATACTTTGCAAATGCTTAATGACGCTAGCAGAATCCTGTCGGTGCAACTGCCTCCAAATGGCAAAACGGCTTGGGCCACACTCTATCAACGTCAAGTACGACTGAGTGCCGAAATGGGTCATATACATAGCAATCCTGCTCCAGGTTTCTGGCACAGCAAGCCTACCTGGCTTCCAATGCTCCGGGGATGGATCTATGGACTGGCATTCTTTAAAATCCCTAACCACCACCGTACTTCAGTTAGTGGATTTGCTAGCTTAACAAAGTACCATGTCCTTTTCACACCGGGATTTCCACTAGATCGATGAATTGTTTGTATCTGAGACACGTGTTCATGTTAAGCGGCCACAGCACACACAAGTTCTGGGTTCTGTCGCTTTACGGCTTTCATTTAACCACCGATGTGGTACTTGAGTAAGTTGGTCAGCTCTGTTATCATGAGAATTAACGAGACCTACATAAGTTGTTAGTACATATTCCGAGGCCAAATCACAGAATGTGGAGAGGCGACGCGTAATTAGTATTTCCGAGGCCCATTTTGTGTGCAATCTTGTCTGTCCAGACAAGGTGTCAGTTATCCACCGATATAAACAGGCAGAGTCCGTTCGTAGATCTAGGGTTTTGGTTTTTGTAGCAGAAGCAGCAATAACTAAAATGAGGTGAAAAAGAGCTTACCTCGGGTATGTCTGTTGTGTCACCAGTTGGGGGGAAAAAGAGAATTCCAAGATGGCGTCCGGGGGTTTTTATTAGCATTTACCCCATGCAACTCTCGGAAAATCACGTTTCTGTCTCATGTGATAATTCCCGGCCACTATAAAAGCAGGAGGCTAGAGACGAGTCGGCAGTGTCCTGCAAACTGTGTGTGTGGGTGTTTCTGGCGATTGGAGTGTGTCTTCTTTTACCACGGTTATCACGGACAGGAATTCCCTCTCTTCTGGAGGTGGGCGATATTGACTATTTTGAAGTTGTACTGTTGCTGACAGAACATTTATTTATTTATTTATTTTTTGCCTACTACATTTTTGTTTCAAGCTATTTCGGCCCGAATATGGCGAAGGTGCGGATAAGCAGTGATATTATCAAGCCGTTCTCTGGCGAGGGAGACGTTGTAGCGTGGCTGAAAAAAGTGAGACTTGTCGCACAACTTCAGCAGGTGGATGACGTAGCGAGTCTGCTACCTTTATACCTGGAAGGCGATGCACTGGCCCTCTACATGGAAATGGAGGAGGACGATCAAAAGAAAATAGACCAGATTGAGGCTCGATTAAAGGAGGCATTTACTGATGACACGTTTGCAGCATATAGAAAAATAACTATGGTTAGATGGGCTGGTGAACGTGTGGATGTGTACGCCAACAAAATCAGGCAGTTGGTTGGATTGGCCGGATTCACAGGAGAAAGCTCAGAGAGACTCACAAAATTAATTTTTGTCACTGGATTCCCTGACACCATCTCAATTGCTCTTCAACAGGTGCCGAACATCAAAGCCCTGACCATGGGGGAGCTAATGTCGAGAGCGAGAATTTTGACGACGACTGCCGAACAAAATCAGGATGTGGTTGCGGCCACACGCTCACCCAACAACAGGGCCCAGAATAATCCTGGTAACGTGGCCTGTTTCAAATGCAATGTTAAAGGCCACCTTGCAAGGGACTGTCGAAAACGTGGAACACGGTGTTACCGTTGCGGTGAGAGTGGACACTGGGCTCGGAACTGCTCGGGAAACGAGCAAGGGGAGGGCGCATAAGCGCCAGTCTCCTTCCCAACCAAGATGTGAACACGACGCTCCCGGTGATAAGCATCCATGTTGACGGGACGCGATGTTTGGCGCTTATTGATACAGGATGCTCCAGGACAATTTTACATGCAGACCGGTGCCGGTCTTGGAGAAAAACAAACGTAAATGTCAACACAATTGGTGGAATGTCCCATGCGTGCTGCGGTGTTGGAACGGTCTCTGTATCCACTGATGAAGGTGTGTCTGCCAGAGTCAATGTGTTGGTGGTGCATGGCAAGCCACTGGGATTTGACTTGCTTCTAGGGATCGACGCCATAAAAGCTCTAGGAGGTGTCGTTGTCAAGCCTACAGGATCAGTGCGGCTGGGCGCCAGGAAAAGTATTAAATGCGCAGCCATTTCTATCGATGAACCAGATTTCACTGCTACCTTTGACCATCAAAACCGAACGTGGACCGCATCGTGGAAATGGTCTGTGGACCACCCCCCTGAAAGGCTGCATAATCGAGTGTCAGAGTACCCAGTGCCAGCAGAAATTCGTGAAGAATACACGCAGGAGCTCCACACCTGGATAGATAATGGTTGGCTCGTGCCATACCCAGAGGATAAATTGGGACCCCCCAAAGGTCTAATTCCCCTGATGGCTGTGATACAGCAGAACAAAGCCAAAGTGCGCCCGGTAATGGACTACCGGGAGCTAAATCATTACGTAGACGCATTTACGGCCAACGCAGATGTTTGTGCGGCTAAGCTGCGTGAGTGGAGACAAAAAGGTGCTAACGTGTCTCTACTGGACCTCAGAAGAGCATACCTACAAGTCCGGGTCCATGAGACACTGTGGCTATACCAGACTGTGGAAATCGATGGGAAAAAATACTGTCTGACCCGTCTGGGGTTTGGTTTGAATGTGGCTCCCTTGATAATGAGAGCAATTGTCAGCGAAGTACTATCTCAGGAAGAAGTTATAAGCCGCGCAGCATCTGCTTACATTGATGACATTTTTGTCAATGAAGACGTGGTGCCCGCGACCCGTGTGAGAGAACACCTCGCGCAGTTCGGGTTGGAGTGCAAGAACCCGGAGCAGTTGAAGGACGGTGCACGGGTGCTGGGATTGGCAGTCAGGATGGAACGCAATGAACTGCGGTGGAAACGAGGAAATGCAATTCCGGAGGCTCCCAGTATTGTTACGCGACGAACAATCTTTTCCCTGTGTGGTCGACTTGTCGGGCACTTTCCGGTGTGCGGTTGGCTTCGTGTGGCTTGCGGAATACTCAGAAGGAGAGTAAGTTCGGTAACGAAGGGCTGGGATGATGAAGCAAGGGACGCCGTACTACATCGTATGATGTTCGAAACCTTAAAATCTGCACAGCAGAACGATCCGGCACAGGGAAATTGGTGTGTGGACGGCAAAGAGCTGAATGTATGGGTCGATGCTAGCTCCCTAGCAATTGGGGCAGCCTTGGAGATGTGTGAAACTGTGCTGGAAGATGCATGTTGGCTGCGACCTGAAGATGACTCTCAACATATCAACTTGGCTGAACTGGATGCCGTATTGAAAGGCATCAATTTGGCTCTCCAGTGGCAGAGCAAGGTGCTACACATAAAGACAGATTCTGTTTGCGTATACCATTGGGTCTCGGACACGCTAACTGGAAAGGCGCGAGTACGCACCAAAGCAGCAAGCGAGATGCTTATTAGGAGGCGATTAAGCACTCTTAAGGAGCTCGTGAAAGAGTACGGGCTGACAGTGGATGTGACGCTGGTTCCATCAGCACGAAACATTGCTGACCGACTGACACGAGTGCCACAGCGGTGGTTTGAGGCAATGAAAAAGAAAAACGGTCTTGACCCAGTGATAGGCGCGGTCCACACAGACGAGCTGGATGAGAGTCAAATCATGGCTATTCACAAAGATAGTGGACATCCGGGGGTGCGACGCACTACCTACTTTGTCAGGAGAAGATGTCCAACCACGACAAAAGCAACTGTCAGAACGGTCATACAGAAATGCGAGGAATGCCAGTCCATTGACCCAGCGCCAGTCAGGTGGGAAAAGAGAAAGCTGGAAGTTAACGAGAATTGGCAGAGAATTGGAATGGATATCACGCATTATGGCACCTTCCATTTTTTAACTTTAACAGACTGTGGTCCATCGCGTTTCTCCATTTGGAGGAAATTGGCAAGGCAGGACTCGGCAAGCGTGATTCATCAGTTGGAGGCAGTGTTCCTCGAGCGTGGCGCGCCGCATGAACTCCTTTTAGACAATGACACAGCTTTCTGCAGCAATATGTTCCAAGCATTTGCATGTAAATGGGGAGTTCACTTGCGATTCCGCTGTGCATACGCTCCAGCCGGGAATGGCATAGCGGAGCGATGTCATCGTACAGTGAAACGAATAACGGCTAGAATGTGTTGTCCCATACAGGAGGCTGTCTACTGGTATAACATCACACCAAGAGACGACACATCTCCCTCCACTGCGCCTGCCAATAGGATTTATCAATACGAAGTTCGAGTAAAGGAGACGAATCTCGCAACTGCGTCCCCAGGTCCCAAGAACAGCTTTTACCAGGTTGGAGATCGCGTATGGGTCAGAAGACCGCAAAATCGATGTACCACGAGGTTCGGCAAGGGTGAGGTGACCAAGGTGATCAGCCCTCAGTCAATTTTTGTGGACGGTGTGCCTCGTCACGTGAAGGATTTGCGCCCTCGCCATTATGTTGTTACATCGGAGGAAGAGGGAGACTCAGACAGTATGATGTCTTCTGAAAAGACAGAGAGTATGATGCAGGACGACGAAGAGGATTTTGAGCCATATAATGTATATACTGAAGAAGCGGAGGAAGGACCACCCGTCTTGCCTCTACGAAGGAGTACCTGACAGAAACGAATACTGCCCCCCCCCCCCTGCGCTGATTGTGAAACACCGCCTATGGAGCAGACTGGTGGCAATAATGGCGATGAGGAGGATGGCAGGGAGGAAGTGCTGCCTCCGGTTCTTCGGAGAAGTACCAGACAGAGACGACTGCCCCCCTGCCCCATTTGTGATCATGAGATCAGGGGGGAGTGTAGCAGAAGCAGCAATAACTAAAATGAGGTGAAAAAGAGCTTACCTCGGGTATGTCTGTTGTGTCACCAGTTGGGGGGAAAAAGAGAATTCCAAGATGGCGTCCGGGGGTTTTTATTAGCATTTACCCCATGCAACTCTCGGAAAATCACGTTTCTGTCTCATGTGATTATGCAAATGGATAATTCCCGGCCACTATAAAAGCAGGAGGCTAGAGACGAGTCGGCAGTGTCCTGCAAACTGTGTGTGTGGGTGTTTCTGGCGATTGGAGTGTGTCTTCTTTTACCACGGTTATCACGGACAGGAATTCCCTCTCTTCTGGAGGTGGGCGATATTGACTATTTTGAAGTTGTACTGTTGCTGACAGAACATTTATTTATTTATTTATTTTTTGCCTACTACATTTTTGTTTCAGTTTTCCACTGTAATGCAAGGTTGACGCCTCGCAGCACAGCATCAAGCTCAGCAAAATTTATGTGTTTGTCTTCATGCACTGCTCAGGGGCAGCTTACGTCCTCTGCCATGGAACCATTGCTTTCCTCAAACTTCTCCAAATGTTTCTTGAGACGAGTCGCAGAACACATACTTTCATTCACAAAAATGTCGTCAATATACGAATACATAGCCGCGTTTATAGTCTTATCCTGACAGTATTGACAATGGCCTGCATTATTAAAGGGCAACGTTAATCCCAAATCCGACGCGGACGAGACAATATTGCTGTCCCTTGATCTCTACTGTTTGGAACGGCCACAGAGATTTGTCAACATGTACTTGCAAATAGGCTCGGCATAGATCCAACAGTGCAATGTTTGGTCCCTGTTGTCGCCATTCCCTCATTTTTGTAAGCAAACATCCGCGTGAGCCATAGGAACGTCCACATACTTAGTTAGCTTCCGATAATCCATAACGGGTCGCACTTGCTGTCTGTTCTCCTGGACAACAGCCATGAGGGGAATTAGACTTTTGGGGGTCCAAGTTCATCCTCAGGATATGGTAGTAACCAACCATTACCAATCAATATCTGCTGTTCGTGATCATATATGACGTGCCCGTCTAGAGGAGCGATACTGCTCCCCATTGGGGAGATTAAAATCCCCTATACTTTTGAGGGTCCAAGTTCGTCCTCAGTATATGGTAGCAGCCAACCATTATTAATCCACATCTGCAGTTCGCGATCATATTCCTCACGAACTGGTGTTGCGGATGGATACTCTGCAACTCTATTTCTCAACATAAGTGTAGGTTGGTCGCCAGCCCATTTCCACGATGTGGTCCACTTTCGAGTGTTCTGTTCATACTCTGCGGAGAAGTCAGGTTCGGTGATGGTGGTAGCAGCAAAATTGGTCTTGCTGAAATATGGGAAGGTCACCTCACCGTCACTACACATCTACTCCTTCCAGTCGCTTGATTGCGTCCAGTCCAAGCAATAAATCAAATCCCAGCAAGTGTCCATCCACAACTAAGACTTCTATACTAATGCTCCGCATTACACCAAGGTTCACTTGAACCATTCATATTCCACAGCAGCTGTGCTTCCATCTGCTGTGAGCACCGGGGTCACTTTCCTCGTCCATTCCTTGCAATATGACTTGCGGACCAGTAGCTGTGTGCATCCAGTATCCACTAGAGCTGTACGCGGTAGTCCATGGATGTGAACAGTGATAACCGGCAATGCGCCATTTACACCAATTTGCAGGATGAGATTGGCGCTTAATTCTTGTCCGCTTGCTCGTTTCCCGGACAAAATTTAGCAATGTGCCCTCGCTTCTTATATCGGTAACACGTGATAGGTTGTCAAGGTTTGACACTAACATATCTTCCCGTCGCACTATCCAATAGGCAATCACTTGCTCTATGATTGAGTCCATTACACTTGTAACACCACCGTGAAATGTCCGCCTCCTTAGGTGTAATTTGTGTTGACCGTGCAGCTAATGCAGCTTGCTGTGGAACTCCCGTGCAGTTCTTTAAAATGGCACAAGTGCAAGCCAGCACGTGTGATAGATCTAGGTATTCCATCTGGGAGGATGCTCGTAACAAGTCTTCCGCATGCTCCGGCAATCCAGCAATGAATGCACATTGAACGTACTGATCCGATACGCTGCCAAAACAGGACCACAAGCCTACCTAGTTCTGCCAAAAATACGTCGACTGTTTCACTTGGTTGGAGGCGGTGTGCTGCAAACTGCTTCCATGCAGCGAAGGGATCCAAAGCAAACGCTGTTAACAGTGTTTTCTTTATACGCTCAAAATAGGTACGCTTTTTGTCACTTAATTGCTGGTACACAGCATACGCGCCGCCTAACAAGCGCATCGGAATGACGCACTCGATGCGCTTCACCCCACTCAGCTGACATATTAGTTCAGCTTTCTTCAACCACTCCACTACTGACTGTCCGGGTTCACTGCCATCAAATACAGGTATGAGTTTGGATCGAAGGCCATGATGGCCGGAATAGCTTCTCGCTACACGAGGGAGAGAGAGAGAGAGAGAGAGAGAGAGAGAGAGAGAGAGAGCGTCAGAATATATCTATATATATCTATACATATCCTGACGAATCCTAGCGTGGATGAAACACGGAATATTGTGTGGATTAATTGCCATCTATATTTCATAACTTTATATATATATATATATATATATATATATATATATATATATATATATATATATATATATATATATAAAGTAAAATTAAAAGCCAAGAACAATGCGAGATTTTTTTTTTTATATAGAGTAAAATTAAATGCAAACAAAAGAAATAAAGTTCTTTTTTTTCTTTTTCACACAAATTTTAACTCTAAACAACAGTAATTTTTTTTCTGTTGTATTCAATGGTGATATAAATCTCAATATATTTCAGACTTATTAGTCCATTTTCAAGAGAAGACAGCGGAAGAGTGTTCAAAATTGGAAAAGTAGCCGCAGAGTTTGCCACGTGATACCGCGAAATATAGAACAAAAAATGACGTTAGGAGAACGTTAAAATAAATCAGTTGATGTTTGAAATACTTGTTGCGTTTGTGAATCAAGGGAGATGACTATTCAAGCAAGGTTTTTTTTTTTTTTATTGTTTTCTTATGTTTTAAACTTATATTATAAAAGCGGAGCTCAATTCCAGTCTATTGTTTAGTGTGGGAGTATTTTTTGAAATAATTAAAGATTCGAGGATACGAAGTTGACCTACGTTTCTTGAAGAAGCAAGAATGTTGATGTGAAAATCTGGTTCTGAATTAATGCAAGTTCGAATATGTTTATAGAACGACGAAGCAGTAGTGTTTAAGTGCTCTTTAATGCGGTGATGAAGCAATCTGGTAGTGCTTCCGATGTAAGATGCACTGCATTTAGCGCATTGTAGGTCGTAAACAACGTGGTTCTTAAAGCATAAACCTGTGTGTGATATTGGGCAATTAGAGAGTGAACAAGGGGAAGGTGTATGCGATGGGTGTTTTCGGTTGAGCTGTTGTCTTAAAGTAGATCCAGTGTGGATGAGTTGAATGTTGAGCCCCTCGCTGCGGATGGCTTTTCGGATTGAAGATGAGATTTTGTCTCTGAGGAAGGGTAGTTTTAGAAAACAATTGTTAGAGAAGGGTCGGATGTTGCGTTTTTTCTTTTTAAGTGAGGATAGGATCGTATTAGGGTAGCCGTTTAGTGAGAGGGTCTGTAGGAAATTGTTAGTGTGTGTATGTTTGTCGGAGATGTTAGTGCATTTGTCTTGTATGCGTGAGATTTCGGCATGTGCGTAGTTTAGTTTGTCCTTGAGAGGTAGCGCAGATTTGAAATGTACGAAGAGGCGTTTGCTGGCGGGTTTTCTGTAGAATTCAGTGCATATGGCACCATTTTTTTTTATTTGTATTTTAAAATCAAGTAGAGAAAGGGATTCCGAAGAGTCTGGGTGTTCTATAGTAAATTTTAAGTTTGGGTCGGCGTTATTGAATTTGTGGAAAATGTTAATAGCTTCTTCGCGGGAGTATGTGATAATTAAAATGTCATCGATATATCTAGTAAAAAGGAGATAAGAATAGCAGGTACTAAGGGTGTGTCTTTCGAGTTTGTCCATATAAGCAATGGCAAGAATACCGGATAGACTGGAGCCCATGGGTAGTCCAGATACTTGTTTGAACGTGTTTTGTAGGAAAGTAAAGTAAGTGTTGTCTACTATAATACGGAGGAGTTGTAAGAGATCTCCTGGAGTAATTCCGAAGCATTGTGGGTTTTTAGATGCTATAATGTCTGCCATGAGATTAATGGCTGGATGTGCAGGAATGGAGGTGTATAAAGAAACGACGTCTAGGCTAAATGGGTATCTGTATAGTTTGAGTAGATGGTGTGGTAGATCGTTGAGTCTGTTAATTACTTGGTTGGAACTACTAACATGGGCTGGGAAGGTAGAGAGTAGAGGTTTAAGTAGGCGGGATATTAACCAAGAGATTTTATAAAGGGGACCGTTAACGCTTGAAACAATGGGTCTGATCTGTGTGTGTGTGCTATTTTTGTGGGTTTTAATAAGGTGATAAAAGGTAGGTAATTTGCTGTATTTAGTAATAAAATTTAGTCTGTGTTGTTTTGGGAGATTTCTTTTAAAACAAATTTGAGACCATGTCTTGTTAATGTTGTTCTCAATACGAGCAGCAGTGATATTATGTGCTGGGGTGTAAAGGTCGGTATTGGAAAGATGCTCTATAGCAAGGTTGTTATAAGATTCCTGTGATATAACGCAAAATTCTCTGCCCTTATCAGAGGGTAAGTAAACTAAATCTTTGTCTTTAAGGGATTTAAGGGTGAGGTATTGGTTCCTGGTAAGATTGGGGGTAATATGGTGTTGTTCGCGTTCAAGTATTCTGAGGATTTTATGCTTTAACCTTGAAAGTTTTAGATCTAGTGGAATATTATTAGGAGGTGGGTATAAAGGGTGATCAAGCTGAAAAACAGGAAAAGAGGTGTTGTGATTACCTGAGAGGTTGAGGGGGGTGTCCTTGTTATCGTGCGGGGCAAAAGCGTGCAGCCATTTGAGGTGGTAAGCAGTTCTGCAGAACTGCGTTTCTATGTTGAGTTTAGTTTTATCCGTCAGTTTCATTGTGGTGATAAACTTAGGGCCAAGTGAAAGGAGATCCGTTTCAGTTGTGGAAAGAGAGTTAGTGAGGTCAGTTACGAGAAGATGATCTTTAAGGGACTTGTCGGTGGAAGAATCCTGTGAATTATGTATGTGTCTGTTGTAGACCGGTTTATTAGTTTTCTGTTTAAGCCAAGTAAATTTGCGTATGAGACGTTTCTGTTCATTGTTGAAGCTGGAATGGTATGCGCGGTCGATCAGAGATTGGATGTTGTTTAGCGAATGACCGTTAGGGGTAGATGAAGTGAGTGAATTCCGGAGGTTCTTGACTGAATTAATATGGCCATGTAGAGTCCGGTGGTGTTACTTAATGATTATTTTGAAGCAATAGTCATATATAAATTGTCGTGAAGTGTGTAGAAAACGGAAACATGTTGGCAGATTTATGTTCCTGATTGTGTTAGGAATAATTTTGTTTTTACGGCATTTTTTCAAAAAGTAGATTTGGCAGTTGACTCTAGCGCGTTTTTCCGTAGTTTTGAAGATGCTCTTCATGAGTGCAAACTCTGTCTGGCTGAGACTGAGGGATATAAGTAGGTTGTAGTTTGCTTGAAGCATTGTTGAAGAAAATTATAAGGTAAAATTAAAAGCCAAGAACAATGCGAGATTTTTTTTTTTATATAGAGTAAAATTAAATGCAAACAAAAGAAATAAAGTTCTTTTTTTTTCTTTTTCACACAAATTTTAACTCTAAACAACAGTAATTTTTTTTCTGTTGTATTCAATGGTGATATAAATCTCAATATATTTCAGACTTATTAGTCCATTTTCAAGAGAAGACAGCGGAAGAGTGTTCAAAATTGGAAAAGTAGCCGCAGAGTTTGCCACGTGATACCGCGAAATATAGAACAAAAAATGACGTTAGGAGAACGTTAAAATAAATCAGTTGATGTTTGAAATACTTGTTGCGTTTGTGAATCAAGGGAGATGACTATTCAAGCAAGGTTTTTTTTTATTATTGTTTTCTTATGTTTTAAACTTATATTATAAAAGCGGAGCTCAATTCCAGTCTATTGTTTAGTGTGGGAGTATTTTTTGAAATAATTAAAGATCCGAGGATACGAAGTTGACCTACGTTTCTTGAAGAAGCAAGAATGTTGATGTGAAAATCTGGTTCTGAATTAATGCAAGTGCGAATATGTTTATAGAACGACGAAGCAGTAGTGTTTAAGTGCTCTTTAATGCGGTGATGAAGCAATCTGGTAGTGCTTCCGATGTAAGATGCACTGCATTTAGCGCATTGTAGGTCGTAAACAACGTGGTTCTTAAAGCATAAACCTGTGTGTGATATTGGGCAATTAGAGAGTGAACAAGGGGAAGGTGTATGCGATGGGTGTTTTCGGTTGAGCTGTTGTCTTAAAGTAGATCCAGTGTGGATGAGTTGAATGTTGAGCCCCTCGCTGCGGATGGCTTTTCGGATTGAAGATGAGATTTTGTCTCTGAGGAAGGGTAGTTTTAGAAAACAATTGTTAGAGAAGGGTCGGATGTTGCGTTTTTTCTTTTTAAGTGAGGATAGGATCGTATTAGGGTAGCCGTTTAGTGAGAGGGTCTGTAGGAAATTGTTAGTGTGTGTATGTTTGTCGGAGATGTTAGTGCATTTGTCTTGTATGCGTGAGATTTCGGCATGTGCGTAGTTTAGTTTGTCCTTGAGAGGTAGCGCAGATTTGAAATGTACGAAGAGGCGTTTGCTGGCGGGTTTTCTGTAGAATTCAGTGCATATGGCACCATTTTTTTTTATTTGTATTTTAAAATCAAGTAGAGAAAGGGATTCCGAAGAGTCTGGGTGTTCTATTGTAAATTTTAAGTTTGGGTCGGCGTTATTGAATTTGTGGAAAATGTTAATAGCTTCTTCGCGGGAGTATGTGATAATTAAAATGTCATCGATATATCTAGTAAAAAGGAGATAAGAATAGCAGGTACTAAGGGTGTGTCTTTCGAGTTTGTCCATATAAGCAATGGCAAGAATACCGGATAGACTGGAGCCCATGGGTAGTCCAGATACTTGTTTGAACGTGTTTTGTAGGAAAGTAAAGTAAGTGTTGTCTACTATAATACGGAGGAGTTGTAAGAGATCTCCTGGAGTAATTCCGAAGCATTGTGGGTTTTTAGATGCTATAATGTCTGCCATGAGATTAATGGCTGGATGTGCAGGAATGGAGGTGTATAAAGAAACGACGTCTAGGCTAAATGGGTATCTGTATAGTTTGAGTAGATGGTGTGGTAGATCGTTGAGTCTGTTAATTACTTGGTTGGAACTACTAACATGGGCTGGGAAGGTAGAGAGTAGAGGTTTAAGTAGGCGGGATATTAACCAAGAGATTTTATAAAGGGGACCGTTAACGCTTGAAACAATGGGTCTGATCTGTGTGTGTGTGCTATTTTTGTGGGTTTTAATAAGGTGATAAAAGGTAGGTAATTTGCTGTATTTAGTAATAAAATTTAGTCTGTGTTGTTTTGGGAGATTTCTTTTAAAACAAATTTGAGACCATGTCTTGTTAATGTTGTTCTCAATACGAGCAGCAGTGATATTATGTGCTGGGGTGTAAAGGTCGGTATTGGAAAGATGCTCTATAGCAAGGTTGTTATAAGATTCCTGTGATATAACGCAAAATTCTCTGCCCTTATCAGAGGGTAAGTAAACTAAATCTTTGTCTTTAAGGGATTTAAGGGTGAGGTATTGGTTCCTGGTAAGATTGGGGGTAATATGGTGTTGTTCGCGTTCAAGTATTCTGAGGATTTTATGCTTTAACCTTGAAAGTTTTAGATCTAGTGGAATATTATTAGGAGGTGGGTATAAAGGGTGATCAAGCTGAAAAACAGGAAAAGAGGTGTTGTGATTACCTGAGAGGTTGAGGGGGGTGTCCTTGTTATCGTGCGGGGCAAAAGCGTGCAGCCATTTGAGGTGGTAAGCAGTTCTGCAGAACTGCGTTTCTATGTTGAGTTTAGTTTTATCCGTCAGTTTCATTGTGGTGATAAACTTAGGGCCAAGTGAAAGGAGATCCGTTTCAGTTGTGGAAAGAGAGTTAGTGAGGTCAGTTACGAGAAGATGATCTTTAAGGGACTTGTCGGTGGAAGAATCCTGTGAATTATGTATGTGTCTGTTGTAGACCGGTTTATTAGTTTTCTGTTTAAGCCAAGTAAATTTGCGTATGAGACGTTTCTGTTCATTGTTGAAGCTGGAATGGTATGCGCGGTCGATCAGAGATTGGATGTTGTTTAGCGAATGACCGTTAGGGGTAGATGAAGTGAGTGAATTCCGGAGGTTCTTGACTGAATTAATATGGCCATGTAGAGTCCGGTGGTGTTACTTAATGATTATTTTGAAGCAATAGTCATATATAAATTGTCGTGAAGTGTGTAGAAAACGGAAACATGTTGGCAGATTTATGTTCCTGATTGTGTTAGGAATAATTTTGTTTTTACGGCATTTTTTCAAAAAGTAGATTTGGCAGTTGACTCTAGCGCGTTTTTCCGTAGTTTTGAAGATGCTCTTCATGAGTGCAAACTCTGTCTGGCTGAGACTGAGGGATATAAGTAGGTTGTAGTTTGCTTGAAGCATTGTTGAAGAAAATTATAAGGTAAAATTAAAAGCCAAGAACAATGCGAGATTTTTTTTTTTATATAGAGTAAAATTAAATGCAAACAAAAGAAATAAAGTTCTTTTTTTTTCTTTTTCACACAAATTTTAACTCTAAACAACAGTAATTTTTTTTCTGTTGTATTCAATGGTGATATAAATCTCAATATATTTCAGACTTATTAGTCCATTTTCAAGAGAAGACAGCGGAAGAGTGTTCAAAATTGGAAAAGTAGCCGCAGAGTTTGCCACGTGATACCGCGAAATATAGAACAAAAAATGACGTTAGGAGAACGTTAAAATAAATCAGTTGATGTTTGAAATACTTGTTGCGTTTGTGAATCAAGGGAGATGACTATTCAAGCAAGGTTTTTTTTTATTATTGTTTTCTTATGTTTTAAACTTATATTATAAAAGCGGAGCTCAATTCCAGTCTATTGTTTAGTGTGGGAGTATTTTTTGAAATAATTAAAGATCCGAGGATACGAAGTTGACCTACGTTTCTTGAAGAAGCAAGAATGTTGATGTGAAAATCTGGTTCTGAATTAATGCAAGTGCGAATATGTTTATAGAACGACGAAGCAGTAGTGTTTAAGTGCTCTTTAATGCGGTGATGAAGCAATCTGGTAGTGCTTCCGATGTAAGATGCACTGCATTTAGCGCATTGTAGGTCGTAAACAACGTGGTTCTTAAAGCATAAACCTGTGTGTGATATTGGGCAATTAGAGAGTGAACAAGGGGAAGGTGTATGCGATGGGTGTTTTCGGTTGAGCTGTTGTCTTAAAGTAGATCCAGTGTGGATGAGTTGAATGTTGAGCCCCTCGCTGCGGATGGCTTTTCGGATTGAAGATGAGATTTTGTCACTGAGGAAGGGTAGTTTTAGAAAACAATTGTTAGAGAAGGGTCGGATGTTGCGTTTTTTCTTTTTAAGTGAGGATAGGATCGTATTAGGGTAGCCGTTTAGTGAGAGGGTCTGTAGGAAATTGTTAGTGTGTGTATGTTTGTCGGAGATGTTAGTGCATTTGTCTTGTATGCGTGAGATTTCGGCATGTGCGTAGTTTAGTTTGTCCTTGAGAGGTAGCGCAGATTTGAAATGTACGAAGAGGCGTTTGCTGGCGGGTTTTCTGTAGAATTCAGTGCATATGGCACCATTTTTTTTTATTTGTATTTTAAAATCAAGTAGAGAAAGGGATTCCGAAGAGTCTGGGTGTTCTATATATAGCGAGGGGCTCAACATTCAACTCATCCACACTGGATCTACTTTAAGACAACAGCTCAACCGAAAACACCCATCGCATACACCTTCCCCTTGTTCACTCTCTAATTGCCCAATATCACACACAGGTTTATGCTTTAAGAACCACGTTGTTTACGACCTACAATGCGCTAAATGCAGTGCATCTTACATCGGAAGCACTACCAGATTGCTTCATCACCGCATTAAAGAGCACTTAAACACTACTGCTTCGTCGTTCTATAAACATATTCGCACTTGCATTAATTCAGAACCAGATTTTCACATCAACATTCTTGCTTCTTCAAGAAACGTAGATCAACTTCGTATCCTCGAATCTTTAATTATTTCAAAAAATACTCCCACACTAAACAATAGACTGGAATTGAGCTCCGCTTTTATAATATAAGTTTAAAACATAAGAAAACAATAAAAAAAAAAAAACCTTGCTTGAATAGTCATCTCCCTTGATTCACAAACGCAACAAGTATTTCAAACATCAACTGATTTATTTTAACGTTCTCCTAACGTCATTTTTTGTTCTATATTTCGCGGTATCACGTGGCAAACTCTGCGGCTACTTTTCCAATTTTGAACACTCTTCCGCTGTCTTCTCTTGAAAATGGACTAATAAATCTGAAATATATTGAGATTTATATCACCATTGAATACAACAGAAAAAAAAATTACTGTTGTTTAGAGTTAAAATTTGTGTGAAAAAGAAAAAAAAAATAAATAAAGTTCTTTTGTTTGCATTTAATTTTACTCTATATAAAAAAAAAAAATCTCGCATTGTTCTTGGCTTTTAATTTTACCTTATAATTTTCTTCAACAATGCTTCAAGCAAACTACAACCTACTTATATATATATATATATATAACAAATTCGTCCACGCAATTCCGAACACCACCGTCGAATCGACACGCCACACCACAAACAAATATCGTTGAATCGACACACACGTGTCCAAGTAGGACCTAGCAATCTTGCCGAATCGACACGGCTCGACACGAAAATGCAATAACGTGAGACACGTTAGCAAAGTAGTGTATTTCACACACACACACTCGAATCACGTATCGGCTTGTTCTTTTCATAGTTGTTGGGTGAAACTAAATCGTCATTTTGGGGTAAGATGGGTGTAGTTCATTAGTAGACTTGATTTATAAACGAAAGGGTCCTGGTTCTCTTTACACGGCATGTAGGCGCTACTCATACGCGTGTACGCTTCTGCACAATCGTATTAGAAACAACTGCATGAAATTTCATATTTTCGAACACGAGTGGCGATTTTAAATACATTTAGCCAAACACGTTTAATTTCTATTTTAGAATATAATACGATAATTAAAATAATTTATTCATCGAAACCGCAGGTTGGTTGGTTGGTTGTTTTTGTTTTACGGCATATCAACCCTTTTCAGGTTATTTAATGCCGAATCCAAAGATTTTTAAGAAATATTTTTTTTGATAGAATATATTTGTTGTTTTCACGTCGGTTTCTATTTAACCCATAGTTGGGACCCTAACAGGTACTACCAGTCCGGGTCAGAGTGGACCTGGGAGCAATGGTAATTAAAGGGTGGCTCCACACTCCCCAAACCCCACAAGCTGGGGCCTCACCACTGGATATAGTTTAAGGTCATATCCAGGACCCCCATTGAAGGACTTTTACCCTCTGCGGGGGAGGGCAGTCGGCGTATTCTAATGCCCCACCGACAGGGCCCGAAACCGCAGGTAAATAACTATGTATGCTACATATTTACACATTGCGCGATTTTCTTTCACTCATCTTTCATTGCAATTTAATATGGAAGTTCTAAACAGAATAAACCTCTTTGACTTTGCTTCATTACATAGAACGTTAAAACTGGATTCTGCATCGCTTATTAGTGTTCGTGAAAACAGATCATCTATCGGCTACTGCAATCAAAACATATGTATTTCAGTACCATAGTAATTATAGCATTAGTTCTCTGAGTATTTATTGCATTAAATTTATTTTTTATTTATTCTCTAAACCAAACTTTTCTCGTTAAAAACTAACATTTCCTTTACTAAAATCAAATAATAAAGTGCATGGAGTATGTTTTCTCTTTTTTATATTGAGAAATCGAGATTAACAGCTGGATTCTAATAAATTAAAATAATCGTTTTTTTTTTTTTACTTTTTCATTCTTATCTATTTATACTTCATCGACTTTGTCTTATTCGTTTTTAACGTCTTTTTATTATTATTATTATTATTATTATTATTATTATTATTATTATTATTATTATTATTATTATTTTGTTCATGAACGTCTCTCTGGAAAAGGATAGAATTCATTTCCAGAGGATTTCCCTTGATTCCGGCTTCAAACCAGGAGCTGCAAAGATCAAGGGTTTTCCTAAGGATGCTGGTGGTAACTATATCTGCAGAGGTTTGAAGGCCGGCTAAAACATCGGGGATTTGTAGTTTTTTCACTTGTCCTTCCAGACGACTTGATATTACTCATAGTGTACCAACTACGACCGGGATTATTTGTGTTTTAACCCAGTGTATACGCCTTATCTTCAAGGCCAATGGAGCATAATTGCTCCATTTCTCATTATCCTTCTCTCTCACATTCCTGTTCCAGGGTACTGAGAAGTCTACAATCTGCCAGTTCTCATTATCTTTCTCTCTCACATTCCTGTCCCAGGGTACTGAGAAGTCTACAATCTGCCAGTTCTTTTAGACCTTGTCAATGACGACCAAATCCGGACGATTATGTTCCAATTGCTTTGTCGTAATGACACTTTTGTCCCACCATACCTCTACCTTGCCATCCTCGTTTGTTCTCACTTCATCAGGTACTTCCTCAAACCATTTTCCAGCACACTTCACCCCAACCCTCTTACATACATCCCAATATATCCGGAGTCCCATGCGATCGTGTCTTTTGCCGTACTCTCTCTGGGCCAGTCCACTACACCCTGCTGCAAGGTGCGCAATTGACTCTGAGGTTTACCACAAATTCGGCATTCTGCAGCAACTTCCTCTCCTAGAACCACTTTTTTGAACAATCGTGTCCTTAATGCCTGCTCTTATGCTGCACAAACAAAAGCTTCAGTACTCTTAGCCAGATACCCAGCTCTAAGCCATTGCCATGATCATTCATCAGCCACTTATGCTATATCCTGGAAGAACCTTCCATGCATTTTCTTCCTAGCCAGTTCCTCTGCCCTTTCTCTATCCATACGTTTCACATAATCAGCTTTTGTCTCACATACCTCCACTTCATTGGCCACAACCTTAAGCATCCACTCCTCACTTCTAACCACATGCTCCTTCAACGACATCTTCTCGGTTCTAACACAATCTTTTACACTTTTCAATCCTCTCCCACCATCTTTCCTCTTTTGATACAGAGTTGCTACGCTACTTCGAATGTGAAATATACCAAACATTGCTAAAATTTTTCCATGTTTTGATTTCCATGGCATGTAAATCCTTGTCAGACCATTCTAAAATTCCGGCACTATATCTCAAAACACTGACTGCCCATGCATTTACTGCTTTCATTAGGTTTCTTCCATACAGTTTCGACTTTGCAATTAGTTTCACTCTTCTAAGATACTCCTTCCTAACTTTTTCCTTCATTTCTGTGTTCATGATGCCTACATCCTCCAGCACTCCTAAATACTTATATCCTGTATCTTCTATTTCTTTCATGATTTATCCATTTGACAGCACTATTCCATTCGAATGAACCTTTACTCCTCTTTCCACCACCAGCACCGCACATTTACTAATCCCAAACTCCATCCCAATGTCTTCTGAATATGTCCCCACAAGTTCTACCAGTCGTTCCATTTCATTTTCATTTCTATCGAATATTTTCAAATCATCCATAAATAGTAGATGATTGAGGCGTCTGTCACCAGATCCAAAGTTATACCCCAGTTTTTCTCTCTTCAAGAGGATGCTCAGTGGTATCATTATCATTACAAAAAGAAGTGGCGATAACGAATCTCCTTGAAATATCCCACGTTTAATGCCAACCCGCCCCATCTCCTCTCTGTTAGCTGTCAGCACCGTTTTCCATTGAGCCATACTTGTCTCCAAAAGCCTTACCACATTCTCAGCAACCTTCATCATCAATAGTGTTTTACGCATCCATGAATGAGGAACCATGTCATAAGCCTTTCTGTAATCGATCCATGCTACGCTCAGATTCCTCCTCTTCTTCTTCTTCTTCTTCTTCTTCTTCTTCTTCTTCTTCTTCTTCTTCTTCTTCTACGCACCCTGCATTATTGCTTTATCAATTAGTAGTTGCTCTTTAGTACCTCTCGAGCCTTTCCGGCACCCCTTTTGTTCGTCACGAAAAACACCATTACTCTCTAGATGTTCATAAATTTTCTCCGCAAATATTCCAGTCAACAGTTTCCACATCCATGGCAGACATGTAATTGGTCTATAATTATTAGCATATGTTCCTTTTACATCTGGACCAGGTGCCTTCCAGTTTGTCATTCTTCGTACGCCAGCCTTAACGTCATCGATGGTTATCTCAACGTTCTTCATCTGTTGAATTTCTGATAGTCTTTCTCTGACCTCTCTCAACCAGCTAGCCTTCTTATTATATCGCCCTTCGACAGACCAAATTCCACTCCAGAACTTCCTTGCATCTTTTGCATTTGGTGTGTTGTTATTTCCCGCCTGTTTACTACCATTTAATTCTTTATACAGCTGAGACTGATTGTTCCGGAAAAGGTTGTTCTGCCGAAATGCAACACTTTTTCCAACAAAGTTCCTAATTTTCATACCACCAGTGTGGACCTTCTTTTTCAACATTGTTATAACGTTCATCGTTCCTTTTTCCAGCAATCTATACCTCCTTTCAAGTTCGTCCTTGACTTTCTGTCCTAGTTTAACTCCTTTTCTTATTTCTTCGATTCTGCCCATGTCTTTCCGCCACCGTTTAATACTTTCTTCAAGCCACCTCTGCCAGTGTGGCATTCTATTCCTTTATTTCTCCCTTTTTCTTCTGTAATAAACCAAGACGATTCGCAATGACGTATGACGCTGCATATAGAAGCCTGTTAAGTTCCGTAATCGATATATTCTTTCTTATGATGTTGTGAATTACTCCTTGAATTATTTTTACCTCGTTTTTCACCTTCTGCCTATCACAACTCTTCATACTTGGAATCTTTGTGATATCGTCTCTAAGAAGAACCTCTCTTAACTTCTGAAGTACTTCTTTTTCTACAGAAGTCAAAGTTCGAACTTCATCACCACTTTTCCATACATCTGCTCCTTTCACTGGCTCCATTTTCTCAGAGTCAATGATCTCATCTGCCTTAGATCCTTCAAACTCTTCCTCTTTATTTCCCCTAACCATAGGATTTCATACCTCCTCAGCTGTCCGCCTCCCATCATCGTTTACATTTCCCTTCTGCACTTCCACTCTCTCGGTTCTTTCATCAGAGCTAGTTTCATCAATTTTACTTTCGTTATTCATTTCATTCCTAACCATCCATTCAATCTCTTCTCTTGCAATCACTGAAAGTAGGTTGTTATTTTTAATCTGTTTTAACTGGGATACCAAACTCGCGACACTTCTGTCTCCTCCTCTTCCTCCTCCTCCTCCTCCTCCTCTCGATTCCCATTCTTCCTTCACTTTTCGGATATATCCACCAGATTTGGTACTTCCACTTCTTATAAAGCATTCCCACAGTACTCTTCTTTCCTCATCCGTCCTCTTTTTTTTTTACATTTCCTATTCCAACTCCCTTCGTGTCTTGGGACCCTCTCTGGCAATTCTCACTCCCCCTATATCCAGCCACATCCTCAGAATTTCGAATAGTTGTATGATGACGACAGGATCCACCCTGTTGACCAGTGGGTTCACAAGATGTTCTAGCCTCATTCACGTCGTTATTTTCAATATTTTGATTTGACATTCTCCCATAAATGGGGTTAGTGAATTTAAGGTTACACCACCACCGATAGTTTTATCGAGACATTATCTCTAGGAGGGTTCCCGACCAAGGTCAAAAATCCCCTCCCGACCTTTTTCCTCCATCACCACCACTATTCGCATTACCACCACCAACAACAATATAAATAAAATCTACAATGATAATGGCAACACTTATATCGGTAGCAAAAACAACAATAGCAATGACAGCAAAAAACAACACCTACCATTACAGCTACAGTAATAATAAAAATATATGCCCCCACTACTAACCACCACCACCACCACCACTACTACTAGTAATAATATTAGTGATAATAGTAATAACCAATAAAGTAAATTTTGTTTCTTTATAATAATAATAATAATAATAATAATAATAATAATAATAATAATTTCAGTTAGAAAAGCTTACTTTGTTCGTTTTTTTTTTAACTCCTCTGTCGATGTAGCTTTTGGCCAGAAAAATGTACACAAAAACAGAAACATAAAACATCCGAAAATGTGTAAGACAATTCATCGTTTAACCATGAATTTCACGTTCAAATTAAAATTTCGGTTAGAAACTCTTACTTGTTTCGTTTGCTATTTTTTAAACTCCGCCGCTGTTGTCGCTTTTGGCCGGAAAATATGTACACAAAGACAAAAACATAAAACATCCGAATATGTGTAAGACAATTTTTTGTTTAACCATGGATTTCATGTTCAAATTCAAATTTCGGTTAGAAACGCTTATTTAATAATAATAATAATAATAATAATAATAATAATAATAATAATAATAATAATAATAATAACCTGAAAGTATATTTGAAAACACCTAGAAATCCCTGATGTATTGGGCGACCTCTGCTATTGTAAGCACCACATATATTTTCTCTTTGGGGCTCCTGGTTTGAAGCCAGGATTAAGGGAGAATGGTCTTAGTATGAATCTTATCTCTTTTGAGGAAGACGTTATTAAATGTAATAAACATGTTGCAATATTTTTATATAAAATAGTTGGGAGATTTTATTCCTAAACGCTCCCGAGTGGAACTGACGAGTCAAATTAATTCACTTTCTGTTATCAACTAATCAGAAAACAGAATTGTTCCATAAAAATTAAATTTTTTAGCATTCCAGCACATAATCTTTTCATGCCAACACGAAAAGGATCGTGGCTTGCAAAATTATAACCTGTACAGAACAGTGACCCACTGAAAATGCTTCATACCCAAGACTTGTATAGAATAGCTACGTATCGGAAACTTTTTTTTACATAGGCGTCACCACTTACAAAGCCGATAGGCCACTCAAGGATAAGGGTTAAAGAGTGTACAGTAGTCAAAAGGACAATATAGTAATCGATAGTAATCGAAGTTCGGTAAATTTGTTAACTTAAGTGAAACGGCTCATCAGAAACTTGTTCACGTTGGACTTGAAGACAACCATATTATAGACGGCTGGAAAGTAGGAAAACGGAAGACAATTCCACGGGCGTGCAGTTCTAAGAAAGAAGCTTTGATCATGGAATCTATGTTTAGGTTTAGTCACAGATAAAGAGTGGGGGGAATTACTGATAGTGTTTCCAGCTAGACAAGTGTTTCTTGTGAAAGTTTGGCGAGGTGGGACCATAGATTGAAGCTCAGTCGAACACTTTCCATGAAAATAACGATAAAGCAGACACAAACTCGCAACATCTCTTCTGAAATAAACAGGACTTCCAATTTTGTTGTTGTTATTATTATTATTATTATTATTATTATTTCAAAGTAGTTTCAACTTTTGAATGTTTTTAGTTAAGTTTTTCAGATCAATTCTTTGACTTTAGATTTTCAAGCTGTATCTAAACATTTTCGCCGTTCCTAACAAGCAAGCACCTTGCAAAATTTGATAAGAGATTTTCTCGTCAATCTGATTAAGCCATTTATGTTTGCTTCTCGTTATGATCGTAATCGTTTCGATTATAATGGAAATCACTTTGCTTTCTTTACATTTCCATAATCTAAATAATTCCCATGTCAGATCTTGATATTCATTCACTCATGTTCTTTCTATCGTACTCAGGTATCGAAAGGGCAAGCTATGCCCATGATTAAGTTCTCTTGTTTTAAGAATCTTATGAGATTGCATGCGTATGTTAAAAAGAAAATTTTCTCTACGTCTTCTAGTTTTACTCATGCAACATCTCATTTTGGTCTAATTTATAGTTTGCATATATTCCAGTGTAAAATCTGAGCAACGGTGTTATGTCTTCATTTTTTATATTTACGTTGAGCTAGCATATGACATTCTGATATAATATGCGCTCATTTTTTTACCTTTCATCATACAATATGCACATCCATGGTTCTGCAATTTTGTCGATGTAGTGCTTGATGAACCTAGTGCGAATAGCTTGTTTCTGGGCTGCCAACCTCTTACTCTTTTTCGCACCAGGTCTTTATATCTTTTCGATTTTCACTTTAGGAAGAAAAGTTTCATTACTTTCAGAAACATATTTAGACTTCCTTTTTTTTAATATTTACCACATCTTTAACACTAAGTAAACTACTGCCATCTTCTGTTCTAGATAGATACTATCGATCTACATCTCCATTCTTATTCTCATTCTTATTCTTATTCTCATTACTATTATTATTCTCATTCTTCTTCTTATTCTTATTATTATTATTATTATTATTATTATTATTATTATTATTATTATTATTATTTACTAGAAGTAGTCACACGGGCCATCATCAAGGATTTTGCTTTGGTAACAACTTATGGTGTTCTGTGGAGTCTGAGTGACAACAATTCTCCTCAGATTTCCAATACTCTCCACCTCTTTCGAAAACTTTTGCAAACGAATTTGCGTTATCGCTACAGCCAATTACCAATGATTTCTCGTTGGTAACGATCATTGATCTTCATTGGAATTTGGGTGGCAAATACCCTTCCCAATGCCCCAGTCCTCTTTGCACTCAACCAACGGAGGTCTGGCTAGTGCTTTCTTTTCTTGGTCTTTCCATCCTCCATGCTCCTCTTTATTTGTTTGGTGTGGTGTCAGTTTATGGCGACATACACACTCATGAAAAAAGTGGATGGAACGCAGGAGCGCATGGGGATACCTTACAATTATACTGTTTCAGTTTTCATGATTCCACGTGATGTTCTTTTGTGTTTTACAGCTGTAGCCGTTTCTGTATTTTTAGTCTGTATGTTTAGTTTTCAAATTCTCTCTTTCATTTCTGTTGCTTTGTTGTTGTCTACTTCCAGAACTCCCAGGTATTTATAGGCGTTTTGTTCCCCAAGGGCCCTCATCTCCGTTTGCTTGAGTAGTTTCATGCATTTTGCCGTCTCCAGTTTTCCCTTTCTTATAACTAGTAGTGCACATTTTCCATACCAAATTCCATTTGGATATCCTGGCTGAAGATCCTGGTAGTGTTAATTAGTGTCTCTAGTTCATTTTCGACCCTTGCGAGAAGTTTCAGATCGTCCATGTACATCAGGTGGTCTATTTTTTCCTCCGTGTTAGAGAACTTGTATCCGGCTTGGCACATTCTCAGTATATTGTTCAGAGACATAGTGGCTATGCTATTAGTGGCGCCATGTTTTAATGTTACTATGTGTTCGTTTATTTAGTGGAATCGAATTCCGGAATTCTAAAATATTCAGCACTCAGCGAATCAGAATGGACGGATTTTTACTAGGAAGCTGTTATTATTTCTGAAACGAAAAAGGGAAAGGTTATCTCATTTTTAAAATTCTTATTCATCGACAGTAAAGAAATATTTTGTTAAAAGTAATTTCCTTTTAAGGCGCCGTAATCTTTGTCTTCCATTTTAAACATGTAATGGATTTTGATAAAAATTGGCTTAATACTACTAGACGTACGCTTTTCTAATATTATAGTTTTACTTTAAGTTTCATAAAAGGGTATAGATGTATTAAGTATTATTAGAGAAATATTAGTATTATTATAGAAGGATTAACTCGTTTGTTCGATGATTTCATTTTGCTTAAGTCTTATACTTTAGACATTTTCTGGGATCAAAATCGTGTAATGAATTTTGATGATAATTTAAATAATGACGTTTACTATAAATATATCTTGATTTTAATCTCCATGAAGGCATATAAAATGAGCACAAAACAATTCTATAGAAGGGATTAATTTTGTCTGTCTTTGGTCGAATGTTCATCTAGTATACATAAATACATACTAGTCGGTGCGTTCGTTTGTGAGTGCGTATGCATGCTTTCCATAAATCTCGTCTGAGTTTTCCAATATTCTAAGATAAGCTAATCAATTATTTTCATGTCGTCATTTTATGAAGTAAAAATTGAATGACTAAAAGTGGCAGATGTTGAACTTTGACCTTCACTGGTAATAATAACGGACAAAGTTATATTCTGTCTGAATCGATATAGATTCTTTTACAAAAGCCAGTTTCAGTCAGCAACATGCGAAAGCCAACAAAAATAAAATGGCTTGATTACCATAGATTTAGATTCGCTTTCATAACTGTTCGTTCTTTGCACATCATCAAATTTCTAGATTCTCCTTAACTATGAGAATCATTAAAATGAATCATACATACACACATGCACAAATATCTCTATATCTATTTATCTATATAATATCTATGTATATTTCATAATGACTTCATTATAACATTTATCTCTTTCTTGTTCCAATATGTGTGTGTGTGTGTGTGTAAGTGCATGAAAAGGCTTCGTATACATACTTAGTTTTCAAAATCATTCATCATTGATTTATTTGGAAAAATAAATATAATATACGAAGGTTTAAGACCTTCGTTCGTTTGTGTGTGCTTGTTCATACATCATATCACTTAAACACCAATTTTCTCTGCATTGTTAAAGCCTTCTTATACACTTACATATTCGTTTAGCAGCAGTGCTATAGCAAACTACTTTTCCTTTTTTATGTACACAGGGTTTAAATGATAGCTTGAAATTTGAGATTTCAAACTTTAAATCTCGATAAAGAAAGGAGAGTAAAAAAATGCAGTGTGTTTATTTAACTGTTTAATTAAATACAAACACAAAAATATTCTGTACGTCCACTTTTTGCGTCCACGACTTGCTGAATGCAATTCCTAAAAGCACGACAGGCCTTGACAGCTGATTCTTACTTGATAGCGCGGAATTTTCGCTTTATAGGGGTCTTTAAGGGGGCCTTACCATTATAGTTGGGAACATTAGAAAGTTTCTCCACATCGCTCCATGACCAATAGTTGCAGGAATTCAAATCTGGTGAGCTAGAGGGCCAGAATTTGAGGGCAGGAAAAGCAACAACTTTCTCTTCTAGAAGGTCTGCACTATTTTGGATCCATGATCAGGTGCAGAATCCTGATTGAAATATACTATGATCTTGGGATCATAGTTCTTCTTAATCCGGAGTAAGAGAACTTACTCCAGAATCTTCAGATATTCCGCAATATTGATCTTCAGGCACACTTCAAGAAAGTGACAGGGCATGATTATCCCATCGCTAGCATTAGCTCTAAACATCATCACAGAGGCAGAGTGTTACTCTGCATGACTGGAGGAGCACCAGAAGAGTCATTGGCGGTAATCGTCGAATTTCTGCGGTTGCAGATTCTCGTTGAAGAAAATACATACTGTACCAACATGGTGTTTCAGGTGATTGAGTAGCAAGAGGCTTCTCTTTACGAATGGTCTTAAATTTCGCTGTAAGAATATTACATCATCTGTAATATAACTTCACCCCAAGATCTTTCCGCACTGCATTAGAAGTTGTAATTTTGACCACAATCCGCTTTTTGCCAGTTCAGCCATTGACTGTGATGGATTTGCTGCAATGGACCATTCCAACCTTCTGGTGTGGATTTTACACTTTCTCAGACTGTGAGTCTTTTTTTGAATGTTTTTACCTTCCCTTCAGTTCGCTACAACACGATAAAATTGACTAGGAGCATAGACAATGTCTCTAATAATGTCAGACGTCTGATGCCCGATGCGGAACAATTCAACCATAACCATTCTATGCTTGAATTTTACACTGGCATTCATTCTTTTAGTATTTTTAGGTAACTAATCTCGAACATCAAAATATAAAGAATACAGCAAATAACATTTCAAATTAATAATGTCGCTGTAAAAAAACTAATTTATGGATTGAAAATACTACCAATTTAACGTTTACACCCTGCATATATATATATATATATATATATATATATATATATATATATATATATATATATATATATATATGAGTTTAAATGAATTCTTGCAAGGTATGAAAATTGTTAAAGAAAACGTTAAAAAAATAAATTTATAAATTACTTAACAAATTAATAATATGGCTACATAATATTCAACTAAAATTTTTTAAATGCAACAAAATCTACATAACATAAAATAAATCCAAGGTCATTTTTTAATTCAATTAAAATTAAATCATTATACCTTACTTTGTAGAGTTTATAAACATAAACTTGAAAAATGTTAAATTTGAAATTAAATTTTGTACCTTAATTTTTAAAGGTCTAAAAGAATGTGTTTAACCATGTCATCATATGCAATATATGCCTTTCTGACTTGTATCTAATTCTATAGAATTATATTTTGTTTCATTTTTTTATTTAAATTTAAAGGAGTGAATATGTTTTATGTTATAATAATTTTTTGTATTGGATCATTTTCCATGATATCTGGAATTCATACTAATTTTCACATAGAAGTTAATTGCTTAAGATTGTTTTAATCTAGAATGCATCGGTTGAAAAGATCACCGATCTACACACGTACACTATTAGTTTTGTAATTATTTTTCTTACTGGATCATTTTGCATGATATTCGGAATTCCTTACTAATTTCGATATTACATGTAAGTACGTAATAATGTTTTCGTCTGATATACTTTGGTGTAAAGTATCACCAATCTACACCCTATTTTTTCTCATATTTATTTTCCTACTGAATCATTTCCTTGATATTTGCAATTTATAATAATTTCAACATGGCACGAAAGTACGTAATAATGTTTTCACCTGAAATGCGTTGGTGCAAAAGATCACCAATCTACAAAGGCAACTTATTTTGTCCTTGTAATTATATTTCTACTGGCTCATTTCTCATGATATTTGGCATTAATTATGTTAAATTATTTAATCCTACTTCTATTTTGCAAACATCTCAAATAATTTTAAAAAAACATTTTAAATTTTCTGTGAAGCACACAGGCAAAGAACATATTTCTATCCTATGTGCCGTCTTCTCTTCTCATCATCCAAGTTAATCTCCACCAAAAAGAAACCCAACAACAATAGGTAATATATCTGATATAGCTTTATTTACGTTTAGTAGTTTGCGACGACTATGGTTGCGTTCATCAAAAGCTTTCCTAAGGCGGAGACAGTTTTCTTTCGTGCTAACTTGACGCCAGCTAGAACCCGACTCCACTCGAAATACTTCTTTCTCGTCAACGTGATTACGTAATTATCAATGTAGCACAAAAACCATTCACCTGGTACTTGCTATGTAACCAATGAATTTTGTTATTTTTAACTAAATCTATATAATTATAAAACTCAAATGACCTTGTAATGAGTGTTGTAACCACACATCCGGTTTACGACTACCGGTTGCACATGTGTATATAAACATAAACCCATAACAGCTTAAACAAATAAACACAAATTGCTACTTTTGCAGAATTTGACCGTTATTATTTAGAAATTATTATTTAACATGGGAAGAGTGGGGATGTTTTGCAACTATTCTGTATTACAACTATACTGTCGCAATATTCTTACAAATAAATCAACTTTGACCCGTTGACAACTATAAGAGCATTTTACAACGGCGATTTACCCACGTTCTTCCTTTTTTTTTAATTTATTCTCCATTTTTTAATACACCTTTCTTAAAAACATTCATACATTTTCTTCTACACTACCAACATAAATAAATAACCCTGAAAATGTTTTGTTTTTTTTACAAATAAATAATCAACACAATAAAACGTATTGTTTTAATGTGTACGTTTTCGGCGTCCCAATTGTTTTTTGTTTTGTTTTTTTTTTTTCGTGTTTAAATTATCCAAATAAACAATTGTTAATACTTTCCGTTTTTATTTACATCGTTCATTTCCATATTGTCTTATTGGTTTTATTGACCTTATTATTAACGTAAATTAAATATTTGACTCAATGAGCCATGAATGTTTGTTTAAAATAAATGAAAAAAGTTTTATTTTATTTTCATTTTCTATTTAAAAAGCCATTCTTAACATGGGGAGAGCGTTTTTAACTATTCTGTACTTTCAACTAAGAATTTCATTTAAAAAAGATGTATCAAAAGTTGAATTTAACTATAATAAGTATTACCGCATCTCTTCAGTGCACTTTTACATATAAGTATGGCAGACCACTTATAATTCAATGGTTGTAAGTTTGTTTTTTATTTTCAAAAATAAACAATTATAAACAGAACGACTCATAGAATCACAACTATTTTCTTTACGTCAGAAGTGTCACACTCATACGTTAATTCCATAGCTAATCTAACATATTGACCCAACGGGTCACGGGTAGTCTAGTTCATATTAAAATTTATGTAGACATATTTAATTAACATTCCATTTTTTCCCCGAATTCTACTCGTCGGATTGAAATATTTAGTTTCCAAATAATAAAAAAAAATATCAAACAAGTATTTCAATTTTTTTTTTACATAGGCATCACCACTTATCAATGCCAAGCGGTCACTCGAGGATAAGGGTTAAAGAGTTTACAGTGGAAAATAGACAATATAGTAATCGTTAGTAATGGAAATTCGGTAAATTTGTTAACAAGTGGAACGGCTGATCAGGAACTTTTTTACGTTAGACTTGAAGACAATCATATTGTAGTCAGCTGGAAAGCAGGAAAACGGAAGACAATTCCACAGGCGTGCAGTTCTAAGAAAAAAACTTTGTTCATGGAATCTACGTTTAGGTTTAGGCACAGATAAAGAGTGGGAGGAATTATAGTGTTCTCAGATAGACGAGGGTTTCTTGCGAAAGTTTGGCGAGGGGGGACCATAGACTGTAGCTCAGTCGAGCACTTTGCATAGTATAACGATACAGTAGAGACAAACTCACAGCATCTCTTCTGTGAGATAGAGGTTGCAGCGAAGAGAAAAGGATATCTCCTACGAGGCTACGAAGTCTATTTTGAACTTTATCAAGGCAGGGCAAGTTCTTTCTAGCAGCTCCTGCCCAGATGTAGCAATAGTATTCTGTCCTGGCTCTTATATAGATAGATAATTGCATCAGCAGTGAGAAATCTACTGGATGGATAGAAGGATCCCACTATTTTTCCAACGGCTTTGGCAACAGATTTGATGTACGTGTTCTATTTAAGATCAGAAGTAAAGGTCAAACCCAGAAGCTTGTCAAAACTTGAGGCTACCTCAAGAGGAGAGCCATTCATTTAAATTGATGCCAGATGGGGATCAGAACGTTGATGATGTAAAGATAAAAGCTTGGTTTAAGATGCATTAAAAATAATCAGGCACTCCTTTCCCCATTGTACCACGTGCTCAAGATCAGAGGAAAAAGAATCGGAGAGAACTTGATCGTTTACTGACTTAGATGTGCTACCATAGATGGTAGTGTCATCAGCATAAATGTCTACAAATGATGTAAGGATGTGATTTGGAAGATTATTAATGTAGATCAGGAAAAGAGTTGGGCTCAGGATGGACCCCTGAGGGACTCCAGCATTAATACTGTGAGCTACTGATTTTTGCCCATCAACTACTACTCTTATGAACCTGCCAGAAAGAAATAATATAATAACTGAGAAGACATTTCCAGCTATACCATAGATAGAGATCTTGTGAAGTAAACCTTCATGCCATATCCTATCAAAGGCCTTTGATATGTCAAGAGCAATTGCCCTAGAAAGGTTGTCTTTGTCGAGAGATTCGGTAATCTTATGAGATATAACTGTAAGCACATCTGCTGTAGATCTAGCAGAACGGAAACCATATTGTGCGTCACTAAGAAGGTGTTTTTTGCTGAGATGGTTGATTACTTCTGTATTTAACATAGATTCCAGCAACTTACTCATGACGCACAGAAGACTTATTGGCCTGTACTGAGAGTGGGATGAGCGATCACCTGAATTCTTAAATACAGGGCATATTTATGAGATTTTTTAGGGTGATGAGAAGCAATTCTCCTTAAGACAACGTTTAAACAGTTTTGTAAGTATGGGTGCTAGTTCTGGTTGAAGTTTTTTGAGTACTATAATTGGAATACCGTCAGGCCCGGTTGCTTTACTGGAATCAGGGTTTTTGATTAGCTTGGCAACATTACGTACAGATATATGTATATCACATAGCATGTTTTCTGATACAGGAGGGAATATTGGGCGTTGGCGGCCTTTGTCGCAAAGGGTAGAATTAGCTGCAAAGTTTTTGGAAAAGAGTTTGGCTTTGTCTGATGCCGATGAGATTACCGCAGGTCCATTGATGATGGTTGGGATAGAGCACACGCTTATATTCAGGATTCTGTTTGCTATTTGCCAAAACTGGTGGGAACCAAGCCGCTGCTCAGCTACTTTGGACTTGACGAACTGAGCATACAAGTCTATTGCGTTCTTTATTACTTTCTTACAATGGTTGCTGGCAGTCCTGAAAACGGCTTTAGTTTCCATACATCTATTACGTTGGAAGCAGTTGAAAAAGTGATTTCTGTGCGCAATGGCAGCAGCACATTCTGGAGAGAACCATGGCTGGCTGTTAGGTTTTTGCTGGAACTTTTTCGAGGGTATGAAATTGTCTATACCTACAATTAACCATTCCGTCAGGTCTGATACTATAGAGGACACATCCTTTTTAAACATAGAACGCAGAGGTAGATCCGATATAAATGTACGGAAGCTATCCCAGTCAGCCATAGTGTATCGATATACTGTACGATGGAGAGGTAAGTCTGGGGACTTATTATATTTCATTTTTATCTTAATTGATACAACAGAGTGGTCGGAAGATCCAAGAGGAGACAGAAAAGAAACTAAACATAGTCCAGGGCAAGTTGTGAGAAAAAGGTCTAGTAGGCTCGCATACTGGCCGTCATTCTCGGGCACACGTGTGGGTTCGTGAACAATCTGGGTGAGGTCATAAGCAATGGAGAAATCATGACAAAACCTCCCCCTCATCATCGGTCTTGTTTGAGTGGGTCAACCATTCCACGTTGTGAAAATTTAAGTCTCCACATACGTGAATGTTAGCTGAAGGATAAGCAGATAGTAACTCCGTTGTTGTAGGAGCAATAGAGAGCAAATATATATGCAGTAGTGTGAGCTAGTGCAACCCGGAAGCACATACAGGGTAAGTTAGGATCTTCTCTGGAGATGTCTCTACCACATGGAAAGCCATCTTTAATATAGACACATATTCCATGTCCATGGCGATTCAAAACATCTATATCTTTAAAACAAGAATTATCTCCTCGTTAGGTTACGCGATGCCACCAGTGAGTCCAATATTCAGAAGAAAAGTCGAGATAAAAATTGAAAGCATTCAAAAACAAGAGCCGATAAAAAACGGAAAAAATGTCCTTGCAAAGCAAAGGGCCTATTAGATTAAATCGACAAAAGTTGTAGAAAACATTTTGTGCCCTTCCGCTTTCGCTCAAGGCAATAAACACACACACACACACACACACACACACACACACATATATATATATATATATATATATATATATATATATATATATATATATATATATATACAATAGAAACCCAGGCTGCGGTCGTCCTAGGATACTGTTTTTTGCAGGTTACGATGTAAAATACAATGTTTTTCCGGCCTTGGTTACGTTTTTGTCTCCCTTACTGTGTTATTTATAATGTTATTTGATTATATACACGTGTATTATATACTGTACTGTATTTTGTTACCAATTTTTAATATATACTGTAAAAAATTTTGCTTATGACCCGCCATACGGTGATTTAACTTTACCAATCCAACCCCCAGAAAGGATTAATGCCGTATATCGGGGTTGTGTTTTTTTCATAGGAATAAATCCGTTAAGCCTTCTGTGTTTTTCTAGTAATGATCAATAACAATGTTAATATAGTTTGGTATACTTTATTTATACGAACCTTATGGTTGTGCTTGTGGATACATTTTTAGCTTCAACATCATTTAAAGTTTCCTCAGAAGGCACGTTCAACAGTGAAGACACTGAAAAAGTATCATATACCTCCTGAATTTAGCATTTAAAATAGTAAGAATAAGATTTAGGCTTTAAAGAGACGGATATGCTTTAGTGAGACATATACCAAATATCCATTATAAATAGAAGTAATAGTAGTTTCCATTGAATGATATATCTTATGTATAAATATTTTGTTTTACTTAGTCTGTAATAATGCCGGTCGTCACCTTGAATATTTTTATTAATTCCCCCAAAGAAATGGAAACGAGATTCAGTTATGGAAGAGTCATTTTAGGAGTGGGGTTAGGGTTAGGGTTAGGGTTATGGAAGAGTCATTTTAGGAGTGAATTATCTTTAAAGCTTTTTAGATGATGATTGATTATTCGTATTATTTGCATAATTTGGACTACTGTTCTCATTTTGAGTGTAATTTTCACAACATATGATTTTTTTATTTTGAATATAGTAATAAAATGTCGCAACAAATAATGATTTATAGCGATAAGTAGTGAGGAACTAAATCTAAAAGCAAAAATAGGTTTAAAGCGCTTAAAATTCTGAGCAGAAATAGCTGCAAGGACATGTGGCATAGTGGATAAAGTGCATGGTAAAATTTAGTTATAAGTTACGCCTTTCTGGTGGTTGAAAGTTCAATCATCGGGCGACACTCAAAATCAAAAATTAGTTAAGATTTCTATACAGTCATGACTGACGGAACGAGAACATACTACGAAATCATATCTCACGGTTAGATAGACGTTTTGACAACGTTGTTTTATTTTTAGTACTGATTTGCAAAAGAATACTTTTTGGTTCAACAAACGTCGTTTTAAGCTTTCTACGTCGAATCTGATGTATATTGCTGTTTTGCTGTTTTGCTGTTTGTATCTTCGAGATAATTATGGCCTTATTATGCAATGTTAAAAAGAGGAGATAATGCATAGGAATGAAGGTATTACAACGAGCGAACATATGCACTATTGCCCCCTTAAAAGTAAATAATGACTGAGAGTGTGATCTAATGAAAACAAAACATATACTACACAACGCTAAATGAAAATATTTCCTGGGAAGATGCCATCATGATAATACTACGGATACTGAACAACCATTAAAAGATAACAATGTACTTTCTACTTTTGCGAGACAGATACCAAATCTCTATTACTAATACACGCACGTTAGAATTTAAAAAAAAAAAACAACATAACTCAAAACGTTATGATTTATTTCACTTTTTATGATCGTCTGGCATCAGCTGAACATTTTCAACCAAATATATATAAAAAAAAGAATGGAGGAAATGTTCATGCAAGTTGAGTGTACGGATACACACACTTTTTACATATGTCCATTATCACCCTACCAAGGAACATTCATATATCTAAGATACTCCCATCTCCTTTTGTCTATATCGAACAACAGCCACCAAATTTATTTCATTCGTATATATTTATCATATTTTCAGGGTGGAATTGAATCGGTCCTATCGTATCGTTGTAGAGAGCGGCCGATAGTCTTTTGACTGCGGTCAGCTTTAAGTACAGTGTTTGTCGAGGGAGCCTGTTATCATCCATTCTAAGGACCTGCCCTAACCAACGGAGCCTATGCTTCATAATGGTGGCCTCAATACTACAGCTGCTGGTTCTCTCAAGGACGTTGTGTTGGTTACGTAATCATACTATTTGATGTTCGGTATATCTCAAAGCTTTTACTAGTGGAATTTTTCTACTTTATTGAGATCACGCCGGTACACACTAGATTTGACATTCACGCTTGGGAAACAACAGTTCAGGACCGGCACCTGTTGCGCCGATCCATCATATCCAGTACCAAAGAAGAATATGAAACAGAAAAGAGACTGGCAGAGATTAAAAGGCAAGCAAGACACAAACGCGTAGATCACCCCCCACCCCCACTCCCGAAACCTTTTTTCTGCTTTCTCTGTCCACACAGATTCTACGCTCGGATTGGTCTGGGAGCCTAAAACTAAAAGAGGAAATTGAAATTCTTGGATACTAGCAATTGGCCGACGATGATTGATAATATTACTGAGTGGATGGTAACACTTAATCTTACTAATGCTTAAACCGTTTCAGCTACCAATTGTCATGATAAATAACACCATACTTGAAAGTCCATTCTTGAACCTCCTTGGCACAGACAACATGAATTGGAACAAATACAATGAATACATTGCCAAAGATGCTGCGATAAAGGTGGGCTCCCTCTATTGTGCTAGAAAACTACTCAAATCTTAGAGTATTCTATATATTTACAAAGGCACAATTCACATACGGTATTGTTGGCAAATCTTGGCTGGCACATCTACCATTTGTCTTTCACTTATAGACAGGGGACAAAAAAGAATCTAAAGAATAATAGATCCCGCACTCTCGAAAAAACTCTCACATCTGTCCCATCGCAACAATACATGTGTCTGTTTTACAAGTACTTTAATGCAATGTACTCAGATGAACTCATAGCACTTATGCCCCCCTTGACGTGCATACTCCCGACTAATCCAACAAGTAACAACACCACTGTTTAAGTCCTTAGATGCTGGAAAGCCTCTACTCTAGTTTTTTTTCTATTGGACTGCTAGACTTTGGAATTCCCTTCCAGATTTCTGCTTCCCTGACTGTCCGGCATTCAAGAATTTAGATGCAATGTGAACAGAAATCTTGTTGCTTAATTCTCTACTTAGTGTCCCTGTAGGAATGGTCCCAATAGTAGCTCTTTACGTTCAAGTGGCAATATGCCCTGTTTGTGGTAAGCAAGAGTAAACTAACCCAACATATAGTTTATACTATTTGAAATTTGAAAACATGTACATGTGTTTTGTTCTCTGACCATCAGCATTATTAGCGTCGTCTCATTAAAGTTTGATTTTAACTTTTTTTGCTTAGAGGTCATCACTTATCAAGGCCCAGATGCCACTTAATGATCATGTTTGCAAAGTTGATGATTAGACAGCACCGTGATGAGCATTAATATTAGAACGTGGGTAGTGTTTAATTATTTAAAAGGACGGCTCAATAAGAACTTATTTACGCTAGACTTTAAAAAAATCCCAAAAAACAACCACGTTATTGTCAATAGGGAAGCAGTCCCGCAGTGTTGTGTTCCACAGGCGGAATTTTGTCTAGTTTTACGCACGGATAGAGAGTAAGAGAAATTGTCGACGGTTGTTATAGCTAAACAATATTGAGAACTTACATACAAATAAGCCCATCCACAGAGTAGCTTTTATTCATATTGAAATGGTCATCGACTAATCTGAATGGCTTTTTCCATAATGTTCATATCTTTAAAAATAGGCAGTCTCTGGCATTTATTTTTACGACGCATGCAGATGTTTCTGCAATTTGGCTGGTATAACTAGAATGTTTTTGACCGTCTAGCATATCAACACAAACCCGGCGTCTCGATTCGGCCACTGGTCAAGGTGACCTAATGCCGGGATGACTCATCGACTCTCTTGTCGTCTCCGACCAGTTTAACCCGCGCCCTCTTATATTAGCCTAGTCGCACGGCTCAATTAGACGTTGGTGTTTTGCCTTCTTTTTTCTTTCCTTTTAAAAATATCTATTTTATTTTCACCGCTTTATGTGTCTGTTCCACCCCTCCGTCCTCAGCGACGGCCATTGACGCCACGCCCCGATTGCCAGATGCTGAAAATCTGGAAGATAAGGTGGTAAAGATGAGATGAGAAATAAAGCTGGATGCGAAAATCGAAGACAAAAGGAAGAAAATAAAAGCAGAAAATAGAAAAATAACAAATGATAGATAAATAGCACTGCCTATTGATTTGATAGGGAGCTGGACAGTGGGGCGTAATTTATCGACAGTGATAAAGAAGAGAACATAAATAGAGACAAGTTATATAAATTAGTAGATAAATCAGTACAACAGCAACAAAAACACCGGACGACGGACCAATGGTCTTGACTGTCTGGAATACTTGCTTAAGCTACAGTTGTCTAGTAAAAGTTTGGTCAAACTTCATTAAATTTATGCTCTCTTTTATTGAAGGCAGACATAGGTCAGGATTATTTCGCATTCCCCGGTAGAGACGCTTCAGACTGATAGCAATAAACTAAACCCTGTTCAAAGAGAAAAGGTGACCATTTGTACGGTGGATTTCTTATCACTGCATAGAACCATACCTGATCCTGACATATCAACAACAATGATCCAGAGTCAGACGAACTTATTGCCGGCCACCTATCCACGACTAGCATATATTAAATCTAACCCTAAACTTAACCCTATCTTATCAACTACTGACGTATACAAACATAAAAAATAGAGTTTCAAAATGATTTCATCGTCTAACCTTTGATCTTTTTCAGATTCACATTTTTGAGTTTGGAAACTCGTCCAAAAACTATCCGGTCCTGGATATGACCTTAAACTATATCCGATGGTGAGGCCCCAGCTTGCAAGCCTTAGGGAGTGTGGAGCCACCCTTTAATTTCCATCGCTACCAGGTCCACTCTGACCCGGAGTGGTAGCACCTGTTAGGGTCCCAACTATGGGTTAAATAGAATACGACTTAAAAAACAAATATACTATATTAAAAAACCGTTCTTCAAAATCACCAGATTCGACATTAAATAACCTGAAAAAGGTTGATATGCCGTAAAAAAAACAACCAACCAACCAAGAACTATCAATAATTTTCCTTACTATCTATCTTCCACTTATCGTTGGTTGGTTTTTGCTCTGTAAGAACGTTTTTATTATTTCAAGTATTAAGTGACTTCATGCATTTTCTGTGTCGATTTCCATAAATAAACCTTCTAGTGGAACTTAAGCAATCTTTACGCTAAACCCGAAAACCTACACGTAATTTTGAATTAAAGAATTTCTTTAATGAACGAGTGTCGATTGTTAGTATAGCATCAAATATTACTTGATAGAATTGTTAATTAGTATATTATTATCTATATAATTATAAAACTAAGATCGGATTACGGTTTCTGACTTCCGGTTTCAAAAAATTCGTCTGTTTACTTATTTCATGGCCGCCCTGTCTTAAGTCCGATATTAAAAGCCACTGCTGCTATTCAAAGCATACACGAGGCCAACAATATTTTTTGTTTTAACTTATTTTAACGTGTGTTCAACTGTAATTTAACTCCATTGAGTTAAAAACAAACTGATTTAAATATCAATATACAATATATAACTATAATCATATTTACTGCTTCTGTGGATTCTCACGATTTCTTTTTAAAACCTTACTTAAAAATATTTTATCTTCAAGAAAGGGGGGAGGTAGAAACTTAGTTTTAGCAGTACTTTTAGTAGGACTTCCTTAATTTTAATTAGTGCTTGCAGTAGTGTACTGGGGGCTTCCTGAATTTTATTTTTTTTTTTTTTACTCATCACTTAAAACAATGATTTCACAAGACAATAAAAGAGCCAACGAGTAACCTAGTACCATTTAAGAAATAGCTCATGTCATTAAATGCAAAAATACCTTTTAAAAAGTCATAAATAAATAATAACGGGTGGTAGACCGAACTTTTTTCAAAGTGAAAAGTCACAAAAATCAAAATCAAAATAATAATAATAATGGCGGAGGGGACTGAAAGAGCTAACGTCAAATCGGGGCTGTAAATCGGTTCTTACGGTTATCATTATCATTATTAACTTCATTCCTATGAGTGCTTCACTAACATAACATTTGGAAAATACAAGAGAATCATGATTGAACGAACGGATATCTATGTATCTCATATAGAAATTAAGTGTTAGTCCCAGAAAGGGATGCCTTAATTTTTGAGAACTTACTGAAGTAAAATTGAAGAACAAAGTATAACTTATAAATTATAAACCTTACTAACTATACACACATACCTTTGTGTGGATCAATTGTATCATCGACTATAGTTCTGATATGTTAAACATTAATGATTTTATTTAATTGTAGATTTTATCTAGGTTTGTTTTCTTGTCGATTGTTTTGACTATATGTTTAGATTATCTATTGCTTTTTATCCTATACATATATGAGTGACGATTTGTTCCCTATTCCCACATATAATCGATCTTTCTGAAGAAATCTAAGAATAACTCATCTCTAAACTTTGCAACAAATCTTTGTTTACGATTTTACTAGCAATGTAACCATATATCCTTGCTGAACGTTTTTATATGTTTTTAAAATCAAAAATTTATTTCCGATAAGATACAGGAGATAAATTATTAGTACAGTTTCGGTTTTGTTTTAATGAACCATTAACGTCAATAAGAAAACAGCTTACTAAATAAGAATGTACGCACAGCATTGCTATTTATATAATGATTCTAATGATAATAATTATTGTTATCTATTTATGTTATATTATAAGGTTTTGTCCCTGATATTTGAAATATTTGTGCTCGTTTGTTGTACCTGTAGGGAACCGATTCTGATGGTACACCAACGATGACACATTCGAGATATTGTATAATCGTACTTGGTTTAAGTTTTTCGTTCGATATATTTGGAAGATATGTTGGATTCATGATCTGTGAAATTAAATAATATCTGAACACTGGTGAAATCTTGAACAGTTAGTTAAATATCGCGAGCATAAATTATGATTCGTAATTTGCCAAGGTGGCTAAAACTTATGAAGTTTCTTTAAAAACGCGCATTTAAAAGAATACGTAGAAATACAGTCCATCTTTCGTTACGGAATTCTCAACATGGTCAAATATCAAAATATATTTTTTCATATGTCAGGTTGTCGTTTTTATTTCCAGATTTCACCCAGTTTACTGTCGATTTTATAAAGATATGGCGGTGCAAACGTTTGATTTTAACCTGGTAGGAGTGCTATAAGAGCCGATATTATTTTCTGCTCAAGAAATTTAGTTTTTAAATAAAATACTCTTTCTATTCAGACAGATAGAATTTTGTTTATGCGGCATCTCTCTTGTCAAAATATGTTATTTCAGAACTATGAGATTCAGTTATATATAATTCGTGGGAAAGTTATTACCTCTGTGACAATTTCGATGCAAATGAGTATTCCACAAATGCTGGGAAACAACACATCTTCACAATTTTTTAAACGTCTACAAACATTGGTAGACAGTGTGATTGATAAAAAAAAACATTGCCAAGCACATTTTCTTCCAGCAAATACTAGCGTAAAAAAGGTGGAAATCGCTGTTTAGGACGGAGTCACACTAGTCTATCAGTTAGCGTCGATACCAAACCCTATATCTGGCATACTGTCCACACACGTGTAAGATGTGGCTATGATAATTTGACACCAAAATTAATAGAAGAGCAACAGATGTTGGAATAAGATTACATAGAAATGAGCAAACTTTACTTTAAAAGAATAACAAAGTCATATTCATAGTGTTTCATGTCATGTCATCTTTACCACTGCGACAATTTTATCGTTCCACGTCCATTTATTGAGTGTATAAAAATAACATGTAACAATTATGTTAGGCAGTCTTTACCATAATAAGGGACGGATACACTTCTCTTTTGGGGGTTAACACCGACCAATAGGGACACATACCTTATCCATCTCGATTGATCTTGATTTTTGGAAAAGCTACAAATAAAGATTCGTACAACCCGAAGTCTTCATTGTATTTAGAATAACTGTATTTTTTTTACATAGGCGTCACCACTTATCAAGGCCGATCGCCCACTCAAGGATAAGGGTTAAAGAGTGTAGAGTAGTCAAAAGGACAATATAGTAATCAATAGAAATGGAAGTTCGGTAAATTTGTTAACTTAAGTGGAACGGCTCATCAGAAACTTGTTCACGTTGGACTTGAAGATAACCATATTATAGACAGCTGGAAAGCAGGAAAACGGAAGATAATTCCACGGGCGTGCAGTTCTAAGAAAGAAGCTTTGATCATGGAATCTATATTTAGGTTTAGGCACAGATAAAGAGTGGGGAAAATTATTGATAATGTTTTTAGCTAGTCTAGTGCTTCTTGTGAAAGTTTGGCGAGGGGGGACCAGAGATTGAAGCTCAGTCGAGCCATGAAAATAATGATAAAGCAGAGACAAACTCGCAACATCTCTTTTGTGATATAGAGGTTGCAGCGAAGAGAAAAGGACATCTCCCACCAGGCCACGAAGTCTATTTTGAACCCTATCAAGGCAGGACAAGTCTTTTCTAGCAGCTCCTGCCCATATGTGGCAACAGTATTCCATCCTTGGACGTACCTGGCTCTTATATAGATAGAGAATTGCATCAGCAGTGAGATATCTACTGGATCAATAGAGGGATCCGATCATTTTTCCAGCGGCCTTGGCAACAGATTTGATGTACGTATTCCATTTAAGATCAGGAGTAAAGGTCAAGCCCAGAAGCCTGTCAAAACTTGAGGCCTCCCCAAGACGAGAGCCATTCATTTCAATTGATGCCAGATGGGGGATCAGAATGTTGATGATGTAAAGATAGAAGCTTGGTTTTAGATGCATTAAAAGTAACCAGCCACTCCTTCCTCCATTGTACAACGTGCTCAAGATCAGAGGAGAGAACTTGGTCGTTTACTGTCTTAGATGTGTTACCATAGATGGTAGTGTCGTCAGCAAAAATGTCTACGAATGATGTAAGGATGTGATTTGGAAGATCATTAATGTAGATCAGGAAAAGAGTTGGTCCCAGGATGGACCCCTGAGGGACTCCAGCATTAATACTGTGAGCTTCTGATTTTTGCTCATCAACTACTACTCTTATGAACCTATCAGGGAGAAATGATTTAATAATTGAGAAGACATTTCCAGCTATACCATAGCTGGAGATCTTGTGAAGTAAACCTTTATGCCATATCCTATCAAAGGCCTTTGATATGTCAAGAGCCATTGCCCTAGAAAGGTTGCCTCTGTCGAGAGATTCGGTAATCCTATGAGATATAACTGTAAGCACATCTGCTGTAGATCTAGCAGAACGGAAACCATATTGTGTGTCACTAAGATGGTTATTTTTGCTGAGATGGTTGATTACTTCTGTATTTAACACAGATTCCAGCAACTTACTCATGACGCACAGGAGACTTATTGGCCTGTACTGAGTGTGGGATGAACGATCACCTGAATTCTTAAATGCAAGGCATACTGATGAGATTTTCCAGGGTGATGGGAAGCAATTCTCCTTAAGACAACGTTTAAACAGTTTTGTAAGTATGGGTGCTAGTTCTGGTTGAAGTTTTTTGAGTACTATAATTGGAATACCGTCAGGGTCGGTTGCTTTTGCCGATGATTCCCCATTGGCAAGCTGCACGCTGGTCTTGGATTTTTTAACTCAGAGAATGGGAACAGAACAAAATGTTGTGTTGGCAACACAAGAAGTTTAACGAGAGAGCAAATTCTTAAACGATCACATATGCGGCATAATTGCGTTGACGTCTCAGTTCTCGTTAAATAAACGAAGTTATTAAACCTTGAGCCTTGCTAGTACCAGAGTGACTATTTGGCAATACCAGACTGACGTTGACACTTCTGATAGCGCCTTCATTTCACCTGGCCTTCAGATGCCTCGACCCTGACCTGCAGCCGATTGAGAGAATAGGGCTGACTATGCGCAAACCAGCTTCAATTTTAACAACTTCCCGGCGCGTGTCACCCATCATTCATAGGATGGTCATATGGCCATTCCGGTGGCCAAACTCTCACATAAACAAATAGGAAAAATCTCTGTTCGCCTACATTATGTGGTAGACAAAATCTCTGCAGCATCTTTCGTAGTAAACAGTGGGATCGCATTGTCTCTCATTCTAGCGGAAGCAACCGACAATAAATCATATACCTGTAAAACTAAGTTACTAGACGTAAACTGTTGATCGATGCATATACATGGGGAAAGATTAATGAAATTATGTAGAACATAAGACAACTTTTCTATAGTTGCTAACCTAAAAAGTCCTATTGAACATACGTGGGATGTGAAGTAAAATTATATTATTCAAATATATTTTATGATGTTACAATTATATATGAGAATTTGGCTTTCAAAACCCTTTATTAGGCGTAATTATTGTATTATTATTACAATTATATCGCACTTTGTTTTAAATGGGCGAACCAAATGAAAGTGTTTGATCTCTTTATTTCTAAATTAGATGGCACTGTTTCCCTCTGTCACAACTAAACTTTTATTAACCTTTAGCTTTAAAGATTAAGGAAGATTTAGTTTGAACAAGTTTATTTTGGTATTTGATGTGTAACTGAAATTAATTACTACGGTCGATAGCACCTTTCCGGATATCTCAACCTTTAAACTCCTTGGCCTAACATTCTCAGACAACATGAAGTGGAAGAAAGTAAATAGAAGATTCTGTCAAATTTGTTGCAAAGGCAATAGACTTCCTATATGGGCTAGAAATCTGCTAACACCTGCTAGTATCTTATATCTCTATAAAGCACCTATTCGAGGAATATAGTTGCCACAGCTAGACTTCCGAACCAACAACTAGCCTCTCTCTCTTTGATAGTGAAAACGTAATATGCATCGCATTGTCTACCAAACTCCAATCTCTGTTGCATCGTTTCAGTGTTACATCTCTGTGCATGTTTAAGTACTTAAACGAAATGTGCTCCGATGAACTTACTGCACTTTTCTCTCCTCAACGTACATACATTTGATCCACCCGACTAGCAGCAAAATATGATGCATTAACTGTTAATACCTCTTACCATCAAAAGAGTTTATACCTAAATAGGTTCTTTCCTTGGATCACTAACATCCTTCAGTCCTCTTATTTCCCCGACGGTACAGCAAAGCTCAGCGGTTATAAGCGAAGTCGAGGAAGGTTTATGCGAAACACAGAGATCAATGTCACAATCACACCATTGATTTACTTTCTCCATTTTGACATGCCTTTCAGCGCCATGTGCAAAGGCAGAGGTAATCTGAGAACGGCAGGTTATAATGCCAATCCATTCTAATTTTTTTACAGAATCTTGTTAGTCATTAAGCTTTGACACTACCACGTTTATCCTCTCCGTGCAACGGCCAGGAAGGCTTAGATATTACGGGGTAAATAATGATGTCTCTCAATTCATGTCGAGCTATTGTTAGTACATCTTGTTACCACTAGAAAGTGTCCTTTTCATAGTGTGCCAGGATCTCTGACTAGAACATCTTTAAATTGGTAATGTGACCCTGTAATCTATACGATACGAATTATATGGCCAAAAAGAATAACAAGAACAATAAGTTAGTGTCCACAATGATGTTGGGTAAAACAGAGCTGAGAGGGAACAGATAAACGGAATAATACCAAGGTTGTAAGTATAGTATGAAAAGAACCTTGAATCTTAGGAATATGTCCATCATTTCAGTCATGAAAATGAATTTCAAAAAATGGTAAATAAACCTAGTAAATATACCTGGGAAACCAAATGCAAGGTAGACACAAACAATTGCACTTAAAGAGACGCTTAGAACCTTAAAAACAATCTTGGGTTAGAATGTATGGTATGGTAATGTTGGCATCCGATAGAATTTCCATCCGTAGTTAGAATAAAATTATAAGAAAATTGAAGAAAAAAAAGATGAAAAAAAAGCAGAAAGTTGAGTAGCGTGTGACGGAAACTGAAAAGTAAGAAAGGCAACTCGACAAAATGGAAAATACAAATCGTTACTCAGATCAATAACAGTCACGATGTTGACTTTTTACTCTCCGCTCTTTTTACCTGATTGGTCATGTCTGAGGATTGATTTGAATATCCTGCGTATCTAACCCACAATTTTTACAAAAATTACTCTCGCAAAATTCTTATTTGGTGCAATCGTTAATAAAATTCATAATCGTTTCAGAAATTTAACTATATCTGAAGTGTGTATGTATATATATATATATAGAGAGAGAGAGAGAGAGATAGAGAGACACACAAACAGACAGACAGAGACAGACAGAGAGAGATGTTATTTGTTCTTGTTTTTGCGGTACGTTTTTTAATTAATTCAATTATTTACGAAAATGCATTTTTACCTAAATGCGAGTTTGAAATAATTTTCCCTTTAACCAACTTGGTACTCCCACACGGGGAGCGGCAAACATATTGTTTTTTTGTTTTTTGTTTTTAATATAATTATCCACTGACACGTGTTCCGTCGTCTACGACTCATCAGAGTGGCTGAATCTGAAAATATATACATGAAGTAAACTTCAGTTTTTGTTTCACTTTTCCATCGAGTATCAGTAATAAACGTCCGATAGTCTTTGTTTTTTTTCTGTTCAATGTTGATATGTACTCCTTATCTCACCCTGGATCACCTTCATATTTACTGGACCAGAACCTCCAGAATTTTATCGACCCATTTATCTCAAATGTCTATTAAAATCATATTCGGCCTTTTCTCGAACTAAAAAAAAGATCATTGCAGCTCAAAAAAGGCAATGTCAAAAAAAGATTTGTATTAATGTTATTGACAATTTAGCACGCCGTATCTAGATGTGCTTTTAATTAAACAACCATAAAAAAGATTGTTGGGCTTTCATGATTAGTAATTGGAGAAGTTAGACATAAACTAAAATTTATTTATAACATGTACTAAACATGATTGTAGAAAGGATTGTGGATTTTATTAACGATTTTTGGAAGTGAGGAATTTACCCTATATATTGTTTGCCTTTACGGAGTTTTATTTAGTTTCTTTTAAAGTGAACTATACCAATGCATGTAACTTACGTCAATTAAAATTAAAATATTTTGATGAAAGACGTCAACGATTAGTAGTAGAATAATAATAGTTAGTAGAATAATAATAGTTAGTAGAATAATAATAGTTAGTAGAAGTTATGATGTTCAAAACAAAGGAATGGTAACATCTGTTATTGGATCGACACAAGAGCACCATGTTAACATGTGCTGTTTACTGATTTGCTATGGAAGCACACTATCTATAGGATGTTAGCAGAAGCATTATGAGAGAAACACATAAACATTTTAATCAGAAGAGAGGAAGCGACGGAAGCAGTCAGAAAAAAATATTTTATGACCGTCAAGCTGTGGCATAGAGCGCTGTCATGAATGAAAATAACTACTCCTGAATATATGCCTTTCGGGTCTCCACTTTATTCAGAATCATTTATTGTTGTTTCGATGGGAGAGAAATAGAATCCAATTTTTCCAGATTAAATTATCGTGTGCCGTTCGATATTTCATCATCTAAATTCTTACTTTTTATCTCATGCCTTACCAAGAGGGCATCTAATGTTTCCTTTGCAAGAACTGTTGTAAAATAAATTCCGCTCCTAAATAGAAATTTATTGAAATCATTTAGTCAAACGATAAATTATACTTTTGGTTTTTGTGGACTTCAAACGTTATATTATATTTTTTTTGTTGTTTTTTTTTAGGCTTCATAATTTGTGCATTCATTTTGTGCTCATCCTCAAAATTGTTGTTTAACTACGTTTCGGTCTGCCCTTCTTCCAAGAGATTAGCCACAACGTAACTGCTTCTTGTAATTGTATCCCAAGTAATTACGGCGTTGAGTATCTTTGGTTCCCAATAAGCATTTCTAAAGAGAGCGGTTTGAATCCTACCCGTGCTGGCCAAAAGATTGGTTTACCAAAAACGTGGTGAGACAAAAACAAACGAATGCAATACTTACTGAGGATACAGTAAGTACGCTCAGCGTTCCTACTCCATCATGGTTAATCATGCTAAAAATGCTAAACGATAAAGTGATCGAAAAGTGGTGAAACAACAATTATGAAGACGAGGACAGTTCGCAAATGATTAAATGCACAGACGTCGTATTAATAAGAAAATAGCAATCACTTCTAAGCGTGGTTTGTAAGTTATTAACAGAATTTATGATTATCTATATAATTATAAAACTCAAATGACCTTGTAACGAGTGATGTAATCCACTTTCCAGTTTACCACATCCGGTTGCGCATGCGCGTATAAACATTAACCCATAACAACGTAAACAAATAAAAACAAATCGCTTCTTTCGCAGATTTTCACCTGCTCACTGAAATATTAATGTTATTATTTCGAAATTATTATTTAACATGGGAAGAGTGGGAGTGTTTTGCAAATATTCTTTATTATAACTATACTGTCGCTATTTTCTTACAACTAAACAACTTTAACCCGTTGACAAAAATAAGAACAATTGTAGTAAAGCCAAGACTACTACTACTACTACTACTACTACTACTACTACTTCTACTACTACTACTCTCTATCCGTCCCTTTTTCCTTCCTTCCTTCCTTCTTTTTTATTTTTTGTTTACATTTCCAGATACAAAATAGTTGTGTGAGAACGGTGAATTTGTTGACACATTTACTAATCTGATTCCATATTAGTTTTATTTTATCTTATTTATTTACGTTTTATTTTTTGCTTAAGGTTTTATTATTATTTTTTCTTTTTTTAGATTTTAAGTTTCTATAACTTGGTTGAAGGATTCCAATATGGATTTTTCATTCTTATATTTCTCATCGGTAGGTTCATGTGCGTTTTTGCTGCTAAATGACTTTCATCGGTGTTCGATTCATAAGAAAATCATGTTTAATTTTCGATTTTTAAGCGATTATTCGGAAAAACAGGTAACTTTAAACGGATAGGGAAATTTTTTTTTCATGCTTCAGTGATCCGTTCGTGATTTTTCATGTTAATATACTTTCATAGAAAGGTTCTGTTACGTAAAAAAACAACAACTATTTACTTTACGTCACAAGTGTCACGCTCATACATGAATTCCGTAGCTAATATAACATACTGATCAAACGGGTCACGGGTAGTTTAGTCTTCTATAAACATGTATCTGTTGATCTATAATCTCTCTCTGTATATATATATATTATACTTTATGTATACATTTACATAAGTCTTCATATATCTACAAAAATCTGTCAAAATCTCTATAAATTCTTCTTTATATATTAGCACGTATTCATAGACCTGCACAAGCTTCGCTACACTAGCATAACAATGTTTCGATATGTAGCTATTAATAATTACCATCTCCTGATGCGGAAAATATGTATTTCTATTTTAGTGTTCATATATATATATATATATATATATATATATATATATATATATATATATATATATATATATATACTATTCATTCACCGGCATTTTACTGTATTAGTCATTCATTTGACAGGCAACTGATTGAAATTGGAATCGAACCTACGACCGTTTATTTGACAGCGATTCATGCCATTCGGTCATCATTCAGAAGCTGCAAGGAAAATCTAAATGCTTATATAAACATTCACAACTACTAGAGATTATCACTTATTATCTTATATATATATATATATATATATATATATATATATATATATATATGCAGAAATATATTTTCTTATAATATATACCAATCTTTATTTAAGCAATATAGAGAATAAATGACAAAAACCTATATTCCAAAATTCATGATGTTGACTATCTTTTAATTTGTTCCTTTAATTCAGTTGATTTTACAATTCTTGACACTATCTGTTTCGTAGCGCAAAATTAATCATTAATTATTATATCAATCAGCGAATCTTTTCCTTTTGACGGATTGATTGTTGCTATTTCCTCTGATGAGTTAAGACATAAGTCTTAACTCATCAGAGGAAATAGCAACAATCAATCCGTCAAAAGGAAACAAAGTGTGATTTGATATGATTAAAATCCGTTAATGAGATTTTTTTGTCATCATAAGAGAATGTCGTCGCAATAAAGTTTAACGGGAGATATTGTAAAAGTGTAGGTAAAAAGATAAATCGGATGAGATAAAGTTAGATAAACTCATTGAGTTATATGTGAGCAAATTGCAACGAGAGGATGCAGGGGGGTACGAAAGCGAAAGAGATGGCTGCAAGAAAAAGAAAAATAAGATAAAAGAAAAGCGCTAAAGAGTAAAATATATTCAAAAGACTTGGAGAAAGAAGCGAACTAAGAAAAAGAAAGAAAAAAGAGATATAAAATGTAGTAGCAGTGGTACTACTGTCAAAGTGAAAGTTGACGTACACGCACGTGCGTTCAATAGTAACTACGCTCACAGTGGAAAGGGGTGGAACACGTGTGTCTACGCGGATATACGCGAGTTTTACATATATATATATATATATATATATATATATATATATATATATATATATATATATATATATATGTACCTTCACATGTGTGTGTGTGTGTGTGTGTGTGTGTGTGTGTGTGTGTGTGTGTGTGTGTGTGTGTGTGTGTGTGTGTTTCTAACGCTACAGCGCGGGATACATTGACTGGGTTGGCCTGACTGCACATAATTTGGGTATCCCAACATTCGCCTCTGTCTACCAGTGTCGAGTGACTGCTGATTCCACGTCTTCTTCCACACACACACACACACACACATGCATATATATATATATATATATATATATATATATATATATATATATATATATGCGTGTGTGTGTGTGTGTGTGTGTGTGTGTGTGTGTGTGCGTTGAATAGGTCTTTCCTTTTTTTTCTTTTTCGGTGCGGAACATACCCCTTGGAAACGCTTGCTATTTATACTAACATTATGCTTGTTCTCGGACGTCTTCTCCCCTTTCTCTCTGTTATCGTTTGACAGGTATTTATTTGTGCGTATTTTGGGATGTATAATCATACGCTGCCTCCCCACTAGAAGAGATCCATGCGTGTTTATTAGCAGGTCGTGGTCTGTATAAAACCACTGACTGCAATTTATGCATATATATGCATAATAGCATACAAACACAAGGTTTGGCAATGCATGAACTCCAACACGTGTTTACTTAGCTATCTCCATCAATCTTTCTATCCTTTTTCTTTCACTCTCTTTCCCTCCTATACTCTTTCGCTATTTATCTCTATATATATATATATCTAAGTAGTGTTAACAGTTGCTATATTTATGGGAGCGAGTGCTCAATAATTGCATAGAGTTTATGATGGTTCAAGTTTATAAATTACTAATGAGCCAAAGCCGGGAAACCACTCGAGGATAAATGTTAAAGTGATCGCAGGTTGAAGGATGGCCATTACCACTAGATGATTGGAAACAACATGTGAATAATTATTTCAAATGAATTGATTATCTAAAAGGGCGAATAATCAAGTATTTGTTTACATTAGACTTAATGACAATGTGTCGTAATCGACTAGGAATAAATTTCAGTCTATTTTATTTTACAGATAAAGCGCTCTAGGAATCATCTTTTTTATGGAAGCTCCGCTTGATTTTAGTACAGAAGGAGAGAGAGAAAGAGAAATAACGAACGAGAAAGAGAAAGGAAAAAAGTTCTTTGTTGTGGTTGTAGCGAGGTGAGTTTCTTACTGTGAATATTTTATATGAGGAAGGGGGATTGGAGCACCATCCATGTACCTAATGGTACAGGGAAGAGATCATCTTCCACTATATCTTGAAGTCGATTTTGTATTATGTCAAAGCAATTAAGATTATACCGAATGGAACCTCCGTAGTTATGATAGCAGTAATTTTCTCACCAAATCACTGCTGAAGTTAAGCAACGTTCAGCCTGGCTAATACCAGATGGGTGACCATTTGGGAATTCTAGGCGCTGTGTGTGCTCTTCGCTCATCTCGGCATTGTTTTCAGTCGTCCTGTACTTCGACTTGTCACTGGTATTTAACAATTTTAACTCAGGAGAGGCGTGGTTGGAGATTGCGCAACTTTGGCTACAAAAATTTCACGCGCAGTCACCCTTACAGTGGGTATCCATAGTCTGTCAAGACTGAAAGAAGTCACTAATTTATCTTAGGGTAGAGCTGGCTCTTATAAAACCAGAAGATTACATCAGAAGTGGTGTTATATAGTTATACATTTCAATGTGTTCTTATTAGTAAGGATAATGTATGTTCTTTTGTTTACATGTTATAAAGGATATGAGTCTTAAGTGAGATGAGAGTCTTGTTGTAAGAGACTTACAGAGATTGTTCATGTTATTACGATTCTTATATTTTAAATGTTCATTCCTTAGACGTGTAGAAGAAGAAAGCTCTTAGAATGATGAGATAGTGTTCACTGTTCAGACATTGTGTAGACATGAGATGTCGAGACGTGTATGTAATGACATTTTATAACACAGATATATAATACAATTTTCACTTTACCTTTTTGTAAGAATCACAAACACAAAGATGAGCTTTATCACAAAACACATGATGAATTTATTTCTTCACGACCGGCCGTGGTTTTCTCACCAAGAATTCAAAGCTTCACATTTTAGTTTCAAAGTGATCGTCTCGCTTCCTAGACGTTCGAATTCCCAAACCCTCTCTGAGTTTCTCACTGACTGTCTAACTGACCAACTAACTAACTCTCACTTCCTATATTGAGAAATCCATGCATGTCCGGCCTCGTGAGCAAAATTCACGTGTCACCAACATGCGCGACTTTGCACGTTTCCCGAACATTATGATTTCCCAATAACCTATTTTTTCTTTGATGTTTTTACAAAGGAATTCAACCTACATATCTAATTTATTTAACCCATATTTTATTATCCACATTCTTTCTAACAATTGAATAGTTTATTATTTATTTCATCAGAATTAACAATTTACTGCACATTTCATTTAAACCTATTGTTCTTTAAAACTTATGTGCAGGGTTCGATTTCTGCTTTCTCTTATTTTATTTTCATTTTAACTAATCTCTCTATTTTTATACTTACATGAAAAGGGGACAGTCCTTATCATGTAACAGTGGGGTATATTTTTGGATCGATAGACTGATCCGACAATTTTTCTAATGACCTTATTTTTAAAAATTAGATACGAAAATAAAATATCAATTAACCGGTTGAATTCCAAAACCTACTTGAAAAACAGGTAATTATATTTTAAGTGTAATCAATCAAGTGGAGTGAAAGTATAGCTGACTACATCTGCGATGTAATTATTATATCCTAATCAAAGTGCTTTACCTCATATATATATATATATATATATATATATATATATATCCATATATATGAATAAATATAATTATATAGGTGAAGCACTTTCAGCTAATTACAACCGTAAGCGATCAAGGCCCTCAACCCCATATTTCCTCCTGTATCAGAAAACATGCTATGCGACATACAAATACCTGTGTATGATGCTGCCAAGCTAATCAAAAACCTTGATTCCAGTAAATCAAATGGCCCTGACGGCATTCCTATTATAGTACTCAACAAGCTTCAACCAGAACTAGCTTCCATACTTACAAAGCTGTTTAAACATTGTCTTAAGGAGAATTGCTCATCGGTATGCCCTGCATTTAAGAATAGAGGTGATCGGTCATCTCCCTCTTAGTAGAAACCAATAAGTCTCCTGTGCGTCATGAGTAAGGTGGAAGACCATTAATGTGGATCAGGAAGAGAGTTGGATCCAGGATGGACGCTTGAGGGACTCCAGCATTAATACTATCAGCTTCTGATTTCTGCCCATCAACTACTACTCTTATGAACCTATCAGAGAGAAATGATTTAATAATTGAAAATATGTTTCCATAGCTAGAGATCTTGTGAAGTAGACCTTTATGACATGCTCTATCAAAGACCTTAGATATGTCAAGAGCAATTGCCCTAGAAAGGAAGCCTCCGTCGAGAGTTTCGCTAATCCTATGAGAAATAACCGTGAGCATATCTGCTGTAGATCTAGCAGAACGGAAACCATAAGATGTCACTAAGAAGGCTATTTTTTCTGATGTGATTAACTACTTCTCTATTTAACACGGATTTATCCTGGATCCAACTCTCTTCCTGATCCACATTAATGGTCTTCCAAATTACATCCTTAGATCTGTCGTAGACATTTTTGATGACGACACTACCATCCATGGCAGCATATCAAAAGCCGTAAACAACCAAGTTCTCTCTGATTCTCCTCTGATCTTGAGCAAATAGTACAATGGGGAAATATGTGGCTGGTTACTTTTAATACATCTAAAACCAAGCTTCTCTCTTTAGATCATCATTCTGTCCCCATCTGGCATCAATTGAAATGAATGGCTCTCGTCTTGGGGAGGCTCCATGTTTTTACAAACCTCTGGGCTTGACCTTTACTCCTGATCTAAACTGAAACACGTACATCAAATCCGTTGCTAAGTCGCTGGAAAAATGGTAGAATCCTTTTATCGATCCAGTAGACATCTACCTGCTGATGAAATTCTCTACCTATATAAAAGTCAGGTACGTCCAAGGATGGAGTATTGCTGTAGCATCTGGGCAAGAGCTGCTAGGAAGACCTTATCCTCCCTTGACAGCGTTCAAAATAGACTTGATAGCCTAGTGAGGGGTGCCCTTTTCTATTCCCTGCAACCTCTTTCGCACAGAAGAGATGTTGTGAGCCTGTCTCTGTTTTATCGTTGTTTTCATGGCAAGTGCTCGTCTGACCTCTCCCCGCCAACAGTCACGGGAAAGACTCGTCTGGCTGAAAACACTATAAATAATTTCCCTCACTCTTTATCTGTGCCTAAAGTTCAACGTAGATTCCATGAACAAAGTTTCTTTCTTAAAACTACACGCCTGTGAAACTCTCTTCCGTTTACCTGCTTCCGAGCTGACTGCAATATGGCCGTTTTCAAGTCCAATGTAAACAAGTTCTTGATGAGCCGTTCCCCTTAAGCGATCCAATTTACCAAATTTACATTAATGATTACTATGATATTGTCGTTTTGACCTCTGTACCTTCATTAACCTTTATGCTCGAGTGGCTTCTCGGCCTTGATAAGTGGCGAGTCCCTTGTAATATATATATATATATATATATATATATATATATATATATATATATATATATATACACAAAGATTAGATTTTCGTTTGAAACAGCATGTGACTTCAAAGATTCGTTATTTTTCCCCCTCGAATGTTCTGAGTAATACGTATGGTTCTGCGATTTGCGACCATCTTATAAATAACCATGCGTGTGCCACGAATTTCTGTGTTGACATGTTTACGATCCTTAGTAAGTCGCACTCTCCCTATCATTTGAAAATTTTAGAGACTCTTTTTATTAAGTTTTTGAGACCTTTTTTTTTGCAAGCAAAAAAGAATCATCTTGAACTTAATGCAATATTCCCCCCGTTTATTTCAGTTTTTTTTTATTTCTTATTATATTCATGACTTTTTTTTATCGTATTTTCCTCGATTTAGCTTGGATAAGTGAGGAACGAAACCTGGTTAGCTGACCTTTATTTTCATTTTTTATTTTTTAAATCCATTATGCCTTTTGGTCTGTATTTAGCCGTTATAAAATTCTGTACCCCCCGGAAAATTTATATATATATATATATATATATATATATATATATATATATATATATATATATATATATATATATATATATATATATATTATTCAAATAATTACGTGGTTTTAGTAGTCCATACTCAAGTTTCACTTTCTCTGCGATATTTGGATGCCCGAGGCAGGAACGTATTTATTTACTTCTTCACAAGAGCAAAATGAGAGCAAGGTTATTTGTAATGTGGGGTAAAACCAGCTTCCTAAAAGGGCATTCTGTAAATAGGCAAGAATACAAACTGCTTTAGTATAGAAGGGTTTCCTCTACATCGATTAAGGAAAAATTAATTGAGGTGTAGCATCAGAACAAACACTACACTTGGAGTTTAATCCGAAGGTAAGGAAACCCATATATTTATCTTTTCATGAACATTAATGGAAATTTCTCTTTTTTTATATAATCATTTTTGATTTTTATTCGATCAACTAGAAGTACTTTTTCTCTTGATCAAAGCTTCTGAGTTAATAACATTAAAAAATATTTTGACGATATACAGGATGTTCCAAAAGTCTTAGGCAAATTTTGGTATTGCATATTACGAGAACTATTAAAGATATAAAAACGCTTCTACTATATTTAGAAAGCTTGTAATCTCAAGTCTTTTCATATAATATTCAAAGATGTTCAATGTGAGCACTATTGATCACACGAAACACATCAAGCCGATAATCCAATTCTTGCAAAACGTGTTCCAACACTGTGTTGTCAAAAGTTGCAACTTCTGTTATTCGGCCCTTCAGCTCATTTATGTCTCTTGGAATGGGAGGCACATAAACCAGCCCTTTCACAAATCCCCCAAAGAAAACGCAGGATGTAAGATCTGGAGATCTGGGAGCCACATTTAACAAATATTCATGATTCAGTTTTTGCAAATCCAAGCATACAAAATGCCATTACTGGATCTGAAAAAAAGAATTAATTAAAATAAAAAAAACGATAGCCTTAGAAAAAAATTAATGCAATTAGCTTTAAAATGGTACTGCTTTTATCTTACTACCATTCATAGTTATTATTATTATATTACTATTATTATTATTATTATTATTATTATTATTATTATTATTATTATTATTATTATTATTATTAATAGTTATTAATGATATTATCATATAATCATATTATTATTATGAGGAATTGAAATATGCATGACATATGGAACACTCTGTATATTCCTTTCAAGCATCATTCTAAATTCTACAGGCACTATTTTCATAGAACTCTTAAAAAAAACTCATAATTGCCGAAAATCTAATTTTTTGCGCTATCCAAAAAATATCAGCTTTATAAAAATATATTTATTGATTAAATATATTTCTCATTCCGAGGAATTCCAACCAGTCCTGCTAATGCAGAATAATCCTAGGCGAATGTTACTTCGCTGCCTGTCCATCTGCGTCACTCATGTTTTAAGTTAATAAATTTAGGAAGTTAAGAAGTAGATAATTTAGTTATTTCGTCGCTCTCTTTTATATCTTTTCTCTCAAAAAAAAACTTGAAGAAACCCAGCGAAGTCTTCTTGTGTCTTTTAAACATGGGAAATTTTATTTGTTTAAGTTACAAAGACGACAACTAGCCGAAGCGGACACTTGTAAAACATCGAAGAAGAGAAATAACAAAATCAGCCGGTAATAGAAAGAAAAAAAAAGGAAATTTTCATTTTATATCTATAACGGTTTTAGAAGCCAAAAAGTAGGAAAATATTGAATGAATTAAAGCCGTGTAAAGAAAAGCCGCATAAAAAGCGCATATGTAATATATATATATATATTGTTATAAGAAACGTAATACTAAGTGCAAAAACTAACTTGATACATTGACCGGAAATTACTCGAAAATTTAATAATTAAAATATAAATGCGCAAGAGTAAACATTAGACAAATAATAAAAACATCTGTGAGTGTTTGAACCTAAATGCTAATGAATGCAAATTTTGATAGAAAAAAAGGAGAGAAATAAGCAAGTGAAAAAAAAATTGTCCATATCGCAGAAATAGATGTCAAATAGCAGCATTAAAATAAGAAGGCGAATTATGAACACCGATCAAATTTTAGACACGTATCGTGTCGAATTATAAATGTGAAACTTTTGAATACTTATTGTCATACGTTGGCTTGATGAAGACTTAACTGATGTCTTTGTAGATCCGAATCATAATGATGTTAATCTGACCAGTGATAAAGCGTAAAGATGAACATCTGACTTACGGGATTTTGGTGCATATAAATGGTAATGTATTGGAAAAACAAACAATGAAGCCTCTTAAAACAAAATAAAAAAAGATGGTGTTGTACTGCTCAAAATTTCGCGATAATTTTAACAGCGTTTGCGCGAAGGAATCTAAACCAAAGATAACATTAATATACAAATAGAATCGTACCCAGAGACTATAAAAAGCTGAGCCCCATTTTCAGCCAATGTGCATTCGACAAGTATGAGTCAAGTCCGAAAAGTTCATGAAAAATATACTTTATTCATGCTTCCCTTTCAAAAATATTCAGAAGCCATATTTGACAACAAATGTCATATGTAAAGAGATTTTTGCATTGGTATAATTAAGCCGTTTCGCTGTTGGTAAAACAAGAACATTTCTTACTAACGGCTCGCGACTTCTAAAGGGGGACAATCCAGGAAAAGTTGGACGATGATGTACAGGACCAAAACAGAATGGGTGGGATGACAAGATGATTACTTAAGAGAAATTGATTATTCAAGGGGATAGATTAAAAAGTATTTGCCCACCTTATACTTGAAGACGACCATGCTGTAGTAGGTTAAGAAGCACTGCCTATCTGTAGAACGATACCGTGGGGATGCTACCTAACTGAATGATCGTTTCCAAGTCTAATGTAAATAATTTCTTGTTAAACAGTTTACTTTAATAATCAAACTCCGCCCAAGTTCCACCATTTCCGATCATCACCATGTTGTCTCGCCGTCTACTCAACACTTATTAACCCTTATCTCGGAGTGCTCTTTTTCCTCCTCTAATAAAAAAAAATAACCGGTGGTATTTTGTTTCACAGATAAGTGTTTCCAATAAGTATTTGAGTTTTAGAAATTACCCCGAAATGGGCTGATATTTCCTCCCCCTACAACACAAACAGAAATAACAGACAAACCAGATGAAAATAACTGTAGCTGTCACATATTTTGATGCACTATAATCACATTGACTAATGTATACCCATTAACCTTTATCCCCGAGTTGCCTCCGAGCCTTGATAAGTGATGATTCCTGTGTTAAAAAAGCGTTCACACCGTCTGTTTTTTTTTTTTTCACCTAATGAATTCAAGTTTCGAGAGTAGACGAGACGATCAAATCCGTAATGATGTGTGATGCTCCTTTTGTAAATGGATGATTATTAGCTATTTCCAATTCCTTTGCCACACAGTCCCACATAAAAGGTATTTCTATTAACCTTCAATCTCATCTGTTGTCTATTATTCAATCTATGATGTCAGATAAAAATTATATCAACTTATTCCATTTATGGGGTTAGTAGAATCTTGTATGTTTTTTTTTTTTACACAGTGATCACCACTTATCAAGGCCCGGAAGCCACTCAGGGATAAGGGTTATTTCAAGTACATTACGTTAGTGTGGAGATTTGATGAAGTGTTTAATTAAGGGGGCGGTTCATTAGGAATTTGTTAACATTGGACTTGAAGACATCAAAGTTGTAGTCCGGAGGGAAGCAGGCAGACGGAACAGAGTTCCACAGGCGTGTAGTTCTAAGAAAGAAGCTTTGTTCATGGAATCCGCGTTTTGATTTAGGTACAGATATAGAGTGGGGGAAATTTTTCACAGTGGATTCAGCTAGACGGGTGTTTTTCGTGAAAGATTGGCGAGGGGGGACCAGGGATTGGAGTTCAGACGAGCACCTGCCATGAAAATAACGATAAAACAAGGATAGGCTCGCAACGTCTCTTCTGTGGGAGGGAGGTTGCAGGGTAGAGAAAAGGGCATCCCCCACTAAACCACGCCACGAAGTCTATTTTGTACTCTGTCAAGGCATGATAGGCTGTTTTTTGGCACCTCCTGCCCAGATATGGCAACAGTATTCCATCTTTGGACGTACTTGGCTTTTATATAGATAGAGAATTGCATCAGCAGTGAGATATCTTCTGGAGCGGTAGAAGGATCCCACCATCTTTCCAGCGACCTTGGCAACAGATTTGATGTACGTGTTCCATTTCAGATCAGGAGTAAAGGTCAAACCCAGAAGCTTGTCAAAACACGGGGCCTCACCCAGACGAGAGCCACCCATCACAATTGATGCCAGCTGGGGATCAGAGCGTTGATGATGTAAGGATAGGAGTTTGGTTTTGGATGCATTAAAGGTAACCAGCCACATCTTCTCCCACTGAACCATGCGCTCGAGATCAGAGGACAGAGAATCAGAGAGAACTTTGTCATTTACAGCCTTTGATGTGTTGCCGTAGATGGTCGTGTCATGATGACCAAGCCTTAATTATAAATGGAGACAGATATTCCTTATAAAATATTTACCAATGCAAACGTGAAAAAATAATGAATTAAAGGATATAGTTGAACATTTACAGAATGAAAATCGTCTTCTTGACAACATATGACATTGAAATTAGAAGTAAACAAATTTGTTGAAACCGATCAGAAGGCAGGCATAAACAATTAAAAAAAACAATCAAAATGGACACTGTTAGATACGTTTTAAGTTTGAATATTGATGGGGTATATGGGGAGGTGCTGCACAAATACCTTTCTTGTCTTAACAAAGAACAAAATCAACGCCGATTCTAGTGAGTTGATGACAACCCTACAACCCATTTCTTAAATAAGGGCTCTCCTAATCTCACTCTCGCCATCTCTATCTATTACTGAACTTCAATCTTTGGTTTCTCCTTACAATGCTTATTTTAACACTGCAAATTAATTTTCCATTTTCTGATATATCGTCAAGCAAATCCAACTTTCTTTCTGTAATTGTCACTGCTTAACCTTACTCGTTCGCTCATTTTCTTCGTTCGCTGAAATAGATTGCTCTAAAATATTCTGCAATCTTCCAACAATTTATATTGATTCTTCTTTTCCTCATTGACAATTTTTTATGTCAAAATTCAATACAGCTGAATATTCACCTCACAAGTCCCAGTCTCCAAATTCAATAACCATCTGATAATGTCCTTCTCTGATCAACATGTTTTTTTTTATTGAAAACGTCTTCCTTTTATATGCATATTAGATAACCTGAAGTATCGTTACCTCAAGAGATCGTGAGTCTATAAGTAAACACAGCGACCATTTTTTTTCTTTACGCGAACACTGCATGCTTTAAAAAAAGAAATCAGGTTTGCATTAATTTTTAATGACACTGGTGTCATACTTTCCTCCAGAGAAAAGGGAATAGGCACTGACGACATTGCATTACTGAAAAAGATTTTCCTTTCAATACATGATTTTTACTGATTTTTATATTATGCCCATATAGTAACACACACCCACACATACACACACACACACATATATATATATATATATATATATATATATATATATATATATATAGATATAGATATAGATATATATATATGCGTATATATGTATATATACATGTAATTTATTTTATTATTCTCTATAACAATATATATATGTATATATATACTACATATATATACTACATATATATATGCGTATACATGTGTAAACCCACATACATAAATCAAAACTGACACATTGAAACGCGCACACACACGCGCACCTAACACATACAAATTGTCTCTAATGTGCCGCATGAAACAATAGCAGTAACACTTGCTACACTAACACTTACACTTGCTACAGTAACACTTACCCAACAAAACTAAGAAAAAAACTTTGTTTACTTTTACTTTCTTTCGTCTTATTTTACCTTCATTCATGAATATCACTTTTTTATTATCAACAAATGTTTTTAATTAACTCTATGTAATACAAATAAAACATTCTATATAATAGCGTACATCAAAAACAATCCAGAAATACTAAATAAAACATTATAAGAAAATACTAATATCCAAAATATTATACTTAGTTATTAAATTAAAATATTTCCAATACAAAATGCTGTGAATGTCTAAACAGTCTTAAACGAAAGTAAAAATAGAAAGAAATTAAAATTTTAAACTCAAAATGAGATAAAAAAAAAAAAAACAGTTTCCCTACAAACAAACAGACAATGGACATTGTTTATTAAAATTACGAAAAAAATAAAAATATATTTCATAATTAATTCAATATCAAAAAATAATTTATGCGCGTGTATGCATGATAATGGGACATACTCTGTGGGCGTGGGCGTATCGTATTTGTCCAATCATTTTGCAGACACAAACACTTCAAACACACGCACTCTCCAAAAACACACACGTACACACGCCCACACAAACACACGCGCACACACACTTATGAAACAAAGTAAGCAGATGCGCTCACCCACACCTCCACACAAAAAAAGAGAAATGATAAAAAATGTAAACAAATGAAAAAGAGAAAATATAAAACTCCAACGCACTCACGACCTGAATTTGCACTCAATGAACCTTAGCTAACAGCAACCAAAACTGAGAGTTGGCTACACTTGAGTTTGAAGAAATAACAATTTAACGGTACATTCCATTTAGCAAGGAGAACATTTATTCTTCGATTGGCTTTACCAAAACTACTTTTGCCATAAAATTTCTGATGAGGACGTAAAAGATTGTCCTAAACGATTTCAACTTATTTTGATAATTGAAAAAAATAAAAATATAAAATAATAAAAACACAGCATATATATATATATATATATATATATATATATATATATATATATATATATATATATATAATAAAATAATAAAAACGCAACATATATATAATATATAATAAAATATAAAATAATAAAAACACAACATATATATATAATATAAAATAAAATAATAAAAACACAACATATATATAATAAAATATAAAATAATAAAAACACTGCATATATATAATATATAATAAAATATAAAATATACATAAAATATAAAATAATAAAAACACAAACACACACACACACACACAAACACGCACACACACTCACACACACACACACACACACACACACACACACACACATATATATATATATATATATATATATATATATATATATATATATATATATATATACTAGTAGGTCGTCCGGCGTTGCCTGTTCGTAGAATACGCTTAAATATGATACTTTAATTTATGAAGATTTCATATTTATTATTATAAAACAATTTTTCTAGTGATTATTATACTAAATTTCGCATGTGCAAATATACATTTATAGGTATGAAGTCGTTTATTTTTTACGTTTTCTTATACATCAGTCGAAAGCTCACTCGGTAATGACTAAAACTAGAACGCTAAATGTTTTGGTTCGATTCCAAGTCATTCTTTAAACATTTGAATTTATTACTATATAATATGTAGTACAATATAATAAACAATATATGACTGAATCTCTAATATATATATATACACATATATATATATATATATATATATATATATATATATATATATATGCATATATATACTAGCAGACCACCCGGCGCTATCGAATGGTTAATGGCAAAACCCTAGAAATTAAAATTATATATATATATATATATATATATATATATATATATATATATATATATTATTTTAACTTACAATAATAATGAGATAAACACATTTACAAAATTCTATTTTTAGATGCACTCATTGGCTACATTCAACAACGCTCTGTGTAAAAAAACAATTTTTGTGTTTTAAATATGGCAACGAATGATCACGTTAAAAATCCACATAACAGCGAAAAATTGCTCTCTTCAATCAGAGTAATATTATTCAACAAATTAATAAAAACATAAAACAAGTCCTAACAAGATTTTTTTTTATTAAATTCCTTCTGATTTTCGATTTCATTCTGAGAAAATTTTATTTTAAAATTATTTTCCGACTACGAGATAGATTTGGCGTCCCGACGACAACATGAAAATATCGAAAAGCTTATCGCTTCGCTTAGACTCCCTACAATGGTTTTATAATTTATTTTGTAAGTTCTACGCATATATTGAATATTTTTATTTTAGTGTAGATGTTTAGTTAAGGTTAATAATAACATACTTGAACGTAATTACTCAATTAATATTAATCCTAATAAGTTGAGTAATGTTCTACGAGTTTTTTTTTTTTATAATCGTAAATACGGAGAAGATGCATTTCGGTATCCCGCTGAAAAATTCTCCTATCTCAAACAAAACGGAATATCTCATAAAATTGTTCAAGAAAACAGAAGAATGTATCAGGAAAATGAGATGGAAGATCAAACATATTTACCGCATCAAAGCCGACAGCGTATCTAAGAAAGTATACGGATTTAATAACCTTTAAACTGTTTTGCCTGTAGATTTGAGGAAAGGTTTCAAGAACGACCTGTTTTATATAGTAAACAATTTTGAATTTTACAGAAAAAAGCGGCTTTAGGATACAGTTAAGTGAAGAAAAGAAGTTGCGACGTTAAAAGATATCAGACAAAGAGTCCAAAGCTTTTGTAACTGTGGAACTGTCACAGGACGACGTTGCGAGTTGAAGCGCGAGTGTTGCGGTCATAGACTGAGTTGTCGCGGAGACTATGAAGCGTGCGCAACTGTCAGCTCAGTAGGTTGAAGTAAGTTCGTGTTGGTCGCAAGTATGTCGAGAGTAATGCGTACAGTCGCGGTGCGATGCATGTTTCCGTCCGTAGAAAGGTGATCAGCGTAACCACTATGTCAGTCGGATCATGAACGCCCAGTGATGAGTGTCTTAGTGTGCGTGTTGTACTTACTCACGTTAGCTGGTGAACTTCGGTAAAGTGAGATCTTTCTGGGATCCTGAAGTTTACAGTGCTTGATAAGCGTCTTTGAGTTGTTTGTCGCGTTTGTTGCTAGAAAAGGTGTTGCTGGAAACAATTGATATGGCGCAGCATGTTGTATATATCTCTTAATTTTTTATATCGGCAATTCTCGGTAAATAACGATGGTTCTACATTATAAATCTCTAACACAATACTTCGCCACAACTCTAGTCATAATCCAGGGAAAATAATTAGGATACTGTTGTAGAGACGCCCACTAATTAGCATACGTGGGTGAACAAGATATAGATAAAGGTATCAAGTCAGCAAGAAAGGGGAGCTGTGTTCGAACGCCGGATAGGCAAGACACATGTGCCTGTTGCTCCATGAAAGACTTTAACACGCCCTCTGCCGGACAATCTTCCAACTGTAGTACAACTGCACCTTTGTAAATATGTATTATCTTTTCGTCTTAATATATTTGTTTTACCTTTACTTTCTGCGTTCGTGTTGCTATTGATACAGACACAACAGATACATAATAAAACAATACTCAATGGTAATTATAGAAGTAATAGTACACAAAATAGCAATAACGACAGTAAAATGCGTAACTGCAGAAATGAGAATTACTGCAGGAAAACTGGTTAACTAAAAGTATAATTTACAAGGTACTGTGTTCCCAGAATATAATTCGAGCCTCAAAGATATTACCAAGGCAGTACATATACTGACTTTATAAAGAGATACAGAAATCATTTAAAAAAATCATTTATTAACCCGACAGTAGTGGCAGAGACACCTCACTATCCAACTATTTATTATCTATTAAGAGAAATAATACAGTACCTGTATTAAGATAGATCGAGAACTTGGTCGTTTACGGTCCTAGATGTGCTTATCATAGATGATAGTGTCATCAGCATAAATGTCTACGAATGATGTAAGGATGTGATGTAAAGACGCAGTAAGAATTACCAAACTTCTTAAATGGTGTTCTGGAAGTAAATAATTTGTTAAATTATGCCACTTAAAAATAAAATAATACTAAACATTAGTTTAAAAAGCAGCGAACAAAGATGATATGCATATTTGTCTCGTCTCGTCTCGTCTCTCTCTCCCCCCCTCTCTCTCTCTCTCTCTCTCTCTATCTATCTCTCTCTCTCTATATATATGTGTATATATGTGGGGGGGGGCGTGTGTGTGTATATATACAGTTGTGCGCAAAAGTATTCGACCCCTACCAAAATTGTCTTATTTCTTTGAATGGATACTTCAATAATCTTTAAAACCTTCTTTAACGACTAAGTTCGAATAAACTGTATAGTTTTCAACAAAAAATAATAAAAAGTAATTAGTGCTTGATAATATAAATAAATTTATTTACAAAAATAAAAATATGGATGTTGCAAAAGTATTCGATCCCTTTTCATTAATACTTGGTTGAAGCTCCTTTGACCTTGATTACTGCAAGTAAACGTTTCCTATAACATCTAACGAGACTTCTACATCTGTCCACTGGAATTTTAAGCCACTTTTCTTGACAGTACAGTTTTAATTCAATCAAATTAGATGGTTTTACTTTTATGTACCGCAATTTTTAAATCATGCCATAAGTGCTCAATCGGATTTAGGTCTGGAGACTGGGAAGGCCATTCTAGAACTTTCATCTTATTATTCTTTAACCATGCCTTAGTGCTCTTTAAAGTGTGTTAAGGATCGTTGTCCTGTTGAAAGGTATACATCCTTCCATGCCCCAACTGGTTCGCAGACATAACAAGATTTTCTTTCAGTATGGACTGATATTTTACTAAATCCATTCTTCCAGTTCCATTTATTCTGAAACAGCCCCACACCATGATTGATCCACCTCCATGCTTAACGGTTGGAACGGTATTCTTCACATTATAAGCAGTATTTTCTTTTCGCCAAACATAGCGTTGCTGGTTGCGTCCAAATAGTTCCACTTTCGTTTCGTCTGACCAAATTATATTATTCCAGTAATCAATAGGCATTTCTTGGAACTTTTTTGCAAAATTTAATCGAGCCTTTTGATGAGCTTTGGAAAGTAAGGGCTTCCTTCTGGCAATACGTCCATGCAATCCGGCACGATTTAATGCCCTACGAATAATTGACAAGTGTACATCTGAGCCAGCATTCTTCAAATCGTTCTTCACGTCCTTTAGGTTAGATTTAGAGTCTATTGAGACTTGTCTAACAATTTTCCTAGCCCCACATGTCGTAATTTTTCTTGGACGACCTTATCTTGGAATACTTGATACAATCCCTTTTACTTTCCATTTTTTATAATGGACATAATAGTCGACCGTGGTATAGAAAAACGTTTGGAAATTTTTTTATTACCTCCAGACTGGTAGGCATCGATTACTTTCTTTTTAATGTCTTCAGAGTACTCTTTGTTCTTTGTCATAGTTGCAGATTTGTTGACGTTGAAAAAGAATTTTTTTTTTTTTACTTGAAACAATTATTCAATCATTCAATATGACATTGAAGTTCAATTTGAACTGATTTTAGATTCAGTAGAGTAATAAATATTATTTATAGGAAACAAATACAAGGTCAGACTAAAATAATAAACTTAATGACGCTTTTATTTAAACTTTAAATTAAAGGGGTCGAATATTTTTGCAACACTCATATTTATATTTTTTGTAAATAAATTGATATATATCCTTAATCTCGAATTACTTTTCCTCATTTATTCTTGAAAAATACACAATTTATTCATAATTAGCCGTTAAAAGGCGTTATGAATATTTTTGAAGTATAAATTCAACGAAACAAGAAAATTTAGACAGGGGTCGAATATTTTTGCGCACAACTGTATATATATAAATATGTATGTATCTATGTATGTATGTATGTATGTATGTACGTACGTACGTGTATTTTGATGTTGGTAGCCTCTTTTCTTTCCAGCTATCTTTTGTCGTGCTATACTCTGTTTTTTCTCACTTCTTTGTCACTTATGATCGGAACATTTATTTGTGTGCATATGTATTTTGATTTACATGCGTATTTTTACACGTGTTTATATGTGTATATGTATATGTACGTGCATGTATATGTGTCTGTATATATAGGTAAACAATTTCGTTTTGGTAAGATTATATATTATTTTTAAAATATGCAGACGTTTTTAAAATCTCGATTTGTTCTTAGTCTTACACCTCGTGCCAGAATAATATGCAAATCGATATATTTGTTCTAACTCCGATAGTTTTCAATGAATTTTTTAAAAATTTAGCACGTTATATGGCAACACTAACACAAGCGCAGATCTAAAATTTTAAGCTAATCTGCACAGTCATAAACAATTGGCAGCCATTTTAGTGATTTGCATTTTTTTCAGCGTGCCAATTTTATATGCAAACCAATGCTAAACTATGGTGAAGTGCTAAAAGATCATCGAAACATTGGTTATTCTACGAATTTGTCAATTGAGAACAACAATAATAAAGAACAAACAACTTCAATATGGTTTCATAGTACAATCAATATCTTATATAATTGTAATTTTTATTGACATGAGCAAAAAGCCTTTGGTTCATTGAAGATGTCAAACTTTCGATTTCATCTGATGTTGGCAGCAGTCAGAATAACATTCCAGAGGTCATCCCTGGAGTTGTACTGCCTTCCTCTGGAGTAAATATTTTGTTTTAAGATGCTCCACAGAGTTTCGATGGGATTTAAATCTGGAGAACAGGCTGGCAATCGCATTATTTTCCCATGTCTGGCAAAAGCTCTCGCCAAATATTCAGTGGCTATCCTTGCAGAATGAGACGGTGCATTATCATGCATGAATACCATCTTCTTCTTGTGCCAGGGTTTAAAGTGTTCCTTAATGAAGTCAATGTAGAGTTTGGCGGTAATTTTCACTCCATCTGGGACTCTGAATTGTCCTACCAGCTCATTGTCAATGATTGCAGCCTAGAACATCACACCACCACCTCCTTGTCGACGCCTGATCCTTTGGGGACGTAGACCCTCATTATGGTACCATCCCCCCTCCACCAATCGGGTCCATCAAGGGTCGCTCGACACTCATCAGTGAACAAAACAGTTTGAAAATTCACCTTCATGTGATCTCTTACCCACTCCATCCTCTTTTTCTTGTGGATATCCTTCAATTGAGGGCGGACCTCTGGCTTTCCAAATTTTCAATCGAACTCGGGATACGGCAACGAGTTGGTTTCGGCACATCAGGAACGTCAGCTTTTTCAAAAACTTGTTTGCTAGTTTCAAGTGGGTTACGGCGAACTTCTCTCTTGATCTTGTTCATTGTCAACGTGACAGATATGAGTTTTTATGAATTTTCCCTTCGTCAGAACGTCCGTTGCAAAGTTGAGGGTTAGTACAATATTTTTTAATTGTACGATGATCACGGTGTAATTCTTAGGAAATTTCTAAGGTGGAAATCTTATTATGGAGCCTTTGAACAATTTTAGACTTCTCAGCTTGACTTAAAGCACCTTTATGTCATATCTTGCATATAAAGCTGGCATGATGAAAAACTGCAAGTCACAAAAAATGGCTGCCATTTGCTCGCTATTGCGCAGATCAGCTTAAAATTTTATATCTGTGCATGCGTTAGTGTTGCCGTATAACGTGCGAAGTTTCACGAATTTTCATTGAAAACTACCGGAGTTAGAACAAAAATATCGATCCGCATATAATTCTAGCACGGGTTGTATATATATATATATATATATATATATATATATATATATATATATATATATATATATATATATATACTAGCATGGATACCCAGCGTTACCAGGGTCGACGTGGTTCGGTTTGGCCACACCTGCTATACTAAGAATATTGAGCAGTTTTTCATTATTATATGTCACCTCCATCGTTATCCCAACAAAAATTTCAAAAATAAAAGAACGAACGAAAACACGAAAATGTATCCACCCACCGCCCCCGAAAAAGGAAGAAGTACGTGGCAAACTCTCCACCAGATATTTCGGCAGAAGGGATACGAAGAGAATCTATTCTTCGGATATTGAGCACCTTTTTATGACTATATTCCAGTTTAAGCGAATTTCTTTTATGCTACCTCAGTCTAGAAAGATTTGATTTACGGTCTGCTGCAACGAAAACAAACTATAAATAATTCAGTTTCAAAAATACCGAAGTAGAATTTGTGTTAACCAAAATACACGTTTTTATGTTATAAAAATGATGAGTTATGCCTTATTGCCCCATTAAAAAAATAGTTGTGAAGAAAACAAAACCTGGTAAAAAAAATGTAAATGAAAGATTTTTTGTTTTTGTTTTAAATAAAGAATCGTAGTTGAATTCAATTGTTTGTCTATTGTAAAATAAAAATTCACCTGACCACAACGTTAATTGCGAAATCACGGAAATTATTTTATTTAAACTAATTTCAAAAATAATGCTTGAAAGTTTTTAGTTTTAATATCCGCCGAAAAAAAAAAGAAAAACAAAAAGAACAACGTTCGTGTCGAAGGGAAATAATTCAAACCGATTCATAAAAAAAATCGACGTCAGTAAAAATAAATTAAATTTAATATGTTATCAATATAAATCAAATTTAAATAATAAACTTAAATAGAACACTTCAAATAATTCTCTCACTATAAACAATAACTAATACACCGCTATTTAATAAAGTCGGTTTTCCTTAATGTAATATGCAAATGACGTCACCTCTTTAATCCTATATTTTGCAATAATCATAGTATATATACGAATGAATAAAATGATAAAGTAGTGGACTTTGTATATATCAATCAACTTGTGAACAAACAATCAAACAAACAGACAGTAATACGAATTTATTTATATATATATATATATATATATATATATATATAGTAATAATAAGCATTGAAACACTACCGTGTTTGAATATATGGTTAAGTGTTAGTTTTACTCATTTAGAACTGCTTTAAACCTTCACCGCTCATTCATTTTGTGATCAAATTTCAGTGACTTTTTCGACACCTTAAACGCTACAAGAATCGAAAGAAAACATCAGGAACGAAATAAGGGAGTTAAATTGCAAGCCAAAGATTCTGCAATCTGTCACAAATAATGTTTTAAAACGAACACAAATATACGAAGCTGAAAATGGACAGCATTTAAAATATATTATTTTTCATAAATAAAGATTGTTTGTATTATGCATTTTGTTTATAAATTTCCCAATGTCTTAGTCAGATTGCGTTACAGAAATATATTAAAATAAAGAATCTATTTACTTTCAAACCCCTTCAATGTTTTTGGATGGCCTATATATTATCAATTTAAACAGTAAAAAATATGCACTGTTATATTACATAAGCTTTAAGACTTACTCTGAAATATTTTTATTTAGAATCTACTCCAAATGAATAAAGCACATATATCTGTGTTTGTACATATGTATGCATATATGTATATGCATATGCATACATACGTATATATGTATACGTGCATATATTCAGATGAATTATATAAACTTATTTCATATCTTCCCACTATTGTTACCATCATAATCAATAAAATTATTATTAAAGATTATCATAATCAATTAAATAAATATCGCAGTCACAAACGTGTACCCATTACTTTCTATTTTTAAATATCATCATCACAATTATAGTAGATGATTATATCTAAGCATGGCGATAAATTAATTATATACATTTTCAGATATTATTATTATTATTATTATTATTATTATTATTAGTGCATACAACTTTCATAGCTGACATAGTAAATAAGTAAAAAAGCTATCATAAGAAATGAGAGTGAGAATGTGGTAGTGGATGGGGATGAGTAGGAAGAAGAAAGGCATGCCTTAGAATCACCACGAACAAATTATTTATAGTTTCCACTTTTCATTTTCAGTATTTACCTTTTTTCTGTTCTTCCTTTCTTTTTTCATCTTTTCTCTCTTACGTCTTTCTTTTTCTTCTTTAATCTCTTCTCTAATGTGTGTAGTCGTGGGGCTGGGATATACAAGAGAGCAACGTAAATTGTACATTTCCTGACCATGGAAAAAATGCTAATCAAATTAACAGTATTTTTATAACTGAATAATCCCGATTAAATCCGAAACCCCTTTTTAGCATAGATATGTCAAATTCACATTCCCCTGCTATACACACTAGTATGTTTAAGATTAAGAACGGCCATCACACACGCATACGTGTACTATTCTTTCTGATCTTGCATTACCTCTATCTCGATCTTTAAACCTCATCCTTTCTCATTCATTCCTATATTACAAAACGGACTCACATCCGCACCCCTATTGGGTCTTATTTACATACAACCAAATCTTATTTTTCACATTTGACGGGACTTCCTGATATAAACGCTCTGTGACAAGGAAAACCTGATATTTTCATTGAAAATTTTGCTTTCGTATAAGCTGTATCGCCTAAAGAGGTCTCTAGTTACTAGTAACAAGCTGACTGAAACATGCTCATGACTGTATAACAACATATTACTACTTATGTAAAAACAAATAAAGTGTTATATATATATATATATATATATATTGTTTTCACAAACGCCAAGATTTCAAAGAATGGGTTGATAGCAAAAAATAGTGTATTTCATCGTTAGTTATAATTGTTTCACGACTATTCAGACAAATCCAAACATTATGTCGTCTGAAAAATTTCACAAGAACAGCCCTTTTTCAGACGTATTGAATAAAAACACGTTAACAATAAAATATTATGAAAACCGTTTCCCTTATAAGGAAAAGAAAAAATGCAAACAAAATATCATACAATGTTACTACTAATTACTTATGCCCATTTGATATGTTTTATTAATACTATTCATTTATTTTTTAAATTAAATTTCTTTATTTAATTTAAATAATCTTTGTTTTAATCCGGACTAATCAACTAAGTTAAATTGTTATGATTCTATGTTAATTTCGTATCTAGAATTTGCTTTGTTTATTTACAAAAATATCGGCTAACTTATTTATGTGATTTAAGAAAAGTTTTGTTTAAAACTTATTCAATAATGAGAGAAAGTTTAACATTACTTTAGGCTTAGTTCATTCTCATTCTTCATTTAAAATTAAGGATCTCAATCTATTTTTTATTTTTATTTTTATTTTCTTTCGTTCCTTCCTATTAAAATTTACGATTATCGGATATTTTAGATGTAAAAAAAGAAGATAACTCTGTAAGTTCGAAATTTTAAAGGTTAAGTTTAATTATAAGTTACCAAAATTCTAATATGTCATCATAACGATGAAAGGGAAGTAACTCAATGATTCTAGGTTTGGTAAATTCTTAACATGCATTTATAATTTATTTATTAATTCAACAAATCCAATTCAAAGTAGGCTAACCTATTCAAAATATAAGTTTGTAATGCATATCTTAACCAGGATACTAATTTTATTACCAAAGATTTAACCTACGTTTGCCATCCAACCATAATTTTCTGAGGTTATGCGTGGCTTTTATACAAAAATAGCAATTCGGGAATTAGGTTCTTAAATACTTATCTAATAATAATACATATCCCATTAATAAGTATTCTAATAATAATACATATCCCATTAATAAGTATTCTAATAATAAATCTATTCTTTAGCTCCATGTAGGTTTTACTCCAATGAAAGTGGGAGTTCACCTTGGTTTTTTTGATGTAATCGTTTAGAACAAGAGTATTATTTAAAATGCTAGAATTTTTCAAGTTTTGCTGATCTAAAAACAGTATCAATTAATCCCCATTCTTTAATTGCTAATTTTTTCTTCTCCTTTTTCCTTTTTTTTTTGTTGAATTCATATTGCTAATTTTTTGTTAAGCTATTTTATTGATCTAGAAATGTTATTAACTATTTCACCATCAATATGACTAAAATTGTATCCCAGTTTTGAAACAATATTGCTAATCTTTGTTAATCCTTATTATAGATCTAAATTTCTTATCTAATAATCCATTGTGTTTATTTCTAAAAGTGTGTTTTTTGTGTAGAATATTAGATTCCAGATTTGCTTGCTAGATTTGAATCGTTCATCACATCTAATTTACATCATTATTAGCTATTTAACTCTATATTACTTTTGGCCTTACACCCAAGAACCTTTTTTTCCAGAATATTTTTCTCTCAGCTACATTTAAGAAGTGATAGCAAAAATCTATTCCTGTGAAGAAATCCCTGTATAGCATCCAGCCTTTTATTTAATGTTTCTTCTTTAGAATTCACTATGAAGAAGGCTTCCAGTAAACACAGATTGCACCTTTTTGATTTCCCAGGTCTAAACTTACTACCCTTATCTGCTATTGACCATTTCAATTCAAAATCTTTTTGTTTCTATGAAGTTCCCTGACCCAATCACCTAATGCAGTTGTGTTCGTCTTTTTATTTCTAATATTGATTCTTATTCCATCCCCTTCTATCATTAACACCGTCTCTATTAGTTTTCATCTCCGGTTCATTTTTGAAGGATACAACGTGGTTTATGTATCTTTCCTTAAAAACGCATTCCGTGGCTCCAAGATATACCTTCTTAATATTATCGGCCTTCATCTCACATTTGTACACTATTTCTGAGGTTAAGCATTTGCCACCCAACGGACAGTTTCGATGTATTCTACAGTTACATTTTCTCTCTAAAACACGTTCATCCGATACTGTTTTATTATCATTCCTTATTTTACTTATTTTCCTGTTATTAGAGCTTATTATAGTGTTGGCTAAGTTGGCGGAGGTGGAGAAAGATAGTTTTACTGAGTTCCTATTAATTATTTTGCTTAATCTATTCTCACGTGGGAACTTTTTATCAGTTCTTCTGTAAAATTCCTTAGGTATATTTTTGGGGGGATATGCTCGCTAAGCGAAGGATTAAACAAAACCTGTTTCTTGTGTCTGTTTCTCTTATTCCTAGTACCCACCTCATCATTACCTGTTTCACTGCTATTATTACTCTCTCTGCTTTCATTCCTTTGATCCTTATTAATGTTACTTTTATTAATCTTCGGTTTCTTTCTTTCTCTCATTAGCATGTTTTATGATATTGTGCAGTTAGGTTTTCTACTCCTACTATTTGAACTCCTCATGTATTCTATTTTACCATGGTATCGCGATCTGAGAAGAGCTTCGTTGTAATATTCTTTGTTTTTTATAAACTTTGAAAGCTCAGATATTCTTTTAGAAATGTTAGGGATAAGCGCCTTCTTCATACAATTAGGATGATTCGATCGATAAATAATATTTGGTTAGGTTTGCGATACGGTTCATATGTGTTATCACTTAGATAAACAGTAATGCCTAGAAAGTTTACTTTTTTGAAATAGATGTTATTTCTAATCCCATTTCATTAAAAAATATTCTGATATTATCCTCATTTTTTTTCAGTAATTCGATCGCTGGAATTAACTATAAATAGTGCGTCATCCCTATATAGCCCCCTCCCATTTAAACCAGGTATTTTTCTGTTTATCTCCTTTAGTAAGTACAAGCCTACCAAATCATTAGCATACACAGAATCCGAGGCGCCCATTGTGATGTCAAAATTGCCCTCTCTATTTTGTCTTGCCCAGAGCTCCCCGCTATATCTGATTAAGGTTTTTCTAGCTATTTTTATAATTTTAATCTCTAACTTGGTCACGTCCGTTTCCTCTTCAGCTAATTTAAGTTCTTTCTCGAACAGTATAGGGAAAATTGAAAGGTAATATGCATCTATGTCAAACATAATACATTTACTTTTTTGACTTTTTGAGAACATATCGAACCACTTTATCATTTCGCCCGAGGAAATGTTTTATTTGTGATTTTAAGGTTGGTATAATTCTGTCTAGTATCTTTTTACTGATATTGCATGTCAGATGCACACGGTGCAGTTAGTCTAATACTGGGTTTATTGTTGAAGTCCGGTTTGTGGTCCTTCAATAAAAACCTCTATTTTATCATGAATATTCATTTTCTCACAAATTTTCAGTGCTAACAAGTTTATCTTATAGAAATCCTCTTCAGTTACTTTTTTATATTTATTATTAAGTTCAGTTAGTATGAGATTGTTGTATTTTGAAAATTCATACTGTAAATATTCATAGTTTTATCTGCTGGAACCATAAGGTTTGGATTGTCCACTATTTTTTAAAGCCTTATTAATGCTTTTTAACTTAGGGTTTAAATGCTCATGTTTTTTAAAAACATTTAAATCCTTTACCGTATTTATTTAGTCCAGCTCGAAAAGTTCCAAGGATATATCTATATATCTATAAAAGTGAAGTGTCTGTGTATCTGTGTATCTGTGTGTCTGTGTGTCTATGTACATTTCCCTACGCAATAACTCTGTCAATTTTTAGTCTACAGTCTGGAAAATTGATATACAGGTTACTGAGATTTGGAAAATCGATGTGATCGGTTTTTAGTCTGAAATTTGGCGATAAAGGGGTCAAAGTTCAACGATTTGACCTTTGAGAACTCTACAAACTCCTCTGACAATTTTGGATCTAGACACTTGGAATTTTAGATATAGGTTCCTTGTACATCGATCTAACTTAATTATTTGATTTGAGCCCAAAACAATAAATTTTAAGGGGTCATAATAGGGGTCAAAGTTTTTAAAAAATTTACCTCTGCGGTCTCTTCCAAATTACTCAATTTCTGATCTAAATATTTGGAAATTACATAAAGGGTATTCAGAGATAGGGCAAGCTTTTTCATCAGTTTGGGTTGAAAATTTTTAGTTACCAATATATAAATGTATGTATGTATGTATGTTTCTATGTCTGCTTTAAACTTTCAATAGACGGATTTTACCAAGATCAGTATCAGTTTAAAGTTCGATCATTCATACGACAAATATCGAAAAATTGGCAAAAATATTAATATCTTCCCCTTCAGCTAGGCACTTTTCTTCAGGGTTGGTCACTTTTTTCGCCGATATTTTTTAAAGTTATCCTCTCCTTTAGATTGTCTAGCCTTAATTTTTAAAAAAAATGTCGTTTCTGGTTTAGCGGTGATCGTAACAGCATAAACGTTAAGTTTTACACCGTTCTCTTCCTCCTTTGCGGTACGGGTTCGAGCCTGCCTTCCTACTACCACATTTTTTTTTTTTTGCTCAACATACACATCAAAACACCCGGGCAAGGCCGGGCGCCCATCCTAGTAGTTAACTAAAGATGATTATCCCATTAAAAAACCGGAGTAACTAATAGGGAATTAATTAAAATGAATGTTTAAAAGAATATGTAAATTAGCTAGATCTTTTGCTAGTGAATCCAATTCCACAACAAAGGTACAAGAAAATTGTATTTTCTTTTTAAATAAATAGAAAAGAGGGTGTTTAATATGAATATCGATACACACAAAAGAAAACCAGATTTATAGGAGTGTATATATATATATATATATATATATATATATATATATATATATATATATATAAATGTTAATTTGGTTCGTTACAAAAGAATAAAACCATATTTCTACGTTACCAATTTATTTGAAATTTTCAGACAACCCATCTTTAGAGTCGAGGTATGTTTTTATGTTATTAAAATAAATTTACCTCGCGAATTATTTAAATATTAAATAAAATAAATATATTTTTTTAACAGTTACTGCTAATCTGTTCTGTTGATAAAACTGAACTTCCGGTTCGATTCATTTCACAGCCACGACTTGACGAAAGATTCCATTTTCTGTTAACTCGATAAGTAAAAAAAAAACAAAAAAAATAATTCATTTGTTTATCTTCTAAATTTTTTAATTTACACATCTTTTCTTTATTATATAAGGCCAAAAAAAAGTTTGTCGCTTGCTATGCTAAAACAAAGTTTTTTTGTTTTTTATTTTTCTAATTTCAAAATATGTTGCACCATTATTGTGATGTTTAATTTGCAGTATATTTCAATTTAACTTTTATTATAAAAAGTTTGAGTTTATTATTTGTTTTCTGCAAAAAAAAATACCCTCTCTGAAAAAAAACAGGCAAAACTAGCTGATAAAATATGTAAGCCTTCTGGGGAGCTAACCGCTTCAATATAATTCCAGAAACATATAGTGAGAAAACACGGAACATTTTATATATTGAATATACTATATTTATAATTTTTTATTGTAGGATTCTCCTGATCTCGCGGTTTTTTTTAAATCTCAGTTGACAACATTGTATCACTAAAAAAAACACTACAGGCTTAATGTAAACAGAATGTGTTTACAATATCGGTAAATTTTCAATGGGTTTAATTACATGATTATTGATAATGTAACCATGTGATTGAAATTTAATTTAAATTAACCACAAAGTGCACACAAAATGAATGCCGACGCTCAAAGTGTATACACATTTTGACTCCTCCCTTTACTTAAAAATTCACCAACAATCAGGACATTAACGAATTTTAATGAAAATTGCAGTATTTTTAAAAATAATGATCGCAGAATATAATGAACTAATTATTTTTACTTACCTCTTAGTGAATTTTTTTTATTTTGTTTAAACAAAAAATACCTTTACTAAAGTTATGGTTTTCAGTAGTAAATAAAAAACGCAAGAATTTATTTTTGCTTTTTTTAAAGCATCGTAATTTGTAACAATAAAAATAATTTTTACAGTAACATTACGAAAAAAGCCCCTAAAGTCCGTATTAATTAATTCGATATGACTCGAAGAAAAATAAATTCTCGCATACTATTCAGGAAATTAAAGATTCAATTAGATTCCTATTTCAGTCACCTAAATTATTTAGGGTGAAATGAGTTTAGGAATTTACAGCCTAACCTAAATATTTTTTTTAGTAAATATCCAGATACGCTACTACAGAAAACCGACCACTCTAATTTGTTTGGGGGGAATGTTATGTTGGGGCGCACGCGCCCCAACATCACATTCCCCCGTTCGCGCCCCCAATGTACAAAGTAAAATCTTCGGAAAATGGTGTTCTAATTGGTAAATGTCGGTGCGTTACTTACGAAAAATTTGAAAATTCTATGTTCTAGGTAAAAAAAAAACAGATAAATTACCCCCCTACTCCAACTGTGTGTGCTGTCCTTTTCTTATTTTATTTCTTTTTCAGCTAATTTTAAATTTTCCACCCAAAAAGCGCTATAATATTTTTGAAAATTAGAAAATTCTATGTCCTGGAAAAAAAATTCCACTCCCCCTCCCCAACGTAGTTTGCTTGGTGAAACCGTCGTTTATGCTGCAGCGTGCATGCGCGTAGCATAAACGGAAGCTGCAAAACGGTGGAAAGAAGTTCGTGGGTTCAGGGGTAAATACCATGCAAACGGTAAATTTGCCCCAAGTTTGACTATCAGATTCATTGTCAACGACCTCAATTACCTGTAAAAAAACAAATTAGAGTGGGCGGTGTTCTGTAGTAGCGTATCTGGATATTTACCTTTTATTTTCTTGCTTTAAAAAAATAGCATTAATACAGTAAGTTAGGTAAAATTTGCATAGAATGCACTGCTTTACGGTTGTAAAAATGGAACGGAAATTTGTATTTCGTTCCCTTTTAAATTCGGTACATTTTTACATTATGTTCAACTCATCGTTCACATTCGACACATCAACTTTATAGCTTTTCGCGTATTCTGGCAAGGTTAAGGGTGTCTATTCCGAAAGCCGTTCTTAACGTGGGTAGATTGGTAGGTGTGTAAGAAATTTCGTGAAAAACAGTGAATAATTCCACCCCGTTTTTCCAAGCTTATAACTCCTCGAAAAATGTAACTCAAGCCCTAATCTTTTTTTCAATTAAAGGAGCAAGGACCAAGGTTTCATCAAAAAAAAAACAGGTTTTAAAAAAAAAGGGTTTTAACTTCGGACTTTACAGGTAAATTTCTAAAAAACACTACTTTTTTGTTTTAAATTTGAATATATTATTTATTGACCTTTTCTCTTCAATTTGTGATATATAACACTTTGGTGAATAAATTATTTACTTTTTAATAGACATTTAAAAATGGGAGGCGTGAATTATTCTACCCCCTGTCTTTCCAAGCATATAACTACTCGAAAAATGTAATTCAAACCCTAATTTTTTTTCAATTAAAGGAGCAAGGACCAAGGTTTCATTAAAAAAAACAAAAAAAGCAACGTGATTTAATAAAACAGGTTTAAAACTTCGAACTTTACAGGTAAATTTCCAAAAAACACTACTTTTTTGTTTTAAATTTGAATATATTACTTATTGACCTTTTCTCTTCAATTTGTGATATATAAAACTTTGGTGTGTAAATTAATTATTTACTTTTTACTAGACACTTGAAAATGGGGGGAGGCGTGAATTAAAAAAAACGTTTGTCTAAAATATTATATTCGGTTTATTGGAAAGAGCATAAAATTTTACATTGACCCTGAAAATATCGTAAAATTAGAATCAATAGAAAAATTTTGATAGATTTTTAAAGTTTAAGAATTGAAAAATATTGAGTTCGTAAAATTCATTACTGTTTTTTTTTAAATAAAAAAATATTTCTATTACTTTTAAAACAACTTTAATAGTTTATTTTGGAAGTATAATCCATAAAGAAAATAAACAACCCACTTATAAAAGAGAAATTACGAGATTTTTATATTTTATTCGCAGTTTCGTGATAGGGGTGTAAAAAATTCCTACAAAAATTCTGATACATCTACTAGATTGGAGTGTTTATTCGTTTTAAACGTACCCGACAACCTATAAATGGCGACATTTCCAATGTGAATGGTAAGCTGGACTTATGTAAAAAATAACAAAAAGATACACCAAACTGACTTTTTCGTTTAAAAATGGAATTATTTCCCTTTCGTTATTAACTCTTTTTTAATTTTTTTTTTAATAAATATTTTGTGTTTTATATACATAAAGTACAATTGTTGAATGTTACTGTTTTGATTATATTCGTTTGAGGGGGGCACAATTAAAAAATTAAGAAAGATTAAAACGAAGCGAAAGTTAAGTTTCCGTTCCATTTTTACAACAACCGTAAAACAGTGCATACTCAGCAAGTTATATCGTAATTTATAAGCATATTGAAACACTAAATCAACATTTTATTTATTTTTTTGCATAATTACTGATGGAAGTATTTTTCTGTTTATTTTCTTAACATCTGTTAAAAAAAAATAATTTGTACATTCTCTTGAAAAAAAGAATCAAACTTTTCTCTACTTTCACATGTGTTCCATTTTAACAAACTGAGCCACAGCAACGCGTGGCCGGGTACAGCTAGTATATATATATATATATATATATATATATATATATATATATATATATATATATATATATATAATTTTAGTCATTCTATGAAATTCAGAAATTTATTACGTGAAATGATTACATTTAAAATCAAAAGATTTCAATTATTCTATGTAAAATAAAGAATAAATTTGAAATATTATCATTCAACCATGGTAGTGGTTGAATATATGCTTAAGTCTGAAATTGAATGAATCGAGACACATTCAAACCCCACCACTAATTCCGTTCGCAACCAAATTTCAAACAGGTTATAGTTGGATAGAACACCTCATTAGCTACATTTTGAAAAAAAATTTCGAAAATTGGTTCAGTAGAAAAAAAGTTACAACAAAATATGTGGGTTCACAAACAGGAGAGTAAGTACATATATAAGTGACTAACGCTTTTTTTTATTTTGCATAACTTTTTTTTGTATATAAATATTTTTTACTGCGATTTTGCCAATATGACATGTTAGCGTAACGGTTAGAGTACCGGGGGTTGGTGGAAAGATTTTAGGTTCAATCCCGTGTATCGTTTTTTTTTATAATTAAAAAAACGAACTTTTTTTTAATAACTATTTTTTTTAACTCTCCTTATGATTTTATAGCAAAAAATGGTGAATTTATCGATTAAAAATATTAGTGAATTCTATGATATACATATTCTTTGAATGAACTCAAATTTTTCGTTATCACATTTGATGAAAATTGTAATCATTTCATAACAACTACTGTGATTCGAAATTAAATTGAAAATGTTATATGTTACCGTAACGGGTATAGAGCCGGGATTGATGGAAAGATTTTAGGTTCAATCCCGTGTAATGGGTTTTTTATTAAAACCGATGAAAACCGAACTATTAATATGGTAATAATTCGCCGGTTCCAAGTTATTATTATAACTACTACTACTCTTAGAGCTGCTGCTGTGAGATCGTGTCTTGTCCATATTATCATCAGCAGCAGTGAACCTGCTTGCCTAGTTTCGGAAGTAAATAAGTCGAATAATACATGTGAACTTAAAAGACTAAAAAGAAGAAAATACTAGTGAGAGTGACAGAGACAATCAGAAGAAGCCAGAAAAAAATGGGTAAAATAAAAGGTTTAGTTTTTATTTTATTTTAGTAGAAGAAATGAAAGAAAAAACAACACAACTTTTTTTAAACTTACTCGGAAATACTGAAAATAGTTTAAAGATTGTTGAATTTTTATTTTATTATTCATTTATCTTATTCGTTCAGGGAATGAAAGAGAAATATTTTTTTTAGAAAAACAGACAACATTGTCGATTATTCCTTTATTTTTCTTCGCGTGTATTTATATATATATAATATTAACAACGAACTTGGAATAATAATGATAATAAATATATATTTATTTACAAAAAAAAAGAAAAAAATCGTCTGAAGGAGATTTTTTTTAAAGGTAAATTAAAAAAAAAGGATAAAAGCAGACGTCACTTTAAATGCCGATGACAATGACAATGACAATGGATATTGAGTTAAATCCAGGGCCTGAGAATAGTAATAATGGAAGTAATTATGAGGTGGATAATCAATTAAATGAAGAAAAATTGAAAAAATAAATGAACTTCAAAATAATACAAGAAAAAGAAAAATGGAAAATGAAAAAACAAAAAATGCAAAAAGAAAAATAAGTAAAATGCGCAGTTTTTATTGATTTTTTTTCTTTTTTGGTATCGATTCTTCAAAGCATTTCCTATTTAATGGCATATTAGCAATATTGGATTCATTAAAAGAAAGTTCATTTATTTTTCAAAATAAAAGCAGTGTTTTTCGCAAAAATAATGAAAATACATAATTTTTTATTAACGAATTTCACACTTCAAAACACAAAAGATAAAAAATAAGACACATTCAAAATTCGCATTTTCAATCTTAAAATCAGATACGTGCGCAATTGTTTTTGTTGGTTTGTTTGTTTGTTTGTTTTATCTACACCCCCCACAATACAATATATTTGCTCAGTTTCTGAGCATATTTGTACCTACATATAAAGAAGGGAGGGGTTGTATATATATATATATATATATATATATATATATATTATATGGAAAAATGCGTGCATGAAAATTGTTTTTGACAATCATTAATAAATATTATAAATTTATATATTAATACAATAGCAATGCCTGGAAAAATCATGGATTATATGGAAAAATGCGCACATGAAAAGTAATATTCTTAAGATTTTATCAAACCTGGAAAAGTAAAGGACAAGAAATTCAACCTGGAAAAGTAAAGAACAAGATATTCTAGTAAAGTAAAAAATAAGAACTTTTTAAACTTAAAATATTGCAGCTAAAAATAAAATTTTAATATTGATAAATATTTTATTTATTATTTGCATATGTTGTTGTTTAATTAATGAATTAAATGATCCTAATTATGATATAATAAAATTATTAATTTTTATGTAAATTATAAAATTATTAATTCCATCTACTAACTAACTAACTAATGAATTAATTTAATTCAAACAATTTTCACTACATAAATATATACAAATAATAGGGGGGAAATAAGTTCAATCCAGCGACTGACACCCTTTCTAACTCAACAATAAACAACAACATATGCAAATAATAAGTAAAATATGTATCAATATTCAAATTTTATTTTTAGCAGCAATATTTTAAGTCAAAAATTCTTATTTTTTACTTTACTAGAATATCTTGTTCTTTACTTTTCCAGGTTGAATTTCTTGTCCTTTACTTTTCCAGGTTTAATAAAATCTTAAGAATATTACTTTTCATGCGCGCATTTTTCCATATAATAACTCTTTATCCTATAGGATTTCGATGTCTACCATCTTTTTTTTTTTGTTTTTTTGTTTTTGTTTTTTTTGGGGGGGGGTTATTTGTGTGTGTGTGTGTGTGTGTGCGTGCGTGCGTGCGTGCGTGTGTGTGTGTGTGTGTGTGTGTGTGTGTGTGTGTGTGTGTGTGTGTGTGTGCTACTGATATTGTAGCGTTACAGTGGTTACTTGTGTAAGGAAGGAATGGCAACCAAGAATGTTTGGTAATAAAACATCGTGGAAGAGCCGCTAGTAGGGAAATGATTTTTTGAAGTGGTAACAGATAATCAACAAGTAACCTTTTTATCCGAGTTCGGATCAAAATGTTGGATTTGCTTGATCTCACGATATCTAGATCCTTTTTTATGAAGAGGCTGCTGACGAGGTTATACAAGTTTTTGTTCATATCAAAACTGATTCTAGGCAGGTTAGATATTCTTCACAATTATAGGGTAAACATGGCTTTCAATTCTATTTATTTATTAACTAACAGGGTAAACGAAAACGTTTGAGCCACGCATATAAATCAATGTTTTAAATTTCTGCACGCACGATGAGAAAATTACGAAATTGCAAAAATAGAAACTAGTAAAATACTCGTCTGAAAAGGGTAAACAGTTTTGCACAGTTTTACGTTCCCTTAATTATGATATTACTGAACTCTTAATTATCATATTACTGGTGGTCGGTTGTTTTGTTTTTGTTTGTTTGTTTTACGGCATATCAACCCTTTTCAGGTTATTTAATGCCGAATCCAAAGATTATGAAGAAAAATTTTTAATAGAATATATTTGTTGTTTTCAAGTCGGTTTCTACTTAACCCATAGTTGGGACGCTAACAGATACTACCACTCCGGGTCAGAATGGACCTGGGAGCAATGGAAATTAAAGGGTGGCTCCACACTCCCCAAAGCCCGCAAGCTGGGGCCTAACCACTGGATATAGTTTAAGGTCATATCCAGGATCTGATATTACTGAACTCTTAATTATGATATTACTGAACTCTTAATTATCATATTACTGAACTCTTAATTCTAACTTTGATCAAAATGCATCACATGATTTGGATATTAGAAAGTTTCTAAAATTAAGTGATTCAGCTTAAGTAATTCCTAAGTAGAAATAAAAATTCTGGAATTTGTATCTTAATTTGTGCCCAAATTTTGAAAATTAAGCTTACTATTTTAATGTATGTGGAGCTTCGGAAACAAAAATGTATATCACAGCAACTTGACGAAATAATCGAATTCAAGCGAAGTTATTCAAATCTATTGTAAAATATTAGCGTAGAGAAGTAAAGTGTTAAGTGTTAAACAAGATAACATGATCATGGAATTTAAATAGTTGGGCATGAATGAAAATCTTCTTTCGCTACAAAACCATAAATTTAAAAAAATGGTAAACGAACGATTCTGCTCCAATAAAATATATTCAAACTAAAGAAGAAGATACACAAAACATTGAATAACTGCATTAAACAGATGTAAAATATCTGTTATAGGTTTGATATATAAAAAAGGGAACTTTGAGAGACATTGGGTTTGATCTAAAATAAAAGAACTAAATGAACGCTCAGTTATATAAGAGGCCGATCAAAAAATTAAAGAGGCTGAGTGTGCCGTGTCAGCTATCAATATGTCACAATTTATGAATCTCTTAACTCTTCGGAGCTATGGAAGGTTGAAAGAGTTGTCTCTATGTTGGTTTCTCTTGTATTTTTATTTTTAATCGTTTTGTTTTATGGGGATGGAGCATTCTACCGGATGCCACTATTTATATGTCGGCCGTGTGCAAAGACATATGCCGTAGCAAAGCTCTCTTGGGCTTCTTTACAACGTTGTCTGTCAATCTCTTTCTCTGCCTACTGCCTACTGCCTACTCCTTCGCCTTCCATACTGTCACCTGAAGAATTATCTTGGACAGACCACTGACTCTCGCCACATACCTATACTATCGAATTTTACTTTCATTTGGCGATATTTAGCAGTTCATCAAAATTTTTCGTGTGCAATATGGCAGACGTGAGCACTGCTTCATTCGTGATGTGATTCTTATATGAAAAATCGATTGGTTTTCTATCACATCGCATTTTGACTGCTTGGATATTTATTTGCGGCTCTGCTCTTAGTGCCTATGTTTCACGTGCATATAAAAAGATTGGCACGTAGTACATTCAACTTAGTTGGCAGATTGATAGTTTCGTTCATGCATATTGGTTTTAATTTCGTCATTGGTACAGCCCTCTGCGTTGCCCTTGTTCAGGCAAGATTGTCTTTGAACTCTCTTCACTGTGCATTGCTTCAATGTACCTAAACTGATTCAACGTCTCGATTTCTTATCCATTGACTTTGAAATTATTTCTATGGTGTTTTATTTATTTATTTTGCTGTTCGTCATGGGCTTAGTCTTTTTGGCACTGATCTTTTTCCAAGCAATTCACCAGATCGATAGGATCTTCTTCATCTCTTGCCAGTCCGCCAATGTCGTGATCGATCTGGTGGTTTGTCATAGTCAGGCCATCAATATTAGATTTGTGCCGACCCGATGTTCTTCAAGGGTATCTATCATTATTCCTTCAATACATCGTAATAGTGCAAAACATTTTATTGTTCTGCTTTTATTTTTACACGTGCTATTGTTTATACTGCTCTTCTTGTTCAGGCCGTTCACTTATGGTCGTTCACTTATGGTCGTTCACTTATGGTCGTTCAATTATGGTCGTTCACTAAGGGAGGAATGAAAAGAAAATCATCATACTAGAACATGTCTATTTCATCTTACTCGGTTTAATTTTTCTTTACCAAACCCTCAAGACTGTTTATCAAAGTGATTTTTAATATGATAAAAATCCAGATCCCTAATCTCACGCTGGATGGAAATAAAAATACCTGTACAGTCTCAGCTGTAGCTTTTCACGGAGAAAGATTTCTTGAAACAGAACAAATATTTCACGTTGATCTTAGCACCGGATAAAAATAATGTGCAGCGTATCTTTCTCTCTGCGTCTTGGGATGCAACTAAAATAAAAGCTCTATGCCATGATCAAACACAACTTGTTTCTTGTTCTACGGTAATATTAATTCCGAAGTAAAAGTTTTATAATAGTTACCATTCGAAAACAATAAACAGTAAAAACGACATATTGAAAATGGAAAATTAGGCTGATATCAGGAAGAGACGTTTCAGTTAAAGGTTTTTTGTTTGCAATTAAATATTTCAAAATTTTGAGAAAACAAAAACAAGACAATATTCATATTTATTTTTTAATTTAATCCGAAGTTTGTTTGCCTCGCGACGAGGAAAGAGACACACCGTAGTTTCTTTTTTTAAGTAGGGAAAGTCCAGCTCTCCCCAGACTAACCGTGAATATCGGTTGTGAGCAAATGCCATATGAGTAAATAAAAACATGTCACTTACAACTTCACAGATTTATATTTCCTATTCATTTCTAGTAGGTACAGGCAAAATAAATGCCGATGCTCAAAATGTATAAACATTTTGACCCCTCCCTTTACTTAAAAAAAAAATCACCAAAAATCAGGAAATTAACCAATTTTAATGACATTTTGATTATTTTTCAAATAATGATCGCTGAATATAATGAACCAATTATTCTTATTTAAATCTTCGTGGAAATGTATTATTTTGTTTAAACAAAAAGTACCTTTACTAAAGTTATGGTTTCCAGTAGTAAATAAAAAACGCAAGAATTTATTTTTGCTTTCTTTATATAAATAAAGCATCGTAATTTGTAACAATAACAAGAATATAAAATAATTTTTACAGGAACATTACCAAAAAAGCCCCTAAAGTCCGTATTAATGAATTCGATATAACTCAAAGAAAAATGAATTTCTCGAACTACCGATTACCATTGAATTAAGCATTGTTTATTTAATATTTTCACACAAAAAATTATAATTGCAAAAAAATAGTTCTATTTTTTTTTTAATTACAGGTTTCGCATCATTTTTATATGCAAGATTTTAATAATTTGCTTGCTCGCAAGAATGTGAAACTTTCGGCGTAACATATTTTTTTATATAATATTGAACCATAATTTAAAAAAAAAATAATTTAAAATCAGGAACATAGAAAAATAATTAAATTAAAAAATGGAAAAATGTATACAAACGTTCAGAATAGGAATGTACGGATGGACGTCTTGAAAAAAAAGGAAAGTATCACATCCCTTCCTCCCTTTTAATTACATGACGTCATTTTCACAGTCTTCGACTGCCTGAATTTTTGGGCCGTCGTATATTCCGTGTTTACAAAATTTTAGTTTGTTGCGTTTTGCAATCGGCAGAATCACTCGGTTTTTGGGCTAATTAATTTATGTTTTGTACAAACAAGGTGTTTTGTTTTTATTCAATATCTTAGGACTTTACTTTACTAATTATCTTTGAAATAGACTCAGAAAACAAAAATTTATATTTTAAAGGATTTTTACAATGAATTTATTTAATTTCAAAATTTAGCTGAATTGGGTAGCTCGCCGTGAAAACATTTTTCATATTTTTTTTTTTTTTTTTTTATCACATGTACAATTTTTTTTTTTTTTTTTTTTTTTTTTTTCGTTTTGGAAATCAAGTTTAGTTCTTAATCTTTCAAATACAATCAAAAAGTAGTCGGAAACCTACAAAAAAATTAGGATAAATCGGCTTTCAAAACTAGGTCCCCCTATTTTTGTCTACCCATTTTTCTAGATAACAAATTATTTTAACGCAATCCATTTCAAATGAGTAGGTAAACGAAAATAAATTGTTTTTGATTAACTTTCCAACTGTATTTATGGATTTGTTTATCACCGGTCGCTTCTGAAAAATATCAGCCTGTCCGATCTAGGTAAATCTTGTTTTCTCCCTTTGGGGAGGGGGGCGGGATTCCTCATGACAAACTGACGCTACACTTAACTCTACTGTAACCAGAGGCGAGCAACTTTACGAATCCGATAAGAAACTAGTCCATGGGAGATAACTTGTATAGAATCCAAACATTATCTATAGAGTTATTTCCCCTACAACAATTTACTCAATAGAAAAACATGTAACGACCGTTTAAGCTGATTTGAAGCGAACACGATACTCGTTTAGAGAAAATGGCGCATATTGGTCATTATTTTGGTGTTATTGTAAATTTAAGCCATCCATTTCTACTTAAAAATATAATATTCTACTTTATAGGCGATTACATGTGAACCCTCTAAAAAATTTGGTCGAAAGAAAACAAAAATTATGAGACAATTATTATCGAATTTAGTATGCGAAATTCGTGTTGCACTTTCAATATAAAGTGGTTCTCCAGAAATTCTAGTATTTTAGTGCAGTTAACTACTTTTTGCTATGGGAGATAAATTCTATGCGTTTTGAGAGGGGGTATACATTTTTAGGTTATACTTTTGGGGGTTTTACGACCTTGCTATTCACACTTAACGTAATGGTTAATGTTCCGCCTTATCTGCGAAACTCCAGCCACTGTATCATCGTTGATGTAGTCTTCCATCACCGTGCTTATTTTACAAGTACTTCCACAGAAATGAACTAACCCAACTTGCTGCTCTTGTACCGCTCAATGTAAGTACTTCCGACCCACTGTCTTAGTGTCTTACCTCTTCAATGTAGACACTTCTAGATACCGGAAGATTTCCAAATTTAATAGATTATTTCCTCCGAGCGCTTGCTTTTGGAATTTCCTCCCTGCTAATTATTTCCCCGAGCTACGAATATTTAAATGTAATGTTGCCGCCCAACCCCCAACTCAGATAGCATCCTTTAAATTTGATCTCTTTCATAGTAGCGATATGCGCTGTTGGGAAGTTTTTTTAAAAGAGGATTTTTTAAAAATAAATGAATAAGAATTACGCGTCGTTAATCCTGGTCAATACCAAATGGGTAAGTTTTGTTAGGCGGTGACACCGCTCTACAAAACTAAGGTTATCAAAATTAGGTTGCAACTGAAAACTAGAGGTAGATTATCAAACTGACATAATACATAGTGTAATGATAGAAACAAAAATAATAATCAGGTTTTGTTTCTACCGTCATAAAAAAGCGTTTTTTATCTTTTCCTGTAGATTTTTTTTTTTTTTTTTTTTTTTTTTAGAAAAAAAACATTATTTGAGAAACATGTTATTTATTAAAGTGAAATATATCTTTTACGTGGCGATGGAAGAATTTCCATCGTCAACAATGGTGTTAAAACATCATTTTCAATGTGTTTTTCTTTTTGCCAATTATTTTTCGTCAGTAAATTATTTCTACTAACATTCATTCACCACTAAATTAGTTTTCCAAACATTCCTTTTTCTAACCTAAACCTAAACCTAACTTAGCACTAACTGGCATCCACTCTTGTTAATTGTACAAAAACGGTGGAATGGCGGTTAAAGTTAAAGTTATATACGTATGGTATATTACCATACATTAACAAGGAGTATTAATTAGGGTCACCATTTCGGTATGCCCCCACTTCGGGGCGCCTCCGATACCAGAGAGAACTGGAGCGCTGAAATTGAAAAGAATGTAGATTAAAGTAGACATCGTCTCCAAATAATAATGAGGATGTGTAACGCGACTTTGCAATGAATTAAGTGGGTTTTTTTTTATATATCTGTATATATATATGTATGTGTGTTCCCGAAATTCGGGTTGCAAAGAAGAAACAGTGCATTTTGTAGAGTCTTTGTTTAATGTTCAATGTTTCCTTTTCGCTACCTTACAGGAGCTAAGGAGTGGCGTGTGATGCTGTCTCTAGTCGTCGTTGAAGTAAGAACGTTTCCTTAACTTGAATGTCCCACCTACACAGTTCTCGCTTTTCATTGGCTGGAACCTCTGATGACGTATAAGAAGAAAGGAAGGAAAGGAGAAAAGAGTAGGGAGAAAGAGAGAACTAAGGTGAGAATACAGCATAGCATCGTAGTAGTAGCTCGCTACATACGAAACATATCACTCACTTTATATATAATTTGGTTTTTCTTCTTCTTTCTACCAAGTTTATCAGAGAGTTCATATATAATCATCTAAAAAGTAGAATATCATTTGGTGGGACTGATACAGCGAAGCATGTTAATGTACAAATATACAAAAAACTATTTTTCTCATCCATTACTTCAGTTAAAATAGTCAAAGAAATATCAGAAGACGACATTCATTTTGGAAAACCTAAACGAGCTTCCGTTTTGAAATTTGATTTTAATACCATAGTATACTGAACAAAAGTGTTTGGTTTTCTTTTCATTAATTATCAAGGCCAAAAGACACTCTAAGATAACGGTTAATTGATTGACAATTGAATGATGATTAATATTGTGAGATGGTTGAAAATGATGAATGAAATAGAGACAGCATGATTACTAATTAGAACGGTGTATGGTAAATATCCATCAGTATTCGATTTGAAAACGACCATGTTGCATTTTTTAGGGAAGCAAGCCTATGATAATGTGTTCCACTGATGAGAAATTCTTGGAAATATACTCTGTTCATGGAAATTTTGCATGTCGCTAGGCACATGAATAAAGACAAGAATGGTCTATCCTGTTGTGGTAGCCAGACGAGTTCTGCTGCGAGTTACAAAAATATAAGACTAGAGAGAGAGGAATACATTGTATTACTTTGAAAAATACTGCTGAAATAATCGTTAAATATACTAAGAAAAAAGTTATTGTTTTGTTGATTTTAAATTGTGATAAGGTTTTGTCATAGAACCGTACTGACGGTGCATATTTAATTAGGTCTCCACTTCGGTAGGGTTAGGCAAAAGGTCAATTTTTAATATACGGAAAATACAGTTCTCCACACAGAGACAAAAAAATTGGAATAAAATTCAAATTTGTCTCAGTATAGAAGGATTTCTTCTTCACTGCCTACGAACAGAAAAGATGAACAAATATTACATATTGTTCCAATAATTCTATACCTTTTTCTCACAACTTCCCCTGAGCTATGTTCATGTTCTGTTCTGTCTCCTCTGGGATCTTCCGATCACTCGGTTGTATCAGTTAAGATAAAAATGAAATGCAATAAGTCTTCAGACATACCTCTCCACCGTACTGTATATCGATACTCTACGGCTGACTGGGATAGTTCCATACATTTATATATGACCTACCTCTGCATTCCATGTTTAAAAAGGATGTATCCTTGTAGGCATGATATGATGATTGCAACGTCTTGTCAGACGAGTGCCACTCCCTCAGACATTTAAAATCCATGAGCCCAAATGCCTGAGGGAGTATCTATACAAAGATTATGTTACAGAGTCTTAGCTTTGTACGACAGCTAAGTCTCTCTCTCGGTTCAAAATGTTGAGATCCAGCAACAAGCAAGAGCCAGATAGCCAGCAACAAATTAAACTGCAGACCAGCTTAATGCGGGTACTGGTCTCCCGCTTTATGGTTTTTTAAATCAGAGATTTGCTTCTCCTAGAAAGGTTGCCTTCACCACGGCTTACGGGAGCCCTCTCCACCCCAATACACATATACACACACACAAATATACACGGTGCTAGTTGGCCGTTGACCCAGAAAAAGAGTTCATTCGCCCTTTCGAAGGTCTTGTTTTTAATCCTACAGGGAGACTAGCCGCCCTCCTCACCAAACAAGTCTGGTGGGGGAACCAGTTTAGTCGCCGGTGACCCGACCATGAGGCAGGTAGTACTGGGTTACATGGTACCAGTAGCACATGACATGACCTGATAGCCGATTCATACCAACTAAAAAATTCCAACAAAAACCTAACAGCCAGCCATGGTTCTCCCCAGAATGTGCTGCTGCCATCGCGTACAGAAATCACTTTTTCCATAACTACCAACGTAACAGATACACTGAGACTAAAACTGCTTTCAGGACTGCCAGCAACCACTGTAAAAGAGTAATAAAAAATGCAAGAGAGCTATATGCTCAGTCCATTAAATACAAAGTACCGAACAGCGGCTTAGTTCCCACCAGTTTTGGCAAATAGCAAACAGGATCCTGAACAGAAGCGTGCGTTCTATCCCAACCATCATCAATGGACCTGAGGTCATCGCGTCAGCATCAGACAAGGCCGAACTCTTTACCAAGAACTTTGCAGCTAATTCTACCCTATGCGACGAAGGTCATCAACTCCCCATATCTCCTCCTATAACAGACAACATCCTATACAACATACAAATATATGTGCGTGAGGTCGCCAAACTAATCAAGAACCTGGATTCCAGTAAAGCAACTGGCCCTGACAGCATTCCAATTATAGTACTAAAAAATCTTTAACCAGAACTTGCCACCATACTTACAAAATTGTTTAAGCGTTGTCTTAAAGAGAAGTGCTTCCCAACACCCTGGAAAACCTCATCAGTATGCCCTGTATTTAAGAATTCAGGTGATAAATCGTCTCCCTCTCAGTACAGACCAATAAGTCTCCTGTGTGTCATGAGTACGTTGCTGAAATCCATATTAAATAGAGAAGTAGTCAACCACCTCAGCAGAAATAACCTTCTTAGTGACATGCAATATGGTTTCCGTTCTGCCAGATATACAGCAGATGTGCTAACGGTTATATCTCATAGGATTAGTGAATCTCTTGACAAAGGCTTCCTTTCTAGGGCAATTGCACTTGACATATCAAAGGCCTTCGATAAGGTATGGCATAAGGGCTTACTTCACAAGATTTCCAGCTACGGTATCACTGGAAATATTTTCTCAATTATTAAATCATTTCTCTCCGATAGGTTCATAAGAGTAGTGGTTGATGGACATAAATCAGAGGCCCACAGTATTAATGCTGGAGTCCCCCAGGAGTCCATCCTGGACCCAACTCTCTTCCTGATCTACATGAAATGATCTCCCAAAACACATACTTAAATCATTCGTTGACATCTATGCTGACGATACGACCATCTATGGCAACACATCAAAGGCCGTAAATGACAAAGTTCTCTTTAATTCTCTCTCCTCTGATCTTGAGCACGTGATACAATGGGGGAAGAGGTGACTGGTCACTTTTAATGCATCCAAAACCAAGCTTCTATCTTTACATCATCAACGATCTGATCCTCATCTGGCATCAATTGAAATGGATCGCTCTCGTCTTGGAGATGCTCCATATTTTGACAAGCTTCTGTGTTTGACCTTTACTCCTGATCTGAAATGGAACATGTACATCAAATCTGTTGCCAGGGACGCTGGGAAAATGGTGGGATCCTTCTACCGTTTCAGACGATATCTCATTAATGATGCAATTCTCCATCTTTATAAAAGCAAAGTACGTCCAAGGATGGAGTATTGCTGCCATATCTGGGCAGGAGCTGCTAAAAACAGCCTATCCTGCCTTGACAGAGTACAAAATAGACTTCGTGGTTTAGTGGGTGATGCCCTTTTCTCTTCCCTACAACCTCTCTTCTACAGAAGAGACGTTGCGAGCCTGTCTTTGTTTTATCGTTATTTCCATGGCAGGTACTCGTCTGAGCTCCAATCTCTGGTCCCCCTTCGCCAATCTTTCACGAGAAACACCCGTCTAGCTGAAACCACTTCCAAATATTTTCCCCACTTTTTATCCGTGCCAAAACCAAAACGTAGATTCCATGAATAAAGCTTCTAAGAACTGCATGCCTGTGGAACTCTCTTCCGTTTGCCTGTTTCCCACCTGACTACAACCTGGATGTCTTCAAGTCCAACATAAACAAATTCCTGATAAACCGCCCCCTTAAGTAAGACACTTTTTCAAATCTCCAATACTAACGTACTGTACACGCAATAACCCTTATCCCCCAGTGGCTTCCGGACCTTGATAAGTGGTGACCACCTTGTAAAAAAAATTAATTCATTTTCATTTGTTCGAAATTTTTTTAGGTGTGGATTGATCATTTGGATTATTTCTATTATTCGGACTACTGTTCTCATCTTGAATATTATTCTCACAACGTTTTGCCCGATGTAATCCTTAATTTTCTTCCGATGCGTTTTGTCGAATTCAGGAATCTGTACGGAATTTTGAACGAAATTCTTTTTTCATCAACGAGCGTAGTGTACTCTCATTTCGCCAGTCATGACTAGGTTGAAATCTTAAATATCTGTAATTGTATTGGTATCGCCCATACTGAATTATTGAGACGACAACCTACAAAAGAACATCACTTAAAACTGATTAAAAATAATATTTATCACTTGCGCTCTGCATCTTTTTTTTTTTTTTTTACATGGGGGTGACCACTTATCAAGGCCCGAAGGCCACTCAAGGATAAGGGTTATTGCGTGTACAGTAATTAATGAGATAGTATTATAGTAATCATTAGTATTGGGGGTTTTGATAGAGTGTCTTACTTAAGGGGGCGGTTTGTCAGGAGTTTGTTTATGTTGGACTTGAAGACGTCCAAGTTGTAGTCAGGTGGGAAACAGGCAAGCGGCAAAGAGTCCCACTGGCGGGCAGTTCTAAGAAAGAAACTTTGCTCATGGAATCTACGTTTGGATTTAGGCACAGATAAAGAGTGGGGAAAATTATTGACAGTAGTTTCAGCCAGACGGGTGTTTCTCGTGAAAGATTGGCGAGGGGGAGATGAGGGACTGCAGCTCAGACGAGCACCTTCCATGGAAATAACGATAAAACAAAGACAGGCTCGCAACGTCTCTTCTGTGGGAGAAAGGTTGTAAGGATAAGAAAAGGGCATCACCCACTAAACCACGAAGTCTATTTTGTACTCTGTCAAGGCAGGATAGGCTGTTTTTAGCAGCTCCTGCCCAGATATGGCAGCAATACTCCATCCTTGGACGTACTTTGCTTTTATAAAGATGGAGAATTGCATCATTAATGAGATATCGTCTGAAACGGTAGAAGGATCCCACCATTTTCCCAGCGTCCCCTGGCAACAGATTTGATGTACGTGTTTCATTTCAGATCAGGAGTAAAGGTCAAACACAGAAGCTTGTCAAAACATGGAGCATCTCCAAGACGAGAGCCATCCATTTCAATTGATGCCAGATGGGGATCAGAACGTTGATGATGTAAAGATAGAAGCTTGGTTTTGGATGCATTAAAAGTGACCAGCCACATCTTCCCTCATTGTACACGTGCCCAAGATCAGAGGAGAGAGAATTAAAGAGAACTTTGTCATTTACGGCCTTTGATGTGTTGCCATAGATGGTCGTGTCGTCAGCATGGATGTCAACGAATGATTTAAGTATGTGTTTTGAGAGATCATTGATGTAGATCATGAAGAGAGTTGGGCCCAGGATGGACCCCTGGGGGACTCCAGCATTAATACTGTGGGGCTCTGATTTCTGCCCATCAACCACTACTCTTATGAACCTATCGGAGAGAAATGATTTAATAATTGAAAACACATTTCCAGTGATACTGTAGCTAGAAATTTTGTGAAGTAAGCCCTTATGCCATACCTTATCGAAGGCCTTTGATATGTCAAGAGCAATTGCCCTGGAAAGAAAACATTTGTCAAGAGATTCACTAATCCTATGTGATATAACCGTTAGTACATCTGCTGTAGATCTTGCAGACCGAAAACCATATTGCATGTCACTAAGAAGGTTGTTTCTGTTGAGGTGGTTGACTACTTCTTTATTTAATATGGATTCCAACAACTTACTCATGACACATAGGAGACTTATTGGTCTATACTGACAGGGAGATGACTTTTCACTTGAATTCTTAAATACAGGGCATACTGATGAGGTTTTCCAGGGTGTTTGAAAGCACTTCTCTTTAAGGCAACGCTTAAACAGTTTTGTAAGTATTGGGGGCAAGTTCTGGTTGGAGCTTTTTCAGCATTATAACTGGAATGCCATCAGGGCCAGTTGCTTTACTGGAATCCAGGTTCTTGATTAGTTTGGCGACCTCACGCACATATATTTGTATGTTGCATAGTATATTGTCTATTATAGGAGGAAATACAGGGAGTTGATGGTCATAATCGCATAGGGTAGAATTAGCTGCAAAATTCTTGGCAAATAGTCTGGCCTTGTCTGATGTTGACGAGATGACCTCAGGTCCATTGATGATGATTGGGATAGAACGCACGCTTCTGTTCAGGATCCTGTTTGCGATCTGCCAGAACTGGTGGGAACCAAGCCGCTGCTCAGCTACTTTGGATCGAACAGACTGAGCATGTAGCTCTCTTGCATTTTTTATTACTCTTTTACAGTGGTTGCTGGCAGTCCTGAAAGCAGTTTTAGTCTCAGTGTATCTGTTACGTTGGTAGTTATGGAAAAAGTGATTTCTGTGCGCGATGGCAGCAGCACATTCTGGGGCGAACCAAGGCTGGCTGTTAGGTTTTTGTTGGAATTTTTTGGATGGTATGAATCGGTCCATGCCTATAATTAACTATTCGGTCAGGTCTGATACTATAGAGGACACATCCTTTTTAAACATGGAATGCAGAGGTAGGTCAGATATGAATGTACGGAAGCTATCCCAGTCAGCCATAGAGTATCGATATACAGTACGGTTGAGAGGTACGTCTGAAGACTTATTACATTTCATTTTTATCTGAACTCCTACAACAGAGTGGTCAGAGGATCTCAGAGGAGATAGAACGGAACATGAACACAGTTCAGGGGAAGTTGTGAGGAAAAGGTCTAGAAGGCTTACATATTGACCGGGTGTAGCGGGCACACGGGTGGGTTCGTGAACAATCTGAGTGAGGTCATAGGCAATGGCAAAATCATGAAAAAACCTCCCCTCGTCATCGGTTTTATTTGAGTGGGTCAGACATTCCACATTATGGACATTGAAGTCACCGCAAATGTGAATGTTAGCCGAAGGATGAGCAGACAGGATGTGGTCAATTTTCTCAGATATGCTCTTAAAGGTAGTAACCCCACTGTTGTGGGGGCGATAGAGATCAAATATAAATGCAGTGGTGTAAGGTAGTACAACCCGAAAGCACATATAAGGTAAAATATGGTATTCACTGGAGATATCCTTACCACATTGCAAGATCTTTTTTTAATTAAGTTGTCCGAGTGTTTGGAGGTGTGTGTTGAACACAAAAAGTGCTAATAGGCAGGCAGGTTCGAACCCGTGACACGAAGACAGAAAAGAAAGTAAAAGAAAATCTGAAGTCTTAACGCTACCCCATGATTCGATCAGATTTTCCGGGACCACAGTTGTCGTCATGCGCAATTTACTGAATGTTTGCGGATCTAATTCATCATATGCTCGTGCCGTGAAGTCTACAGTAATACATTCTCGCCAGCTTGCTCCTCCTGCAAATCGTAGACGTCGGTCCCTGGTGGTAGCAGATATGGTTGGTTGCCATAATGTTGCTGCTGCGTGGGATGATCTTGCCAAGACATATTTAGTCCTGTTCGTAACATACGTACCGCCTAGCTTCCTCCTAATTTTTTGGTGAGTTTCCTGGTGACATTACTGTCTATTTTTAAGTTTTTAATAATTTAATTAACGTTAAATATCTTAATTTTTACATATTTAAATTATCGATAATTTGACATTTGAAATAAAATTGTAACAACATAATCATATTTTTCTCATGTTTTTATATTCGAAATTTTTATACGTTTAATAATTGTTAATATTTTTAACGACCGATTAGCTTATATTCTCAAATGTTCTGCTTCCTGACAAAACGATATTATTTTCTCTCCATTTATCTAGCATTGCTTTTCTATTTTCTCTTTTATGCCGTTCTATTTTTACTGGTTATATATTACCTCATCCCAAAATCACATCTTCTATTTATTTATTTCCTTATTAGTATTATTTTCATTTTATTTGTCGGCCTTGCTCGGTTACAAATGTTCTTGAGACTCTACGTTGTTAAATTCAATATGTTGCTGAACAACTCTGGATCGTCTGCCTTCGTGCCCAAGCAACGATATCGTTATCAAAATAAATCTTCGTTCAGCAAATTGATGTGTCGATATTCTTAGCGAGAGTGCAAAAAGAAACAAAGAACAAAACAAAACAAAAAGTGGATTCACTCGCTCCTGGCAGCAGCGATGAACGTAAAAATATACGACAAAAAGTCAATGACACGAGTCTTGGTTTTGGATTTCGACAAATATATTTGAAAAAAAAAATGTAAACAAGCTAACATAGTTCAGGCCGGTGAGAGAAACAAAACAATAGATAACAAAAAAATAAATAAAAGGGAAAGTAAAACAGAATGAATGAATCAATGCGCTGTATTTCAACAAACTATGGTCGCACGAGCTGTTATTTCTTCTCTCTCATCTTTTTTGTTGTTAGTCTTGTCCTATGTATCATAGCAGTCATCAGTGTTTGAGATACAGAAGGGTAGGTGTTCGTCTCCCAAGCGTTATCAATAAAATAATCGAGCTAGTTTTAACTAATGCCCTTTTCTGAGGTAATCTATCGGTGGATTGAACGAACAAAGCCCTTTGCGAGTTATGGCAATCCTCCATCTTTGATTTCGTCCTTACTACGGGTTCAGTTCTTTGGTCTCGAGGTTAATATTTCTTCTCGGATGTTTCACAAATCTTCGAAATGCCTTGAAGATTCCTTCATCTGTCGATCTTTATAGAACCGGTCTACTTTACGCCGGAGAGCCATACGATTCCTGGCTCTCTACTTTGCAACTCAACTCAACTCAACTCAACTCTGAGCTTTCAAAACTTAACTCAAACTCAAACAAGAACACGGATGGGCAGGTCTTTTTATACTGAGGGCGGTGTAAGTCGGGAGACACTATTTGACTTTGTCCACCAATCAAGCCTCGCCACGCCAACTCTTGAATATGACTGGTCAAACGTATTCTCCAGATTGGTTGCATATCCACTGCACTTCCAAGGACAAATGTTATACTCATGACCCTGTTCTTACGCTGGTTCAAGAGCTTTTGTAGAAATAAAGTCACTTATTATTTTGTCGTTAGCTCCACAATTCCATGCCTAACTGACGATAACAAATTCGAAAGGTTATCTTGTGACCTGCTTTATCCTAAATAAGTTTTATATGTTGCTTCGTAACTGTATGAACTCTTCTAGACACTATGTATAAAAAAAGCTTACAACGTAGTCTCAAAGCAGTCTTGGGGTAGTTTTTTGTAGCATACTATTTTGCACGTCTGTATATACAAGCTCAACGTGAATCTACGACTGTGCTGCCTTATTTATTATTGGCCGTGAACTGGTGACAAATACTCTGACTTGTTCCGGTTACAACACAACCGTTACTACAACTCGACTGTTAAATGGTCGAAAAAGATTTAAATTGTGTGTTAAGAAAAATATTAATCACAACAACAACGACGAGAAAAAATCTGTATGATTTTTAATACACAAGATATGCAAAAAAAAATATTCGAAAATCAATTTAGGACGAAAAAGATTTGAACCCAGGGTTTTAAAATTTCAATCCTCTGATCACGTGCAAAAAGAACCACACCAAAATGTCTCCGGATTTCTTTTCGTGTTTTATTGTTTAATCGGAAACACGAAATAAGTTCTCACAAGCTTATTATTTCTCTCGCTAAAAAGTTAAGAATTTATTTTCCTGTAAGAAAAGCTATGACTGTGTAAGTCAACACACATACACCCCAAAAATGTCAGTAAATTATCCTAGGGATTCAAATGTAGAAATTTAATCATAGAATATGGAATATCATTAAGCATCAATAAAAACAACAAGAGAAGTTCTCGGCAAAGCAAATATAACAAATAGAATATCAAAAGTAAATTAAAATAGAAACACGTCGCCTAAAAGAGAAGCTTCAAGTAAGAAAGGAACTTTTAAGAAAGATAATTGGAGCAAATAGATTTGGAGAAAATGTTCTTCATATCACAAAAGTGCAAAAAATATTTATACGAATTATCGATTAAAGGGTCAAAATGGAAGAGATGAAAATGCATTTGTACAAAACCCTATTTGAATCGCTATCGATAATTTTAATTACGACGCCAGAAACGAAATTACGATTGCTTTGTATTTGAGGCGATAAAAATTAAGATCTTCATAATACAGACAATACGAATTGAAGCTAGTTATAAAATGCTTTATTAACGAAATTGAGCATACCAAATTCGTCTATTATATATTATTATAAAAAGCAGCAATCTTACATTTATTGAAGGAATACAATTATCGATTGTTTATAACGAAATCATCTTTTTTTCACAAAAAGTTAAAACGTATGAATCTCACAAAGAAAGAATATGAAGACTACACTATTTTCGCTTCGGTAGTTAACGTACACTGCGTTGATTTCAAATTATTAAGCGCTAAGTATTGTAAAAATTCTAATAATCGGGAGAGATTTATCACCGAATGCGAACGCCAAGAATCAGAAGAACGGCCTTTAATAAACTAAAAAATCAATATATTTAAACGGTCTTAAATAAATTAAAATATCAAGAGATTTGAATGGTCTTTAACAAACTAGAGAATTAATAAATTTGAACGGTCTTTAATAAACTAACGAATCAATATATTTGAACGGTCTTTAATAAACTAGAGAATTAATATATTTGAAGGTCTTTATGAACTAGAGAATTAACATATTTGAACGGTCTTTAATAAACTAAAAAATCAATATATTTAAACGGTCTTTAATAAACTAGAGAATAAATATATTTGAATGGTATTTAATAACCTAGCGATTCAACAAATTTGAACGGTCTTTTATAAAACAGAGAATCAATATATTTGAACGGTCTTTAATAAACTAGAGAATCAATATATTTGAACGAGCTTAATAAACTACGGAACCAATATATTTGAACGGTCTTTTATGAACTAGAGAATCAATATATTTGAACTTTCTTTAATAAAATAAAAAATCAATATATTTGAATGGTCTTTAATAAAATAGAGAATCAATATATTTGAAAGGTCGTTTATGAACTAAAGAAGAACTATATTGGAATGGTTTTTAATAAAATTTGATAAAATTAATAAAATATATTTGAACCGTCTTTAATAAACTAAAGAATCAATATATTTAAACGGTCTTTTACAAATTAAAAAAAATTATATATTTGAACGGTCCTTTATAAATAAGAGAATCAATATATATAAACAGTCTTTAATATACTAAAGAATCAATATATTTCACAGGTCTTTAATAAAATCGAGAATCAATATATTTGAACGGTCTTTAATAAACTAGAGAATCAATATCTTTGCATGGTCTTAAATAAACTAGAAAATCAATATACTTGAACGGTCTTTAATAAACTAAAGAGTCAATATATTTAAACGGTCTTTAATAACCTGGAGAATCAATATATTTGAACAGTCTTTTATGAACAAGGTAATCAATATATTTGCATTGTCTTTAATAAACTGAAGAATCAATATATTTGAACGATCTTTAATAAACAAGAGAATCTATATATTTTAACAATCTTTAATAAACTACAGAATCAATATATTTAAACGGTCTGTAATAAAGTAAGAATCAAAATATTTGATCGGTCTATACTAAACAAAAACCCAATATATTTGAACGGTCTTTTATAAATTAATGGATCAATATATTTGAACGGTCTTAATAAACTAAAGAATCAATATATCTGTACGGACTGTAAAAAACTAAAGAATAAATATATTGGAACGGTCTCTTATAAGATAAAAACAATATATTTGAACGGTCTTGAATAATCTAAAATATCAATATATTTTAACGGTCTTTATTAGACTACAGAATCAATATATTTGAACGGTCTGTAATTAACTAAAAACTAAATATATTTGGATGGTCGGGAATAAAGTAGAGAATGAATATATTTGAACGATCTTTTATAAGCTAGAAAACCAATATATTCAAACGGTCTTTAATAAACTCAAGAATCAATATATTTGACGGACTTTAATGAATTAGAGAATCATTATATTGGAATGGTCTTTAATAAACTAGAGAACCAATATATTTGATTGGTCTTTAATAACATACGGAGAATAAACAAAACAAGAGAATTAATATATTAAACGGTCTTTAATAAACTGAAGAACCAATATATTTGATTGGTCTTTAATAACATACGGAGAATAAACAAAACAAGAGAATTAATATATTAAACGGTCTTTAATAAACTGAAGAATCAATATATTTGAACGGTCTTAAATAAATAAGAGAATCAATATATTTGGACGGCCTTAAATAAATAAGAGAATCGATATATTTGAACGGCCTTAAATAAATAAGAGAATCAATATATTTGGACAGCCTCCAATAAACTAAAAAAAAAACGATATATTTGAACGGCCTTTAATAAATTAGAAAATCAATATATTTTAACAGTCTTTGATAAATTTAAAAATCAATATATTTGAATGGTTATTTATAAACTATAAAACTAATATATTTGCACGGTCCTGAATAAACTACAGAATCAATAGATTTGAACGGTCTTTAATAGATTAAAGAATCAATATATTTGAACGGTGTCTAATTAAATAAAAACTCACGGTCATTAATAAAATAGAGAATCAATATATTTGAACAGTCTTTAATGAACAAGAGAATCAATATATTTGCACGGCCTTTCATAAAATAAACAATCAATATATTTGAACGGTCACTAAGAAAATAAAAAATGAATATATTTGAACGCTCTTTAATAAACTCGTGAATCAATATATTTGAATGGTATTCAATGAACTAGAGAATCAATATACTTGAACGGTCTTGAAAAATCTAAAGAATCAATATATTTTAACAATCTCTAATAAACGAAAGTATCAATATATTTGAACGGTCTTTAATAAACTAGAGAATCAATATATTTGAACGATCTCTAATAAACTAACAAATTAATATATTTGAACGGTCTTTATTAAACAAGAAAACCAATATATTTGAACGGTCTTTAGTAAACAAGAGAATCAATATATTTGAACGATCTTTAATGGACTAAAGAATTAATATTTTGAATGGTCTTAAATAAACCAAAAAATCAATATATTTAAACGGTCTTTAATAAACTAGAGGATGAATATATTGTAACAGTCATTAATAAACTAAAGGATTGATATATTTTTGAATGGTCTTTAACGAACAAGATGATCAATATATTTAAACAGACTTTGATAAAACTTTAATAAACTTAAAAATCAATATATTTGAACAGTCTGTACTAAATTAGAGAATCAATATGTTTGAATGGACTTTAATAAACTTAAAAATCAATATATTTGAACGGTCTGTATTAAATTAGAGAATCAATATATTTAAAGTCTTTAATTAACTAAAGAATCAATATATCAATATAATGTGACGGTCTAACTATACTAAAGAATCAATATATGTGTACAGACTTTAATAAACTAAAGAATAAATGAATTTGAACGGTCTCTAATAAACTAAAAATCATTATATTTACACGGTCTGTAGTAAATGAGAGAATCAATATATTTGAACGATCTTTATAAAATCAATTTTAAAGAATCTTTTTCGGCGGTCTTTTATAAAAATAAAGAATAAATATATTTGAACGGTCTTTCACACACTAGAGAATCATATACGGTCTTCAATAAACTAAACTATCAATATATTTGAACGGACTTTCATAAACTAGATAATAAATGTATTTGAACGGCCGTATTTAACTAGAGAATCAATATATTTCAACGGTCTTTAATAAACTTAGCAATCAATATAATTTGACGGTCTTTAATAAGCTAAAGAATAAATATATTTGGACGGTCTATTATAAAATAAGAAATCAATATATTTTAACGGCCTTGATTGAATATATTTGAACAATAGAATCAATACATGATAATGTTCTTTAATACAATAAAAACTCAATATATTTGAACGATATTTTATAAAGGAGAGAATAAATAAATTTGGACTGTCTTTAATAAAGTAAATAATCAATATATTTGAACGGTCTTTAAAAAACTTGAGAATAAATATATTTGAACGGTCTTTAATGAAGAAGACTATCAATATATGGGAATCGTCTGTAATACATAAAAGAATCAATATATTTGGACGATTTCTATAAACAAAAAAAATGTTCTCACGGTCTTTAATTCACTAGAAGATCAATATATTTGAACGGTCTTTAATAAACTAGAGAATCAACATATTTGAACGGTCTTTAATAAGCTCGAGAATTAATATATTTGAACGGTTTTTAACTAACAAAAGAATACATTATATTTGAACAGTATCAAATAAACTTAGAAACGGTCTTAAATAAATTAGAGGATCAATATTTATGAACGGTCTTTATTCAACTACAGAATCAATATATGTGACAGGTCTTATATAAACTAAAGAATAAATATATTTGAGCAGTCTTTAATAAGCTAAAGAATCAATATATTTAAACGGACTTTAATAAACTAAATAATCAATATATTTGAACGGTCTCTAATAAACTAACAAATCAATATATTCTAACGGTTTTTAGTAAACAAGAGAATCAATATATTTGAACGGTATTTAATAAACAAAAGATAAATATATTTGAACGGTCTTTAATATAACTAAAGAATCAATATATTTGAATGGCCTCTTATAAATTAAAAATCAATATATTTGAACGGTCTTTAATAAACTAAAGAATCAAAACATTTAAATGGTCTTTAAAATATTAAGAATCAATATGTTTGAATGGTTTTAATAAACTACATCATCAATATATTTGAACGGTCTATAATTAACAAAAAAATCAATATATTTTAAGGGTCTTTTATAAACTAAAGAATCAATATATTTGAACGGTCTTTAATAAAGTAGAGAATTAATATATATGAACAGTCTGAAATAAACTAGATAATCAATATATTTGAACGATCTTTAATAAAATAAAGAATCCATTTATTTAAACGATATAAATGAACTAGACAGCCAATATATTTGAACGGTCTTTAATAAACTAGGCGAACAAGAAATTTGAACGGTTTTTAATAAACAAAAGAATCAATATATTTGAACGGTCTCTCATAAACAATAAAAATCAATATATATTGACGGTTATTATTTAACTAGAGAATCAATATATTGGATGGTCCTTAATAAACTAGAGAGTCATTATATTTGAAAGGTCTTTAATTAACTAGAGAATCAATATATTTGAACAGTCTTTTAATAAACTAAAGTATCAATATATTTGAACAGTCTTTAATTAACTAGAGAACCAATATATTGGAACCGTCTCTAATAAAGTAGATAATCAATATATTTGAACGGTCTCTAATAAGCTAAAGAATCAATATAGTTTAACAATAATAAAATAGAGTATACATATATTTGAATGGTCTTTAACAAACTAGGGATTATTTGAACGGTTCTTTATAAAGTATAGAATCAATATGTTTGAACGGTCTCTATATACACAAAAATATGTTCTAGCGGTCTTTAATTAATTAGAAGATCAATAAATTTAATAAACTAGAGAATCAACGTATTTTAACAGCATTGAATAAGCTCGAGAATCAATATATTTGAACGGTTTTTAATTAACAAGAAAATTTATATATTGGAACGGTCTTTACGAAACTAGAGAATCAATATATTTGAACGTTTCTAATAAATTAAAAAATACATATATTTGAACAATATTAAATAAACTAAAAAAATCAATATATTTGAACGGTTTTTAATAACCTAGAGGATCAATATTTATGAACGATCTTCATTCAACTAGAGAATAATATATGTGACAGGTCTTTTATAAACTAAAGAATAAATATATTTGAACGGTCTTTAATAAACTAAAGAATCAATATATTTAAAGATCTTTAATAAACTAAAGAATTAATATATTTGAACGGTCTCTAATAAAATAACAAATAAATTTTTAACAGTCTTTAAAAACTAGAGCATCAATATATTTTAACGGTCGTTAGTAAACAAGATAATCAATATATGTGAACGGTCATTAATAAACAAAAAAACAATATATTTGACCGGCCTCTAATGAACTAAAAAATCAATATATTTGAACGGTCTTTAATGAAGTAAAGATTTCTATATTTGGACGGTCTTTAATATACTAGACATACAATATATTTGTACGGTCTTTTATAACTAAAGAAACAAGATATTTGAACGGTGTTTAATAAATATGAGAATCAATATATTGGAACGGTCTTAAATACACTAAAGAATTAATATGTTTGAAGGGTTTTAATAAACTACAGAATCAATATATTTGACGGTCTATAATAAAATAAAGAATCAATATATTTAATAAACTAAAGTACCAACATACTTGAAGGGCCTTTAATAAAGTTGAGAATCAATATATTTGAACGGTCTTTAATAAAGTAGAGAATCAATATATTTGGGCGGTCTCTAATAAACAAAAAAAAATCAATATATTTGGGCGGTCTCTAATAAACAAAAAAGTCAATATATTTGGACGGTCTTTAATAAACAAGAGAATCAATATAATTGAACGGTCTTTAATAGACTAAATAATCAATATATTTGAACAGTCTTTAATTAACTAGAGAGTCGTTATATTTGAACGGTCTTTAATAAACTAAAGTATAAATATATTTGAACAGTCTTTAATAAATTAGAGAATCAATATATTTGAACGGTCTTTAACAAACTAGAAAATCAATATATTTGAAAGGTCTTTAATAAAGTACAGAATCAATATATTTGAACGGTCTGTAATAAACTAAAGAATCAATATATTTAAACGGTCTCTTATAAACTAAAAAATCTATATTTTTGGACGGTCTTTAATGTACTAGAGAATCACTATATTTGATCGGTCTTGAATAAACTAAAGAATCAATAAATCTAAACAGTTTTTATGAACTAGAGCATCAACATATTGGAACGGTCTTTGATAAACTAAAAGATCAATATATTTGATCGGTCTTTAATACACTAAAGGATCAATACATTAAAACGGTCTCTAATAATGTATAAAAATCAATATATTTGGATTGTCGTTAATAAACTCGGGAATCAATATATTTGAACGGCCTTTAATAAAGTAGAGAGTCATTATATTTGAAAGGTCTTAATAAACTAGAGAATCAATATATTTGCAGGGTCTTTAATAAACTAGAGAATCAATATATTTAAACGGTATTTAATAAATTAAAGAATCAATATATTTAAATGGTCTTTAATAAAGTAGCGGATCCATATATTGTAACGGTATTTAATGAAATAGAGAATCAATATGTTTGAGCAGTCTTTAATAAAAGTGAGGATCAATATATTTGAACGGTCTTTAATTTACTAAAGACTTAATATATTTGAATGGTCTTTAATTAACTAAAAAATCAATATATTTTAACGATCTCTAATACACTAGGCTATCAATATATTTCAATGGCCTTTAATAAAATAGAGAATTAATATATTTGAACGGTCTTTTATGAACTAGAAAATCAATATATTTGGACAGGTTTTAATAGACTAAAAAATCAATACATTTGAACAGTCTTTAATAAATTAGAGAATCAATATATTTGGACGGGGTTTAATTAACTAAAGAACCAATATATTATAACGGTCTTTTATAAACTAAAAAATCAATACATTTGAGCGATCTTTAATAAGTTGGAAGGTCAATATATTTGAATGGTCTTTAATAAATTAGAGAATCAATATATTTGAACATTCTTTAATAAACTTGAGAATCAATACATTTCAACTGTCTTTAGTGGACTGGAGAATGAATATATTTGAACGGTCTTTAATAAACTAAAGAATCAATATATTTGTACGGTCTCTTATCAACTAAAAATCAATATATTTGAAAGTGTTTAATAAACTAGGAAATCAATATATTTGAACGGTCTTTAATGAACTAGCTAATCAATATATTCAAACGGCTTTTAATTAACTAAAGAATCAATAGATTTGAATGGTGTCATATAAACTAACAAATCAGTATATTTGAACAGTCTTTAATAAACTATAGACTCAATCTATTTGAACGGTCTTTAATAAACTCGAGGATCAATATATGTAAACGGTCTTTTATAAACTAGAACATGCATATATTTGAACGGTCTTTAATAAACTAAAAAATCAATATATTTGAACTGTCTTTAAGAAATTAGAGGATAAATATATTTGAACGGTCTTTTATGAACAAGAAAATCAATATATTTTAACCGTCTTTAATAAAGTAAAGAATCTATACATTTGACCGGTCTGTAATAAACAGAGAATCAGTACATTTGAACGGTCTTTAATAAACTCTAGAGTCAATGTATTTCAACGGCCTTTAATAAACTAGAGAATCAATATATTAACTGGTCTTTAATGAACTAGAGAATAAATATATTTTAACCGTCTTTAATAAACTAGAGAATCAATATATTTGAACGGTCTTTAATAAACGTAAGAATAAATATATTTGAATGGTCTTTAATAACTAGAAATATTATTAAAAGTATTATTAAGTAACATTTAATTGTAATTAAAATATTATTAAAATTAATATAAAAATATCATTTAAATTATCATTAAAAGTATTATTTTAAGTGTGATTAAAACTATTGCTAAAAGTATCATTAAAAGTATTATTAAATATTATTAAAAGTATTATATAAAGTATTATTGAAAGCACCATACAAAGTATTATTAAAATATTATTAAACGTATAATTAAAAGGAATATTAAAATATTATAAAAAGTATTATTAAAATAATTCTTAAAAGTATTATAAAAAGTATTATTAAAAGAATAATAAAAAGTATTATTACAAGTATTATTAAAAGTATTATTTAAAGTATTATTAAAAGTCTTTAAACATAATTATTAAACGTATAATAAAAATATTATTAAAAGTATTATTGAAAGTATCATTAAAAGTATTATTAAAGGTATACTTAAAAGTATCGTTAAAAGTATTATTAAAAATATTACAAAAAGTATTATTAAAAGTATAATTAAATGTATTATTAAATGTATTAATAAGTATCATTAAAATAATTATTAAAAGTATCATATAAAATATTATTAAAAGTAATATTGAAAGTATTATTAAAAGTATTATAAAAAGTATTTATAAAAGTATTATAAAAATTATTTATAAAAGTATCATTAAAAGTATTATTAAAGTATTATTGAAACTATTATTAATAGGATTATCGGAAGTATAATTTGATGTATTATTAAATGTATTATTAAAACTATCATTGGAAGTACAATTAACAATATTATTAAAAGTTTTATTAACAGTGTTTTCAAAAGTATCATTAAAAGTATTATTAAAAGTATCATTAAAAGTATTATTAAAAGCATCATTAAAAGTATTATTAAAAGTATTATTGAAAGTATTATTGAAAGTATTATTAAATGTAATATTAAAAGTTTTATTCAAAGTATTATTCAAATTATGTTTTTTAAGTATTATAAAAGGTAGTGTTAAAATTATCATTAAAAAAATCTTTAAACGTATTATCAAAAGTATAATTAAAGTATGATTAAAAATATAATTTAAATTATTATATAAAGTTTGATTAAAATAATTATTGAAAGTATTCTTAAAAGTGTTATTGAAAGTATCATTAAAAGTATCATTAAATGTATTAAAAATTAATATTAAACGTATGATTAAAAGTAATATTAAAAGTATTAATAAAAGTATTATTAAAGCTATAATTAAAATTTTAATTAAAAGTATCATTTAATATTATTAAAATATTAATATAATAATTAATGAACGTATTATAAACTGTGTCATTACAAGTATTTTAGCAGTATTATTAAAAGTATTATTAAAAGTATCATTAAAAGTATTATTATTATTTAAAGTTTTATTAAAAGTAATAAAATTATTATTAAAATAGTATAAAAAGTAATTATTACACGTATAATTGAAAGTAATATTAAATGTATTATTTACAGTATTATTCAAATATCATTAAAAGTATTATAAAAGTTACTGTTAAAATATCATTAAAAAGTATTATTTAAAGAATCATACAAAGTATTATTAAAAGTGTAATTAGAAGTATCATTAAAAGTATAATTTAAAGTATTATTAAAATAATTATTAAAAAAATGATTAAAAGTATGATTAAAAGTATTACTGACAGTATCATTAAAAGTATTTAAAGTATTATCAAATATATTATTAAAATTATCATTAAAAGTATTATTGAAAGTATTATTAAAAGTTATTTTAAAGGTATAATTTAAAGTAATTCTAAAAGTATTATTAAAAGTATTATTAAAATATTATTCAAAGTACTATAAAAAGTGTATTTAAAAGCATCATTTAAAGTATTATTAAAAGTATTACTAAAAGGATTATTAAAAGTAGTAAAACAGTGTCATTAAAAGTATCATTAAAATTATTATTAAAAGTGTCATTAAAAGTATTTAAAAAAAGGTTATTGAATGTATTATTAAAAGTAAAAATAAAAGTATTATTAACATTATTACAAATATAGTTTTTAAAAGTATAATTAAACGTATTATTTAAAGTATTATTAAAAGACATTTTAAAAGTATAATGAAATGTATTATTAAGAGAATTATTGAAAGTATCTTTATTGTATCATTAAAAGTATTATAAAAATATTATTAAACGTATTATTAAAATATTATTTAAAGTATTATCAAAAGTTGTATTAATCGTATTATTAAAAGTATCATTAAAATAATAATTAAAAGTATTATTAAAAGTATACTTAAAATATTATTAAAATTATTGTTAAAACTATTAGAAAAACTATGATTGTAAGTATTATAAAAATATAATTAAAAGTATTATGTAAAGTATTATTAAAAATATTCTAAGAAGTATTATTAACACTTTTATTACAAGTATTATTAAAAGTATTATTAAAATATCATTAAAAGCACAATTAAAAGTATCATTAAAAGTATCGTTAAAAGTAACATTAAAAGTATGATTAAAAGTATTAGTAAAAGTACGCTTAAAAGTATTATAAGAAATATTATTAAAAGTCTCATTAAAAGTATGATTATAGGTATTATTAAAATTATAATTAAAAATATTATTAAAAGTATTAAAATTATAATTAAAGTGATATTAAATGTATCCCTAAATGTATTATTTGAAGTGTACTTAAAAGTATTATTTGAAAGTATATGTAAAAGTATAATTCAAAGTAGTATTAAAAGTATTATTGAAAGTATCATGAAAAGCATCATTGAAAGTATCATTAAAAGTATGATTAAAAGTATATGTAAACGTACAATTAAAAGTATTTAAAAAAGTACCATTAAAAATATTGTTAAAATTATTATTAAAGGTATAATTAAAGGTATTATTTAAAATATTAAAAGTATCACTACAGGTATCATTAAAATTATTATTGAAAGTATCATTTCAAGTGTCATTAAAATTATTATTAAATGTATTAATAAAAGTATCATTTAAAGTATAATAAAATTATCGTAAAATTATTATCAAAAATATCATTAAAACTGTCATTTAAAGTATGATTAAAAGTATTACTAAAGTGGGATTAAAAGTATTATAAAAATGTCATTAAAACTATCAGTAAAAGTATTATTTACAGTATTATTAAGAGTATAAGTAAAATTGTAATTTAAATATGATTAACAGTATCATTAAAAGTATCATATAAAGTATGATAAAAAGTATCCTTATAAGTATAATTAAAAGTATAATTAAAAGTATCATTTACGTATAATTAAAAGTATTATTAAATGTATAATTAAAAGTATGATTAAAAGTATTATCAAAAGTATCATTAAAAGTATCATTAAAGTATGATTAAAAGTATAATCAAAAGTATTATAAAAATATTATTAAAAGTATCATTAAAAGAATCATTAAAAGTATTATTAACAGTATAATTAAAAGTATCATTAAAGTATGAGTAAAAGTATCACTAAAAGTATCATTAAAATATTATTTAAAGTATCATTAGAAGTGTCATTAAAAGTATGATCATAAATATCAAAATTATAATTAAAGTGATATTAAATGTACAATTAAAAGTATTATTAAAAGTATGATTAAAAGTATGATTAAATGTATTATAGAAAGTATTATTTATTTATTTATTATTATTAAGAGGATAATTGAATGTATTATTAAAGTTATTATTAAAAATATCATTAGAAGTACCAGGAAAATATTATTAAATGTATAATCATATGTATAATCGAAAGTATGATTGAAATATTATGAAAATTAACATTAAACATGTTATAAAATGTATCATTAAATGTATCATAAAAGTATGATTAAAAGTATTATTAAAAGTATCATTAAATATCATTAAAAGTGTTATTAAAAGTATTATTAAAAATATTATTAAACGTATTATTAAAAGTATAATTAAACGTATTATTAAAAGTATAATTAAGAGTTTCAATTACTTTTAGTAAAAAGTATAATAAAATATTAAAGTATTATTAAAAGTACTATTAAAAGCATTATTGAATGAATCATTCCAATATTATTCGAAGTATAATTAAAATATAATTAAAAGTAGTAATAAAAGTAGTATTAAAAGTATCATTAAAAGTAGTACTAAAAGTATTATTAAAAGTATCATTAAAAGCATCATTAAAAATATGATTAAAAGTATTAAAAGTATAATGAAAGTATTATTAAGTGTATCATTAAAAGTATTATTAAAAGTATTATTAGAGGTATTATTAAAAGTATCATTAAAATTATTATGTAGTGTATATTATTTAAAGTATAATAAAAGTGTCATTAAAAGTATTATTAAAACTATAATTGTAAGTATTATTAAAAGTAATATTAAAAGCATTATTACAATATCATTAAAAGTATGAGTAAAAGTATTATTAAACGTATTATTAAAAGGATTATTAAAGGTATTATTAAAAGTTTAATTAAAGGGATCATTAAAGATATTAATAAAGTATCATTAAAAGTATCATATAAAGTACTATTAAAAGTATAATTAAAAGTAGGATTAAAGTATTATTAAATGTATAATGAAAGGTAATATTAAAAGTATCATTGAAAGCATTATAAGATGTATCATTAAAAATATTATTAACATATTATAAAAAGTATAATTACAAGTCCCAGTACATGTATAATTAAAAGTATCATTAAAAGTATTTTTAAAGTATCCTTATAAGTATTATTTAAAGTATTATTTAAAGTATTATTAAAAGTATTATTACAAGGATTATTGAAAGTATTATTTAAAGTATTATTAAAAGTATAAGTAAAAGTAACATTAAAAGTATTAATACAATATCATTAAAACTATCGAATGCATCATTAAAAGTATTATTAAAAGGATTATTAAAATATCAGTAAAATGATTGTTAAAATATCAGTAGTAGTATCATTAAAAGTATTATACAAAGTATCATTAAATGTATGCTGAAAAGTATTATAAAGTAAGATTGAAGTATTATTACAAGTATCATTAAATTTATTATTCAAAGTATCATTAAAAGTATTATTAAAAGTACCATCAAACTTATAATTTAAAGTACCATTAAAAATATTATTAAAAGTATGATTGAACGTATTATTAAAATATCATTAAAAGTATTACTAAAGATATTATTAAAAGAATTATTAAAAGAATTATTAAAAGTATAATTTAAAGTACTATTAACAATATTATTAAAAGTTTCATTACATTAATTAAAAGTATAACTAAAAGTATTATTAAAAGAATTATTAAAAGTATAATTTAAAGTACTATTAAAAGTATTATTAAAAGTTTTATTACATTAATTAAAATAATAACTAAAAGTATTATTAAAAGTATGAGTAAAAGTATTATTAAAATTATTAATAAAATTATTATTAAATGTATTATTAAAAGTATTATTGAATGTATAATTAAAAGTATTATTTAAAGTAATATTAACAGTACTATTAAAACTATTATTAAAAGTATTCTTAATATCATTATTAAAAGTATTATTAAAAGTATTGCTAAAAGTGTAATTTAAATAATTTTAGTATCATTAAAGGTATTATTTAAAGTACAATTACAATAAATATTAGAAGTATCAATGAAATATTATTAAAGTATCGTTTAAGGTATCATTAAAGTGTGATAAAAAGTATTATTAAAAGTATGATTAATGTATTATTTTATGTATCATTAAAGGTATTATTAAAAGAATCATTAAAAGTGTTTGTAAAAAATCATTAAAAATATTATTAAAGTGTCCTAAAAAAGTATGATTACAAGTGTCATTAAAAGTTTTATTAAAAGTATCATAAAAAATTATTTTAAATGTATCTTTAAATGTATCATTAAAAGTATTGTAAAAACTATTTTTAAAAGGATTATTAAAAGTATTATTTAAAGTATTATTAAAAGAATGAGTAAAAGTATTAATAAAAAAAGTGTTATTGAATGTGTTATTTAAAGTACCAGTAAATTTATTATTAAAGTAATTTTAAAATATAATTAAATGGATTATTAAAATTATTATTAAAAGTATATTTAAAAGTAAAATTAAAATTAATATTTAAAGGATCATTCAAAGTATATTTTAAAGTATGAAAAAAGTATCATAAAAAGTACTATTAAATGTATCATTAAAAGTATCATAAACAGTATTACTAAATGTATTATTAAAAGTATCATTAAAAGAATCATTTAATGTTATATTGAAAATATTATTAAAAATATTATTACAAGTATTATTAAATATATCATTTAAAGTATTATTGAAAGTATCATTAAACGTATCGTTAAATTATTATTAAGATATTATTAAAGTATCATTAAAAGTATTATCAAAAGTATCATTAAAAATATAATTAAAAGTATTATAAAAAGGAATCATTAAAAGTATTAGTAAAAGTATCATTAAAAGTATTATGGAAAGAATCATTAAACTATCATAAAAGGTATTATTAAAAGTACTAATAAAAGTATTATTAACAGTATCATAACAGTATCATCAAAAGTATTATCAAAAAGATCATTAAAAGTGTCATTAAAGTATGATGGAAAATATTATTAAATTATTTCATTAAAAGTACCATGAAAAGTATTATTAAAAATATCATTAAAAGTATAATTAAAATTATCATTGAAAGTATGATTTGAAATATCATTAAAATAATCATTAAAAATGTGATTAAAAGTATAATTAAAAGTACATTAAAATATTATAAAACCTATGACTAAAAGTAATCTTAAAAGTATCATTAAAAGTATCATTAAAAGTATGATTAAAGAATCATTAAAAGTACAATTGAAACTATCATTAAAAGTATGATAAAAATTATCATTAAATGAATGATTAAAAGTATCATTAAAATATAATTAAAAGTATGATAAAACGTATTATTAAAAGAATTATTAAACTTTTTATTAAAAGTATCATACAAAGTATTATTAATAGTATTATTAAGAGTATAATTAAAATAATTATTAAAGATAAAGATATTATAAAAGGTATCATTAAAAGTATCATTAAAGGATCATCAAAAGTACAATTAAAAGTGATTAAAATCATTAAAATTATAATTAAAGTAATATTAAATATATCATCAAGAGTATTATTTAAAGTAGCATTAAAAGTATATTTAAATCTATGATTAAAAGTATTATTAAAAGTATTATTGAAAGTATGATTAAAAATATTATTAAAAGTATAATTAAAAGTATTATTAAAAGTATTATGAAATATATTGTTAAAATATCATTGAAGGAATAATTAAAAGTATTATTACAGATATTATTAGAAGTATCATTAAAACTATCATTAAAACTATCATTAAAAGTATTATTAAAGTATAGATAAAGTATTATTATATGGATCATTCAAAGGATTATGGTAAGTATGATTAAAAGTATTATAAAAATTATTATTAAAAGTATCATTGAAAGTATAATTAAAAGTGACATTAAAAGTATTTTTATAAGTATCATTAAAGTATTATGAAAATGTAATTAAAATTATTATTAAAAATATTATAAAAAGTATTAATGAAAGTATTATTAAAAGTATAATCTACTGTATTATTAAAAGTATTATTAAAAGGTTTATTAAAAATCTAATTAAAAGTGTGACAAAAATATTATTAAAAGTATTATTAAAATTATTATTAAATGGATAATTAAAAGTATAAGTAAAAGTACTATTAAAAGTATAATTAAAAGTATAATTAAAAGTAGTATTTAAAGTATCATTAAAAGCATTATTTAAAGTATCATTAAACGTATTATTAAAAGTAAAATTGAAAGAATTATTAAAAGTATAATAAAAAGTATTATTGAAAGTATCATTAAAATATAATTAACAGTACCATCAAAAGAATTATTGAATGCATACTTAAAGGTATCATTAAAAGTATTATGAAAATATCATTAAAAGCATTATTAAAACTGTTATTAAAAGTATCATTAAAAGTATAATTAAAAGTATTATTAAAAATATTGTTAAAAGTATAATTAAAAGTAATTTAAAAGATATTATTCAAAGTATCATTAAAAGTATCATTGAGAGTAATATAGAAATTTTAAAAGTATAATTAAAGTATTATTTAATGTATCATTTAAAGTATTATTAAAAGTATTATTCAAAATATTAGTAAAAGTTTTATTAACATATCATTAAAAGTATAATTAAAAGTGTCATAAATGGTATCTTTAAAAGGATAATTGAAAGTATCATTAAAAGTAGTAATAAAAGTATTATTAAAATATCATTAAATGTATAATTAAAAGTATCATTCGAAGTATGATTAAAGTATTATTACAAGTATAATTAAAAGTATTATTAAAAGTATTTTTGAAAGTTTTATGTAAAGTATAATTGTAAGTATTATTAAAGTTATTTATAAAGTATCATTAAAATTATCATTAAAAGTATTATGTAAAGTACCATTGAAAGTATTATTAAAAATATCATTTAAGTATCACTAAAAGTATGATTAAACGTATTATTAAAAGTATGTATTAAATGTGTCATTAAAAGTATTATCAAAGTATTATTGAATGTATTATTAAATGTATTATTAAAAGTATTAATAAAATATAATCACAAGTATAATTACATTCCATTAGTTCCATTAAAAAATACCTTAAAAGTATTTTAAAAGTATTTTAAAAATTATAATTAAAAATATTATTAAAAGTATTATTAAAATTATTCTTAAAAGTATTATGACATGTATCATAAAACGTAGTATTAAACGTATCATTAAAAGTATCATAAAATTATTCTTAAAAGAATCATTAAAAGTATAAATAATATTATTATTAAAGATATTATCAAAAGTATCATTAAAAGTATAATTAAAAATATCATTAAAAGTATTATGAAGGTATAATTAAAAGTATTATTTAAATTATCATTAAATGTATAATTAAAAGTGTAATTAAACGTATTTTTAAAAATATAATAAAAAGTATCATTAAAAGTATCATTAAACGTATTATTAAAAGTATTATTAAACGTATAATAAAAAGCATTATAATGTATCATTAAAAGTATTTTTAAAAATATTATTAAAAGTATAATTAAAAGTTTCATTAAAAGTATGACTAAAGGTATCATAAAAAGTATAATTTGAAGTATTCTGAAAAGTATCCTTCAAAGTATAATTAAAAGTATGATAAAAATATTATTAAAAATGTGATTACAGTATTATTACATATATCATGCAAAGTATTATTATAAGTATTATTAAAACTATTATTTAAATATAATTAAAAGAATTATTAAAAGTATTATTAAAAGTGTCATAAAAAGTACTATTATTAAAAGTATTATTAAAAGTAATATTAAAATATCATTTAATGTATCATTTAAAGTATTAATGAAAGAATAATTCAATGTATTCTTTAAAGTATCACTAAAACTATTATAAAAATCATTATTAAAAGTATTATTAAAAGTATCATTAAAAGTAGTATTGAAAGTATCACTAAAAGTATCGTTAAAAGTATTATTAAAATATCATTAAACATATCATTAAGAATATCATAAAAATATAATTCAAAGCATGGTTAAAATATCATAAAGGGATCATTTAAAGTATTATGATAATTATATGTATTATTAAATGTATCATCACAAGTAACACTAAATCTATGTGTGAGACTAACCGTAGCCCTCGGCGCAAGAGGGTCCGTGTGTGCCTGGCGTGTGGGGTGGTGGCTGATCCTGTGGTCGGGGCAGCGGAAGAAAGAGTTTCAAGATGGCGCCTGCCTGCTTTTATTAGAGACGGAATCTCGCAGGATCGCGCGAGATCTCGCGGGGATGCAAATTAGCTAGGCCATCTTGAGTAATAAAAATCGGTCCATTGGAGGTGCGAGTCAGTCGGGTTCTGACGTTCGTGGCGATCAGTACAGTGACCGTTGGGTTCCGTGTCTATTCGTGCAGTCAGCTGAGCTTTGTAAGTTGCCTTCGCGCCGTGGCTGTGATTGTTTGTTGGTTTGCTGTGTGTTGCTGTGGTTCTTCAGTGAAACGCTTCGTCGCCCACGACGAGTCTCACCGTCTCCTACACAAGATACTCTTACAAGCTATTTCGGCCTCCCCACTCCGAACTTGGTTTTCTTTTCTTCAATGGCGGATAGGTTCGATCTAAAATTGATACCGGAATTCGACGGATCCGACCCGGTACTCAGCTGGGTTGAGAAGGTCGAGTTACATTGTCAGTTGTCCGGCGTGAAAAATGTCGAGCGCGTGATTCCTCTGCGGCTGACCGGCGGGGCCTTCGCTGTATATCAGCAACTCAGCGCTGAGGAGAAGTGTGACTACTCGAGTATCAAGGCGGCGTTGTACAGGGCTTTCGCCACTGACCCCGCCACTGCATGGGAGCAGTTTGAGACGAGGTCTATACGCTTGGGCGAAACTGTGGACGTGTATCTCGCCGAACTTAAGAAGCTGACGGTGTTGTTCGGCGGTCTTCCCGAGAGGGCCCTAGCCTACAAATTCCTGTCAGGACTCCCCGCTGGAGCAAAGCAGCTCCTGCGAGCAACCTCTACCATGTCCTCACTACCGCTGAGTGACCTAGTGGACAGAGCCAGGACAATAATGAAGGACGACTCGACGGTGCAGGAAACGGTAGTCGCTGTCGCACAGGCCCCACCAAGTGGCGAAGGACCGTCTCAGGGACCCAGCCCGCAAGGTGATGTCATCTGCTACAGATGCAACGGGCGGGGCCACATGGCAAGAAATTGTAGAAGGCGGTCGACGGCTGTTCGCTGCTACCGCTGTAACAAGACTGGGCACATGGCCCGAGACTGTGCGGGAAACGGGGACGGGGACAAGGTGCCAGTGCCGACCTCTTCCCCGAACAGAAAATAAACAAGGCGCTCCCTGTCATTCAGGTCCGAGTTAATGACACGTTATGTTCAGCCCTCCTTGATTCCGGTTGCTCCCGCACCATAGTGTGTGCGGACTTCTGTCGGGCGTGGAAAAAGAAGAACGTCAGGATAACTACCATCACTGGAAAAATACGAATGTGTTGCGGCGTGGGTGTGGTACACATTCGCACAAGAACTGGGAACTCAGCCAACGTCGAAGCGCTGGTGACACGCGAAAAACCGCTGAGTTTCGACCTGTTGCTAGGCTACGATGCCATCAAAGCCCTGGGCGGCGTGCGCATAACGCGCGCTGGCGTTGTAGAGTTTCAGGATAGGCCCCCGGTGTGCGCAGCACTAAGAGTCGACCAGCCGGACTTCAGTGCGGAATTCGACGACCAACAGAAGGCGTGGACCGCCACTTGGAGGTGGTCAGAAGACAAGGAACCGGCCAAACTACAAAACAAAGTGGCAGAGTACCGTATGCCCGACCAGATAAGGCCTGCATACGAAAGCGAGCTCCGTGAATGGATTAAGAACGGTTGGCTGATTCCATACCCCTACGACAAACTTGGACCCCCCAAGGGCCTGATACCGCTGATGGCAGTTGCCCAACCTAACAAGTTAAAGGTGAGGCCGGTAATGGACTACCGTGAGTTGAATGCGCACGTTGATGCGTTCACAGCGGACGCCGACGTCTGTGCCAGCAAGCTTCGAGAGTGGCGCCGGCAGGGGTCCAATGTGTCCCTACTGGACTTGAGAAAAGCATATTTGCAGGTCCGGATCGGCGAGGCGATGTGGCCTTTCCAGACAGTGATGTTTTCCGGGAAGAGATACTGTCTTACGCGACTCGGATTTGGGCTAAACGTAGCACCCCAGATAATGAAGGCTATCGTCAATGCCGTGTTGTCACAAGAAGAATGGATCAGAAAGGGAACATCGGCGTATATTGACGATATATACGTGAACGAAGATATCGTGTCCTCTTCGCGCGTAAGATCCAAACTTGCCGAGTTTGGTCTAAACTGCAAGGACTCTGAGCGGCTTGAGGATGGTGCCCGCGTATTGGGCTTGAGCGTTCAAGAGGAGCGAGGGATCCTGAGGTGGAGGCGTGGAACCGCAGTTCCCGACGTACCCGACGTTTACACAAGACGTGCCGTGTTCTCCCTGTGCGGGAAACTTGTGGGGCACCTTCCAGTATGCGGATGGGTTCGTGCAGCGACAGGCGTCATAAAAAGGAGGGCAAATGCGGTCAGCAAAGGCTGGGACGATGAGATAACCGACGAACTATTGGTTCGAATGTTAAAGGAGACCGTCGCTAGTGTGAAAAAGAATGACCCCGCCACAGGGGACTGGTGCGTGCAGGGAGACAAACTGAGCGTGTGGGTGGACGCAAGTTCTCTAGCGATCGGTGTAGTTTTGGAGAAAGATGGGGCCGTAGTTGAGGATGCCTGCTGGCTGCGACCGGCGAATGATGCTGCCCATATCAACCTGGCAGAACTCGACGCTGTAATAAAGGGCATTAACCTGGCACTTCAATGGGAAGTGAAGAAACTGCGTGTGCACACCGACTCACTTTGCGTGCACCACTGGGTGTCGGACACACTCACGAGCAAGGCCAGGGCACGCACCAAGGCAGCCAGCGAAATGCTGATAAGACGGAGGCTCGAGACTGTGAAAAAACTGGTGACGGAGTACAACCTGTCCGTAGACGTAGTGCTCGTCGCCTCGGACTACAACCTCGCCGACAAGCTCACTCGGGTACCACGGAGATGGTATGAGGCTATGAAGAAAGAAGCTAAGCCATTGCCTCTGTGTGCTGCCTCCGTCGAGGAGGACGAAATCAGGAAGATACATCACGACAGTGGGCACCCCGGAGTGCAACGGACCTACTACTTTGTGAAGTTGGCGAGACCATCAATACCAAAAAGCGCAGTAAGAGCAGTGGTCAGGGAGTGCCAAACGTGCCAGTCCATCGACCCCGCCCCAGCCAGATGGCGGAAAGGACAGCTGGGAATGGACGCGACTTGGAGTCGGTTGGGTATGGATATAACCCACTACGGCAGCCAACACTTCCTCACGCTGATAGACTGCGGGCCAACGAGGTTCGCGATTTGGCGCCAATTGGCAAGGCAGGATTCCACCAGTGTCATCCACGAATTGGAATCCATATTCTACGAAAGGGGGCCGCCTGAGGAGATCCTCACAGATAACGACACGGCGTTCTGCAGCAGGGAATTTAGGCATTTTATGGACAACTGGGGGATCCGCCTTCGACACCGATGCGCGTATGTGCCGAGCGGCAATGGCATAGCGGAGCGATGCCACCGAACCGTGAAGAGGATCGCGGCCAGGAAGAAGTGTACGATCGCGGAGGCGGTTTACAGATACAACACAACGCCTAAGGACACCGTGACTGGCGGCAGTGCGCCTGCTGATGCGATTCATCACTACCACGTGCGCGTCAAGGACGTTGAAGTGTGTCTACCCGACCAACGAGAACTCCAGGGGACGTACCAAGTGGGAGACACCGTCTGGGTGAAGCCACCCGGCGGCCGGTGCACCAGCAGCTTTTGGAGGGGGCGGGTCACCGGCGTCATCAGTGAACAGGCCATACTAGTCGATGGTACTCCGCGCCACGTAAGGGATGTCCGGCCCGCTCTAAGCGCTGACCAATCGGCAAGCAGTGGAAGGAGCGAGTCATCCGACGATGAGCGATGGATCCAACCTGTGCCCCATGGACCTGATGACTCAACTGCGAGCTCTAATGCTGATGCTTCCGATGCCACTTCTGAGAGCTCCGATGAGGAAGTCCCGGCAATACCCCTCCGCAGGAGTGCTCGAATCAAACGGCCACGTCCGCCGTGTCACGTATGTGATCTGGAGACCAGGGGGGAGTGTGAGACTAACCGTAGCCCTCGGCGCAAGAGGGTCCGTGTGTGCCTGGCGTGTGGGGTGGTGGCTGATCCTGTGGTCGGGGCAGCGGAAGAAAGAGTTTCAAGATGGCGCCTGCCTGCTTTTATTAGAGACGGAATCTCGCAGGATCGCGCGAGATCTCGCGGGGATGCAAATTAGCTAGGCCATCTTGAGTAATAAAAATCGGTCCATTGGAGGTGCGAGTCAGTCGGGTTCTGACGTTCGTGGCGATCAGTACAGTGACCGTTGGGTTCCGTGTCTATTCGTGCAGTCAGCTGAGCTTTGTAAGTTGCCTTCGCGCCGTGGCTGTGATTGTTTGTTGGTTTGCTGTGTGTTGCTGTGGTTCTTCAGTGAAACGCTTCGTCGCCCACGACGAGTCTCACCGTCTCCTACACAAGATACTCTTACACTATGATTAAAAGTATTATTAAACGGATTATTTTAAGTATGGTTAAAAGTATAATTAAAATATCATTAAAATTATTATTAAAAGTATCATGAAAAGCATCATTAAAAGTATAATTAAAAGTATTATTAAAGTCCAATATTTAGTAGGACTGATACTATTATTAAAAGTATGATTAAAAGTATTATCAAAATTATTATTAAATATATTAATAAAAGTATTATTAAAAACATAATTAAAAGTATTATTTTTAATATAATTGAAATCATTATTAAAAGTATTATTAAAAGTATCATTAAAAGTATTATTAAAAGAATTATAAAAATTATTGTTGAAAGTATTATTAATACTTTTAATAAAAATTAAAGGTATTCAAATAAGACAGATGATGAGGGGAGGTTTTGTCATGATTTTGCCATTGCTTATGACCTCACTCAGATTGTTCGCGAACCCACCCGTGTGCCCGATACACCCAATCAATATGCAAGCCTCTTAGACCTTTTTCTTTCAACTTCCCCTGAGCTATGTTCATGTACCGTTCATTCTCCTTTAGGATCCTCCGACCACTCCGTCGTATCAGTTAAGATAAAAACAAAATGTAAGAAGCCATCAGACGTACCCCTCCACCGTACTGTATACCGATACTCTATGGCTGTCTGGGATAGCTTCCGTACATTCATATCTGATTTACCTCTGCACTCCATGTTTAAAAGGGAAGTGTCCTCTATAGTATCAGATCTGACCGAATGGTTAATTGTAGGCATAGACGAATTCATACCATCTAAAAAATTCCAACAAAAACCTAACAGCCAGCCATGGTTCTCCCCAGAATGTGCTGCTGCTATCGCGCACAGAAATCACTTTTTCCATAACTACCAACGTAATAGAGGCACTGAGACTAAAGCTGCTTTCAGGACTGCCAGCAACCACTGTAAAAGAGTAATAAAAAATGCAAGAGAGCTATATGCCCAGTCTGTTAAATCCAAGGTAGCTGATCAGCGGCTTGGTTCCCACCAGTTTTGGCAAATAACAAATAGGATCCTGAACAGAAGTGTGCGTTCTATCCCAACCATTATCAATGGACCAGAGGTTATCTCGTCAGCGTCAGACAAGGCCAAACTATTTGCAAAGAACTTTGCAGCTAATTCTACCCTATGCGACGAAGGCCATCAACTCCCCATATTTCCTCCTATAACACAGAACAAGCTAGGTAACATACAAATATCCGTGCATGAGGTCACCAAGCTAATCAAGAACCTAGATTCCAGTAAAGCAACTGGCTCTGATGGCATCCCAATTATAGTGTTAAAAAAGCTTCAACCAGAACTTGCTCCCATACTTACCAAACTATTTAAGCGCTGCCTTAAGGAGAAGTGCTTTCCGACCCCCTGGAAGACCTCATCAGTTTGCCCTGTATTTAAGAATTCAGGTGATAAGTCATCTCCCTCTCAATACAGACCAATAAGTCTTCTCTGTGTTATGAGTAAGTTACTGGAATCAATATTAAATAGAGAAATAGTCAACCACCTCAGCAGGAATAACCTTCTTAGTGACATGCAATATGGTTTCCGCTCTGCAAGATCTACCGCAGATGTGCTGACGGTTATATCTCACAGGATTAGTGAATCTCTTGACAAAGGCTTCCTTTCTAGGGCAATTGCTCTTGACATATCAAAGGCCTTTGACAAAATATGGCATAAGGGTCTACTTCACAAGATTTCCAGCTACGGTATAACTGGAAATGTTTTCTCAATCATTAAATCATTTCTCTCCGATAGGCTCATAAGAGTAGTGGTAGATGAACAAAAATCGGAGGCCTGCAATATAAATGCTGGAGTCCCTCTGGGCCCAACTCTCTTCCTGATCTACATCAATGACCTCCCTAAACACATACTTAAATCATTCGCTGACATCTATGCTGATGACACGACCATCTACGGCAACACATGAAAGGCTGTAAATGACGAAGTTCTCTCGGATTCTCTCTCCTCTGATCTCGAGCGCGTGGTTCAGTGGGGGAAGATGTGGCTAGTTACCTTTAATGCATCCAAAACCAAACTCCTATCCTTACATCATCAACGCTCTGATCCCCAGCTGGCATCAATTGTGATGGATGGCTCTCGTCTGGGTGAGGCCCCGTGTTTTGACAAGCTTCTGGGTTTGACCTTTACTCCTGATCTGAAATGTAACACGTACATCAAGTCTGTTGCCAAGGTTGCAGGAAAGATGGTGGGATCCTTCTACCGCTCCAGAAGATATCTCACTACTGATGCAATTCTCTATCTATATAAAAGCCAAGTACGGCCAAGGATGGAGTACTGTTGCCATATCTGGGCAGAAGCTGCCAAAAACAGCCTATCATGCCTTGACAGAGTACAAAATAGACTTCGTGGTTTAGTGGGGGATGCCCTTTTCTCTACCCTGCAACCCCTCTCCCACAGAAGAGACGTTGCGAGCCTATCCTTGTTTTATCGTTATTTTCATGGCAGGTGCTCGTCTGAACTCCAATCCCTGGTCCCCCCTCGCCAATCTTTCACGAAAAACACCCGTCTAGCTGAATCCACTGTGAAAAATTTCCCCCACTCTATATCTGTGCCTAAATCAAAACGCGGATTTCATGAGCAAAGCTTCTTTCTTAGAACTGCACGCCTGTGGAACTCTGTTCCGTCTGCCTGCTTCCCTCCGGACTACAACTTGGATGTCTTCAAGTCTAATGTTAACAAATTTCTAATGAACCGCCCCCCTAATTAAACACTTCATAAAATCTTCTCACTAACGTGATGTACTTGCAATAACCCTTATCCCTGAGTGGCTTCCGGGCCTTGATAAGTGGTGATCACTGTGTAAAAAAAAAAAATTAACAAAATTATTATTGAAGTATTATTAAAAGTATTATTAAAGGTTTTATTAAAAGTATTATTAAAAGTATTAATATAAGTATGATTAAAAGTAGCATTAAAGGTATCATTAAAGGTATTAGTAAAAGCACCATTACAAGAAATATTGAATGTATCATTAAATATAATATTTACGTATCATTCAACGGCTTATTACAAGTATTATTAAAAATTTCATAAAATTATAATTAAAAGTGTTATAAAAATTATTATTAAAAGTATAAATAAGATTATTACTAAAGAGATTATTAAAAGTATCATTAAAAGTATTATTATAAGAATCATCAAAAGTATCATTAAAAGTATTATTAAAGTTATCATTAAAAGTATTATTAAAATTGTCATTAAAAGTATAATTAAAAGTGTCATTAAAAGTGTTTATAAAACTATAATTTAAAGTATCATAAAAGTATTATTAAAAGTATTATTTAAAGTATCATTTAAAGTATAATTAAAAGTATCATTAAATGTATTATTAAAAGTATTATTGAAAGTATAATAAAAAGTATCATTAAATGTATGATTAAAGGTATCATCAAAAGTATCATTTAAAGTATTATAAAAAATATCGTTAACAGTATCATTAAAAACTATTATTAAACGAGTGATTATAGTTTTCTTAAATATATCATTAAAAGTATTATTATAAGGTATCATTAAAATAGTATTCAAAGTGTCATTAAAAGTATAATTACAAGCGCCATTAAAAGTATTATTAAAGTATTTCAAAGTATCTTTAAAATATAATTAAAAGTGTAATCAAAATTATTATTAAAATTATTATTAAAAGTATCATTAAGAGTAAAATTAAAGGTATTATTAAAGGATTATTAAACGTATAACTGTAAAGTATTATGTAAATTATCATTAAAGTATCATTTAAGTATTATAAAAATATGAGTAAAAGTATTATTAAAAGTATTATTAAAAGTATTATTTAAAGTATTCTTAAAAGTATTATCAAAAGTAAATGTATCATTAAAAGTATCATTAAAAGTATTATTAAAAGTATAATTAAAATATCATTAAAAGGATTATTAAAAGTATAATTAAAAGTATCATTAAGAGTAAAATTAAAAGTATTATTAAAAGGATTATTAAAAGTATAATTAGAATAATTAAAATATCATTAAAATTAAAATATCATTAAAAGTATCATTAAATATATCATTAAAGTATTATTGAAAGTATCACTAAAAGTATCGTTAAATGTATTATTAAAATATAATTAAATGTATCATTAAAAGTATCATTAAAATATCATTCAAAGTATGATTAAAAGTATCATTAAATGATAATTTAAAGTATTATGATAATTATATAGAAATGTATTATAAAATTTATCATAAAAAGCATGATTAAGACTATCATTAAAAGTATCATAAAACGTATAATTTTAAGAAGTGTAAAAAGTATGATAAAAGTATTATTAAAAGTATAATTAAAAGTACTATTAAAAGTATAATTAAAAGTATTATTAAAAGTGTCATAAAATGTATCATTAAAAGTATAGTTAAAAGTATTATTAAAGGTATAATTTAAAGTATTATTAAAGATATTATTAAAAGTATCGTAAAAAGTATAATTAAAAGTATTATCAAAAGTATAATTAACAGTATGATTAAAAGTATGATTTAAAGTATAATTAAAAGTATCACTAAAGTATTATTAAAAGTATACTTAAAAGTATGATTTAAAGTATGATTAAAAATATTAAAATATAATTTAAGTATTATTAAATGTAACATTAAAATATTATTAAAATTATCATTAACAGTATTATTAGAAGTATTATTAAAAGTATCATTAAAAGTATTATTAAAGTATCATTAAAAGTATAATTAAAATGTCATTAAAAGTATTATTTAAAGTATCATAAAAAGTATTATTTAGTATCATTTGAAGTATTATTAAAAATATTATTAAAAGTATTATTAAAGGTATTATTAAAAGTATTATTAAAAGTATTTTTAAAAGTTTCATTAAAAGTCTGTTTTTACATTTAATAAAATGTGTTATTAAAAGTATTAGTAAGAGTATCATTAAAATATTTTTAAAAGTATTATTCAAAGTATCATTAAATGTACAATTAAAAGTATTATTGAATGTATAATTAAATGTATTATTAAAAGTATAATTAAAAGTATAATTAAAAGTATTATTAAAATTATTTTTAAAAGTATAATAAAAAGTATCATTAAAAGTATTACAGGGTGACAAAAAAACAGAGGCTAAATGGAGGCTATCTAGAGCATATGCTGTAGAACGGAGAAATGAAAAATATAAATGGTTATTATAAGTATGCTGTTCGCTCGGGTACTACAAGGTGCCTTAAATACGTTTCTAGACTTTTTGTACAGGCAGTTAAAATTGTCGGAGACCCTTGAAAATTCAGTATGTTATTGCTATACATCTTATGAGATGACTGAACAATATTTATAATTTAAGGTTCAAATGAATAGCTACAGTAGGAATTTGAATACACCCTCCTAAAACCTGATTGTCACAGCTGGTAAATTTCAAAAATGCAATCTGGACATAAGGACACTTTAGAAAAACGATATACAATAAAATTCTGTTTTAAACTTGGAAAAAAAATGCTACAAAAATATTAGAGGATGTCGTTATGAGACAATTGAGGAGATGAAAGAGGCTGTGACGAGGGTCATTGACGCTCACACAAGAGAACTTCCATGGAGACTTCTAGAAGTTGTTGGAACGGTACAACAGGTACATTGTAATTCGAAGGGGACTAGAGTTTCATGTGTGTATGAATAATGGTGACCATATTTCATCCATTTGCTGACAGTATTTATCCACTGTAATGGTTTGGCCTACATTCAATAATGTAATAGATGAGACTGGTCGCAGACCACCAAACAGTCAGCACGACCTTCTTTTGGTGCAACTCTGGCTTCGAGGAGTGCCATGGAGCTTCGTCGGTGCTTAACTACTCAGCTGAGCGTCGTCGGTTGTCGTTCAGAACCCAATTTTCATCGCAAGTCACAACCCAGTCGATAAACGGGTCGTTCTTGTTCCGTAAAAGAAGGGAATATGACACACCGTTTCTTTTGGTTGTCGTTCAATTTGGGAAGCACGCATCTATCAAGTTTTTTGTCTTTCCAATCTCTCTCAAGTGGTTGGAAAGCGTCGTATACTTTACGTCTAATTCAGAAGAAAATTCTCAAACAGTCGTGCGAGGATTGGTTTCGACTAAGGCTCTTAATTGATAATTGTCAACATCTGATGATGGACTAACACTGCGCTCATCATCTTTAAGACTCTCGTCGCCGCTACGAAATTTTTGAAGCACTATTGTGCTATGCGTTCAGTAATGGTTCCTGAGCCAAACGCTTCGTTGATATCGCGAGCTGTTTCAGCCGCTTTTCAGCCTAGCTTGAATTGAAATGAGAACATTGAGCGAATTTGCTTTTTTCCCCATTCAACGTTGTGAATAGAAGACATAATTGATTTAAAACGATAGTAATTTAAACGAGTAGATAGAGCGAAAAGCACTCTTTAAAATTGTATATGAACTAAAGGTATTATAACGAAAACTTATTTATTCTTTGAAATCAAAATTAAAAATTCCGCAAGAACTTTCTTGTCAACTATATATATATATATATATATATATATATATATATATATATATATATATATATATATATATATATATATATATATATATATATGATGTATTAAATGAATGCAAAAATGTATTTCTTTCTTTTGTCCTCCGGTTGTAATAAGGAGACGACTGTAGCTGCAATACAAGGGAAGCAACTCTAAAAACACTCCTGCAAAAGTGCAAGGGGCATAACTCAATTAGTTTTGGCGTACATAAATATCGACAATTGCTTCTTTTCCTATTATAAATATAAGAAATACAGATGATTTTCAAAGCTAGCAAAGCAACAACAACAAAAAAAAAAGAAGGGTGAAAATAAATACAGAAATTAAAGTGAATTTTGACGACTTGCACCAGCGTGTTATAAACACCCCAACCTCCCATGTTAATAACGGCTTTTGGAATAAACATCCTGCCCAACCTCGAAAGCCGTTCTTAATATGGGATGGTTGGGGTGTACTTCGCTGGAACAGGTCATTAAAAAAATACCTAAAATCAAAAGCGAGCTAAGTTACTAAGATATCTGGAAAAGTTGTGTGTGTGTGTGTGTGTGTGTGTGTGTGTGTGTGTGTGTGTGTTTTAACATATTTCAAAGTGTTTTAGTTAAAATATTCTAACCTTTCGAGTGAGGACGAAAAACAAAATGATCGTAGTCGAATCGCTTAAAATCAAAAATTAAACAAAATACTGTTAGAACATCACATTTTTTCACAAGATTACATTTATCAGACGTGACGTGTTCCTATCAATGTTTTGTTTAGTTTTCGATTTTTGAGCGATTATCGAAGCTCGACAATAGCTTGAATGAGACTACAATTTTATTTCTCGTTCTAACTCAACACTATATTTATTTAAACCTCTTGGCAGCCAAATTTTCGCTCAAAAAATGATTAAAATCTTGCTGCTGCATGGTTGAATACCCTTTATATAAATTTTCAAATGTTTAGATTTAAAATTGTCGGAATAGTTTGCTAGAGACCGCAAAGGTCAAATCTTTTGAACTTTGGCCCCTTAGTAGCCAAAAAACGATTAAAAAGCTTGCCATATGTCTGAATACACTTTATGTAAAACATATTGGCTGAGTAATTTCGTAGAGATCGCAGAGGTTAATTTTTTAAAACTTTGACCCCAATTTTGACCCCCTAGCATTTATTGTTGGGCTCAAATCAAATTAAAAAGATCCATGTCTAAGTAACCTACATCTAAAATTTCAAGTGTTTAGACTCAAAATTGGCGGAGGAGTTTGGTAGTGTTTTCAAACATCAAATCGTTGAACTTTGACCCCTTGACAGCTAAATTTCTGGCCGAAAACTGATTTAAAAATTTTCCCAAATCTCAATACCCCTTATGTCCAATCTCGAGTCTATAGACTGAAAATTGACAGAGTAGTTTTATAGGAAAACACACACAGACACACACGCAGACAGGCAATTTCATTTTTATAGATATATAGATTATTACTGTTGTTGTTGTTGTTGTTGTTGTTGTTGTTGTGTGTGTGTGTGTGTGTGTGTGTGTGTGTGTGTGTGTGTGTGTGTGTGTGTGTGTGTGTGTGTGTGTGTGTGTGTGTGTTTTCGTTAACAGTACAGTGTTGTGATGTTTTACACCGGTTTATTTTTCACTCAAAAGCGGGGTTTTACCCAAAGCTAGAAAGTATACTCAAAGGGTTAATTAGATGGGAATCAATTAGCATAGGATGTTTGCTGTGCCACGCAGAACCGACTCTTTGAGTACGGTGAAGTTATACTTGATTCCAAAGGAGTTCTACTGTTTCTCAAGATCATCTGGAATTTAACCAAGATGGAAGTTTTCTTGTTCCATGACCTAACAATCTCCACCTCCAGTTTCTGATAGTTCTGTAGTTGCTCATTATTTTTGCCTGCTAAGTTGATGTCGCTTGGGCAAGTCACAAAAAAAAATTGGTGTACATTGCTTCTTTTTTTTTTTTTTTTCAGAATAAAAATATCCGGTTTCCTGTGAGTTATCTCTCGATCACATGGAACCATGAAATACCAGAGCATCTTAATTTCTTCGTTTTCCACTACCGCTTCTGGTTTATGTTGGAACCACTTGTCCCTCACTTGGATTCCAAATTCTGTCACAAATCCCAATGCAGATTGGCACATAATTTGCCATGGCGATGTGTGGACTCTTTGTGCAGCAAGTGTACAAAACGCACCAACAATATGTAACACTATTTCAAGAAGCACAGCACACACCCTGCACTTATATAAACAGTTCTTTCCGTGGATGTTTTTATTGATTGCATTAGTATTTAATGACTGTTTCCGAGTAGCAAATATAAGAGTTTCTGTATTTCTTTCAAGTCACTATTCTGATATTTTAGTGCCTTTTAGTCGCTCAAACTAATCATGAAGTTTCATTTTTTCCAACTCGGTTATTTTTTCTGCTTTGATTCTTTCCTTGAACTTCTGCTTATTGTTCAATGATTCTTTATCTAGCTCTTCCTCTGTCGCCGCTGCTGCAAATAACACTTCATGACTGTTAGCCAAGAAGTATAGTAGTGAACACTTCTAAGCCTAACCCTCGACACATTATTTAATCCCAATCAACCTTCGTCCTCCTTTCTTCCTTGTAATGTACAACCTAAAATTTGGGTGAAGTGCTCCATACTTGATTAATAGTTTCCCTGTGTCTCCATTCAGCTGTTTCATTTCCTCCTGTCCATCCTACAAAAGTGGTACTGTACCGAATTACAATATCAACCCATGAATAGATGGCTGTGGACAGGTTTCTACTATTCAAACGAGATTTCAGGGGCAGTTGGAGTCTCTTCATCTAAATTTCTTTCGTATTCATTTTCATTTCATTTCTTACTGAGCATCGTTTCAAGTTTAAGCACCTCCAGGTACATCTGCAACAGGTCTCCAATTTTGTCATCATTTGGCAAAATGAGACCTTTTATGGTTGATTTCTTCTCTTGTTTAAGGCAACGACTGTATATTTAGAAATTATCAAACTCCATATGTATGTCTTCACTCAACAATTTGAACCAAAGAGTCAATTTCCTTATATGTTTTGCCAAACAATCTCAGATCGTCCATGAATAAGATGTGCTTGCCTTTCGGTTCATTCTGATCCAGTTAGTATCCCATCTTTATCTCTCTTAGTACACGTGTCAATTGTATGAGTGCAATCATGAATAGAAGTGGCGAAAATTAAGATCCTTGGAAAATTCTGCTTTGATGTTAACCGACCATCATAGTCCCCATCTGAAAAAAAGGTTGCTCGTACTTTTTCACATTAAACTCGATTATGACTTCGACCACTCCCTACCATTTTCGACGTCCTCAATACCAAAGAATGTATCACTATACCATAGACTTTTTATAAACTATCCAAGCTACATTCAGGTTTGTTTATCTCCTTTTTGCAGTTGTTAACAATACATTTGGTTTTTTGTTCCTAAACACCTTTTCCTCCCACCTTTTTGCTCAACTGGTAATGAACAGTTTATTTCAAGATGTCATAGACTTTTGTACTTTAACTGGCTTCCATGGCAGGTTCAAGCAAGGAATTAATCTGTAATTTCCAATATTCGGTCCTTTGACAGGATCTTTCATGACTAAAATATACCTTCCTATTACAAGCCATTCTTGTATCTGGCACAATCTAACACAATCATCCAGGGAGACATCAAGTCTCTCGTGAATTCCTGTCAAAGCTCGCAATCAGTAGCTATGAATTCCATCAGACCCAGCCCTTTGTTTCTTTTAATCTTCAACAGAAATGTAGATATCCTCGTGTTTATGTCTGCCCAATCTTCCACATTCTCTTGACCCATACAGCATCCTGTGAAAGTCTCATCGATGATTGACTTGATTATATACATATATATATATAATTCTTAACACAGGGGAGGGGAGGAGATACTTCACTTATGATGGAGGGGGGAACACATTACTTGGAAGTCCGTTACAGATGATGATAAAACAAATTTACCTTTTTGTTGTAAGGAATGGCGAGACAAACAGTTACAAACATATTTGGTTCTTTATTCAATCAACCGATTGGTGATGTCAGGAATTCAAACTTTGATTTAAATGATTTATTTTTTCTCCCTTCTCTCCTAAGCGGATCTCCTATCCAAATGACTCTTACTCCTCAGCTGACCAACGCTTGACTGCCCAACTCAGCAACTCATCAACTGACAACTGACTTCTAACTTCGAACCTTTAGATTCCTATATTGAGAAATCTCCTTTGTTTATGACGTCAGAAGGGTATTTTCAAACGTGACTAATTTTCACGTGGCTTTACATAGGTTTTTCCAAACACACTTTTGGCGAACAAAGAATCCTCAATTCTGATATCTAACCTATTTTTAAACAATATATTTTTAATTTGCATCGTTCATTCTTTTAACTGACATATTTAATATTCAGATTTCTAAAAGAATAGACAATCGACTCTTTTTCTGACATAAACAATATTAATTATTTCTAATAGAATTAACAATAGACTTAATTTCTAACATTCCATTTTCCATTATTATCTTTAACACTTGCCCACAGGGTTCGATTCTAGCCTTATCCTAATATTATTTTCACTTATCTGGTATGTCTTCTTACTTACATAAGAAGGGGACACCTTTCCTGTAACATGATGAGATAATCCATTTATTGAAAATCCATTGCTTAAGGAAAATACTTTAATAATTATCTGTACTCAAATAATAAATTTTGTTGTAATCAATTTACATAATTATTTCAGAATTTCTTTATTGCTCTATCTCGTATATTGAGCTTTCTTTATCTGCCTGGGATGGTATTATAAATATTGATACTAATATTTATTTGAAATTTATATTTACATTATTATACAACCTGTATCCTTACTGCACCAGTATTATATATATATATATATATATATATATATATATATAAGTTTATTGATGGTCGTAAAAGGTTAAACTGGAAAAGCATCATAAACAAGTTGTACACGCACGTAAATATAAAAGAAGACGTAGCAAGTATAAAGGATTATTTCACTCAAGTCTAAATAAAGTTGTGAACTTAATAGCATTGCAGGAAAAATATGTTTTGAGCGTACAATTAGTGCAAGGAAAGAAAAAAAATTATACTGGATAATAGTCGCGTTACGAGTGAGAAGAAACATCAGCTTACACTGAAAAGATGAAAAAAATATGATAAATACGATAATGATACTAAAAACTAATACAAATACGGTTTAATTCTATTAGTAGATAAACAATTGCAATATTTATTACCGACAATGTTCAAAACGCCAAAATATTTAAAGAGATATTAAGAGGGTCATATGAAGAAGGCAGCTACAATAGGTCAGGAAACATACATAGGAAAGATCGCGTCGGTGACGAGTCTGTGGGAACTCATTACGAAAAAAAATGTCGAAGAGGTACTGTACTAACAGAACGCACGCAGAGAATAAATTCTTTTCTAATTATTTTCGATAAAAGAATATCACTTAAGAAATCGTTGCAAAATAAAGTAAGTTACAGAATTAAATGTTTTTTTTTTGTTTTACGGCATATCAACCCTTTTCGGGTTATTTAATGGTGAATCCAAAGATTTTGAAGAAAATTTTTTTTAATAGAATATATTTGTTGTTTTCACGTCGGTTTCTATTTAACCCATAGTTGGGACCCTAACAGGTACTACCACTCCGGGTCAGAGTGGACCTGGGAGCAATGGTAATTAAAGGGTGGCTCCACCCTCCCCAAAGCCCACAAGCTGGGGCCTCACCACTGGATATAGTTTAAGGTCATATCCAGGACCCCCATTGAGGGACTTTTACCCTCTGCAGGGGGGCAGTCAACGTATTCTAATGCCCCACCGACAGGGCCATAATTAAATGGGAAAATGCAATTGTTATGATCAAGCATTAAATAACAGACAAGAAAACAAAGAAAAACAAACAAAAAGCCAAAATATTTTGTCTTTGTTTATTGAAAGACATTGTGTAATTTTTATTTCTATTGCAAACTTAAAATTAAGTTGATGCCATGTGTCGAACTAAAGATGTCATGTATGGAACATAGAAGAAAAATAAACGGAAAGAAACCAAAAAGAATAAAAGCTGTTTTATTCTTTTCCAAATCCTCGTTAAAGATGTGGTTGGTTCAAGGTTTTGCCGCCGCTTTTCCTTGGTATCAGTTCTTCTGGATAACCCATTTCGTATGGTTACTAAAAAAGAAAAGCGATCAAATATGAAAAATTATAGTTTACTTATAGAAAAAGTAGAAATTGTTGGAACACGTAAATAACATACTGTTCCCATTTGTAAGCTACCCCTAAGTTCGCATATGTACGTCCACATGAGCAGATAAGATGTCCTTTCTGTTTACTTTGTTAGCAGTAGCAGTGGAAAAGATTTCTTTCTCTTCTTTGTTTGCTTTCCTCTACGTTAGTATGTCCTTAAAAGCTCTCCTCAGCCAGTAGCCAAGGATCTTCGATAAATGTGACGAGAAACTTTCACAAACTACTATACATAGCGACGACAAATACACGCCGCTTAGAGACACACGTTCGTAGATAACTGTTGTGTCTGTATCAATAACAACACGAACGCAGAAAGTAAAGGTAAAACAAATATATTAAGACGAAAAGATAATACATATTTACAAAGGTGCAGTTGTACTGCAGTTGGAAGATTGCCCGGCAGAGGGCGCGTTAAAGTCTTTCATGGAGAAACCGGCACATGCGTCTTGCCTATCCGGCGTTCGAACACAGCTCCCCGGTCTTGCTGACTTGATACCTTTATCTATATCTTTTCACCCACGTATGCTAATTAGTGGGCGTCTCTACAACAATAACTCTCTCAGTGGCAAAACAGGCATGCTAATATACATTTAGATATACGTGTCTATTTCATTTAAACACACGTAAAACGCGCACGATTTTAGTTTAAATCGATATAGTTACTCAGTTGATCCTTACACTTCAAAACTATCAACTAGAACGTTTATGAACTGTTTGAACTTTTATTTATTGCCGAACCTTTATCCTCCATGTTTTGAATAAACTTAATTTGGTATGGATAATAATTGGCATTTTTTCATGGATAATGTTCTGTCTTCAACATACATAAGCTGGAAGGAGGCACAAAAAGTGTGAAACTTACATATTTTACAATTTTGAGCAAATCTTTAAAGACAGTGAAATACGGTGTGGTTCCATCGTCCCGGTATTTAAAAAACAAAATGGTCGCCTCCGTATTTATAGTTTCACCTGAGATAAAATAAAAAGTTATTTAAACATTTTAGTTAAGCAATTATAAATAATTAATACAAAGGAGAAACGTATGAATAAGTAGTTAAAAATGCAAAAGTTCTTACATTTATAAAACTTGTAGTCGTCAAAATTACTCACGATATCATCTACTTTTTTTTGTAGGTTCACTTTTAAATTGGCAACCCTATCAGGTTCGTTACTCTTAACGTGTGCAATCAATCTGAAAAAAGAAATATTTTATAGAGAGATTATTTTACAATTTTTTTATTACTATATTTAGATATGGCAGCTTTAGTTTGTCTTGTTCACAAATTAAAAATGCGATTGTTATGATTTAATTTGTTGTTAAGAGTTATCCCCCTTGGGATTGACATTCATAATAAAAGCGCCCTCTGTTTCATTTTCCCGCTCGATCCTTTCAAGAGCGTACGTGTATTTTACAGTTAATAAAACCTTTCTAAAAGGCAATTCTTTACTTACTGATACTATTCACTTCAATTTTATTAACTGTAAAAAAAAAAATAAAATAATGGATCGAATCTTACGTCCCGACAGATTCGAGGTGGAACCTACATGCCCTAATTCCGAAAAATCCTATAGGCATTGGAAATTAACCCTCCAGAATTATATCCGCTCACATAATAACGGATTAATCGAAAACACTTCAGATAATTTCTTTGCCTTGATCAATTGTATTTCAGCCTCTGTTTTCGATTTAATAAGCGATAAAACCGACTACGATAGTGCATTAAGAACATTGGACGCCGCTTATTTAAAACCTGAAAATATTGTTTATAATAGATATCGATTGATGACGACGAAGCAACAAACAACACAAAATATAGATGCCTTCATACTACAATTGGAAATGCTTGCCAAAACATGTAACTTCGAAGCGGTTTCTGCTGAAGAAAACAAAAATCAATACATTCGGGAAGCTTTCATCGGCGGAATTTCTTCTTCGTCCATCCGACAACGACTGTTAGAAAAACCCATCCTGACTTTACAAGACACATATGCCACGGCCAGATCTCTTGAACAAGCAGAAAAGCATTCGATAAACCTTTCTAAAAGGCAATTCTTTACTTACTGATACTATTCACTTCATAAGCTACGCAAATAACTTTACTGTAGCAGCTACAAATAATCCTTCGGGCTACAATCGTATAGCTGTGACTAAAGAAAATATGCATCCAAAAGGGGTTTGTTTTTTCTGTGGAAAATCACGTCATCCTCGATATTTATGTCCTGCACGAAACGCCGAATGTAAAAAATGCAAAAAAAATGGTCATTGGGCTAAAGTGTGTAAATCTTCTATTTCTAACACTCATACTGCTGTTCTTTATGACGACTCTGACTACCCCTCACCTTCTCTATCCTGACTAGGAACTAACTCAAAAGATGTCACATTCACTCAATGCCAAATTAACGGGCACTTCGTGAACGCTATGGTGGACTCCGGCAGTGTAAAAACATTCATTAATGAAAATACTGCTAAAAAACTTAAACTCTTCACAATACCTAAAAACAAAACTATAGCTCTGGCTATGGCTGAAAATGACGTTATCACCGAGGTCCTGGCAAGCAAGATATGTGGAGCACTTAGACTGTCGATAATGATTAGAAATTTTTACAGAAAGCGTTAGAAAACTTCAAAATTAGATTTAAAAAAGAAGATAAATAAAGAACACGATGATTCATACTGAAACTCAACCAATATTAATAATTAAAAAGGAAAATGGGAAAAGTTGTTTGTTTATGCGTTAAAAGCAATTAAATATTTCGTTGTAATATGGATTTTAAAGGTTAGAGTACGTTTTTTATTTACTTATAAATTACATTTAAAAAGAAGAGGACGGAACACGATTTGATTTGTAGTGAAACTGAAGTATGTTCAATGTAAATAAATAAATATTATGCATGTGAGATTACATATGTTTGAAGCAGAAGACAATCAAATGTTGCAAAACGTGAAATATGAATTTGAGCAATAAACAAATATTAAAATTAAACGATTTTTTTTTAAATAAAAACGAACAACAACATTTTTTTAAATAAAAAAGAACAATAAATATTTTTTTAAATAAAAACGAACAACATTTTTAAAAATAAAAAAGAACGATAAATATTTTTTAGAATAAAACGAACAATAAATATTTTTAAAAAAATAAAAACGAACAATAAATATTTTTAAAAAATAAAAACGAACAATAAATATTTTTTAAATAAAAACGAACAATAAATATTTTTTTAAATAAAAACGAACAACAATATTTTTTAAAAATAAAAACGAACAACAAATATTTTTAAAAATAAAATCGAACAATATTTTTAAAAATAAAAACGACCAACAATATTTTTAAAAACAAAACGAACAATAAATATTTTTAAAAATAAAAAAGAACAATAAATATTTTAAAAAAATAAAAACGAACAATAAATATCTTTATAAAATAAAAACGAACAATAAATATTTTTTAAAAATAAAAACGAACAATAAATATTTTTTAAAAATAAAAACGAACAATAAATATTTTTTTTTAAATAAAAACGAACAACAATATTTTAACGTTTAACCTATTTATTATATCGCTTTCATTAAACTGTTAGGTGAAAGTACAGAATATTTACAACACACTCTCCTCCCCTTGTTGGAAACATTTCTTCATATTTAAAATTATTTAATCAAGAAATTCAAGTTTTACGATATCGCTTTTATTAAATTGTTAGGTGAAACTACAAGATATCCCTTCCCCATGTTGAATAATAAGTTTCTAAGTAATAATTTATTATTTCAGCACATAACATAAATAACAGGCAAGGTCATTTTTTATAGCCATAATTTTATTTTTTCTGAAAAAAATGTACTAATAAGGAAGAGATAAACATTTGAAATAACACGCGTTTTTATTTTATAGTCTCAAAAATTTCGTAACTCACTCTGCTAATTCTTTTTTTGTTTTGTTTTGTTTTTTTGCATGGTGTAGAACTCAAATCTACATATCTTAAGACCTAAAATCGAACCGTTTGTTCATTTTCATCAGGATTTGACGTCCCATTTGTCAGTTCCAGCCTGAAACAAAAATGTTCTCTCCAAACACTACAACAAATGCCTTGCTGAATGCCTTGTTAGCTGGAAAACTGCCTCTATGGTATCAGTGTTCAAGAATTTTGGTGAAATAACCGGCACACAAAATTATCGTCTCCTCAGTCTCCTCCAGCTCTTCATAAAATATTTGAATCATTAATTAATCTAGCAATGGTCTTCTTCCTGTTCAACAGAATGGATTTAGATAACCTCGTTCTATTGTAGACATCCTAATGATCATCCCGGAACATATATATCTCTGTAGATGAAAGGTAGTGTGTGACTTACTCAAAATGGAGAATTACATTAGAAATCCCATCAATCTGTCTATACATAATGTTGTCCAAACTGATTTCAATCGACATAGTGGCAAATTTCATAGGTTTGTTAACTATAATATATATTAATAGTCTCTATGAGCGAATCACAGATATGAAGCTTTGATATGCCAAAAGAATACATGAATTCGTAAGTACGAGTATAATTTTGTAGAAAATAAGGAAATGAAAACGAATCCTAAATACAAAATGAACTGTAGCCTTCCAATTTTTGTTCCAAAATTATCTTTGATTTTAGTGCCGACGAATTCTCCATTTCAAATAAATAACACTCTCCCTTTCATTTCATGATTAATATATTTACTAGAGGCGTGCAAAAAGTAATGCCCCTGACCCACTTTCCATTGTAGTAGAGCAACGAAACTTGGCACAGTTATTAGTCTTTCTCTACATAGGAACCATCCAGTTATGCACTTCTCTCATCGTTTGATGCATCTCTGGAGATCGTTTTTGTAGAACCCCCCAGATTGGTCCTCCAACCACGACGTGACTTCAAAAATCAAGGCTGCATCATCTGGGAAACGCTTTCCTTTCAAAAACAACTTCATGGCTGGGAAGAGGTGAAAGAGAGTGCAAGGCCAAGAGAGTAGCGAGGATGGGGATGATTTCATAACCACACGTCCGTGCTTTTGATCTGGCGACATGCAAGTTGTGGACCAGAGCGTTATCCTGCAGGAGGAGGGTACCTTTGCTGATCTTGACTCGCCTCTTGATTTTGATAGCTTCCCTTAATTTCCTCAAAAGTGAAGCATAATAGGCTCCTGTAATTGTGGTACCCTTTGCCAGGAAATTGTCATCACTACTCTGTCCTGGTCCTTCCAAAATGGCAGCCTCAACTTGACGGACAGATGCCTCATCAATGGCAGGAGAGGGGCAACCAGGTCTGGTAGCTGTTTCCACAGACTTCCGGCCATGTTTGAATTCACGATGTCAGCGTTTTACAAGGTCATATAATTGAACATTATCACCATAAGTTTCTTTCATTTCATCAAAAGTCTCCTGTGGTGTGCGTCTTTCAAATACAAAAACCGGATCACTGCTCGACATTCAACAGGCTCCATTTCACACCTGACTCAGTAGTTCAAACACCTGTAAAACAGAAACAACAATTAGTTCAGAGCTGTAATTTGCCACATAACGCGTAGAGATATAAATCATTGCACATGCAAAATTTGAGCTAGATCAGACAACTGGAAGTGGGTCAGGGGTTTTACTTATGCACGCCCCTTGTAAGACAAGAAAATAGATCAACCTATAATTTATTGTCGCAATATTGTATATTTAACGAGTAATTTAAATTAATGTCAATTATAAATTCGTTAAATACATAAAAAATTGCAAGCGTATTTTTATATCGGAAAATTAAAATCTTATGGAAAGCAGCAATAACGATATTGTTTTTAATTATCGACTTTCAATTATACTAAAGCTTAAAATCAGCAATTACTTTCAACCAATTACGATGCAAGAAATATTCACTTCAAAATTTTCGCACGTAATAAAAAAGGAACCTAAACACACATCTCTCTCTCTCTCTCTCTCTCTCTCTCTCTCTCTCTCTCTCTCTCTCTCTCTCTCTCTGCTCCAATTTTACTTCGTAGGCGACGTATGTGATAACGGGTCTCACAAAAATATCTCTACTCCCTCTGTGCAAACTTAACAAAAGACCCTCACATATGCACAACAGCAGCATATACTATACATTATCTTCACGAATGCACTCACTTAAAAATCTATGCAGATTCATTCTGACTGTCAAAACAGGAGAACATTAATGTACATATATAATGCGTCTGTTAATTTTTGAGTAATCAATAAATCAAATAAAAAATTTTATGCATACACGTGCGGGGGGTTTATACGTATTTTTCTTACCTTCACTGTTTTTCTTTGTCGAGTTTCGTGAGTGGTAGTTAATCATCTTGTCTGCTTAACTAACATGAAGACTTTTCAAGCGGGAAAGACATAAGGAGACATTCGCGTAGTTTCCTTCAATATTTTATTTGGAGAATGGATATTGGGGAGAGAGACTAATGTTATTTTCTTGTCATTTACTTCTTAAACTTGATTTCTAAAATGAGCGATGCAGATCGACGGATATCAAAGTAACATTCGCCTAAACTATTGTACATTATCATTCTACGTAAATAAATAAACACGAATAAGAATAAACATATTTCATACACATACGTAAATAAACACAAATCATAATAAACATATTGCATACAAATAAATAAATAAACACATATCAGAATAAATACATTGCATACACATAAATAAACACAAATCAAAATACAAATATAGCATACACATATATAAATAAACACAAATAAAAATAAACATATTGCATACAAATACACAAATAAATACAAATCAGAATAAGCATATTGCATACACATATATAAATAAACACACATCAAAATAAACATATTGCATACACATACACAAATAAACACAAATCAAAATAAACATATTCCATACACATATACAAAAAAACACAAATAAAAATAAACATATTCAATACACATACATAAATAAACACAAGTCAAAACAAACGTATTGCATACACATAAACCAATACACACAAATCAAAATAAACATATTGAATACACATACATAAATAAACACAAATAAAAATAAACATATTGCATAAAAATACACAAATAAACACAAATCAAAACAAACATATTGCATACACATACACAAATACACACAAATAAAAATAAACATATTGCATACACATACACAAATAAACACAAATCAAAATAAACATATTGCATACACATACACAAATAGACACAAATAAAAATAAACATATTGCATACACATACACAAATAAACACAAATCAAAATAAACATATTGAATACACATACATAAATAAACACAAATAAAAATAAACATATTGCATACACATACACAAATACACACAAATCAAAATAAACATATTGCATACACATACACAAATAAACACAAATAAAAATAAACATATTGCATACACATACACAAATAAACACAAATCAAAATAAACATATTGCATACAAATACACAAATAAACACAAATCAAAATAAACATATTGCATACACATACACAAATAAACACAAATCAAAATAAACATATTGAATACACATACATAAATAAACACAAATAAAAATAAACATATTGCATACACATACACAAATACACACAAATCAAAATAAACATATTGCATACACATACACAAATAAACACAAATCAAAATAAACATATTGCATACACATACACAAATAAACACAAATAAAAATAAACATATTGCATACACATACACAAATAAACACAAATCAAAATAAACATATTGAATACACATACATAAATAAACACAAATAAAAATAAACATATTGCATACACATACACAAATACACACAAATCAAAATAAACATATTGCATACACATACACAAATAAACACAAATCAAAATAAACATATTGCATACACATACACAAATAAACACAAATCAAAATAAACATATTGCATACAAATACACAAATAAACACATATCAAAATAAACATATTGAATACACATACACAAATAAACACAAATCAAAATAAACATATTGAATACACATACATAAATAAACACAAATAAAAATAAACATATTGCATACACATACACAAATAAACACAAATCAAAATAAACATATTGCATACACATACACAAATAAACACAAATAAAAATAAACATATTGCATACACATACACAAATAAACACAAATCAAAATAAACATATTGCATACACATACACAAATAAACACAAATCAAAATAAACATATTGAATACACATACATAAATAAACACAAATAAAAATAAACATATTGCATACACATACACAAATACACACAAATCAAAATAAACATATTGCATACACATACACAAATAAACACAAATCAAAATAAACATATTGCATACACATACACAAATAAACACAAATCAAAATAAACATATTGCATACAAATACACAAATAAACACAAATCAAAATAAACATATTGCATACACATACACAAATAAACACAAATCAAAATAAACATATTAAATACACATACATAAATAAACACAAATAAAAATAAACATATTGCATACACATACACAAATACACACAAATCAAAATAAACATATTGCATACACATACACAAATACACACAAATCAAAATAAACATATTGCATACACATACACAAATAGACACAAATCAAAATAAACATATTGCATACACATACACAAATACACACAAATAAAAATAAACATATTGCATACACATACACAAATAGACACAAATCAAAATAAACATATTGAATACACATACATAAATAAACACAAATAAAAATAAACATATTGCATACACATACACAAATAAACACAAATCAAAATAAACATATTGCATACACATACACAAATACACACAAATCAAAATAAACATATTGAATACACATACACAAATAAACACAAATAAAAATAAACATATTGAATACACATACACAAATAAACACAAATCAAAATAAACATATTGAATACACATACACAAATACACACAAATAAAAATAAACATATTGCATACACATACACAAATACACACAAATAAAAATAAACATATTGCATACACATACACAAATAAACACAAATCAAAATAAACATATTGCATACACATACATAAATAGACACAAATAAAAATAAACATATTGCATACACATACACAAATAAACACAAATCAAAATAAACATATTGAATACACATACATAAATAAACACAAATAAAAATAAACATATTGCATACACATACACAAATAAACACAAATCAAAATAAACATATTGCATACACATACATAAATAAACACAAATAAAAATAAACATATTGCATACACATACACAAATACACACAAATAAAAATAAACATATTGCATACACATACACAAATAGACACAAATCAAAATAAACATATTGCATACACATACACAAATAAACACAAATCAAAATAAACATATTGCATACACATACACAAATAAACACAAATCAAAATAAACATATTGAATACACATACATAAATAAACACAAATAAAAATAAACATATTGCATACAAATACACAAATAAACACAAATCAAAATAAACATATTGCATACACATACACAAATAGACACAAATCAAAATAAACATATTGCATACACATACACAAATAGACACAAATCAAAATAAACATATTGCATACACATACACAAATAAACACAAATAAAAATAAACATATTGCATACACATACACAAATAAACACAAATCAAAATAAACATATTGCATACACATACACAAATAAACACAAATCAAAATAAACATATTGCATACACATACACAAATAAACACAAATCAAAATAAACATATTGAATACACATACATAAATAAACACAAATAAAAATAAACATATTGCATACAAATACACAAATAAACACAAATCAAAATAAACATATTAAATACACATACACAAATACACACAAATAAAAATAAACATATTGCATACACATACACAAATAGACACAAATCAAAATAAACATATTGCATACACATACACAAATAAACACAAATCAAAATAAACATATTAAATACACATACACAAATACACACAAATAAAAATAAACATATTGAATACACATACATAAATAAACACAAATAAAAATAAACATATTGCATACACATACACAAATAAACACAAATCAAAATAAACATATTGCATACAAATACACAAATAAACACAAATCAAAACAAACATATTGCATACACATACACAAATAAACACAAATAAGAAAAAACATATTGCATACACATACATAAATAAACACAATTCAGAATAAACATATTGCCTGCACATATGCTCATGTGCACATCTGGCTCAACAAAAGATTTGAAAAAAAAATAAGTAATACTAAACAATTGAGAACACTCTATTTAAAAATGAAGCATATAATTTATATAAAACGCATACGAATAACATTCTCTACCGAATCCGTATAATCTTACTGTTATGAATGGGCGCGTTTTTATATTATTACTATTAATGTTTTGCAGAAGATTAAACACGGAGACGAATATATGTGTGCGTGTCTGTAGCGCAGGAATGGCAGAAATAGTGTGATAAATAAGGATACTCACAGCTGCCTTGACGTTGATATTTTATTAACAAGGAAGCAACACATGAAATGATAAAAAAATATATCTAGCGATATTACTCTCGTATTACTTGAGTTTGTGTATCACAACCATAGAAGTAATATATCTCTATGTTCATTCACTCGGATTCAAATCCACCCTTTTGTTTGGCAAACGTTAGCATTTGTTCTGTGCTGCTCTCGTGTTCCCATGCGATAACTCACATCACGGAGGTAACAGCTAGGTTGTAAGTCTGCCTGAAATAGAAAATAATTAACTCCCTTTGATTGTAGGTTTATCGTCCTCACACTTATTATGCAGAAATAATTTCCAAAATGTTCTATGTTATTTTAGAAAAATCTTACACATCGTTTTCACGCATTAAAATTAGGCAGACTTTGTAGAAAATTAAATTCTAATGCGTTTTATATAAATTATGCAATATGTTTTTTTTGTTTTTCGAGTCATAGAATATTAACTATTCTGCAGCTTTACCAAAGATTTTTAACTCGTAATTTTCCAATTAAAATTACTGTTCTAAAAGAATACATACTTGCGCATATACGCCCCTATGTATCTCATGAATTCATCTTTTGTAAAAGAAGTTTGGATAAGCTGACAGGCAAATGCGATATCAATATCTGTTTTTTCATTTGTTCCTTCTTCAGTTGAACGGTTGTTGCCAAACACGCTTTCATCTGCATCATATGACTCAGTAACTATCTGCCAAATAAACCAAAAGAAATAAAAAACAAAAAGTTAAACGTGTTTCATAGTGAAAATAGTGAAAGCTCACGAACGAAGTGGAGAGACGGGCGTTGAGGTTATTATGCGGGTTCCGGAGAAAGGCTATTCAACCACTTTACAAGTACCCTTACCGTGGCGCAGTGGTTAGAGTGCTTGCAAAATTTAGATTGTAAAAGTAACATTTTTCTGTAGATTAAATGTTCAGTAGGCGACCACAAATACAATTGCAAATTGCTTCGGAACTCTATTCAGTTATGGCTGATGGAACGAGAGCATGCTACTCTCGTAAATTTAATAAAGGAATCGTTGGAAATTCCGCGAAAATTCCTAAGTTCTAAAAGATACATCTGAAGAAATTCAGGCGTTAAATCGACCGAAACTTTGTGAAAATAACATATACAAAATGAGAACAATAGTCCAAAGAATAAAAATAATACTAAGGTAATATATATATATATATATATATATATATATATATATATATATATATATATATATATATATATATATATATATATACTCTAGCAGGGTGTTCGGCATTGCCGGGTCTTAAAATACGCTTAAATATGATATTTTGTATTAATGCAGATTTCGTATTTATTATTATATAAGACCCAATATATAGTAATAATTCAAAAATTAAAATGGGCCCGTGCGCCACCACCGAACATCGAAAGAAAAACTTTTAGCTTAGGACTTACTTTTTCCTTTGATGTTAATGCCTGAGCTATGAATACACGTTTTCTGCAAGGCTAAAATTAAAACATGAACCAATAGATATTAATTGGAATTCATTATTATGATGAATATTATTTATTAATTTATTTATTGCGAACTATTATCCCCATCTTTTTTAGTTGTTTCGCGACGTTTCGGCCAACTATTCCTCTATTCTTCGTCAAGTGGTAACTGCAACGGGATAGAAACTCCGAACCTCCTAACTTCATCCTCAGCAATTACTGCCTTTGTGGCCCGTGGCGAAGTGGATAGAAACGTTGAATTTCTACGGTTCTAATTGAGCATTGTCTGAAGATAGCGGTTTCAATCTTACCTAAAGCCGGTCCAAAGCTTACATGCCTAAAACATGGTGAGGCGACAACAACTCTGGATAACAGTAATTGCCGAGGATGCAGTTAGGAGTTTCAGAGGTCCTATCCCGTCGCGGTTCTCACCTGACGAAGGCCAGAGGAATAGTTGGTCGAAACGTCGAGAAACAACTAAAAAAATATGAGAATAGTAGTCCGCAATAAATAAATTAATGAACCAATTACTATTATGGTATGCATCGTTCGACCCTCATCTAGCAAAACCTTTTTTGGATTTTCACACTTTTGCACTGATTTTCATAAAGTTTCACATGGGTTCGAATACCCTATATATTAATTTTTATGTCCGTAGATCAAAAACTGACAGAGGCAACATTTTTTAAACAAATCTATATACGCATATAAATATATATAAAAAGAGGTTTGTGTTTACTATAACCTTTGTACGGAAATATTACGCAAGTATAAATCATATATAAATGTGAACTTTCTATGTATCTTTCTATAATCTAAATTAATTTTGATTTTAACGAATATTGTTTGTATTTCTTCCACATTTATTTTCCTCAACTAATTTTTATACATTTTTAACAAGTATTTCTTATTTAGAACAACGTTTTTCTATGTTAAGTAACAATGAAACAATGTGTTATGTAAATAAACAATTAAATAAAACAACGAATCAATATAACTGAACAATAATATGAAAAATTATTACGAAACGCTCAAATAATTTGAGGTAACAAAAGTTATTTCTTTGATATGAGAAGGATATCAAACTAAAAATGGGTCTATTCTACGACCAATCAAAAGCTTAAACCTTTAGAGTTACTTCCCCTTATTCGTGAAAACAATGTAGAAATAAATAATACAGTAGGTGTATCAGAATTTTTGGGCAAGTCGCCATCGCAAACATTTGATTAAATAGACTCTCCATGTCTACAAGCTTATAATATGAAAATTTGATTTCAACCTCTAATTTTTATTTCAATAAACTGAGCAAAGACCAAATTTTTAAATCATAAAAGGTTTAATCGAAAAATATACAATATTTTTTTTCATCGGTTTTCTTTGAAAAGATTTCACGAAAATTAACAAATTTAACATCGAAATCTAATAAATATATATAACTGCCAAAAAAATCACTTACCTGTTCAAAATTACTAAGGTATGGGTACTTCTATTCCTCATGTATATGAATTTGCCCATATTTATATATTATATTCCATGTATTTTGGAAATAAAAGGATTTTTAAACAAAGAGTCCCGGAAAACGTTTTTTCGGCAATCCGACATTAGCGAAACCGGAGGTTCGTCGATATGTTGATTTGATATTTACGGAAGCAGCAAAATTACAAAAATAATTATTTCAAAAACGTAAAACAACACATTAGTAATCTCAATAGTAACTATATGAATAAACAAACATTTAATGTAATAATAACGAACAAAAACACGTTTTTTTTTTTTTTACTATAAGCATATTTTATTCCGTTTTGTATAAAATAAATGAATGTTTATGTATATACCAAAAATATTAAAAGAAAACTTTAGGATTGACATTTCCTATTTTTCAAGATTTTACTCAAATAAATTCTTATAAATTCTTCAAAGATGTGAGGAATTAAGCAAAAAAGGCAAAGAAATTCAATTTAAATTTATTGAAATAAGAAAAAGAAATTGGATTTATTTTAAATTTATGTTTATGCCATGCAGCGTTATCTCCCTTTCGTATATTTGACATATTTCATTTCAAGTACAAAGTGGTCAGTACGTGCTACCATATTTGCAAAATAATAACATTTCATTCGTGGTTTTTGGTTGATTACAAAATATTCGCTCTACCAAATTTCCATTTTTTTATTCTTTTAAAGAAATACATGAATTTTTGATTTAATATATTTTAATTCTTCTTAATCGAGTGAATTTGTTTTAATATCTAAAAAAAGAAAACATTGAATGAAATAGAAAAAATGTCGTCAGCCTTCAATATTTAATTGACAAGCTAAGCATAACATAAACTTCCACTTAAAAAATTCAACGTGGTTCAAAAAAAAATATTTTAAACTTTGGACTTTACAGGTAAATTTAAAAAAAAAAACACTTCTTTTTTGCTTTAAATTTGAATATTTTATTTATTGATCTTTTATGTTCAATTTGTGATATATAAAACTTTGGTGAGTAAATTAATTATTTAAATTTTAATAGACATTTCAAAATGGGGGTGAATTTAATAAAAAAAACGTTTGTCTAAAATATAATATTTGGTTTATTGGAAAGAACATAAAATTTCACATTGACCCTGAAAATATCGTAAAAATTGAACCATCAGAAAAATTTGGATATATTTTTTAAGTTTAAAAATTGAAAAATATTTAACTCGTAAAATTCAATTGATTTCATTACGTAAAAAAATGGCTGCATGAAGGCGCGCCGGCACTTTGTAAACACTGTTTTTTTAATAAAAAATAATATTTCTATTATTTTTTATACAACTTCAATAGTTTATTTTGGAAGTATATTCCATAAAGAAAATAAACAACTCACTTTAAAAATAAAAATTACGAATTTTTTATATTTTATTCGCAGTTTTGTGTTAGGAGTGTCGAAAAGGTTTGAGATAGGTTTATACTAAAAAGAAAGAGGAAAAAATACAGTTATGTCAGAAAAAAAGAAAAGCACAAATAGTTGTGTTTGAAAAATATATGATTATATAATAAAACAGATATGCTTATCTAAGAAAAACAGATGTGGTAATATAGTAAAATAGTCCGTGCACTATAAGAAAAACAGATATGGTCTTGTAAAATGACAGATATTGTTACATGAGAAAGAAAGGCATATATGTTTATATATAAAATAAAAACAGATATAGTTATGTAAAAACTGATATGAAGGAAACAAAAATATGGTTATATCAGAAAGAAAAAGAAAAATATATGGTTATGTAAAAACAGAAATGGTTATATATTTAAGAAAGTAAAAAAATGATGATTAACTCTATTTACTGCAGACTATTATCGTCATATTTTTCTTAGTTGTTTCACCGCGTTTCGACCAACTATTCCTCTGGCCTTCGTCAGGTGGTAAATACAACGGGATAGGAACTCCGAATCTCCTAACTGCATTCGCTGTCTTCCATAGTTGTTGCCGGCTCACCACGTTTTGGCCAAAGTAAGCCTCCGGCCGGCTTTGAGTAGTATTGAAACCGCTATCTTCAGACAATTCTCACCTGGAGCCGTAGAGATCTAACATCTCTATCAACTGCGCCACGGGCCCCGAAAGGGCGATCAAGGTTGAATTTTTGGTCTTATAAATCCATGTTTATTTATTATCTGATCTTCCGTGGTCGGGTCCGTACCGAATGGTATATTATTTAATTGGAATTCATTATTGAAATGAGTATTATTTATTAATTTATTTATTGCGAACTATTATCTTCATCTTTTTCTTAGTTGGTTCATGACGTTTCGGCCAACTATTTCTCTTGCCTTCGTCAGGTGGTAACTGCGACGGGATAGGAAATCCGAATCTCCTAACTTTTGGCCAAAACCTGATGAGACGACAACAACTATGGAATGCAGTAATTGCAGTGAATGCAGTCAGGAGATTCGGAGTTCCTATCTCGTCGCGGTTACCACCTGACGAAGGCCAGGGGAATAGTTGGTCGGAAAATCGTGAAACAACTAAGAAAAAGATGAAGATAATAGTCCGCAATAAATAAAATTAATAAATAATACTCATCTCAATACTGAATTCCAAATTGAATAATATATAAAAATGATTATGTAGGAAAAAACAGATATGGATGAAAAAAAAGAAAAATGTATAGATATGAAAGAAAATGAGAATTTGAGAAAAAAACCGTATTATATGTGTGAAAGAAAACGATTATGAAGAAAGAAACGACCAAGTAACAACATTTGTAATATATATATGTGTGTGTGTGTGTGTGTGTGCGCGCGCGTGTGTGTGCGTGTGTGTCCGTGTGTGTGTGTGCGTGTGTGTGTGTCCGTGTGTGTGTGTATCTGTGTGCGTGCGTGTGTGCGTGCGCGCGCGTGTGCGTGTGTGTCCGTGTGTGTCCGTGTGTGTGTGTGTGCGTGTGTGTGTGTCCGTGTGTGTGTGTGTATCTGTGTGCGTGCGTGTGTGCGTGTGTGCGTGTGTGCGCGCGTGTGTGTATGTGTGTCCGTGTCCGTGTGTGTGTGTGTGTGTGTGTGTGTGTGTGTGTGTGTGTGAAGAAGCACTTGATTTTCAGTAACTATGTCACTAATGTTTAAATCTCAATTTTAGTTGGTGCTTTCTAAGTGAAACTTCTTTTCTTCACAAGTAGCAGATGAGAAATCATTATCATAAAACTTCAGCAAGTCAGTAGCATTTTCCGAAGCTGAATATGGTAACTCCACAGAGAAGAGAATTTTTTTTTAATCTGCGATTTGGCCCATTATGTCTTACTGACCTTTTTAGTCCCGCCATTCACCCTATAAATGCTGAAGAAACATTTTGTTTTTCCTATGCAGTAGAAGGAATATTTTTTTATTAGAGAGAGGATACATCATAGATATACTTACAGTATATCTGATTAAGCCTGTAAATTTTTTTGTTCAAGTAACCACTCTAGATCAATACACATATCTGTTTATAACATTGTGGGATATGTGTTCATGCACGATCGTTCAATGTGGTCATGAAATTTCACGAATTAAACTTTCATCTTCGAGCAATGTCGAGATACAGGCCATCCAATAAAATAGCAAACTACATATTGACAACTACTCATTGTGAATTACTTCAATCGAAAAGTAATAAGTATAGTATTTACATGTGGCGGGGTCTAAAAATAATTTTAAAGAACATAATTATTCAATTTGTAGTTGAAAATTACCTCGCACTATAAGAAAATTAAAAAAATAATTTAACAGGGTTTTTTTTTAGAATTAAAATGGTATTTGCTTTGATAACAATCCAATTCATTTAATCGCCATTTAAAGAGAAAATAGCATCCCACAAACTTGTTTCGTTTTAGAAATAATAAAAAGATTATATGAAAACAATACCATTATTATACCACTGAGATTCTATTATGGGGTGTTGGATATAAACAGCATGAAAATTTCATCGGTAAAATTAAATAAAGAAATTTTTACTTTAGTATGGGGGATGAGTTTAACATAAATTTAACATTTTTTAAACATCGTCTGCCAATCCAATAAATCTTGCTCATTTTCTTAATTTCTTGGAAATCAATTACGAGTATATGTTTGGGGAATTATTTTTGTGTGGTTTGATTATTGCCACCCAGGCTTGAAGTTAAAGGGGGATATACCATAGATTTTTTTATGGGGCCAATTATTTTGTCAGCGCCAAATTATCCTACACTAACAATTATTTGATTCCAAAAATGAAGACGACGAAGCCAGCACACACTCTAACTGCCTGTTTTATTTTATGAATTAATAAATCTAGTATTTATATAGTTTTCTTTTTTATAAAATAATCATTTAACCAATACTAATATTTTAAATGATGAAAAGTAATATTTCTTATGATTACAAAACATTGTCCACATAAAATATATTTCCCTTAAATATTTTTCTGTGCCTTTAAAAACGCTATCTCGTTAGTAACTGCTAGTCTAAAAAATGGTGATCATTTACATTAAATTTATACATGTAGCTGAGCCTGAACTCTATATTCGAAAATATTTTTATTGTTGTTTTGTTTTGTTTTACCGCTATGTTTTTCAAAGTATTTCAGAAGAAGAAACTTATTTTAATTTTGGATACATTAGTATATGGTATATATGTCCAAATTTAAGTTTTATTTTAGTCTTTAATTATTGTCTCCCAATGCAGACAGAGATGAAATCGTTTTTTAATGTTGTGAAAATCCCGCTCTTCAAGAAAGGGCACTCCGGAATGGGACAAAAAAAATAAATTGCCTCAGTTGAAAATGATTTCTCCTTTACTGGCCAAGAACAGAAAAAATAAAGTTTTCTATTATGACAGATGCTACACTTTGCTCCTGGCAAAAGGCTAAGGAAGTTTTCTTTTAAATAAAAGAAACCAGAGGAAACGTACCTTTCCTTCGACTTCATAGTAACAATCGTCAATCAATTTTATGGGGAAAGCATCGGTGAAAAGTTCGTCGTCTAAAATAAAATAAAAAATAATTTGTAAAAAATATAACATAAACATTAAATAATGTTCAACTTGTGTCTAAAAATTTCAGTATAAGGTTTTACCTGTAATCATATCTTTATAACTGGTCATGTTTGCTGTACAGAGAAGCCTCTTAAGATCTTTAACGAACAACGCCTTAACAAAATAAGTGAGCGATGAATTTTCGCAATGCACATGGGCGGTCACGATTTCTGGAACGCCAGCTTCACGACTGAGTTCATTCTTAATAAGAGAAAGGTGGCAGCTGATTATGTATACATCGGTATTGTATAGATATTATGATGTAATAAACCTCGTAAAATCATGATACCACCTTTGAAAGCAATATAATTACTTTACTCGATTTTTACTTAGTCTTACTAAGTATTATGTTCATAAAAGCCATTTAAGCATTAGTAGAAGTTCATATAATTTTAATTTCCAACTTTTCTATACACTAAAAACGAAATTGATAAAATCTAATATATAAAAGGCCCTATGTCTGTCTATCTCTATATTTTCAAACTCTATCTCTTCCAAAACTAAAAGTCATAGAGCGACGGTAAACATCGTCTGCCAATTTGATAAATCTTGCTCATTTTCTTAATTTCTTGGAAATCAATTACGAGTGTATGACTGGATTTTTTATGGACCATTCTTTTATAAGTTAAAATACTTTTAGGGAGTCAAAAAAGAGTTAAAATTGAAAAAAATCTTTATAAATTTTGTATATTCATCTTAGTTTATTTTTAATCAGTTCATATGAAGTATAAAATATTTTGCAAATGAAGTTGTTCCTACATCTAAGCCTTTATTTCCTCACTGAATATCAGACAATAGTAAACACATTTATGAATTTTGGAGATGAGGATTAGTTATTCATATTATTTGGATTCATCGGACTACTGTTCTCATCTTGGGTGTGATTTTCAGTTTTGGTCGATGTAACCTCCGACCTTCTTCAAGTGTATCTTGTCGAACTCGGGAATGTTTATGTTGAACTTGAGGATTCCTATGCTGATGCCATGACCTTAAGCTAGTGCCATCAGGCTTAATGAAACTACCAGTAATCTCCAGACGGATGCAAAGGATCGCAAAACGAGTAGGGCATGAACTCGTCCGAGACAGAATCCACAAAAGTCCGAGGAAGAAACAGCAATTACAGACCGAAATTTCAAATGACCTTACCACATTTCTTGAGAATATATCTGTGACTGATGACAAAACCCACATCCAAGAATACCTGGATATATCCAATAAGAAAGAATTTAAGGAGGTTAAGTCTAGCCAGATAAAGAAATTGGAAAATCTAAAAACTAAACACGTAAGACTTCAGGTCCACCAATAAGAGCCATTATCAACCAAAGTAAACGTTAGATGAATCAGTGCTAAACAAAGAGTTCACCTTCACCACAACTATCAAGCGAATCCCATACTTAGATATGATAGCTCCAATAGAGGAGGCAGCATTGAATGAACTCAAATCACAGGGAGATGAACTGAGGTGGAAAGTGAGACAAGTACTCGAGAATTCAAAGCCTCCAAAACCGAACCTCTCAAAGGAAGAAGTATTAGCTATCAAGTCCCTGCATGGTGACAGTGATATCATAATATTATCAGCAGACAAAGGCAATGCTACAGTGTTAATGGATAGAGCAGAATATTCCAAGAAATTGGCAGATTTAATAGAAGCTGGTGGCTACTGTAAAGTGAAAAAGAATCCGACTTTGAAAACAGAAAGGAAGCTGTCACAGATCCCCAGTAAGAATAAGGACCTTATACCACTTGCGAAATACAGATATTTAGTACAGTATCACAGCAAGATACCACACCTATACGGCATCCCTAAGATCCACAAGGACGATATTCTATTAAGGCCGATTGTCAGTGCCCAAGGTTCAGCATGCTAGCCATCGAGTCAATTCCTAGTAGATATAATCAACTCAATCATATCATCATACGTCAAGAATTCACTTCATGGAAATATCAAACAATCCTCCCATTCATTTCTACCAGATTCTGAGTCCAGATGTAGTGAGTCTGTTCACGAAAATACCAGTACAGCAAATTTTTATGTGATAAATTTGAGATATGGGAGTAAATTTATGAAGAACTGCATATAAATGACTCAATTGATACCCCTCAGTTGATGCTGATTCAGAAAACACAATACTGCCTAGGTTTGATAATATTCGATAATATGCAAGGCTGATACAGAATCACTCCTAAATATTATTTTGAAATTGTTCAACATTATACTTTGGATTCGTAATGTATCACAAGTTTGGAAAAATGTACTGATCACTTTACTGCATAATATTAACAGTCGCCGGAATTATGGAAATTATTGCCCAATCAGCGTTTTATGTCATTTTTACAAATTGTTTGTTACAATAGTTGTAGAATGTATCAAAAGAGATTTTTATGCATTATTGCCAACTTCTCAAACCGCATACCAAGCATGGATGGCTACTGTATAAAAAATTATTGCAACAGAGCAGATTACAGAGAAGTTCGTAGAATTCAATAATTTTATGTTCATTGCCTTCATTGATCTTACTAAATTGTTTGATAGCACCAAACTGCCATCTCTTTGGAAATTTTGGAATCAACAAATCTAAACAAACAGTATTCATGCCTCTTGAAAGTAACCGATGCTAATTAAACTTCTGCAATAAAAATCTAATATGATGAGTATAGCAAGGTGATATCCTTTCTATGCTTTAAGTCTGCGCCATTATGGAATCAGTTATTAAGAAGACAAAACAAAAATCTAACTCTTGATTTTTAAATTGGTGGTGAGGATTTGTCCAATCTGAACTATGCAGATGCCATAGCTACAACCAATAATTCCTGGATAATCACGTGAAGTACTTGGAAATAGTTGGTGTTTCTATTAACATGCCCAAGGCTTAATGCATGACTACTGATAAAAAATAAACTCTTTTAACGTCAACATCAATGACTAACAAATCGAATAAGTTGCATAGTTTGTTTACCTTAGACGTAAGCTCTCTTCATCTAACGACGGGAAAAAAGCCATAAACCACAAATTAATTTAGCTTGAGCTACCTTCACAAGAAAATGGTAATATCGTGGTATTGTCAGAGCTATGTCACCTGGAACTCCAGTTCCTGGCGGGGTCAGATATGGTGAACAAGTTTGTTATCAATCGGTATTAGTGCTCCAACCGGAGTTGTTGAAAATCCTAGAGAAGTTAGCATTAAAATCGATTGTCCTCTGATTGTCTCTATGTGTGTGTCGAGTACAGAAACGCAAATTTATAGAGTGAGATTGACAACGTAGTTTCTGCGCCATACATTTGTGCGTTCTCGGCCAAACTTTCCCTGGTTGTGCATGTTTTGGAAAAATGCAATCTTGCAAAGTAACAAATAACTGAGATCAACAAGGAGAACTTCATACGGACTTAACAACAAAACCAACACATTTATATTTTTGTAAACTATTGAAGACAACTGAGATTGACAGCAATTAATTAGACAACAGTTGCCAATAAACCACAAAATGTTTTGTCTATTTTCATTTCTGACTATTTTTGTTCTAAATAGAGTCGTTAATGAACACGAGCACCAACACAAATAAATGTCATTGCTTAAGAAATTCTATGCTATACCTACAACAATAATATGTGTGTATTTGTGAATGTTTCGAATTGCCCTATATTTAAATGCCCCATATTCCTGCCGTTAAAGGGAAGCAATTCACAGTAAAAACTATACTTGTTTTTATCTGTTCCCTAACAACAGGCACTTTAAAACAGCGGGCAATCTAGGTAGTCCTATAATTGGAGATATGCTCTAATGACTCTGCTATAGAAAATTATGTTTGCGTGTAGACGGTAATAGATTTTCTATATTCATGAAAGTAGGACAAACTTTATTTGTGGCAGGTGTACTTTAGATTTTAATGTTCATTCCTTCATTTGTAATTGTATAATGAAGGTAAACAGGTTTTATGGTCTTATGGTTGTACCGATATCTTAATAAAAGGGTTCTATATAAATAAGCTGATCAAAAGAGATAATTATGTTGAGAAGTAATCAAAACCGTACACAGACTGAAATGCTCGCATGCAAAACTCTTGCATTACCCCCCCCTCTCCAAGTGAATATATAACGCTTTGTATGTCACTTTTCAATAAAGATTTGTATGATATAGAATGCAACTTAAAATTTATACATTGGAATAAGTATTTGTAGGTTTTGTAAAAACTTTCAAGAGATTAGATAGGCCTAAAAAACTTAATATACTTGTTTTTTTTTTATCTGTTTCTATTAGAAGGATGATTAAAGTGATCTGATTTTTTCTTCAAGTTCACCAGGATCAAGAAAGGGCCTTAAATCGCTTTGGCACTTATGCAGAACACGAACCGCGCTGGAACAACGGTGTTATGTAGCAATCGATTCTTTACTGTTCTGTATCTTCATCGTTAATAATTGCTTTCTTTCTCTTTCTAGCTATGCTAACAGATGGCAGTTCTTTTATTTCTTTTTTATGGCAGCTTCAAATAATCAAAAGTTTTAAACCAATCAGAAAAAAGGTTAATTAATCTTTTTTTTTAAGTTTTAGACCAATCAGAAATAAGTTGTTGTTTTTTTAAGTTACTTATTCTGTTATTTTCTTTAAAGCTTATTATCCCGTACACATAGATACATTTTTATTGCCAGTTCACATTTAATAAAAACATCAGAAATACGACACCACAATACTTCCCATCTCAGTATTGGAGATATTGTTAGAAGTAATGGTACTCTTCTGCCTGATCTTGTTGTAGTTTTTGAATCTTTGGGAAGATCTACTGATTCTTGTTGGTCAGCTTCTTCTGTATGCGTACTAGATAAATCGTTGGAATCATTTTCAATTGATTCTTCTGTAGAATTTTCAGTAAATGAAATTTCCTGTTCAGTGACATTTCATTCATCAGGAACTTCCGCAGATTTCTTTGATTCAGTATGTCTATTTTTAAAAGACTTAAAACTGTATCACTCTTACCAGAATTTAATTTTATAGTAAAGTATTTTGGATATCTTTGAAGAACTTTATAAGGACCCGTGTAAGGAGCTCCGAGCAGACGGCAAACTTGGTCGACTCGTATCCACATATGAGTACACGTTTTTAGATCAACTGGGATATATGACTTATGAGAAGAGTGAATTCGGCCTTCAGATAGTAGTTTGAGGTCTAACTTCTGCATTTCTTCTAAAATCTTAACATTTGGATAAGAAACTTCTGAAGATTCATTATCAATCATTGGTCTTGGTATAAGTAATTTTCCAGTTACTGCTACAGATGGTGAATAATTATCCTCATTTTGCATATTTCTCATACTTAGCAGAATAATAGGCAATGCATCCAGTTTTGTTTTCGAGCAACAATAGCCGACTTTAATGTACGGTGTACACGCTCAATTATACCATTTGATTAAGGGTAGTAACTCGTCATACGCAAATGATGGAATCCTTTCGAACTGTGCTCCTCTATCGGCTAATAGATAGAGAGGCACTCCCAATCTAGAGACCCAAATATTTAGAAAGGATATTGCAATTGTTTCTGCTGTAATGTCAGACATGGGTGTGGCCTCAACCCAGCGTGTAGCCCTATCGATATATGTAAGAATATATCTGGCAGATGATGGAAACGTAGAAGTTTTAGGAGACTGGATTAAGAGGACCCACTATGTCAAGATGCACCGTTTCAAATCGACTCGAAGATAGATTGAATGGCTCAACTGCAGATCTTTTATAACTTTGGATTTATGATAGTTGAGACATTCCTTGCAATATTGTCTTATCATCTTATCCATTCCAGGCCAATAAAACCTTGATTTGATCAATTTTAATGATGCTTTTGTTCCTCGATCTGATAGAGCATGAAAGTGATCAAAGATAGCTCTTCTTGATGACTTGGGTACAAAAGGACGAGGGTACGGCGTTGAAACGTCACATAAGAGTTCTGAATCTGGAGAAGATTTTTAGGACTTAAGTTTATCAGAATAATCTTTAATTTCATCATCAGCTGCTTGTTGTTCCACCAAGGCAGGGAGATCAAAGACGTCTAAAGAAACTGCATTGGCAGGACGAGACAAGCAGTCAGCAACGATGTTTTCACTTTCTCGTATAATATCAGACACATATTCTGTAATTACAGACAAATAACGTTGTTGCTTGTCAGATTTCATGGGCGTTGATTTCTTATAGGCTGACACCAAAGGTTTGTGATCTGTAAATAACTATACCTGTCTGCCTTCAATTTGTGACTTGAAATGAAGTACGGCCAGATAAGAGGCTAGTAATTCACGATCAAACATAGAAAACTTCCTTTGATTGTCATTCAATTTCTTAGAGAAGAAACCTATGGGAATAGGTTCGTCTTTTACAATCTGATGTAAACAAGCACCAACAGCAAAATTAGAGCTGTCAGTCACTAAATGATAATTGGTAACACTTGATGAGGAAGGGCAGTTGTATTAGCTAAAATTTCTTTAATTTTAGTAAAAGATTTTCTTTCGGCTTCACTAAATTGAAATGAGCTGTCTTTAGAATGTAACTTATTTAGTTCACTAAGTGGTAACACTATATCAGCAAATTCCGGAATTAATTTTCTATAAAAATTTATCATTCCGAGAAATCTTCGCAACGATGCTGATTCATTAGGTTCAGGGAAATTAATTTCTGCTATTTTTTCTGCAATAGGTTTCAGTCCTTCTGGGCTAATGTGGAATCCTAAATAGTTAAAAGAGACTTGAAAAATTCACATTTATTAAGGGATAATTTTAGATTATTCTCTTGCAGAATTTGGAAAACACATTTTAAATCTTCTATATGAGATGTTTCTGATTCAGACATTACCAACCAATCGTCGATATAAATAAATACACATTCCGCATTCATAAATATATTGCCCATGAAGCGTTGAAAGGTATCTCCAGCGTTTCGAAGTCCGTCGGGCATATATAAATACTCATTCGCACCAAAAGGAGTTACGACTGAAGTTTTCTATATATCATCCTTATTTACAGGTATCTGATGGTATGCTTTCAATAAGTCCATTTTTTGAAAATACCTTATTTTCCAGCTTAGAAGAAATACTTTGTATATGTGGAACAGGATACCGATCGGGTTTTGTGATTGCATTAAGGAATCTATAATCACCACAAGTCCATTCACCAGGTGTACTCTTTGATACCATATGGAGTGGTGATGCCCATGATGAGGTAGATTGTCTAATAATCCCTGCTTGTAATAAAGTTGTGAATTCCTTTTTAGCAGCATCAAATTTTTCTTTAGACAGTTGACGAATTTTACAAAAGGTTGGCTTGTTGTCTCTTGTGTCGATGTGATGCTTCACTTTTGAGTTGTCGTTGACATAATCTTTCGCTCTTGGTAGAATTAGAGAATTGAATTCTCTCAGTGGCGATTGGATTTCAGGATATTGATCTTTAATATTATCAATATATACTTTTTGATGATTTGGTTGATAATGGATACGTGTTGAGCAAACTTGGTGTTTGAATCAATTATTAATTTATTTTTACAGTCAATTAGTATTCCGAAATGTAATAAGAAGTCTAAGCTGAGAAGAGGATTTACAATATTGGCAATGGCAAAAGTCCAAGAATATGTGCGGCGTAAAGCACAGATACTAATTTCGACTAAAGCTTCACCAAATACTTCAATATTTTGTCCATTAGCTGTGGTTAGTCTTACTGGAGTTGGATTTATTAAGAGACTTCCCGCATAATCTCGTGACAGTAAAGATACTGTTGCGCCAGTATCGATGATAATTTTTGTGCAACCGACTTTTGCTTCTACTTCTACCAAAGGCGGACCAAAGATTGCAAAAGCAATCCGCCGTATTAGTTTTCCGAATTAGGCCTAGATACAGGATTCGGTGATGATGACCTAGAACTTGGTTGAATTTGACAATTGCGTTTGTTAGGCCACTTAAACCAGAGTTTACATGAGCGTGAATTGCTGCCAAGTATAAATGACCGCGGCATACTTTCGGTTTCTGATTGGCTCCGAATGGTCGTAGGCCTAAGGTAATTTGGTTAGAGTTACTAGTTTGATTTGTAGATGTCTTTGGACTACTTTGCTGATTAACAAAGTTTACTTGGTTAGCCTCTTTTTGCAGTATCGGCATTAATTGATCGGTCAGGTTACTTAGTTATTCCAAAGTGAGGTCCTTTTGAGCAGCGATTACGAGCGAGATTGTGGTTGACAGGGCTTGCATGAATCTATGCTTCACTAAATCATCACCTACACCGACTTTAGTAGCAGTTGTCCTTAATTCCCGTAGATAGTGTGACGGTCTACTGGTCATTTTAGTTTCACTCATTAACTTGGCGAATAATTCAGTTTTGGTTTTCTCGTAGATATTAAATGATGGCAACTTTTAATTCCTCATAGCTTCTCTTTTCTAGTAGACTTGGAGGTAATTGTGCTGCAAGTTCTGGTGGCAAGTTGGAGAGTAAATGATAGAATTTAGTGGCTTCTACTGTGATGTTTCGGATCACAAATTGGGCTTCAATTATGGCGAACCATCCGTTGGTGGCAGTTTCCATGAATGGCGGCACCCGAACAGCAACAGCATTGGAGCACTCAGTTTCAGTCATGGTGAAGAATTTGTGTATATTTGTTTGTAGTCGGGCTGATCAATTTGTAGGTTTTGTGAATACTTTCAAGAGATTAGATAGGCCTACAAATCTTAATACACTTGGTTTTTTATCTGTTCAGGTACTCCCTTATACTAGAAGGATGATTAAAGTGATCTGATTCTTTCTTCAAGTTCGCCAGGATCAGGAAAGGGCCTTAACGCGCTTCGGCACTTACGCAGAACACGAACTGCGCTGTGTTATGTAGCAATCGATTCTTTACTGTTCTGTATCTTCATCGTTAATAATTGCTTTCTTTCTCTTTCTAGCTATGCTAACAGATGGCAGTTCTTTTATTTATTTGTTATGGCGGCTTCAAATAAGCAAAAGTTTTAAACCAATCAGAAAAAAAGTTAATTATTCTTTTATTTTTTTTTTTTAAGTTTTAGACCAATCAGAAAAAAAGTTGTTGTTTTTTTTAGGTTAATTATTCTATTTTTTCTTTAAAGCTTAACACCTACACATAGATACATATTTATACCCAGTTCACATTTAATAAAAACATCAGAAATACAACACCACAGATTTTAGACACGAAGCTTGGTAGCATTGTATCTTCATTTTAATTATTGTACATGATGAGCATAAAAGTGGTGTGTAACTCTGTTCTGCTTATATAGACCTATATTCTTCAAATATTTTAATAACCATTTACAAAAATTCGGTTGTCAATTTTGACAAAGATCCTGAATATGTGATTTGAATTTGGTTGGATTGGTTCAAAAGTTATGTTATACAAAGATGTTGGTCAGTCAGTCACTTCAAAGAGAAAGATTAACACATTGAAAAAATAAATGACTCTCTATGAGCGAACGGAAATCAAATAATCATAAACTTTCAGCGAGATTAAAGAAGACACTCTATCTCTGCGACCTCTCATCGTCCTCTGATGGCTGCTGCTTATTTATGTATGGGATGCAAGCTCACTGTGAAATCAAGAACGGAACAACAACACAGAGAAAAAAATCCGAATTTGGATGAGGTTCATTCACATTTATTGATCATGATATCAATACTATCATAGTTTGAATATGATTTCAGTCTGCATAACGTCATGGCCTGAAGTCCTAGCTAGCATGACGTCATGGTCTGAAGTCCTAGCTAGCAAAATTTGTCAAATGAGTCAGACTGTCGAAAATTAAAGGTTTTTACAAATTGTTAATAGATTTTAGCTACTACTAATATGATTACATTTATAGGCGTCTTTCTTTTTTCCTTTTTATAAGTCGATCTTGCTCGAATTTTATAAATTATTTTATAAATTTAACAAAGATGCATTTATTTCTATATTTTTTTTTTTTATAAAAGTCGATTTTCCTCGCATTTTCATAAATTATTTTTAATACAAAAATGAATTTATTTTTTTTCAATTTTTTCCCTCAATCTTAAAACAAATGAATAAATCATGTTTAATCTTTTTACTAATAAAATATAATAAAATAGATGTTATTTTTTTCTCATAAAAATACTGTTTTCATTTTAAGAACAAACCATAATTTTCTGCAAATATATAAGCATTTATGTGTATATGTGTAATAGTGTCAAATTATATACTTATAGCAAGTGAGCTACGCAAACGTTGTTTTTTTTCTACTAAAAGAATTCATCAGGCTAACTGTTAGTAGCCTATATCAAACAGTATGACCTGCTTTGTTGAACGACTTGGATAAACTTGATTCTCTAAAGTTTTCAATCGATTTTATCAATGTTTATTTACAATGAATTTACTGGTCGCATTTGTAGCTATTCTCTGTTACCTTTATTGAAATCTTACTATAAAGATGAAATCGGGGATATTGTAACGTCAGTCGTCGCACATGTTGCGCTATACTGTGGCCTTCGTAAATTAGGCGATTCCGTTAAAGCTATGTTGACTTTCTGACATCACAGACTATTACGATGCGTCGCCATTTTCTATTTTAATTCTTACAGAAGTTGCGGGATGGATTTATAAAACTGGTCAAAATTAACTATATTTTCTTTTCTGAGGGATATTTTACATTTTAGACACGCGCAATTAAAAAAGAGTCTTTTGCAAAAACAAATGCTGTAAAGTTTTATATTTTTTAAGTGTATTTGATTATTAATTCAAACGTAACTTTAATTTTAGATTAAAAATAAACTTGTTTTAGATGATAATTTTAAATGATAATTTTACAATCCCTTATTTTGATGATTCAGAAAATATTATGTTGAATTATTTTCCTTTTAACTGTGTATTTTCTCATAAAGATCTAAAAAGAGAAGTAATAGTAAAATAATAAAGTTAACAATTTAAATTTAGTTTTATTACATTTTAAAGCGGTTGTATAAATAATTTTACATGAGATCTTTACAGTCTGGTTTCTTGACAATAAATAGAATTTTTCAGAGAGTATCCTTTATATATTTTGCATATATATATATATATATATATATATATATATATATATATATATATATATATATATATATATTTAGATTTTGATATAAGGGTCAATGAACAGCAAAATGTTATCCTCGCTTGTGACGTTGTGATAAAAGTGTTAACTACTTTATTTCTTTCTTTTAAATTCATCAAATTTCGTTAAAATTTCTTTTTATGTGTACATAAGGTTTCAAGTTTATTATTTCTGTCAGGAAGTTTTTTATGTATAATATTTACTAGCTTGACCTGTGGAAATTCCACAGCGGACTCTTTCATATGTAATGTATTGATGTTGGCATTTTTGTGGATGTTCAGCGTAATTGGAGACGCCCTGACATTATTGAAGCTCTTTTGTTAAAACTGCAAAAGTATTTATCTAAACAAGCAGGTTCGCCCGGCGTAGCCAGGTCGTAAAATACGCTTAAATATGATATTTTAATTTATGCACATTTCGTATATATTATTATAGTCAATTTTCTATAGATTCTTGTATATCATAATGTTGTGATTTCAAACATACAAAAATATATGTCGTTTAATTGTTATGATATTCCATTTCTTGTAATAAATAATGTTACCAATAATTCTTCATACGATTTTGTTTTCATAAGAATTATAAGTAAAACTATTTATTACAAGAAATAGAACATCATAATAATTAAACGATAGTTACTCGAAAGAAAAAAGATATAAGCGTAACACACAAAATAACACACACCTTATAATAATATTAATGCGTGTGAGCGTATGTGTTTATTTTGTGTGTTACGTTTACATCTTACATATACATATAGATAAAAAGTAAGGTTTTTCGTTTTTTGAAAATATTATGGAAAGAAACAAAAACACATTTCCATAAAAATACGTCTATGCCATAATGTGTAAATTGCGTTTATATATTTATTTTCGAAATAGAATTATTTTGTCAACAAATTTTATAATACTTAAAATAATGCAGAATACGGACCGTGCTGAAATAAAGTTATAATTTCGAACCACATTCTTAACTAAATTATCCGACAGTTTGTCTATAAATTTGTTTAAAAAAAAAATAGTTGCACAATGGTGATTTTATCGTTTGTTTGTTATGTGTTTGAATAAATATTTGTGATTTTGTTTTTGTAATTTATCGGTAGTTTTTATTTTTTTTAATTATTTAATTTAAAATTATTTAGCATTCGTTTTAATATCTTAAGTAGTTATCGTTCAGTCTTATTTGACATTATTTATCGTTTGTTTTCTTTTAAAATCATTTATCGTTAGTTTTCGTAAACGCTTTTTACCGTTTATTTTCATTAATAATTATCGTTCGTTTTCTTTTAAAATCATTTATCGTTCGTTTTCTTTTAAAATCATTTATCGTTCGTTTTCTTTTAAAATCATGGTGCAAGTCTATAAATGGGCCACAACAAATCTTTTTTACAATAAAAATCTGGAAAAAAATCTTTATAATGTACGTACTTGTCACTGCATGAAGATTTCATATTCCAAAAATCACGTAAATCGATCAAGTAGTTTTTTTTTTATTTAAGAAGATCAAATATTATCGGGCGATCCATCGAAGAAAAAGCCATGCGACATCTTGTTTGAGAGATAACGCATCTAACAACCCCTGACAGAAGTATGGATCAACAAGGGCAGATCATGCAGACCATCAAATATTTTATCAATCAAGTACTTTTTTTATTTATTTATTTATTTTTTAAAGAAAATCAAATTTTACGATTTCTAGGGATAATAAATAAATAAATTGACTTCTTTTAATAAAGAGAATGTGGAAAATACTAGTTTTTTGTTGATCGTCTGAAAACAGACTTTAATAAGCGAAGTACTTTTTTTTTTTAAGAAAAAACAAATTTTACGATTTTTAGGGATAATAAATAAATTGACTTCTTTTAATAAAGAGAATGTGGAAGGCAGACCATCTATTATTTGGGTTTGTATTAATGTACACAAAAAATCTAGGCAACAAATTTAAAGTAAATCGTGGTACTTTTACACTTTATTGCCGAAATTGGAGATGCCATTTTATTTCACGTACCTGCTATCCAAATTTATAACAAAAAAAAATTAAACTTTTGGAAAGAACTATGAAAAAAAAGTAAATAAAAAAGTGAAAGAGAACATATCCGTAATTGTTTAATTGGAAATGTTTCGATTTAATTAATGAGAACGGGAAAGTTTTTCACGGAACATTTTTTTTTTATTAAAAACAGAAAATGAAATGACATATTCATAATGGTTTAAAACGGGCGAGCACCATTTGAAAAACCAAAAAATTCATTGCACAAAAATTTATCAAAATATAATTGGAAAAACATTTATTGAAAAGTTTGAGTAAAAAAAATATAATTTTAATAAAACAATTTAACGGGGAAATGAGTCGTTTATTTATTTATTTTTTTGTTTTAACTGCAATCGTTCTCCAGTTTGATTTTTTATTATTTATTTCATGCTTCGGCCATCGACTCCCCTGGGTTTGGATAGCAGGTGCGTGAAATAAAATGGCGTCTCCAATTTCGGCAATAAAGTGTAAAAGCACCACGATTTATTTTAAATTTTTTGCCTAGTTTTTTGTGTACAGTAATACAAACCAAAATAATCGAAGGTCTTGAAATAAAAAAATGTGTGAGGAAAGTCCTTTAAAAGTACTGCGCCCTCTGTAGATGTATAATGTTGCAGCAACGTAAAGCAATTCAATAACCAGTAAACACCGGTTCTGCACGGAATCCAACTAGCAAGGTGCCTAGACGGACGCGAACCGTTACTCAGACCGGACCCAACAACGGTAAGATATCCTCACACGGCACGAGAAGCAATAGCAACACGATTCCCGACCAAGTCAATGATCGCTCTCCCAACATCTTTCAATCACCCGCTTTTATGGCCGTTGTAGGCCGGCTAAATTTGCATATTGCGAGAATTTGTGTTACTTTGCGAGATATCATCCTTTACAAAAGACGGCGGCCGCCATCTTGATCTTTCTTTATCTATTTTCGGTCGGCGACGCCGAGCCAGTCCCGAGGTAAGTCTTTCCTTTTCGTCCGTCTCTCTTACGCACCCACAGAACACAAAAACACGCGGGCGCTTGTCTTCTGGATGCACATTACAGGTCTGCCTTCCACATTCTCTTTATTAAAAGAAGTCAATTTATTTATTATCCCTAAAAATCGTAAAATTTGTTTTTTCTTCAAAAAAATAAAAAAAGTACTTCGCTTATTAAAGTCTGTTTTCAGACGAACAAAAAAAACTAGTGTTTTCCACATTCTCTTTATTAAAAGAAGTCAATTTATTTATTTATTATCCCTAGAAATCGCAAATTTTGATTTTCTTTAAAAAATAAATAAATAAATAAAAAAAGTACTTGATTGATAAAATATTTGATGATCTGCATGATCTGCCCTTGTTGACCCATACTTCCGCTAGGGGTTGTTAGTGGCGTTATCTCTCAAACAAGATGTCGCATGGCTTTTTCTTCGATGGATCGCCCGATAATATTTGATTTTCTAAAATAAAAAAAAATACTTGATCGATTTACGTGATTTTTGGAATATGACACCTTCATGCAGTGACAAGTACGTACATTATAAAGATTTTTTTCCAGAATTTTATTGTAAAAAAGATTTGTTGTGGCCCATTTATAGACTTGCACCAAAATCATTTATTGTTAGTTTTCTTTTAAAATCATTTATAGTTCATTTTCTTTTAAAATCAGTTATTGTTAGTTTTCGTAAACGCTTTTTACCGTTTGTTTTCATTTATCGTTCGTTTTCTTTTAAAAAAGATTCGCCGTTTGTTATGAGAAGAAAATAAAGGTAAATAATTCTAAAAGAATAAGGTTGTCTCCTTGGGCAGAGCGGGAGACAGAACAAGGCAAGATGGTGTATTCGCATAAAAAAATAATATCGTTCTTGTAAAGGTGTAATTTTCAGTTGTTAATAAATAGTTTCATACGCTTACGAAGTGTTTGTGCTAATACTTAAAACCAGTAACCAATGGCATTATACTCATAAATGCAACAAATTGACGACAAGATGAGGAAACTGAGCATTTTGAAATAACATTTTCGTGAATCACATGACGTTTTTTTTTAAAAAAGAAAAGAAAATCTAACATATTTTTTCTTTCATCAGAGAAATTTTGTGCACAAACGAAAACAAACTACATTATTTTCGTCTTTAAATCCTGATGAGTCAAAAGACACTATTTCTGCTGGCACAAAACAAATTAATTTAGGCGTTAACGGAACAATTCTGTGATAGTATAACAGTATTCCAGTTTAATCTTGATTTAAAGCAAACATTCACCCCACCCCCACCAGTTTAACCGATGGAAGAACACATTTAACCATGAATTCGGTGCGGAAGATGATGGTTAGATATTATGTTTGCTACTTCGAAAACTTGTACAACAGAACACCAACGCTATACAAATTTTATTTTACTCAAAAGAACCGGAAATTTCACATTTAATGAAACTGTAGCGTAGTTAACGGACATTTTTGAGCCATTATCATCATCCACTATAATTGTTGGAGATGTTTTTAAATGTGATAACGATGATTTTGTTAATTATGCTGGAATGGTAAATGTACAATGCGAAATTTTTTCGACTGAAATCGCTGCAGAAGATTATTTTTTTCATCGCAGGATTACAATCTCCAAACGATACTGGCATACACACATGACTATTGTCAATGTTAAGAAAAGGACAAAGAAATGACAGTCCAATTCTTGGTAATTTGAACGAACAGGGATGATGTTCATCTTGCCATTTTAAAAGTCACTCTGTTTTCCTCCAATATATCCACATCCAGCCATTGATCTCGCGAGAAGTCGCGAGAAGTCGCAAGAATTTAAAGTTTAGGACTACAGACAAAGGGAAGCGACTTTGCCCAAAGAAGTAAAGAGTTACTCCCCTTTGCATTATACTTTTATTTCATCCCAACAGTCTTTTTAAAAGCAAAACATCAGATGTGGGCCATGTTTCTGTTACATCAAATCTGAATATTTTTTGTTTAGATTTTATTGAAGCCCTTCATCTTTCCAACGTTTACTTCAACTCGATTTTTAATTTTTTCCATATTAATGCTGCAGCAGATGCTAGAACACATTTTAAAAACACAATTAATGCAAAGTTCAGCAATGTTTTTCAAGAAGCTCTCAGCTATTGTACTAAAGTTAAAGCGACTTTATTATTGAGGCCAGATGCAAACTCAGTCTTTATATTAAAGCGTTCCGTGCCATACGCAGTTTAGCTACAGTGGCAAAAGAATTAGACCGCTTTTAACAAGTAGAAGTAATATCACCTACAAATTATTCATTCTGTGCAGCACATATTGGCATTATCAAAAAAGGTACGTCCATACGTGCATTTCTCTACGGGATTGAAAAACACACTGGAAAACGCCAGCATTCACTATCCGCAACGAAAGATTTTTCTCAAAACTCAACAGTGGAACTTGTTTTGCAGAAAGTGACCTTGCAGATGCCGCTTAAACTATGTTTAAAGGGTAACAGTTATTTGTGTATATACACCTGAAGATAGGCCTTCTTCAGATCCAATATGGCAGCATCACAGCCTTCACGCTGCCATCCCCACAAGTTCTGTGAACATACATCTGCATTTGCCATGAATGCGTCGACGAAGTCATTGAGCTCATGGCAGTTATTATAAGTCTCACTTTGTTCTTATCCATCTGCATTACCGTCATTAAAAAAATTAAGATCTTAGCTGGACCTATCTATTTTCCTTGATATCGCACCAACTATTCATTATTCAGCCATAAATTTGGTTCTATTTCTATATTCGGTCCAAATATGCTTGGCCACGGGCACTCTAGTATTCTATTCTTTAGTTGCCCCGGTGTTTGTCTATCCGCCCATTTCAACGAGGCAGGTAATTCTTTCTTGTGTTGCTCTATTTCGATCGCAGCACACCTAGATACGTTTTCCATAAGATAGTGAACCTCACCAGATTCAGTCAAATGCACATCCTCCAACTTTTTTTTTACATAGGCATCACCATTCATCAAGGCCAAGGGGCCACTCGAGGATAAGGGTTAAAGACTGTACGGTATAAATTGGACAATATAGTAATCGTTAGTAATGGAAATTTGGTAACTTTGTTAACTTAAGTGGAACGGCTCATCAAAAACTTGTTTATCGAAACATGAGGACTTGAAGACAACCATATTGAAAGCAGGAAAACGGAAGACAATTCTATAGGCGTGCAGTTCTAAGAAAAAAACTTTGTTCATGGAATCTACGTTTAGGTTTAGGCACAGATAAAGAGTGGGGGAAATTAGTGATAGTGTTTTCAGCTAGACGGGTATTCTTCGTAAAAGTTGGGCGAAGGGTGACCAGAGATTTGAGCTCAGACGAGCCCTTGCCATGAAAATAACGATAAAGCAGAGACAAACTCGCAACATCTCTTCTGTAAGAAAGAGGTTGCAGGTAAGAGAAAAGGACATCCCCTACGAGGCTACAAAGTCTATTTTGAACTCTAACAAGGCAGGATACATCGTTTCTAGCAGCTCCTGCCCAAATGTAGCAACAGTACTCCATCCTTGGACGTACCTGGCTCTTATATAGATAGAGAATTGTATCAGCAGTGAGATATCTACTTAATCGATAAAAGGACCCCATCATTTTTCCAGCGGCCTTGGCAACGGATTTAATGTATGTGTTCCATTTAAGATCAGGAGTAAAGGTCAAGCTCAGAATCTTTTCAAAACATGAGGCCTCCTCAAGACAGGAGCCATTCATTTCAATTGATGCCAGATGGCGATCAGAGCGTTGATGATATAAAGATAGAAGCTTGGTTTTAGATGCATAAAAATGCATTGTACCGCTTGCTCAAGGTCAGAGGAGAGAGAATCAGAGAGAACTTGGTCGTTTACTGTCTTAGATGTGCTACCAGAGATAGTAGTGTCATCAGCATAAATGTCTACGAACGATGTAAGGATGTGAGTTGGAAGATCATTGATGTAGATCAGGAAGAGAGTTGGGCCCAGGATGGACCCCTGAGGGACTCTAGTATTAATAATGAGAGCTTCTGATTTCTGTCCATCAACCACTACGCTTATGAATCTATCATAAAGAAATGATTTCATAATTGAGAAGACATTTCCAACTATACCGTAGCTGGAGATCTTGTGAAGTAAACTTTTATGCCATACCCTATCAAAGGTCTTTGATATGTCAAGAGCAATTGCCCTAGAAAGGTTTCCTCCGTCGAGAGATTCGCTAATCCTATGAGATATAACTGTAAGCACATCTGCTGTAGATCTAGTAGAACGGAAAAGTCACTAAGAAAGTTATTTTTTGCTGAGATAATTGATTACTTCTCTATTTAACACAGATTCCAGCAACTTACTCATGACGCACAGGAGACTTATTAGCCTGTACTGAGGGGGAGATGAGCGATCACCTGAATTCTTAAATACAGGGCATACTGATGAGATTTTCTCGGGTGACGGGAAGCAATTCTCCTTAAGACATCGTTTAAACAATTTTGTAAGGATGGGCGCTAGTTCTGGTTGAAGTTTTTTGAGTACTATAATTGGAATACCGTCAGGGCTGGTTGTTTTTGATTAGCTTGGTAACATCACGTACAAATATTTGTATATCACATAGCGTATTTTCTTATACAAGAGGAAATATTGGAGGTTGGCGGCCTTGGTCGCAAGGGGTAGAATTAGCTGCACAGTTCTTGGCGAAGTGTTTGGCTTTGTCTGATGCTGACGAGATTACCTCAGGTCCATTTATAATAGTTGGGATAGAACACACGCTTCTGTTCAGGATTCTGTTTGCTATTTGCCTAAACTGGTGGGAACCAAGCCGCTACTCAGCTACTTTGGACTTGAAAGACTGAGCATACAACTCTCTTGCGTTCTTTATTACTTTTTTACAGTAGTTGCTGGCAGTCCTGGAAGCGGCTTTAGTCTCAGTACATCTATTACGTTGGAAGCAATGGAAAAAGTGATTTCTGTGCGCAATGGCAGCAGCACATTCTGGAAAGAACTACGGCTGGCTGTTAGGTTTTTGCTGGAATTTTTTCGAGGGTATGAAACGGTCTATACCTACAATTAACCATTCCGTCAGCATCAAACCCCAGAAAAAAGTCCAGGGTTTAAATATTTCCTTCGACGAGTATAACCTCCAGTTGCGAAGGGCGCAGGCTGCCAACTGTAAGCTTGACTTGCCCGTCCCATAGCATCTCATAACTTTTCTAGTTGTGGTTATCACCTTAACAGTTTGGTGTCTCTTTATCTTGTGTCTAAAACACAGCAGTTAACACCAAAATGTCGGCGAAGATTCTAGTCGTGGTACCAAAATGTAAAGCTTACCCTCAAATTTCTAAAGGTAAATAAGAAAGCATTGAAAATAGAAAATATTTAAAAAATTTGATATTTTATTTTAGACAAAAAGTATAACGATAGAATATGTTAAATCACAGTATAATGATTATCATGTTATCCGTTCGTTTCTATTGGCTAATGATCATAACTTGACTAATTTTATGAGTAGAACAAAAAAAGATGTAAATATTTTTATGTTTAGGCTCGATTACATTTAAAATCATATTTGAATATTTAGTTTCTTAGAAGAACCTAAGTCATAAGAAAAGTTATTTCTAAATGCACCTTATATTAACATTTTAATCATTTTCATTCCGAATATCCTAACGTTAAAAATTGTAACGATATGTACTCAGAGTGATCGAAAAAGGCAGGCGAGTGAAAAAAAAGTAATCGATAGTAACGTTGTGTTATGCCATGTTATATATAGACGTCCTATTAAAAAGTGAATGCGATTATTTTGATTAATGCCAGGTTTAAGTTAAATTTTTAATTGGAAAAATTTGCTTTGCTTTCATTTTTAAGTATGTTGATTCAGGAGTAATTCAAAATCAGTTGCACACAAATCAGTGGAGGAACAAAAAGGGGAAAGAATATTTGATGATCGAAGAGAGTAGACGTTTTGTTTTCACTTCTTGTGGTTTAGGGATTTGATTGTGAGTATTGTGTTTAACAAAAGGTCAACACGCCATAAATTGTAAGAAAAGTTTCTAATGTTTTGGATTTTTTAGATGATGATTGATAATTTGTATGATTTTGATTATTCAAAATATTATGCTGATCTTGAATAATATTATCACAACGTTTCAGTCAAGATAATCGCCGATCTTCTTCAGATGCGTATCATCAAAAAACCTTTGTTGCAAACGTAGAAATCTGAACTGAATTTCGATCATATATATGTTGGTCTTGTTGTGTTAATAAATAGATAAAACCAGGTTGCTCTTTTTGCTGCTCTTGTTGTTTAATTTAATCGATAAAATCAGGTTGCTCTTGTTGTTTTATTAAACCGATAGGGGTAGGTTGCTCTTGTTTTCTTTCTTAAATCGATAAAAGCAGGTTGGTTGTGTTGTTTTATTTATTCAAAAAAGGCAGGTTGCTCTTGTTATTATATTTAACGACAGAGGTGGGTTGCTTTTGGGTTTTTATTTAATCGATAATGGTAGATTGCCTTTGTTGTTTTATTAAACAATAGGGGCAGATTGCTATTGTTGTTTTCTTTAATCGATGGGGGCAGTTGCTTTTAGGTTTTTATTTAATCGATAATGGTAGATTGGCTTTGTTGTTTTTTTTTTATCTATATGGGTAGGTTGCTCTTGTTGCTTGATTTAGTCGATAAGGGTGATTGCTCTTATTGTTAGATTAAATCGATAGGGGCAAGTTGCTCTTGTTATATTTAATCGATAATGATAGGTTGTTCTTGTTTTATTTAATCGATAGTTGCAGGTTGTTATTGTTGTTTTGCATAATCGATAAAGGCAGGTTTCTTTTGTACGTTTATTTTATTGATAATGGCAGATTGCTCTTGTTAACAAAATCGGTAAAGGTTGGTTACTCTTGTTTTTAATTTAAACAATAGGGGGCGGTTATTTGTTTTTTTATTTAATTGTCGTTGGTAGGTTGCTCTTGTTGTATAATTAAAACGATAGAGGTAGGTTGCTCTTGTTAATTTAATTAAATCAATAAATGCGGATTGCTTTTGTTATCTTATTTAACCGATATGGGTAGGTTACTCTTTGTGTTATGTTTAATCAATAGGAGTTTGATTTTTAATCGATAAAGGAAGGTTGATCTTGTTTTATTTAATCAATAAATGCAAGTTACTCTTTTTTTAATCGATGAATCGTTAGCAGTGAGTTTCTCTTGTTGTTTTATTTAATCGATATTAGTAGGTTTTTATTGTTATTTATTTAATCGAGACATACAGGTGTTCTTGTTGTGTTCATTATTCTAAAGGGATATGGTTGCTCTTGTTTTTTATTTTATTTAATCAATAGGAGTAGTTTGCTTTTGTTGTTGTATTTAACCGATAAGATAGGTTGCTCTTGTTTTTCTTACTCCATAGGGGAATGTTGGTCTTGTTGTTTTATTTAATCAATAGGAGTAGGTTTCTTTTGTAGTCATATATAATCGATAGTCGTAGGTTGCTCTAGTTTCTTTAATTGACAAGGGTAGGTTGTTTTTGTTCATATATTTAATCGATAAAAGCTGATTGGTCTTGTTGTTTTATTAAAATAGAAATTGGTTGCTCTTGTTATTTTATTAAAGCGATAAAGACAGGTTTCTCTTGTTGTTTAATCGATATTAGTAGGTTTCTCTATTTGATTTATGTAATCGATAAATGCAGATTTATTATTTTATTTTATAAATGTTGTTGCTGTTTTTGTTTTATTCAATCGATAAAGGTAGTGGTGTATTATTTAATCGGTAATATTAATCGATAAAGGTAGGTTCCTTTTGTTGTTTATTTAATCAATACGTGTAGGTTGCGTTTTTTTTAATCGATAGGGGTAAGTAGTTCTTGTATTTTTTAATCGATATGAGTAGGTTGCTTTTGTTGTTTTATTCAATCGACATGCTATGTTGTTGATGTTTTGTTTAATTGATAAAATCAGGTTGTTTTTATTGTTTTATTTAATCGATAGGGGTAGGTTGCTCTTGTTTTAATCGTCTTTCCATTCAATTGATTACTGTAAATTATTTCTCACATCCCAATTTCAACAAATACAACAGCCATTCTTTTCAAACTCAAAATTTATTCACACGTAACAGCAATGAATGTTTATTGGTTTTGCAAAATGGTGGCCTTTTTTGCAAATAAACATGAAGAACTGTTCTTGAATGTGATCCTTAATTTGGACAGATACAGCAGTATAAAGTAATCTCTGCTTGTAGAGACGTGGTTCCTTGTTCACCAACTGTTTGGTGTTACAACATGTAGGAATTGTCTTAACTCCCTCCAGTGGGAGCTGCTGGGTTTGAGTCCATCCCGATGCTGAGTGCTGCGTGGACTGAAAAAAGAAAGCATGATAAAAAAAAGTGCGCCAAGCGAATCACCTGACATCTTCAAATTTAACCAATGACGGCCGACCATTAAACTGCGTGGGCGGCTGAACAAAAGAAAGATGGCGACTGTATATGGAATTTCTCACACACTACCAAGGAGGAGGGAAAATCATTACTTTTTCCCAATATAAATTAATTAATAAAACGGTCGGATAAACGACAAATAGCAAGTTAATTCAATAAACATAAGTCTTAACTCAGACAAATTTATAATTTCAATATGTTTTCATTCAGTTAAAGCTTCTTAATATTGATATATGTGTGCCACTGTTTGCTGTTAATTTTCATTTTAAACTTCAATAATTCTCATGCATCCAGACATTAGCTAATTTTCACTATATAAAATGACCTGAGGAGCTTCATCCTTACAAAGCCACTCCCCCTAAGGTATCTTGCTGATTAACTCCGACGCAGATGAAATGATACCAGCTGTCACAGGAATCGCAACACACCATGGGTGATATTCTATCATTAGGAACAAAACAGGTTGGACAGAAAAAGGGACCTTCTTCTATAAACTCAGTTGATGTAATATCATCATTACTCTTAATTTCCATTTCGGATTTTTAAGGAATGGATCTGTTCGCACTCATCCTTAAGAACGACCGCAGAACGAACATTATTGTCCCTTCCAGTAATTAATTTAATTATTTTACCAAGATCCCAAAATTGTCTGGTTTTGTTGGGAGTCTTAATAAGTACTACCTCTCCAACAGATAACTTGGGGGCACAATTGCTCCCAATTTTTGCATCGACTTCTCTTAATGACAGATACGATTGAATTTTTCAACAAATTTATTCCTCATTTCGAGGGAATGTAATAAGGCAGTCCTATTTCGGGGTTCAGGACATAATTCAGAATGATAATTATTAATAAGCAAACGAGGTTGATATCCTCTTCGAAGAAAATAATTCGGAGTTAAAATACTAAAGCCTCTGTCGGCAGAAACAATATAAGTGAGGGGTCTGTCATTTATTGCCTTTTGCACATCAGAAAGTGCAGTCAAAAATTCAAAATAATCCAACTTTCTTCTGCCCAATTGTTTCCTCAAACATTGGTTGACAGTTTTAATATTCCAGATGCAACAAAGGATTTCTTGTTATCGGAATACACATGCGTAGGGATACCAAATAAATTGGTAAACCTAACTAAGGTCAGCATGAAAGAGCGGGTGCTCATTTCCGGCAATAATTCTAAGTGAATTGCACGCAAACTCATACATGCAAAGGGTAATATATACATTTTAACTTCTGCTCCTCTAACTTTTATGAGAGATTGACCAGTGAAATCCACACCGACTTGTTTAAATGGGTGAACAAAGTTAACCCTATGAGCAGGCAATAGTGACCCTGCAGGTGCCTTACAAGGCAGAACATTTATTTTTTTACATACAATGCAAGTACACACAAGGCTTTTACTGCTTGTCTCCCCTGAGGGATTCAAACCCAAGTAGACAGTCTTACTTGAATTAACCCCTATGTGGCAACAGTTAAAATGAACTTCCTTAATCGCCAGTTTTGTTAAATAATAATTTTTCCCCAACAAAAGGGGAAATCTGACCCCGAAGGGCAAAATATCAGAATTCTGTATCCTACCTCTGGTTCTAATTAACCCAGCTTTACCAAGGAATAACCCTAAGGCAGATAACCTAGGGGGAAACACTTTACCGGAAGATTGTTTCAAGTAACCAAGTTCATGAGGGAAAGCCTCCATTAGCAAATAGCAATAATTTGGCCCTATTAAAATTGTCAGCACTACGGTGACGTAACAAATCATAAAATTTCAACACTTTTTCTAAGACGCTGATTGTCTTAGATAAGCTGGAATACCTTGTAATATCCAATGGGAAGGTATTTTCAAAAGGATGTGTCCCCTGAGAGTACAAACATGATACAATTTTTTTATTAGTTTCGTTTAGACAAGGTAAGGTGAGATTGGCCAATCAATGCCATCTTTATTGAGCCATTCCGGACTATACATCCAGAAATTGAATAACTGGGGAAATTTAGAAGTATTGATACTTTTAGTTAGAAGATCTGCCGGATTTTCCGACGAAGAAACATATTTTAATTTCGGTAGAACGCCAAATTTAATATTAATATCTTCTGAAAATTTTTTGATATCTGCGATCCTGTTTTCAATGTTTTTCTTGGATCCTTTACCGTTCAGGACCCATAAGAGGGCAACTTGGGAATCAGACATCAGAAAAAAAATATCGATGTTAAGGGGCCCAGAGAACCCAAATCTGAGGGGCTACCTTAAGGGCTAAAAACATAGCCAATAGTTCCAAAGTTGGTAGTAATTTCCTTTTAATTGGGGTTATTCTGGCCTTTGCGAACAACAGAGAACAACTCGCTCTTTGTTTTGCATACAGGGTGAATTCGTACGCGTTTTTTGACACGTCATAGAAACAAATAAATTCGCAGACTGATTTTCTGACAATACATACCTGGGAAATTAAAACTTCCCCAAGTCATTTAGATCATTGGCATGGGCTTGCCATAGCTTATTGAGCTCTTCGGGTATCTGCTCATCCCAAGACAACTTGCTTTTCCAGATCAAGCTGACAATGATCTTCTCCTGTATTGTGATGGGGAGAAGCATAGATAAAGGGTCATATACTCCTGATATTTGTGAAAGAATCCCCCATTTGGTATTGACCTCAGGGTCCACTAAAGTGGGAGAAAGTTTGAATGTGTCCCGAATAGGATCATATAGGTATCCCAATACCTTCTCAAAGGCTGGGAAGGGAGAAGAAATAGTTTCATCCTCCAACATTTTATCTTGTATCTTAGAACAGTTAGAATTGCAGGATCGTAAATCAAAGCCTGCCTCTAACAACCTGCTACGAACATTGTTATAAATAGCAAGTAGGGACTCTCCGTCACAACTGGTAGTGACAAGATTATCCACATAAAAATTGTTGGGAATAGCATGCGATGCTGCATCTGTTGCATATTTTTCCACATGGAATTTCAAAATGAAGGGGCTAGCATTGAACCCAAATATAATTGTTTTGTACATGTATGTACATAATTTGTCACCTTTTTAAGGAAAAAACAAAATCTGTTTTTATTCTCTTCCGATTTAAGGTGAATTTGTAAAAAGACCTTCCTTATGTCACCTAGAAGGACATATTCGTTTTTCCTGAATCCCAGTAACAAATCCAATAATTTAGCAGATAAGTTCACGCCCATGTAGGCAGCATCATTAATTGACGTCCCCTCAGTCAATTAGACGTTTCAGGGAGCAGTTAAATACGGGATTAATTTTTGTCGTCACTCCAGTTCCCTCCTTAATAACCGGTCTATGCAGAACCCAATTATAATCTTCATAATTCCCAGGCGGGACAAAAAAACTGATCCACTATTCCACATTCCTCATAATCCTCAAACACTTAGAGGTACTCATTATACATTCCTTTCCTTTCTAAGGACTCTGCCACCCTATCCATTATTTTTAAGGAAGGCACAAAGTTAGTTTTTACATGTGGGAGTTTATCATGATGCCATGGTAAATTTACATAATATTTCCCTTCCTCCCCTACGATGAAGTCTTTAAACTCTTCTATATTCTCCTTGTCCACTACCGATAACTTAACCTCTTCATCGATTCCTAATGAGTCGAGACTGAGCAACGTCTCTACCCCTCGTTCAACTGTGGATTCGGAGAAGAAAGGTGTAATTCCTCATAAGAGAGTATCGGATTTAGAACAGAATTGATGAAATAGCTATTGCATTCAGGAAGGGATTTCACAATGCTATTAAAGGGAGGCGAATCTACCTTATTCAAATCTTTATTAAAAAAATGTTGGCTCTCGCCAAACGGAATTATGAAATTTCCATGTCGCCATGCGTTTCCATTAAGACACTCAACTAATCTGAGATTATCTAATTTACTCAGAAGGTCCAAACCAATAATCCCTTTAATGGGAGTTCCATTTAAATTCTTATAACCGGAATCCTTCTTGCGATAACTTATTAACAACTTTATCAAAATTATCAACTTCGAATTTTAAATTCAAATCCCTGGAAAATAACGCCGCAAATTTAAAAGGATTTTGATCACCTAATTTTATAGATATATTGTACTCCTGCAATCTCGGGAGTCACTGCCAATCAAGGTATTCACCACCATATCAAGCTCCTTGGGGTTTATGTTTTTAGCAGAACACAATTTAAATAGAATTCCCTGGGCGAAAAACGATCGTTGACTTCCAGTATCAATCAAACAGAAAAAGTAAATAGGTCGACCATGCGCTTTCATTGATATTCTAAGGACAGGAAAGATACTGTTCTGTTATCCAGAATATGTTGTTCTGCCTACAAAGGACTTATTTCCCTTAGGACACATAACACTAAAGTGACTTTTTGGCCCACAGACTGCACAGGGGTAGGTAATTCCCCTACTTCCACGACAAACTGCATCTGAGTGTTCACCAAGACGCCGAGTACATAATTTCAATTGTTTGCATTTAGCTTCGTAGGAAGGAAATTTACTACAGTTCTTAATCGAATGATCTGTAGCTTCTCAACGCTTACATAAAAAAGTAGCCTTCACCATATTTGATTTCATCTTTTGGCGTGCAAATTTCCCGCCGAACATCGAGCGGGGCGGCTAATAAATATTCCGTAATTTCAAACATGTAGGACTAAGTATTTAGAGAAGGGAATCTTTCACCACTTCTACTCATTACTTCTCTCCTTATAACATGAGGAAATTCGGCAAATAATATGTGGGTTATCAATGCCCCTGGGGTTCCATCCTCAGTACAAAAAAAGTTAGTCCTGTAAGACTTATCAAGTTCTGTCAAATCTCGCTTAATCTTTTCGAGAAATGACCTTAATTTTGTAAAATTCGTTATATGAGACGGAGGAGGAATAATTTCCTCAAAAACCCGATTTCTAATTAAATCTGGATTTAAATATTTTTCCCTTAAAAGTTTCAGGGCTACATCATAATTGTCTGATGTTATATCTAGACTGGAGATTACATCAAAGGCATCCCCATCTAGTTTTTATTTAAGCATTAACAATCTGTCGGCCTTATTCAAATTATCTGCACAAAATTCGAATTTATTCAGAAAGGTTCTGAATGAAAACTTATAATCTACGGACACTCTGAAAAACCTCGGGCGGTCCAGCTGCATTTTTACGGGCATAACTGTCGAAGGTTGAACAACTTAAGGGCATCTAATTTCAATTTCAACGATAACAATTTTTTCTTCGATTTCTGAAGAAAATCCTTCCGAAATCTTACAAAGATGTGATTTCTCCTCATCTGGAGGTTTTAGTAGAATTAGGTCTATCAGATCGTCCAGATTCCTTAACCAACCTCTAATTACCGTCTCTCGGGACCTTAACATATCTGGTGAAGGGTTGTTAAATTTTAGCCGCTTCACAGCACTATTTATGGGAAGGTTGTTGGCTTCCCACTTAGTCATTAGTTCCTTTAGGGCCATATTTCGTACCTCGAGAACAATTAATAAAATAACAGATATAATTATCTGCAAATATAAAGGTGGCAAAAACCGCCAGTATTATTCCAAAACGGAATTGTAATCACAAATAAACAACACTGACGAAATGGCCGCCAGCAATTAATCGACCACAAATTTAGGGCGAATGCTTTAAGGAATATGATCAAGCTACACATTTATAACCGAATTTGAAATTCCCGAGCGACACCATAGCTGCCTAAAAGGGGGGGGGGCTAAAACCTTTCCATCCCACTATTTTTTAATATAATTTCAACTCACATTATCGTTTGAAAACTGACATCAGCAGAAAACAATTCAACATCAACATGGCATTAATCACAAATCAAACATCTCAATTCAAATCAATTAATTTAAAATTAAATTAATATGCAATGCGTGAAGAATAACACATTCGAATATAGTGTGACTTTTACATTTAAACATTTAAATTACGGAACAAAAATCATTAACGGTTTCTTTTTACTTATTATATTCTTCAAGTCAGAAGAAAATGACAATGCACAAGTGCAATAATCAATTCTCATAGATTGCTTTCACTACATAACTTTCCAATCTACTTTATTTTTTTTATTATTATAGAAGGATCTCAGCTGTTACAAATTTTCTGTTTCTTTTCACAGGAATTTTTAGATTTGCATGATGAAACGGCTTTTATTAAATTTTGTGATGTTTTTTTTTTTTTGGCGAAATTCAGTCCTCAAACATACTGGCAACCGCTTTTCCGAAAACTTGTTGCACTGATTTAGCATTAACATTTTTGGTTTGTTTGTTTTGTAGTTTTTATTTCATTTTCGTTCCAAATATTGGTCGCAAGGAGATACTATTTGGGATCATGTTTAACAGGAGATTGTGGGAAGTTAAGTAGCGAGATGTGTGTTCATATGACACTTAAATTTCTGCATATCAGTGTAGTCAGAGAAGCTGAAATGGAATTCTAAAGTCTTATGGTCAGAGAGAAGAAAGTAATAGAATATAAGGCTCTTTGGCATCTAGCGGAGGGGTGGAATTTTGCTACTTGTCGCATTGGTTAGGGATATGTACGTCGAAAGTGAACAAGTGCTGAGAGTTCATGAACGCGCATTCCATTAAAGTAGCTGTAAAACAGGTACAGTGATACAACATTGCAGCGATATGACAGAAGTTGAAACATGGCAGATAGTGCGGGACGTATTTTAGACCCTGTTTAAGAGGGAGAAAATATATGTTGCGACAATATTCCATGCATGTGCGAATGGTGACTTTGTAGAGATATAGGATAATCTAAGCTGTGAGTAATGTTTTAGCATGGTAAAAGGAGCCCACCTATTTTGCAGCAACCTTGGCAATGCCCTCAATGTCTTTGCTCCAATATATGCTGCCTGTGAATATTAAGCCGAGCAATTTAAATGATGAGCTCTCAAGCATGGTGCTAATTGTAATGGCAATTGGCGGTTGAGAAAGTTTGTTGTAATTGTTAATAGAATGAAGCTAAGTCTTAATAGAATCCAATGTTACCATCCATTTACGACTCCATTTCTACTACTGAAGGTCATTTTTTTTATAGTTTCTGCCAATGCTTTGGATATGTGCACATTCGGTTTTTCCTTCATGTCGATTATAAAGTGTGGTGTTATCTGCAAATATATCTATCAGACACTATTTTATAAAGAATATTTGAAATAATAAATGTCCAAGGATCGACTCCTGAGAATACCCGCATTAATATGATTTTGTTTAGATTTACGGCCATTGGGGACAACCTGGATTTTTCTCTTTTCTAAAGAAGGATTTGACTATGTTAAGCATTTGTCAAGAAATAACGTATGATTCAATTTCTGTGAGAAGCCATTCATGTAAGACCATGTCAACGATTTTAGTAATATCAATGGCTACTCCTGCCTTATCCAGTGCATAAGATATGTGTAGATATGACAATAAAATTAATCACAGGAGAACGTGCTTACATAAATGCATACTATTGGTCGAAAAGAATCTTAGCTTTTAACGAGGTGATGGACTTATTGTTGATTAATTAATGTCTCTAAGATTTTAGTGCAAAGGGAAAGAGAGACTAATGGGACAATACTTTAATGGGTTCATCTTTTCGCAAGAATTCTTGGCTACTGATGCCACGGAGGCAATTAACCTATCAGATAATCAAAACGCTGCAAGGCATTTGTTGAAGAGTATTTCTTAATCAGTATAGTAGCAATAAGATCAAGTGTACATGCATTAGACGTGTAGAGTTTTTATGATTTCACGGATCAAACAGGTGGTAAGTTTCAGATCTCTGATTGTGGATTCTGTTCACAAATGGAAATTTGCACGGAAGTTGTTTTCTGGGTTTAATATGGAGGAAGAAGCGAACTGCTACGCAAGCACGTCGGCTTTCTTGGTGGTCATGCAAGCGATCGCATATTTAGTATGTCATGCATGGTAGTTTGATAGTGCAGAAATTGTTGATTGATCACACTATTATACATTTTCCAGATATCGCGAGTTCTTACTTTCTGCGTTTCCAGAATATGGCTTCGGCTATTTTACTTATACAATGGTTTCTAGCACTTATATATTTGTCTTATGTGGGTTTATTGCTACTGAATTACTTGTCTCTGAGTGTGTTGGCACAAAGAAATTGTTTTGCCAAATTCCTGCGATTAATACCATCTACGAATATTCCTAACAGTTCTTACATGTATATAGAATTACACCAAATCCTAATAAACCACCAACCGTACCCCTTGTGGAGTAAAGGTTTCGGAGAGAGTTGTTATGGGGGACTTACCAATTTACTCGTAATGGACTATTCTATTCATTATAAAAACTCCGAGTATTATACACTTGTGAAAAATTATCGCAACCTAACGCGAGGCTATAGGCTGTCTAACTAACTTTATGATCACTTTCTTGTACGATGTATTCTTTTCTACATAAACCCGTTGTTCGAGTCTTGTTTTATGACCCTTTTCTTTTATGACCCTTTCCTCGGGTCACAAAATTATGTTCTGGTGTTATTGGATGATGTGTTATATTCCAGTAATGGGAATTTCTGTGTGCCTGTTTCAATATGTCTGTTTTGATATGTGTGTGTGAGTATGCATAACTCTATGTATTATTATATGTGTGCGTATGCATGAATGTATTATTAAGATTTGTTTAATGCGTGAGTAAATTTTGCTATAGAATTTCATGGCGCCTATATCATATTTGTCACACAGTATCGAAAAATATCAGGAACACTTACACACATACACTATCTCCCCCAACACACACATTTACAAACGAACTCACAAACATGAACGCACACACGCTTGCAAAACAAAGAAACTACAGAAAACACGCTCATATATACACCTTATACACAAATGCTTCCACTCACACGCATATGAAAGAGAGAAATAATAAGAAATGGAAAATAAATCGACTCTCATCGACCTGATCATGATCTTGGTTTCCATCAAATGAACCTGACTCCATCCTAACTCAACACAGTCGGAGGTCGAAATTAAGTTGGATTGAAAACGTTCTTCAAAAACATACTCTATTTCGACAAGGAGACATTGGCCCTAGCAATGAAATCTCCAAGTCAAACATCTATCTGTAATTAATATCCTAAGTAGATACAATCGTGTTCGAAACACATTATAAACAATTAAACTAATAATAAGAATTTTAAAAATAAAAATGAACTTATAAAATAAAAAACTAAGTATATAAAAACAACAAATATTAGGTTGGGGGCTTTGCTCGGTCGTAAAATACGCTTAAATATGACATTTTTATTTCTCCAGATTTCGTATATATTATTATAGAGTCGTGATTTCAAAAGTAAAAAAGTATTTGGATGCCATCAGCTAGAATCGAAACTGAAAGCAATTCTGTAGCATTCAAAGCTGGTAACATTACCAGTGTCTCCCAAATGTATGAATATATATATGTATATACTTTTCATCTTGAGTTGAGCATATTGAGAAATGATACACGAATTACCATTAGCGTTTAAAGCGATGCTCTTTGTGTAAACAAATCGAGCTTAGGTATTTCATCCGATGTGAAAACATCGTTATTTCACGACTCGCACAGCAGCTGCCGATTAGCGTAATGGTTAGGAGCCTTGACTGTCGTACAGGCGATCGAGTTTCAATCCTGGCTTGAGATAGTTTCCTGTCTAGCCGTACTGATGAGCTGTGAAACAGTACTGTATCTGGATGACTATATATATATATATATATATATATATATATATATATATATATATATATGTAACTTTAGCTCTTTCAAACCGAAACCAAAACTTATGAAGAATTCTTGATAAATTATTTTAAAAAATAGATTATTGGAGTAAATAATAAATAATTTTACCAAGAATTCCTTATAAATTTTGGTGTCGGTTTCGATTATAGCTGATAAGAAATTCTTTATAAGGAATTCTTGGTACAATTATTTATTAAAAAAAATAGATGACTTAAGAGCCATCAGGTATATTAGAAACCGAAACCAACAATTACGAATAATTCTTAGTAAAATTATTTATAAAAAAAAATAAATTATTTGAGAGCCATCAGCTATAATCGAAACCAAAAATTCTTGGTAAAATTATTACTTACAAGAAATAGAAGCACATAACAATTGAACAACCCGGATGTAAGCGTGACAAAGAAAATAACATACATGCTATCGTATTAATATATAGATAACAAAACACTTTACATTTAGAAGAATGTGAAATATTTATATGTAGGATGGAGGGTGCTCCATTTATTTTTTATTTTTATATTTTTATATTTTTTATTCCAGATACGCATTTAGCATAACAAGCATTTCCCTGTTGTGTTAAGAATGAATTACGTTTACGATCATTGTTCACTAGTTGTCCAGCTTGCAAAGGGTGTTTACTCTGAATAACATGAGGAGGTTAGGGTGTTTCTTATTTTCCAACCGCCCCATGTTAAAATCGGCTTTCGGAATAAACACATTATGTAGATTGAACGACCACTGCATATTGACCGCAATAGTAATTCGTTCTTACTAAATAATAACAGGGACATCTTTTCTGGTAACTGCGTACATGAACTAAAATAAATACTAAAATTAATGTAGCATTCCCCCCTATATATATATATATATATATATATATATATATATATATATATATATATATATATATATATATCACATCGATTTATATTCAATATGTTGTGTTCTTATTATATTTACTGTTTTTATGTTTTTTCTTTCGGTTCATTTATAGTGAATTATATTCAATTACAGATGTAAAAATAACAGAATTAACAATTTTATTAAACGATAAATTTGGATAAAGTATAGTTCTGCTTTGTTTTAAGATATAAAACGACAACATAAAATCTGTATATCTGTAAAAGTAAGAATGTGTGTGAGGACACTTCTCAACCTATATACTCAAAGAATTTTAGATCTACAGACTTGAACTTTGGTGTATAGACACGTGGCAGCCTTTTTTATGGGGTTTTAACCGAAAAACAAAGAAGACTGCTAACGGGTCTAAATTGAAAATTTAGTGCGCGGAGGTGATTAGATTTTTATCTGTTTTCAACTGTTTCACGACGGCGCATGCGCCGTCGTGAAATATGACAATTTCCTTATGTTAAGTATAAGTTCCTTTGAAAACATGTTCTAAAAAGCATGTCAAGTTCGTCTAATGGTGATCGTACTTGACTCACTGTCTTTAGGTTTAGGTTTTGATCTCATATCAAGTATTTTTTTTTTCACAAGAAGTGAACTATTTAGAAAAAATAATACTCGCATAAACATATGCCAGTTTCATTCGGGTTTTTACTTAAATTTTTTTAAAGAAATTTACCGTAACGTTGTATACCTACAATATTTCTGCTTATAATAAATAAGAATTCTGCATTAATTAAAATATAATATTTATACGAATTTTACAACCGGGCAACGGCGAATGATCTACTAGTATATATATATATATATATATATATATATATATATATATATATATATATATATAATGAATAAATATCAAAAGTCTATATTCCAAATTTCATGATGTTTACCATTTTACAATCTATTCCTTTAATTCAGTTGACACAATTCTTGAAAGTATCTGTTTCGTATACAAAATCAATCACTTAATTATTATATCAATTAGTGAATCTATTTTGCCCTTAACTCATCAGAAGAAATAGCAACAATCAATCCACCAAAAAGAAATAAAATGCGTTTGGGCATGATTAAAATCCGAAAATTGGAAGAGAAGTTGCAAATACCTTATAGTTTTCTTTCATTACGCCGTTTAAAATGACGTAATGAAAAAAACTATAAGATATTTGCTTTCTTCCAATAAAAGTTTAAAACAAAGATGTAGTGTTGTTTTCTTTAGGGTTACAATTTTACCGTTCCACTCTGTAGTAGAGATTAATCTTCATATTGTCGTCAATTTAAAATGACGTCATATGTTGACAGGTAACTGTGACTAATCCTTTTTTTTAATTTCACAAAAGGTTTATTTAGGATTGTTGGTGATTAAACAGTGAACTGAATTACATTATATTTTATTAGATATTTTACACAGAAACAGAAGTGCACTATGGCGACTTTAGTTTTATAAATCTGATTGCAGAAAAGGTATATTTTATAAGTTCTTAATTGCAAATAAGACTACATACCAATGCAGGGTTCCAATTATACAAACTTCAACATAATTATTAAGATTTTTATAAAACAAACTTAATACCGATATCGTGGTTTATCGAGCCCTCGTTTCGATGTAAGTAAAAATTGGCATGATACTCCCCCGTTTTTTTTAGCGAATATGTAAATTTACATTTAATATTATTATTAATATGTATTAGTACTTATGTGCGGATGTGTAAAAGTTAGGCTATAGCTAAAAGTTTTGCCCATAAAATTACAAAGAGAATGAAAGATTCTATTAAAAGTTAAGAGTAGAATGAGAAATACGTGTGCAAGAAGATGAATCATGGAAAAGTGACACGTATGGATTAATAGAAGAGTCTTTCCCTTTAGTAGACGAGGTAATTGTGTTCAACTATAATTTTTAAAGTTCGTTTTTATTTATCCCCTCCGTTGCGGAGTCAAAAGCTTAGGCGTAATCCTACATTGCTGTGAGAGTATGGCAGAATAAAACATCAAGAAACATGCAGCGTGGAGCAATAACGGTCTTGTTCCTTTTATGTTGTATACTATTGTTGCTACAAAGCAAATGAGAGAAAATCTTCGACTGCGACATCACCACTACTAATACGAAGAAACAAAATCCTGGTTCTGTCAAAAAAATAGACTACAGACAAATTAAGGGGATCGAAGAATCCCCAAAATATGCTGGAAAGATACAATTATGGGATATCATTTTTTTTCTTTTACTGTTGGGGTGAGTATGCATATACACTTGCTGCTTTAATTATTTGATATTTATGTGTTAGCTAGTAGTTTATTGGACCGATATAAACGAAATTAAATATTTAGAAAATTACATACTTTGTCGAGGTAGTCATTTGTAAAAGCAAGCGAATCAGAACTTTATCGAGGTAGTCATTTGTAAAAGTAAGTGAATCAAAACTTTATCGAGGTAGTCATTTGTAAAAGTAAGCGAATCAAAACTTTATCGAGGTAGTCATTTGTAACAGCAAGCGAATCAGAACTTTATCGAGGTAGTCATTTGTAAAAGTAAACGAATCAGAACTTTATCGAGGTAGTCATTAGTAAAAGTAAGTGAATCAGAACTTTATCAAGGTAGTCATTGGTAAAAGTAAGCGAATCAAAACTTTATCGAGGTAGTCATTTGTAAAAGTAAGCGAATCAAAACTTTATCGAGGTAGTCATTTGTAACAGCAAGCGAATCAGAACTTTATCGAGGTAGTCATTTGTAAAAGTAAGTGAATCAAAACTTTATCGAGGTAGTCATTTGTAAAAGTAAACGAATCAAAACTTTATCGAGGTAGTCATTTGTAAAAGTAAGCGAATCAAAACTTTATCGAGGTAGTCATTTGTAAAAGTAAGTGAATCAAAACTTTATCGAGGTAGTCATTTGTAAAAGTAAGCGAATCAAAACTTTATCGAGGTAGTCATTTGTAAAAGTAAGCGAATCAAAACTTTATCGAGGTAGTCATTAGTAAAAGTAAGTGAATCAAAACTTTATCGAGGTAGTCATTTGTAAAAGTAAACGAATCAAAACTTTATCGAGGTAGTCATTTGTAAAAGTAAGTGAATCAAAACTTTATCGAGGTAGTCATTTGTAAAAGTAAGCGAATCAAAACTTTATCGAGGTAGTCATTTGTAAAAGTAAGCGAATCAAAACTTTATCGAGGTAGTCATTAGTAAAAGTAAGTGAATCAAAACTTTATCGAGGTAGTCATTAGTAAAAGTAAGCGAATCAAAACTTTATCGAGGTAGTCATTTGTAAAAGTAAACGAATCAAAACTTTATCGAGGTAGTCATTAGTAAAAGTAAGTGAATCAAAACTTTATCGAGGTAGTCATTAGTAAAAGTAAGTGAATCAGAACTTTATCAAGGTAGTCATTGGTAAAAGTAAGCGAATCAAAACTTTATCGAGGTAGTCATTTGTAAAAGTAAGCGAATCAAAACTTTATCGAGGTAGTCATTTGTAAAAGTAAGCGAATCAAAACTTTATCGAGGTAGTCATTTGTAACAGCAAGCGAATCAGAACTTTATCGAGGTAGTCATTTGTAAAAGTAAACGAATAAGAACTTTATCGAGGTAGTCATTAGTAAAAGTAAGTGAATCAGAACTTTATCGAGGTAGTCATTGGTAAAAGTAAGCGAATCAAAACTTTATCGAGGTAGTCATTTGTAAAAGTAAGCGAATCAAAACTTTATCGAGGTAGTCATTTGTAAAAGTAAGCGAATCAAAACTTTATCGAGGTAGTCATTAGTAAAAGTAAGTGAATCAAAACTTTATCGAGGTAGTCATTTGTAAAAGTAAACGAATCAAAACTTTATCGAGGTAGTCATTTGTAAAAGTAAGTGAATCAAAACTTTATCGAGGTAGTCATTTGTAAAAGTAAACGAATCAAAACTTTATCGAGGTAGTCATTTGTAAAAGTAAGCGAATCAAAACTTTATCGAGGTAGTCATTTGTAAAAGTAAGTGAATCAAAACTTTATCGAGGTAGTCATTGGTAAAAGTAAGCGAATCAAAACTTTATCGAGGTAGTCATTTGTAAAAGTAAACGAATCAGAACTTTATCGAGGTAGTCATTAGTAAAAGTAAGTGAATCAAAACTTTATCAAGGTAGTCATTGGTAAAAGTAAACGAATCAAAACTTTATCGAGGTAGTCATTTGTAAAAGTAAACGAATCAAAACTTTATCGAGGTAGTCATTTGTAAAAGTAAGTGAATCAAAACTTTATCGAGGTAGTCATTTGTAAAAGTAAACGAATCAAAACTTTATCGAGGTAGTCATTTGTAAAAGTAAGTGAATCAAAACTTTATCGAGGTAGTCATTTGTAAAAGTAAGCGAATCAAAACTTTATCGAGGTAGTCATTTGTAAAAGTAAGCGAATCAAAACTTTATCGAGGTAGTCATTTGTAAAAGTAAGTGAATCAAAACTTTATCGAGGTAGTCATTTGTAAAAGTAAACGAATCAAAACTTTATCGAGGTAGTCATTTGTAAAAGTAAGCGAATCAAACTTTATCGAGGTAGTCATTTGTAAAAGTAAGTGAATCAAAACTTTATCGAGGTAGTCATTGGTAAAAGTAAGCGAATCAAAACTTTATCGAGGTAGTCATTTGTAAAAGTAAACGAATCAGAACTTTATCGAGGTAGTCATTTGTAAAAGTAAGTGAATCAAAACTTTATCGAGGTAGTCATTTGTAAAAGTAAGCCAATCAAAACTTTATCGAGGTAGTCATTTGTAAAAGCAAGCGAATCAAAACTTTATCGAGGTAGTCATTTGTAAAAGTAAGTGAATCAAAACTTTATCGAGGTAGTCATTGGTAAAAGTAAGCGAATCAAAACTTTATCGAGGTAGTCATTTGTAAAAGTAAACGAATCAGAACTTTATCGAGGTAGTCATTTGTAAAAGTAAGTGAATCAACACTTTATCAGGTAGTCATTTGTAAAAGTAAGTGAATCAAAACTTTATCGAGGTAGTCATTTGTAAAAGTAAGTGAATCAAAACTTTATCGAGGTAGTCATTAGTAAAAGTAAGTGAATCAAAACTTTATCGAGGTAGTCATTAGTAAAAGTAAGTGAATCAAAACTTTATCGAGGTAGTCATTTGTAAAAGTAAGCGAATCAAAACTTTATCGAGGTAGTCATTTGTAAAAGTAAGTGAATCAAAACTTTATCGAGGTAGTCATTTGTAAAAGTAAGTGAATCAAAACTTTATCGAGGTAGTCATTTGTAAAAGTAAGTGAATCAAAACTTTATCGAGGTAGTCATTTGTAAAAGTAAGTGAATCAAAACTTTATCGAGGTAGTCATTAGTAAAAGTAAGTGAATCAAAACTTTATCGAGGTAGTCATTAGTAAAAGTAAGTGAATCAAAACTTTATCGAGGTAGTCATTGGTAAAAGTAAGCGAATCAAAACTTTATCGAGGTAGTCATTAGTAAAAGTAAGCGAATCAAAACTTTATCGAGGTAGTCATTAGTAAAAGTAAGTGAATCAGAACTTTATCGAGGTAGTCATTTGTAAAAGTAAGTGAATCAACACTTTATCAGGTAGTCATTTGTAAAAGTAAGAGAATCAAAACTTTATCGAGGTAGTCATTGGTAAAAGTAAGCGAATCAAAACTTTATCGAGGTAGTCATTGGTAAAAGTAAGCGAATCAAAACTTTATCGAGGTAGTCATTGGTAAAAGTAAGCGAATCAAAACTTTATCGAGGTAGTCATTAGTAAAAGTAAGCGAATCAAAACTTTATCGAGGTAGTCATTAGTAAAAGTAAGTGAATCAGAACTTTATCGAGGTAGTCATTTGTAAAAGTAAGTGAATCAACACTTTATCAGGTAGTCATTTGTAAAAGTAAGTGAATCAAAACTTTATCGAGGTAGTCATTGGTAAAAGTAAGCGAATCAAAACTTTATCGAGGTAGTCATTGGTAAAAGTAAGCGAATCAAAACTTTATCGAGGTAGTCATTAGTAAAAGTAAGTGAATCAAAACTTTATCGAGGTAGTCATTAGTAAAAGTAAGTGAATCAAAACTTTATCGAGGTAGTCATTGGTAAAAGTAAGCGAATCAAAACTTTATCGAGGTAGTCATTGGTAAAAGTAAGCGAATCAAAACTTTATCGAGGTAGTCATTAGTAAAAGTAAGCGAATCAAAACTTTATCGAGGTAGTCATTAGTAAAAGTAAGTGAATCAGAACTTTATCGAGGTAGTCATTTGTAAAAGTAAGTGAATCAACACTTTATCAGGTAGTCATTTGTAAAAGTAAGTGAATCAAAACTTTATCGAGGTAGTCATTGGTAAAAGTAAGCGAATCAAAACTTTATCGAGGTAGTCATTGGTAAAAGTAAGCGAATCAAAACTTTATCGAGGTAGTCATTAGTAAAAGTAAGTGAATCAAAACTTTATCGAGGTAGTCATTAGTAAAAGTAAGTGAATCAAAACTTTACTGAGGTAGTCATTTGTAAAAGTAAGCGAATCAAAACTTTATCGAGGTAGTCATTAGTAAAAGTAAGTGAATCGGAACTTTATCGAGGTAGTCATTAGTAAAAGTAAGTGAATCAAAACTTTATCGAGGTAGTCATTAGTAAAAGTAAGCGAATCAAAACTTTATCGAGGTAGTCATTTGTAAAAGTAAGCGAATCAAAACTTTATCGAGGTAGTCATTAGTAAAAGTAAGTGAATCAGAACTTTATCGAGGTAGTCATTAGTAAAAGTAAGCGAATCAAAACTTTATCCAGGTAGTCATTTGTAAAAGTAAGCAAATCAAAACTTAATCGAGGTAGTCATTTGTAAAAGTAAGCGAATCAAAACTTTATCGAGGTAGTCATTTGTAAAAGTAAGTGAATCAGAACTTTATCGAGGTAGTCATTTGTAAAAGTAAGTGAATCAGAACTTTATCGAGGTAGTCATTTGTAAAAGTAAGTGAATCAAAACTTTATCGAGGTAGTCATTTGTAAAAGCAAGCGAATCAAAACTTTATCGAGGTAGTCATTTGTAAAAGTAAGCGAATCAGAACTTTATCGAGGTAGTCATTAGTAAAAGTAAGCGAATCAAAACTTTATCAGGTAGTCATTGGTAAAAGTAAGCGAATCAAAAGTTTATCGAGGTAGTCATTTGTAAAAGTAAGTGAATCAGAACTTTATCGAGGTAGTCCTTGGTAAAAGTAAGCGAATCAAAAGTTAATCGAGGAAGTCATTTGTAAAAGTAAGCGAATCAAAACTTTATCGAGGTAGTCATTTGTAAAAGTAAGCGAATCAAAACTTTATCGAGGTAGTCATTTGTAAAAGTAAGCGAATCAAAACTTTATCGAGGTAGTCATTTGTAAAAGTAAGTGAATCAGAACTTTATCGAGGTAGTCATTAGTAAATGTAAGTGAATCAAAACTTTATCGAGGTAGTCATTTGTAAAAGTAAGCGAATCAAAACTTTATCGAGGTAGTCGTTTGTAAAAGTAAGCGAATGAACACTTTATCGAGGTAGTCATTTGTAAAAGTAAGCGAATCAAAAGTTTATCGAGGTAGTCATTTGTAAAAGTAAGCGAATCAAAACTTTATTGAGGTAGTCGTTTGTCAACGTAAGCGAATCAAAACTTTATCAAGGTAGTCATTTGTAAAAGTAAGCGAATCAGAACTTTATCGAGGTAGTCATTTGTAAAAGTAAGCGAATCAGAACTTTATCGAGGTAGTCATTTGTAAAAGTAAGCGAATCAAAACTTTATCGAGGTAGTCATTTGTAAAAGTAAGCGAATCAAACCTTTATAGAGGTAGTCGTTTGTAAACGTAAGCGAATCAAAACTTTATTGAGGTAGTAATAAGTAAAAGTAAGCAAAGCAAAACTTTATCGAGGTAGTCATTTGTAAAAGTAAGCGAATCAGAACTTTATCGAGGTAGTCATTTGTAAAAGTAAGCGAATCAGAACTTTATCGAGGTAGTCATTTGTAAAAGTAAGCGAATCAGAACTTTATCGAGGTAGTCATTTGTAAAAGTAAGCGAATCAAAACTTTATCGAGGTAGTCATTTGTAAAAGTAAGCGAATCAAACCTTTATAGAGGTGGTCATTTGTAAACGTAAGCAAATCAAAACTTTATCGAGGTAGTAATAAGTAAAAGTAAGCAAAGCAAAACTTTATCGAGGTAGTCATTTGTAAAAGTAAGCGAATCAGAACTTTATCGAGGTAGTCATTTGTAAAAGTAAGCGAATCAAAACTTTATCGAGGTAGTCATTTGTAAAAGTAAGCGAATCAAAACTTTATCGAGGTAGTCGTTTGTAAAAGTAAGCGAATCAAAACTTTATCGAGGTAGTCGTTTGTAAAAGTAAGCGAATCAAGAGTTTATCGAGGTAGTCATTTGTAAAAGTAAGCTAATCAAAACTTTATCCAGGTAGTCATTTGTAAAAGTAAGCGAATCAAAACTTTATCGAGGTAGTCGTTTGTAAAAGTAAGCGAATCAAAACTTTATCGAGGTAGTCATTTGTAAAAGTAAGCGAATCAGAACTTTATCGAGGTAGTCATTTGTAAAAGTAAGCGAATCAGAACTTTATCGAGGTAGTCATTTGTAAAAGTAAGCGAATCAAAGCTTTATCGAGGTAGTCGTTTATAAAAGTAAGCGAATCAAAACTTTATCGAGGTAGTCATTTGTAAAAGTAAGCGAATCAGAACTTTATCGAGGTAGTCATTTGTAAAAGTAAGCGAATCAGAACTTTATCGAGGTAGTCGTTTGTAAAAGTAAGCGAATCAACACTTTATCGAGGTAGTCATTTGTAAAAGTAAGTGAATCAAAAGTTTATCGAGGTAGTCATTTGTAAAAGTAAGCAAATCAAAACTTTATTGAGGTAGTCGTTTGTAAAAGTAAGCGAATCAAAACTTTATCAAGGTAGTCATTTGTAAAAGTAAGCGAATCAGAACTTTATCGAGGTAGTCATTTGTAAAAGTAAACGAATCAAAACTTTATCGAGGTAGTCATTTGTAAATGTAAGCGAATCAAAACTTTATCGAGGTAGTCGTTTGTAAAAGTAAGCGAATCAAAACTTTATCAAGGTAGTCGTTTGTAAAAGTAAGCGAATCAAGAGTTTATCGAGGTAGTCATTTGTAAAAGTAAGCGAATCAAAACTTTATCCATGTAGTCATTTGTAAAAGTAAGCGAATCAAAACTTTATCGAGGTAGTCATTTGTAAAAGTAAGCGAATCAAAACTTTATCGAGGTAGTAATTTGTAAACGTAAGCAAATCAAAAGTTTATCGAGGTAGTCATTTGTAAAAGTAAGCGAATCAAAACTTTATCGAGGTAGTCATTTGTAAAAGTAAGCGAATCAAAACTTTATCGAGGTAGTCATTTGTAAAAGTAAGCGAATCAAAACTTTATCGAGGTAGTCATTTGTAAAAGTAAGTCAATCAAAACTTTATCGAGGTATTGTTTGTAAAAGTAAGCGAATCAAAACTTTATCGAGGTAGTCATTTGTAAAAGTAAGCGAATCAAAACTTTATCGAGGTAGTCATTTGTAAAAGTAAGCGAATCAAAACTTTATCGAGGTAGTCATTTGTAAAAGTAAGCGAATCAAAAGTTTATCGAGGTAGTCATTTGTAAAAGTAAGCGAATCAAAACTTTATCGAGGTAGTCATTTGTAAAAGTAAGCCAATCAAAACTTTATCGAGGTAGGCGTTTGTAAAAGTAAGCGAATCAAAACTTTATCGAGGTAGTCGTTTGTAAAAGTAAGCGAATCAAGAGTTTATCGAGGTAGTCATTTGTAAAAGTAAGCGAATCAAAACTTTATCCAGGTAGTCATTTGTAAAAGTAAGCGAATAAAAACTTTATCGAGGTAGTCATTTGTAAAAGTAAGCGAATCAGAACTGTATCGAGGTAGTCATTAGTAAAAGTAAGTGAATCAAAACTTTATCGAGGTAGTAGTTTGTAAAAGTAAGCGAATCAGAACTTTATCAAGGTAGTCATTTGTAAAAGTAAGTGAATCAGAACTTTATCAAGGTAGTCATTGGTAAAAGCAAGCGAATCAAAACTTTATCGAGGTAGTCATTTGTAAAAGTAAGTGAATCAGAACTTTATCGAGGTAGTCATTAGTAAAAGCAAGCGAATCAGAACTTTATCGAGGTAGTCATTGGTAAAAGTAAGTGAATCAAAACTTTATCGAGGTAGTCATTTGTAAAAGTAAGTGAATCAGAACTTTATCAAGGTAGTCATTGGTAAAAGTAAGCGAATCAAAACTTTATCGAGGTAGTCATTTGTACAAGTAAGTGAATCAAAACTTTATCAAGGTAGTCATTTGTAAAAGTAAGCGAATCAAAACTTTATCAAGGTAGTCATTTGTAAAAGTAAGCGAATCAAAACTTTATCGAGGTAGTCATTTGTAAAAGTAAGCGAATCAAAACTTTATCGAGGTAGTAATTTGTAAAAGTAAGCGAATCAAAACTTTGTCGAGGTAGTCATTTGTAAAAGTAAGCGAATCAAAACTTTATCGAGGTAGTCATTTGTAAAAGTAAGCGAATCAGAACTGTATCGAGGTAGTCATTAGTAAAAGTAAGTGAATCAAAACTTTATCGAGGTAGTAGTTTGTAAAAGTAAGCGAATCAGAACTTTATCAAGGTAGTCATTTGTAAAAGTAAGTGAATCAGAACTTTATCAAGGTAGTCATTGGTAAAAGCAAGCGAATCAAAACTTTATCGAGGTAGTCATTTGTAAAAGTAAGTGAATCAGAACTTTATCGAGGTAGTCATTAGTAAAAGTAAGTGAATCAGAACTTTATCGAGGTAGTCATTTGTAAAAGTAAGTGAATCAGAACTTTATCGAGGTAGCCATTTGTAAAAGTAAGTGAATCAGAACTTTATCGAGGTAGTCATTTGTAAAAGTAAGTGAATCAGAACTTTATCGAGGTAGTCATTAGTAAAAGTAAGTGAATCAGAACTTTATCGAGGTAGTCATTGGTAAAAGTAAGCGAATCAAAACTTTATCAAGGTAGTCATTTGTAAAAGTAAGTGAATCAAAACTTTATCAAGGTAGTCATTTGTAAAAGTAAGCGAATCAAAACTTTATCGAGGTAGTCATTTGTAAAAGTAAGCGAATCAAATCTTTATCGAGGTAGTCATTTGTAAAAGTAAGTGAATCAAAACTTTATCAAGGTAGTCATTTGTAAAAGTAAGCGAATCAAATCTTTATCGAGGTAGTCATTTGTAAAAGTAAGTGAATCAAAACTTTATCAAGGTAGTCATTGGTAAAAGTAAGCGAATCAAAACTTTATCAAGGTAGTCATTTGTAAAAGTAAGTGAATCAAAACTTTATCAAGGTAGTCATTTGTAAAAGTAAGCGAATCAAAACTTTATCGAGGTAGTCATTTGTAAAAGTAAGCGAATCAGAACTTTATCGAGGTAGTCATTAGTAAAAGTAAGTGAATCAGAACTTTATTGAGGTAGTCATTAGTAAAAGTAAGCGAATCAAAACTTTATCGACGTAGTCATTTGTAAAAGTAAGCGAATCAGAACTTTATCGAGGTAGTCATTTGTAAAAGTAAGCGAATCAAATCTTTATAAAGGTAGTCATTTGTAAAAGTAAGTGAATCAAATCTTTATCGAGGTAGTCATTTGTAAAAGTAAGCGAATCAAATCTTTATCGAGGTAGTCATTTGTAAAAGTAAGTGAATCAGAACTTTATCGAGGTAGTCATTAGTAAAAGTAAGTGAATCAGAACTTTATCAAGGTAGTCATTGGTAAAAGTAAGCGAATCAAAACTTTATCGATGTAGTCATTTGTACAAGTAAACGAATCAGAACTTTATCGAGGTAGTCATTTGTAAAAGTAAGCGAATCAGAACTTTATCGAGGTAGTCATTTATAAAAGTAAGCGAATCAAAACTTTATCGAGGTAGGCATTTGTAAAAGCAAGCGACTCAAAACTTTATCGAGGTAGTCATTTGTAAAAGTAAGCGAATCAAAACTTTATCGAGGTAGTCATTTGTAAAAGCAAACGAATCAAAACTTTCCCGAGGTAGTCATTTGTAAAAGCAAGCGAATCAAAACTTTATCGAGGTAGTCATTTGTAAAAGTAAACGAATCAGAACTTTATCGAGGTAGTCATTAGTAAAAGTAAGTGAATCAAAACTTTCCCGAGGTAGTCATTTGTAAAAGCAAACGAATCAAAACTTTATCGAGGTAGTCATTTGTAAAAGTAAACGAATCAAAACTTTCCCGAGGTAGTCATTTGAAAAAGTAAGCGAATCAAAAGTTTATCGAGGTAGTCATTAGTAAAAGTAAGTGAATCAGAACTTTATCAAGGTAGTCATTGGTAAAAGTAAGCGAATCAAAACTTTATCGAGGTAGTCATTTGTAAAAGTAAGCGAATCAAAACTTTATCGAGGTAGTCATTAGTAAAAGTAAGTGAATCAAAACTTTATCGAGGTAGTCATTTGTAAAAATAAGTGAATCAAAACTTTATCGAGGTAGTCATTTGTAAAAGCAAGCGAATCAAAACTTTATCGAGGTAGTCATTTGTAAAAATAAGTGAATCAAAACTTTATCGAGGTAGTCATTGGTAAAAGTGAGCGAATCAAATCTTTATCGAGGTAGTCATTTGTAAAAGTAAGCGAATCAGAACTTTATCGAGGAAGTCATTTGTAAAAGTAAGTGAATCAACACTTTATCAGGTAGTCATTTGTAAAAGTAAGTGAATCAAACCTTTATCGAGGTAGTCATTAGTAAAAGTAAGTGAATCAGAACTTTATCGAGGTAGTCATTAGTAAAAGTAAGTGAATCAAAACTTTATCGAGGTAGTCATTTGTAAAAGTAAGTGAATCAAAACTTTATCGAGGTAGTCATTTGTAAAAGTAAGCGAATCAAAACTTTATCGAGGTAGTCGTTTGTAAACGTAAGCGAATCAAAACTTTATTTAGGTAGTCATTTGTAAACGTAAGCAAATCAAAACTTTATCGAGGTAGTCGATTGTAAAAGTAAGCAAAGCAAAACTTTATCGAGGTAGTCATTTGTAAAAGTAAGCAAATCAGAACTTTATCGAGGTAGTCATTTGTAAAAGTAAGCGAATCAAAACTTTATCGAGGTAGTCATTTGTAAAAGTAAGCGAATCAAAACTTTGTCGAGGTAGTCGTTTGTAAAAGTAAGCGAATCAAAACTTTATCGAGGTAGTCGTTTGTAAAAGTAAGCGAATCAAGAGTTTATCGAGGTAGTCATTTGTAAAAGTAAGCTAATCAATACTTTATCCAGGTAGTCATTTGTAAAAGTAAGCGAATCAAAACTTTATCGAGGTAGTCATTTGTAAAAGTAAGCGAATCAAAACTTTATCGAGGTAGTCGTTTGTAAAAGTAAGCGAATCAAAACTTTATCGAGGTAGTCATTTGTAAAAGTAAGCGAATCAGAACTTTATCGAGGTAGTCATTTGTAAAAGTAAACGAATCAAAACTTTATCGAGGTAGTCATTTGTAAATGTAAGCGAATCAAAACTTTATCGAGGTAGTCGTTTGTAAAAGTAAGCGAATCAAAACTTTATCAAGGTAGTCGTTTGTAAAAGTAAGCGAATCAAGAGTTTATCGAGGTAGTCATTTGTAAAAGTAAGCGAATCAAAACTTTATCCATGTAGTCATTTGTAAAAGTAAGCGAATCAAAACTTTATCGAGGTAGTCATTTGTAAAAGTAAGCGAATCAAAACTTTATCGAGGTAGTAATTTGTAAACGTAAGCAAATCAAAAGTTTATCGAGGTAGTCATTTGTAAAAGTAAGCGAATCAAAACTTTATCGAGGTAGTCATTTGTAAAAGTAAGCGAATCAAAACTTTATCGAGGTAGTCATTTGTAAAAGTAAGCGAATCAAAACTTTATCGAGGTAGTCATTTGTAAAAGTAAGTCAATCAAAACTTTATCGAGGTATTGTTTGTAAAAGTAAGCGAATCAAAACTTTATCGAGGTAGTCATTTGTAAAAGTAAGCGAATCAAAACTTTATCGAGGTAGTCGTTTGTAAAAGTAAGCGAATCAAAACTTTATCGAGGTAGTAATTTGTAAAAGTAAGCGAATCAAAACTTTGTCGAGGTAGTCATTTGTAAAAGTAAGCGAATCAAAACTTTATCGAGGTAGTCATTTGTAAAAGTAAGCGAATCAGAACTGTATCGAGGTAGTCATTAGTAAAAGTAAGTGAATCAAAACTTTATCGAGGTAGTAGTTTGTAAAAGTAAGCGAATCAGAACTTTATCAAGGTAGTCACTTGTAAAAGTAAGTGAATCAGAACTTTATCAAGGTAGTCATTGGTAAAAGCAAGCGAATCAAAACTTTATCGAGGTAGTCATTTGTAAAAGTAAGTGAATCAGAACTTTATCGAGGTAGTCATTAGTAAAAGCAAGCGAATCAGAACTTTATCGAGGTAGTCATTGGTAAAAGTAAGTGAATCAAAACTTTATCGAGGTAGTCATTTGTAAAAGTAAGTGAATCAGAACTTTATCAAGGTAGTCATTGGTAAAAGTAAGCGAATCAAAACTTTATCGAGGTAGTCATTTGTACAAGTAAGTGAATCAAAACTTTATCAAGGTAGTCATTTGTAAAAGTAAGCGAATCAAAACTTTATCAAGGTAGTCATTTGTAAAAGTAAGCGAATCAAAACTTTATCGAGGTAGTCATTTGTAAAAGTAAGCGAATCAGAACTTTATCGAGGTAGTCATTTGTAAAAGTAAGCGAATCAAAACTTTGTCGAGGTAGTCATTTGTAAAAGTAAGCGAATCAAAACTTTATCGAGGTAGTCATTTGTAAAAGTAAGCGAATCAGAACTGTATCGAGGTAGTCATTAGTAAAAGTAAGTGAATCAAAACTTTATCGAGGTAGTAGTTTGTAAAAGTAAGCGAATCAGAACTTTATCAAGGTAGTCATTTGTAAAAGTAAGTGAATCAGAACTTTATCAAGGTAGTCATTGGTAAAAGCAAGCGAATCAAAACTTTATCGAGGTAGTCATTTGTAAAAGTAAGTGAATCAGAACTTTATCGAGGTAGTCATTAGTAAAAGTAAGTGAATCAGAACTTTATCGAGGTAGTCATTTGTAAAAGTAAGTGAATCAGAACTTTATCGAGGTAGTCATTTGTAAAAGTAAGTGAATCAGAACTTTATCGAGGTAGTCATTTGTAAAAGTAAGTGAATCAGAACTTTATCGAGGTAGTCATTAGTAAAAGTAAGTGAATCAGAACTTTATCGAGGTAGTCATTGGTAAAAGTAAGCGAATCAAAACTTTATCAAGGTAGTCATTTGTAAAAGTAAGTGAATCAAAACTTTATCAAGGTAGTCATTTGTAAAAGTAAGCGAATCAAAACTTTATCGAGGTAGTCATTTGTAAAAGTAAGCGAATCAAATCTTTATCGAGGTAGTCATTTGTAAAAGTAAGTGAATCAAAACTTTATCAAGGTAGTCATTTGTAAAAGTAAGCGAATCAAATCTTTATCGAGGTAGTCATTTGTAAAAGTAAGTGAATCAAAACTTTATCAAGGTAGTCATTGGTAAAAGTAAGCGAATCAAAACTTTATCAAGGTAGTCATTTGTAAAAGTAAGTGAATCAAAACTTTATCAAGGTAGTCATTTGTAAAAGTAAGCGAATCAAAACTTTATCGAGGTAGTCATTTGTAAAAGTAAGCGAATCAGAACTTTATCGAGGTAGTCATTAGTAAAAGTAAGTGAATCAGAACTTTATCGAGGTAGTCATTAGTAAAAGTAAGCGAATCAAAACTTTATCGACGTAGTCATTTGTAAAAGTAAGCGAATCAGAACTTTATCGAGGTAGTCATTTGTAAAAGTAAGCGAATCAAATCTTTATCGAGGTAGTCATTTGTAAAAGTAAGTGAATCAAAACTTTATCGAGGTAGTCATTTGTAAAAGTAAGCGAATCAAATCTTTATCGAGGTAGTCATTTGTAAAAGTAAGTGAATCAAAACTTTATCAAGGTAGTCATTTGTAAAAGTAAGCGAATCAAATCTTTATCGAGGTAGTCATTTGTAAAAGTAAGTGAATCAAAACTTTATCAAGGTAGTCATTGGTAAAAGTAAGCGAATCAAAACTTTATCAAGGTAGTCATTTGTAAAAGTAAGTGAATCAAAACTTTATCAAGGTAGTCATTTGTAAAAGTAAGCGAATCAAAACTTTATCGAGGTAGTCATTTGTAAAAGTAAGTGAATCAGAACTTTATCGAGGTAGTCATTAGTAAAAGTAAGTGAATCAGAACTTTATCAAGGTAGTCATTGGTAAAAGTAAGCGAATCAAAACTTTATCGATGTAGTCATTTGTACAAGTAAACGAATCAGAACTTTATCGAGGTAGTCATTTGTAAAAGTAAGCGAATCAGAACTTTATCGAGGTAGTCATTTATAAAATTAAGCGAATCAAAACTTTATCGAGGTAGGCATTTGTAAAAGCAAGCGACTCAAAACTTTATCGAGGTAGTCATTTGTAAAAGTAAGCGAATCAAAACTTTATCGAGGTAGTCATTTGTAAAAGCAAACGAATCAAAACTTTCCCGAGGTAGTCATTTGTAAAAGCAAGCGAATCAAAACTTTATCGAGGTAGTCATTTGTAAAAGTAAACGAATCAGAACTTTACTGAGGTAGTCATTAGTAAAAGTAAGTGAATCAAAACTTTCCCGAGGTAGTCATTTGTAAAAGCAAACGAATCAAAACTTTATCGAGGTAGTCATTTGTAAAAGTAAACGAATCAAAACTTTCCCGAGGTAGTCATTTGAAAAAGTAAGCGAATCAAAAGTTTATCGAGGTAGTCATTAGTAAAAGTAAGTGAATCAGAACTTTATCAAGGTAGTCATTGGTAAAAGTAAGCGAATCAAAACTTTATCGAGGTAGTCATTTGTAAAAGTAAGCGAATCAAAACTTTATCGAGGTAGTCATTAGTAAAAGTAAGTGAATCAAAACTTTATCGAGGTAGTCATTTGTAAAAATAAGTGAATCAAAACTTTATCGAGGTAGTCATTTGTAAAAGCAAGCGAATCAAAACTTTATCGAGGTAGTCATTTGTAAAAATAAGTGAATCAAAACTTTATCGAGGTAGTCATTGGTAAAAGTGAGCGAATCAAATCTTTATCGAGGTAGTCATTTGTAAAAGTAAACGAATCAGAACTTTATCGAGGTAGTCATTTGTAAAAGTAAGTGAATCAACACTTTATCAGGTAGTCATTTGTAAAAGTAAGTGAATCAAACCTTTATCGAGGTAGTCATTAGTAAAAGTAAGTGAATCAGAACTTTATCGAGGTAGTCATTAGTAAAAGTAAGTGAATCAAAACTTTATCGAGGTAGTCATTTGTAAAAGTAAGTGAATCAAAACTTTATCGAGGTAGTCATTTGTAAAAGTAAGCGAATCAAAACTTTATCGAGGTAGTCGTTTGTAAACGTAAGCGAATCAAAACTTTATTTAGGTAGTCATTTGTAAACGTAAGCAAATCAAAACTTTATCGAGGTAGTCGTTTGTAAAAGTAAGCAAAGCAAAACTTTATCGAGGTAGTCATTTGTAAAAGTAAGCGAATCAGAACTTTATCGAGGTAGTCATTTGTAAAAGTAAGCGAATCAAAACTTTATCGAGGTAGTCATTTGTAAAAGTAAGCGAATCAAAACTTTGTCGAGGTAGTCGTTTGTAAAAGTAAGCGAATCAAAACTTTATCGAGGTAGTCGTTTGTAAAAGTAAGCGAATCAAGAGTTTATCGAGGTAGTCATTTGTAAAAGTAAGCTAATCAATACTTTATCCAGGTAGTCATTTGTAAAAGTAAGCGAATCAAAACTTTATCGAGGTAGTCATTTGTAAAAGTAAGCGAATCAAAACTTTATCGAGGTAGTCGTTTGTAAAAGTAAGCGAATCAAAACTTTATCGAGGTAGTCATTTGTAAAAGTAAGCGAATCAGAACTTTATCTAGGTAGTCATTTGTAAAAGTAAGCGAATCAGAACTTTATCCAGGTAGTCATTTGTAAAAGTAAGCGAATCAAAACTTTATCGAGGTAGTCGTTTATAAAAGTAAGCGAATCAAAACTTTATCGAGGTAGTCATTTGTAAAAGTAAGCGAATCTGAACTTTATCGAGGTAGTCATTTGTAAAAGTAAGCGAATCAGAACTTTATCGAGGTAGTCGTTTGTAAAAGTAAGCGAATCAACACTTTATCGAGGTAGTCCCTTGTAAAAGTAAGTGAATCAAAAGTTTATCGAGGTAGTCATTTGTAAAAGTAAGCAAATCAAAACTTTATTGAGGTAGTCGTTTGTAAAAGTAAGCGAATCAAAACTTGATCAAGGTAGTCATTTGTAAAAGTAAGCGAATCAGAACTTTATCGAGGTAGTCATTTGTAAAAGTAAGCGAATCAGAACTTTATCGAGGTAGTCATTTGTAAAAGTAAGCAAATCAGAACTTTATCGAGGTAGTCATTTGTAAAAGTAAGCGAATCAAAACTTTATCGAGGTAGTGATTTGTAAAAGTAAGCGAATCAGAACTTTATCAGGTAGTCATTTGTAAAAGTAAGCGAATCAAAACTTTATCGAGGTAGTCATTTGTAAAAGTAAGCGAATCAAAACTTTATCAGGGTAGTCATTTGTAAAAGTAAGTCAATCAAAACTTTATCGAGGTAGTCGTTTGTAAAAGTAAGCGAATCAAAACTTTATCGAGGTAGTCATTTGTAAATGTAAGCGAATCAAAACTTTATCGAGGTAGTCGTTTGTAAAAGTAAGCGAATCAAAACTTTATCGAGGTAGTCGTTTGTAAAAGTAAGCGAATCAAGAGTTTATCGAGGTAGTCATTTGTAAAAGTAAGCGAATCAAAACTTTATCCATGTAGTCATTTGTAAAAGTAAGCGAATCAACACTTTATCGAGGTAGTGGTTTGTAAAAGTAAGCGAATCAAAACTTTATCGAGGTAGTCATTTGTAAAAGTAAGCGAATCAAAACTTTATCGAGGTAGTCATTTGTAAAAGTAAGCGAATCCAAACTTTATCGAGGTAGTCGTTTGTATAAGTAAGCGAATCAAACCTTTATAGAGGTAGTAATTTGTAAACGTAAGCGAATCAAAAGTTTATCGAGGTAGTCATTTGTAAAAGTAAACGAATCAAAAGTTTATCGAGGTAGTCATTTGTAAAAGTAAGCGAATCAAAACTTTATCGAGGTAGACATTTGTAAAAGTAAGCGAATCAAAACTTTATCGAGGTAGTCATTTGTAAAAGTAAGTCAATCAACACTTTATCGAGGTATTGTTTGTAAAAGTAATCGAATCAAAACTTTATCGAGGTAGTCATTTGTAAAAGTAAGCGAATCAAAACTTTATCGCGGTAGTCGTTTGTAAAAGTAAGCGAATCAAAACTTTATCGAGGTAGTCATTTGTAAAAGTAAGCGAATCAAAAGTTTATCGAGGTAGTCATTTGTAAAAGTAAGCGAATCAAAACTTTATCGAGGTAGTAATTTGTAAAAGTAAGCGAATCAAAAGTTTATCGAGGTAGTCATTTGTAAAAGTAAGCGAATCAAAACTTTATCGAGGTAGTCATTAGTAAAAGTAAGCGAATCAAAACATTATCGAGGTAGTCATTTGTAAAAGTAAGCGAATCAGAACTGTATCGAGGTAGTCATTTGTAAAAGTAAGCGAATCAGAACTTTATCGAGGTAGTCATTTTTTAAAGTAAGCGAATTAGAACTTTATCAAGGTAGTCATTTGTAAAAGTAAGCGAATCAAAACTTTATCGAGGTAGTCATTTGTAAAAGTAAGCGAATCAAAAGTTTATCGAGGTAGTCATTTGTAAAAGTAAGCGACTCAGAACTTCATCGAGGTAGTCATTTGTAAAAGTAAGCGAATCAAAACTTTATCGAGGTAGTCATTTGTAAAAGTAAGCGAATCAGAACTTTATCGAGGTAGTCATTTGTAAAAGTAAGCGAATCAGAACTTTATAGAGGTAGTCATTTTTAAAAGTAAGTGAATCAGAACTTTATCGAGGTAGTCATTTGTAAAAGTAAGCGAATCAAAACTTTATCGAGGTAGTCATTTGTAAAAGTAAGCGAATCAAAACTTTATCGAGGAAGTCATTTGTAAAAGTAAGCGAATCAAAACTTTATCGAGGTAGTCATTTATAAAAGTAAGCAAATCAAAACTTTATCGAGGTAGTCATTTGAAAAAGTAAGCGAATCAGAACTGTATCGAGGTAGTCATTTGTAAAAGTAAGCGAATCAAACCTTTATAGAGGTAGTCGTTTGTAAACGTAAGCGAATCAAAACTTTATCGCGGTAGTCATTTGTAAACGTAAGCGAATCAAAACTTTATCGAGGTAGTCATTTGTAAAAGTAAGCGAATCCAACCTTTATCGAGGTAGTCATTTGTAAAAGTAAGCGAATCAGAACTTTATTGAGGTAGTCATTTGTAAAAGTAAGCGAATCAAGAGTTTATCGAGGTAGTCATTTGTAAAGGTAAGCGAATCAAATTTTATCGAGGTAGTCATTTGTAAAAGTAAGCGAATCAAAACTTCCTCGAGGTAGTCATTTGTAAAAGTAAGCGAATCAGAACCTTATCGAGGTAGTCATTTGTAAAAGTAAGCGAATCAGAACTTTATCGAGGTAGTCATTTTTAAAAGTAAGTGACTCAGAACTTTATCGAGGTAGTCATTTGTAAAAGTAAGCGAATCAAAACTTTATCGAGGTAGTCATTTGTAAAAGTAAGCGAATCAACACTTTATCGAGGTAGTCATTTGTAAAAGTAAGCGAATCAAAACTTTATCGAGGTAGTCATTTATAAAAGTAAGCAAATCAAAACTTTATCGAGGTAGTCATTTGAAAAAGTAAGCGAATCAGAACTTTATCGAGGTAGTCATTTGTAAAAGTAAGCCAATCAAAACTTTATCGAGGTAGTCATATGTAAAAGTAAGCGAATCAAACCTTTATAGAGGTAGTCGTTTGTAAACGTAAGCGAATCAAAACTTTATCGAGGTAGTCGTTTGAAAAGTAAGCAAATCAAAACTTTATCGAGGTAGTCATTTGTAAAAGTAAGCTAATCAGAACTTTATCGAGGTAGTCATTTGTAAAAGTAAGCGAATCAAAACTTTATCGAGGTAGTCATTTGTAAAAGTAAGCGAATCAAAACTTTATCCAGGTAGTCATTTGTAAAAGTAAGTCAATCAAAACTTTATCGAGGTAGTCGTTTGTAAAAGAAGGCGAATCAAAAGTTTATCGAGGTAGTCATTTGTAAAAGTAAGCGAATCAGAACTTTATTGAGGTAGTCATTTGTAAAAGTAAGCGAATCAGAACTTTATCGAGGTAGTCATTTGTAAAATAAGCGAATCAGAACTTTTTCGAGGTAGTCGTTTGTAAAAGTAAGCGAATCAACACTTTATCGAGGTAGTCATTTGTAAAATAAGCGAATCAGAACTTTATCCAGGTAGTCATTTGTAAAAGTAAGCGAATCAGAACTTGATCCAGGTAGTCATTTGTAAAAGTAAGCGAATCAAAAGTTTATCGAGGTAGTCGTTTGTAAAAGTAAGCGAATCAAAACTTTATCGAGGTAGTCATTTGTAAAAGTAAGCGAATCAGAACTTTATTGAGGTAGTCGTTTGTAACAGTAAGCGAATCAAAACTTTATCAAGGTAGTCATTTGTAAAAGTAAGCGAATCAGAACTTTATCGAGGTAGTCATTTGTAAAAGTAAGCGAATCAGAACTTTATCGAGGTAGTCATTTGTAAAAGTAAGCGAATCAAAACTTTATCGAGGTAGTCATTTGTAAAAGTAAGCGAATCAGAACTTTATCGAGGTAGTCATTTGTAAAAGTAAGCGAATCAAAACGTGGTCGAGGTAGTCATTTTTAAAAGTAAGCGAATCAAAAGTTTATCGAGGTAGTCATTTGTAAAAGTAAGTAAATCAAAACTTTATCAAGGTATCGTTTGTAAAAGTAAGCGAATCAAAACTTTACTGAGGTAGTCATTTGTAAAAGTAAGCGAATCAAAACTTTATCGAGGTAGTCGTTTGTAAAAGTAAGCGAATCAAAAGTTTATCGAGGTAGTTGTTTGTAAAAGTAAGCGAATCAAAAGTTTATCGAGGTAGTCATTTGTAAAAGTAAGCGAATCAAAACTTTATCGAGGTAGTCGTTTGTAAAAGTAAGCGAATCAAAACTTTATCGAGGTAGTCGTTTGTAAAAGTAAGCGAATCAAAACTTTGTCAAGGTAGTCATTTGTAAAAGTAAGCGAATCAAAACTTTATCGAGGTAGTCGTTTGTAAAAGTAAGCGAATCAGAACTTTATCGAGGTAGTCATTTGTAAAAGTAAGCGAATCAGAACTTTATCGAGGTAGTCATTTGTAAAAGTAAGCGAATCAAAACTTAATCGAGGTAGTCATTTGTGAAAGTAAGCGAATAAGAACTTTATCGAGGTAGTCGTTTGTAAAAGTAAGCGAATCAACACTTTATCGAGGTAGTCATTTGTAAAAGTAAGCGAATCAAAAGTTTATCGAGGTAGTCATTTGTAAAAGTAAGCGAATCAAAACTTTATTGAGGTAGTCGTTCGTAAAAGTAAGCAAATCAAAACTTTATCGAGGTAGTCGTTTGTAAAAGTAAGCGACTCAAAACTTTATTGAGGTAGTCGTTTGTAAAAGTAAGCGAATCAAAACTTTATTGAGGTAGTCATTTGTAAAAGTAAGCGAATCAGAACTGTATCGAGGTAGTCATTTGTAAAAGTAAGCGAATCAGAACTTTATCGAGGTAGTCATTTGTAAAAGTAAGCAAATCAGAACTTTATCGAAGTAGTCATTTGTAAAAGTAAGCGAATCAAAACTTTATCGAGGTAGTCATTTGTAAAAGTAAGCGACTCAGAACTTTATCGAGGTAGTCATTTGTAAAAGTAAGCGAATCAAAACTTTATCGAGGTAGTCATTTGTAAAAGTAAGCGAATCAGAACTTTATCGAGGTAGTCATTTGTAAAAGTAAGCGAATCAAAACTTTATCGAGGTAGTCATTTGTAAAAGTAAGCGAATCAAAAGTTTATCGAGGTAGTCATTTGTAAAAGTAAGTAAATCAAAACTTTATCAAGGTATCGTTTGTAAAAGTAAGCGAATCAAAACTTTATCGAGGTAGTCATTTGTAAAAGTAAGCGAATCAAAAGTTTATCGAGGTAGTCATTTGTAAAAGTAAGCGAATCAAAACTTTATCGAGGTAGTCGTTTGTACAAGTAAGCGAATCAAAACTTTGTCGAGGTAGTCATTTGTAAAAGTAAGTAAATCAAAACTTTATCAAGGTATCGTTTGTAAAAGTAAGTGAATCAAAACTTTATCGAGGTAGTCATTTGTAAAAGTAAGCGAATCAAAACATTATCGAGGTAATCATTTGTAAAAGTAAGCGACTCAGAACTTTATCCAGGTAGTCATTTGTAAAAGTAAGCGAATCAAAACTTTATCGAGGAAGTCGTTTGTAAAAGTAAGCGAATCAAAACTTTATCGAGGTAGTCATTTGTAAAAGTAAGTAAATCAAAACTTTATCAAGGTATCGTTTGTAAAAGTAAGCGAATCAAAACTTTATCGAGGTAGTCATTTGTAAAAGTAAGCGAATCAAAACTTTATCGAGGTAGTCATTTGTAACAGTAAGCCAATCAAAACTTTATCGAGGTAGTCGTTTGTAAAAGTAAGCGAATCAAAACTTTATCGAGGTAGTCGTTTGTAAAAGTAAGCGAATCAAAACTTTGTCGAGGTAGTCATTTGTAAAAGTAAGCGAATCAAAACTTTATCGAGGTAGTCGTTTGTAAAAGTAAGCGAATCAGAACTTTATCGAGGTAGTCATTTGTAAAAGTAAGCGCATCAGAACTTTATCGAGGTAGTCATTTGTAAAAGTAAGCGAATCAGAACTTTATCGAGGTAGTCATTTGTAAAAGTAAGCGAATCAGAACTTTATCGAGGTAGTTATTTGTAAAAGTAAGCGAATCAAAACTTTATCCAGGTAGTCATTTGTAAAACTAAGTGAATCAAAACTTTATCGAGGTAGTCATTTGTGAAAGTAAGCGAATCAGAACTTTATCGAGGTAGTCATTTGTAAAAGTAAGCCAATCAGAACTTTATCGAGGTAGTCATTTGTAAAAGTAAGCGAATCAAAACTTTATCGAGGTAGTCATTTGTAAAAGTAAGCGAATCAAAACTTTATCGAGGTAGTCATTTGTAAAAGTAAGCGAATCAAAACTTTATCGAGGTAGTCATTTGTAAAAGTAAGCGAATCAGAACTTTATCGAGGTAGTCATTTGTAAAAGTAAGCGAATCAAAACTTTATCGAGGTAGTCATTTGTAAAAGTAAGCGAATCAAACGTTTATCGAGGTAGTCATTTGTAAAAGTAAGTCAATCAAAACTTTATCGAGGTAGTCATTTGTAAAAGTAAGCGAATCAAAACTTTATCGAGGTAGTCATTTGTAAAAGTAAGAGAATCAGAACTTTATCGAGGTAGTCATTTGTAAAAGTAAGCGAATCAAAACTTTATCGAGGTAGTCATTTGTAAAAGTAAGCGAATCAGAACTTTATCGAGGTAGTCATTTGTAAAAGTAAGCCAATCAGAACTTTATCGAGGTAGTCGTTTGTAAAAGTAAGCGAATCAAAACTTTATCGAGGTAGTCATTTGTAAAAGTAAGCGAATCAAAACTTTATCGAGGTAGTCATTTGTAAAAGTAAGCGAATCAGAACTTTATCGAGGTAGTCATTTGTAAAAGTAAGCGAATCAAAACTTTATCGAGGTAGTCGTTTGTAAAAGTAAGCGAATCAAAACTTTATCGAGGTAGTCATTTGTAAAAGTAAGCGAATCAAAAGTTTATCGAGGTAGTCATTTGTAAAAGTAAGCGAATCAAAGCTTTATCCAGGTTGTCATTTGTAAAAGTAAGCGAATCAAAAGTTTATCGAGGTAGTCGTTTGTAAAAGTAAGCGAATCAAAACTTTATCCAAGTAGTCATTTGTAAAAGTAAGCGAATCAAAACTTTGTCGAGGTAGTCATTTGTAAAAGTAAGCGAATCAAAACTTTATCGAGGTAGTCGTTTGTAAAAGTAAGCGAATCAAAACTTTATCGAGGTAGTCGTTTGTAAAAGTAAGCGAATCAAAACTTTGTCGAGGTAGTCATTTGTAAAAGTACGCGAATCAAAACTTTATCGAGGTAGTCGTTAGTAAAAGTAAGCGAATCAAAACTTTATCGAGGTAGTCGTTTGTAAAAGTAAGCGAATCAAAACTTTATCGAGGTAGTCATTTGTAAAAGTAAGCGAATCAGAACTTTATCGAGGTAGTCGTTTGTAAAAGTAAGCGAATCAAACCTTTATCGAGGTAGTCGTTTGTAAAAGTAAGCGAATCAAAACTTTATCGAGGTAGTCATTTGTAAAAGTAATCGAATCAGAACTTTATCGAGGTAGTCGTTTGTAAAAGTAAGCAAATCAGAACTTTATCGAGGTATTGTTTCTAAAAGTAAGCGAATCAGAACTTTATCGAGGTAGTCATTTGTAAAAGTAAATGAATCAGAACTTTATCGCGGTAGTCATTTGTAAAAGTAAGCGAATCAAAAGTTTATCGAGGTTGTCATTTGTAAAAGTAAGCGAATCCAAACTTTATCGAGGTAGTCATTTGTAAAAGTAAGCGAATCAAAAGTTTATCGAGGTAGTCATTTGTAAAAGTAAGCGAATCAAAACTTTATCCAGGTAGTCGTTTGTAAAAGTAAGCGAATCAAAACTTTGTCGAGGTAGTCATTTGTAAAAGTAAGCGAATCAAAAGTTTATCGAGGTAGTCATTTGTAAAAGTAAACGAATCAAAACTTTATCGAGGTAGTAATTTGTAAAAGTAAGCGAATCCAAACTTTATCGAGGTAGTCATTTGTAAAAGTAAGCGAATCAAATGTTTATCGAGGTAGTCATTTGTAAAAGTAAGCGAATCAAAACTTTGTCGAGGTAGTCGTTTGTAAAAGTAATCGAATCAAAACTTTATCGAGGTAGTCGTTTGTAAAAGTAAGCGAATCAAAACTTTATCGAGGTAGTCGTTTGTAAAAGTAAGCGAATCAAAACTTTATCGAGGTAGTCATTTGTAAAAGTAAGCGAATCAAAACTTTATCGAGGTAGTCGTTTGTAAAAGTAAGCGAATCAAAACTTTGTCGAGGTCGTCATTTGTAAAAGTAAGCGAATCAAAACTTTATCGAGGTAGTCGTTTGTAAAAGTAAGCGAATCAAAACTTTATCGAGGTAGTCGTTTGTAAAAGTAAGCGAATCAAAACTTTGTCGAGGTAGTCATTTCTAAAAATACGCGAATCAAAACTTTATCGAGGTAGTCGTTAGTAAAAGTAAGCGAATCAAAACTTTATCGAGGTAGTCGTTTGTAAAAGTAAGCGAATCAAAACTTTATCGAGGTAGTCATTTGTAAAAGTAAGCGAATCAGAACTTTATCGAGGTAGTCGTTTGTAAAAGTAAGCGAATCAAACCTTTATCGAGGTAGTCGTTTGTAAAAGTAAGCGAATCAAAACTTTATCGAGGTAGTCATTTGTAAAAGTAAGCGAATCAGAACTTTATCGAGGTAGTCGTTTGTAAAAGTAAGCAAATCAGAACTTTATCGAGGTATTGTTTCTAAAAGTAAGCGAATCAGAACTTTATCGAGGTAGTCATTTGTAAAAGTAAATGAATCAGAACTTTATCGCGGTAGTCATTTGTAAAAGTAAGCGAATCAAAAGTTTATCGAGGTTGTCATTTGTAAAAGTAAGCGAATCCAAACTTTATCGAGGTAGTCATTTGTAAAAGTAAGCGAATCAAAAGTTTATCGAGGTAGTTATTTGTAAAAGTAAGTGAATCAGAACTTTATCGAGGTAGTCATTTGTAAAAGTAAGCGAATCAGAACTTTATCGAGGTAGTCATTTGTAAAAGTAAGCGAATCAAAACTTTATCGAGGTAGTCATTTGTAAAAGTAAGAGAATCAGAACTTTATCGAGGTAGTCATTTGTAAAAGTAAGCGAATCAAAACTTTATCGAGGTAGTCATTTGTAAAAGTAAGCGAATCAGAACTTTATCGAGGTAGTCATTTGTAAAAGTAAGCCAATCAGAACTTTATCGAGGTAGTCGTTTGTAAAAGTAAGCGAATCAAAACTTTATCGAGGTAGTCATTTGTAAAAGTAAGCGAATCAAAAGTTTATCGAGGTAGTCATTTGTAAAAGTAAGCGAATCAAAACTTTATCCAGGTAGTCATTTGTAAAAGTAAGCGAATCAAAAGTTTATCGAGGTAGTCGTTTGTAAAAGTAAGCGAATCAAAACTTTATCCAGGTAGTCATTTGTAAAAGTAAGCGAATCAAAACTTTATCGAGGTAGTCGTTTGTAAAAGTAAGCGAATCAAAACGTTGTCGAGGTAGTCATTTGTAAAAGTAAGCGAATCAAAACTTTATCGAGGTAGTCGTTTGTAAAAGTAAGCGAATCAAAACTTTATCGAGGTAGTCATTTGTAAAAGTAAGCGAATCAAAAGTTTATCGAGGTAGTCATTTGTAAAAGTAAGCGAATCAAAACTTTATCCAGGTAGTCGTTTGTAAAAGTAAGCGAATCAAAACTTTGTCGAGGTAGTCATTTGTAAAAGTAAGCGAATCAAAAGTTTATCGAGGTAGTCATTTGTAAAAGTAAGCGAATCAAAACTTTATCGAGGTAGTAATTTGTAAAAGTAAGCGAATCCAAACTTTATCGAGGTAGTCATTTGTAAAAGTAAGCGAATCAAATGTTTATCGAGGTAGTCATTTGTAAAAGTAAGCGAATCAAAACTTTGTCGAGGTAGTCGTTTGTAAAAGTAATCGAATCAAAACTTTATCGAGGTAGTCGTTTGTAAAAGTAAGCGAATCAAAACTTTATCGAGGTAGTCATTTGAAAAAGTAAGCGAATCAAAACTTTATCGAGGTAGTCGTTTGTAAAAGTAAGCGAATCAAAACTTTGTCGAGGTAGTCATTTGTAAAAGTAAGCGAATCAAAACTTTATCGAGGTAGTCGTTTGTAAAAGTAAGCGAATCAAAACTTTATCGAGGTAGTCGTTTGTAAAAGTAAGCGAATCAGAACTTTATCGAGGTAGTCATTTGTAAAAGTAAGCGAATCAGAACTATATCGAGGTAGTCGTTTGTAAAAGTAAGCGAATCAAAACTTTATCCAGGTAGTCATTTGTAAAAGTAAGCGAATCAAAACTTTATCGAGGTAGTCGTTTGTAAAAGTAAGCGAATCAAAACTTTATCGAGGTAGTCGTTTGTAAAAGTAAGCGAATCAAAACTTTGTCGAGGTAGTCATTTGTAAAAGTACGCGAATCAAAACTTTATCGAGGTAGTCGTTAGTAAAAGTAAGCGAATCAAAACTTTATCGAGGTAGTCGTTTGTAAAAGTAAGCGAATCAAAACTTTATCGAGGTAGTCATTTGTAAAAGTAAACGAATCAGAACTTTATCGAGGTAGTCGTTTGTAAAAGTAAGCGAATCAAACCTTTATCGAGGTAGTCGTTTGTAAAAGTAAGCGAATCAAAACTTTATCGAGGTAGTCATTTGTAAAAGTAATCGAATCAGAACTTTATCGAGGTAGTCGTTTGTAAAAGTAAGCAAATCAGAACTTTATCGAGGTATTGTTTCTAAAAGTAAGCGAATCAGAACTTTATCGAGGTAGTCATTTGTAAAAGTAAATGAATCAGAACTTTATCGCGGTAGTCATTTGTAAAAGTAAGCGAATCAAAAGTTTATCGAGGTTGTCATTTGTAAAAGTAAGCGAATCCAAACTTTATCGAGGTAGTCATTTGTAAAAGTAAGCGAATCAAAAGTTTATCGAGGTAGTCATTTGTAAAAGTAAGCGAATCAAAACTTTATCCAGGTAGTCGTTTGTAAAAGTAAGCGAATCAAAACTTTGTCGAGGTAGTCATTTGTAAAAGTAAGCGAATCAAAAGTTTATCGAGGTAGTCATTTGTAAAAGTAAACGAATCAAAACTTTATCGAGGTAGTAATTTGTAAAAGTAAGCGAATCCAAACTTTATCGAGGTAGTCATTTGTAAAAGTAAGCAAATCAAATGTTTATCGAGGTAGTCATTTGTAAAAGTAAGCGAATCAAAACTTTGTCGAGGTAGTCGTTTGTAAAAGTAATCGAATCAAAACTTTATCGAGGTAGTCGTTTGTAAAAGTAAGCGAATCAAAACTTTATCGAGGTAGTCGTTTGTAAAAGTAAGCGAATCAAAACTTTATCGAGGTAGTCATTTGTAAAAGTAAGCGAATCAAAACTTTATCGAGGTAGTCGTTTGTAAAAGTAAGCGAATCAAAACTTTGTCGAGGTCGTCATTTGTAAAAGTAAGCGAATCAAAACTTTATCGAGGTAGTCGTTTGTAAAAGTAAGCGAATCAAAACTTTATCGAGGTAGTCGTTTGTAAAAGTAAGCGAATCAAAACTTTGTCGAGGTAGTCATTTCTAAAAATACGCGAATCAAAACTTTATCGAGGTAGTCGTTAGTAAAAGTAAGCGAATCAAAACTTTATCGAGGTAGTCGTTTGTAAAAGTAAGCGAATCAAAACTTTATCGAGGTAGTCATTTGTAAAAGTAAGCGAATCAGAACTTTATCGAGGTAGTCGTTTGTAAAAGTAAGCGAATCAAACCTTTATCGAGGTAGTCGTTTGTAAAAGTAAGCGAATCAAAACTTTATCGAGGTAGTCATTTGTAAAAGTAAGCGAATCAGAACTTTATCGAGGTAGTCGTTTGTAAAAGTAAGCAAATCAGAACTTTATCGAGGTATTGTTTCTAAAAGTAAGCGAATCAGAACTTTATCGAGGTAGTCATTTGTAAAAGTAAATGAATCAGAACTTTATCGCGGTAGTCATTTGTAAAAGTAAGCGAATCAAAAGTTTATCGAGGTTGTCATTTGTAAAAGTAAGCGAATCCAAACTTTATCGAGGTAGTCATTTGTAAAAGTAAGCGAATCAAAAGTTTATCGAGGTAGTTATTTGTAAAAGTAAGTGAATCAGAACTTTATCGAGGTAGTCATTTGTAAAAGTAAGCGAATCAGAACTTTATCGAGGTAGTCATTTGTAAAAGTAAGCGAATCAAAACTTTATCGAGGTAGTCATTTGTAAAAGTAAGAGAATCAGAACTTTATCGAGGTAGTCATTTGTAAAAGTAAGCGAATCAAAACTTTATCGAGGTAGTCATTTGTAAAAGTAAGCGAATCAGAACTTTATCGAGGTAGTCATTTGTAAAAGTAAGCCAATCAGAACTTTATCGAGGTAGTCGTTTGTAAAAGTAAGCGAATCAAAACTTTATCGAGGTAGTCATTTGTAAAAGTAAGCGAATCAAAAGTTTATCGAGGTAGTCATTTGTAAAAGTAAGCGAATCAAAACTTTATCCAGGTAGTCATTTGTAAAAGTAAGCGAATCAAAAGTTTATCGAGGTAGTCGTTTGTAAAAGTAAGCGAATCAAAACTTTATCCAGGTAGTCATTTGTAAAAGTAAGCGAATCAAAACTTTATCGAGGTAGTCGTTTGTAAAAGTAAGCGAATCAAAACGTTGTCGAGGTAGTCATTTGTAAAAGTAAGCGAATCAAAACTTTATCGAGGTAGTCGTTTGTAAAAGTAAGCGAATCAAAACTTTATCGAGGTAGTCATTTGTAAAAGTAAGCGAATCAAAAGTTTATCGAGGTAGTCATTTGTAAAAGTAAGCGAATCAAAACTTTATCCAGGTAGTCGTTTGTAAAAGTAAGCGAATCAAAACTTTGTCGAGGTAGTCATTTGTAAAAGTAAGCGAATCAAAAGTTTATCGAGGTAGTCATTTGTAAAAGTAAGCGAATCAAAACTTTATCGAGGTAGTAATTTGTAAAAGTAAGCGAATCCAAACTTTATCGAGGTAGTCATTTGTAAAAGTAAGCGAATCAAATGTTTATCGAGGTAGTCATTTGTAAAAGTAAGCGAATCAAAACTTTGTCGAGGTAGTCGTTTGTAAAAGTAATCGAATCAAAACTTTATCGAGGTAGTCGTTTGTAAAAGTAAGCGAATCAAAACTTTATCGAGGTAGTCATTTGAAAAAGTAAGCGAATCAAAACTTTATCGAGGTAGTCGTTTGTAAAAGTAAGCGAATCAAAACTTTGTCGAGGTAGTCATTTGTAAAAGTAAGCGAATCAAAACTTTATCGAGGTAGTCGTTTGTAAAAGTAAGCGAATCAAAACTTTATCGAGGTAGTCGTTTGTAAAAGTAAGCGAATCAGAACTTTATCGAGGTAGTCATTTGTAAAAGTAAGCGAATCAGAACTATATCGAGGTAGTCGTTTGTAAAAGTAAGCGAATCAAAACTTTATCCAGGTAGTCATTTGTAAAAGTAAGCGAATCAAAACTTTATCGAGGTAGTCGTTTGTAAAAGTAAGCGAATCAAAACTTTATCGAGGTAGTCATTTGTAAAAGTAAGCGAATCAAAGCTTTATCGAGGTAGTCATTTGTAAAAGTAAGCGAATCAGAACTTTATCGAGGTAGTCATTTGTAAAAGTAAGCGAATCAAAACTTTATCGAGGTAGTCATTTGTAAAAGTAAGCGAATCAAAACTTTATCGAGGTAGTCGTTTGTAAAAGTAAGCGAATCAAAACTTTATCCAGGTAGTCATTTGTAAAAGTAAGCGAATCAAAAGTTTATCGATATAGTCATTTGTAAAAGTAAGCGAATCAGAACTTTATCCAGGTAGTCATTTGTAAAAGTAAGCGAATCAAAACTTTATCGAGGTAGTCGTTTGTAAAAGTAAGCGAATCAGAACTTTATCGAGGTAGTCATTTGTAAAAGTAAGCGAATCAAAACTTTATCGAGGTAGTCGTTTGTAAAAGTAAGCGAATCAAAACTTTGTCGAGGTAGTCATTTGTAAAAGTAAGCGAATAAAAACTTTATCGAGGTAGTCGTTTGTAAAAGTAAGCGAATCAAAACTTTATCGAGGTAGTCATTTGTAAAAGAAAGTGAATCAAAACTTTATCGAGGTAGTCATTTGTAAAAGTAAACGAATCAAAACTTTATATAGGTAGTCATTTGTAAAAGTAAGCGAATCAAAACTTTATCGAGGTAGTCATTTGTAAAAGTAAGCGAATCAAATGTTTATCGAGGTAGTCATTTGTAAAAGTAAGCGAATCAAAACTTTGTCGAGGTAGTCGTTTGTAAAAGTAATCGAATCAGAACTTTATCGAGGTAGTCGTTTGTAAAAGTAAGCGAATCAAATCTTTATCGAGGTAGTCGTTTGTAAAAGTAAGCGAATCAAAAGTTTATCGAAGTAGTCATTTGTAAAAGTAAGCGAATCAAAGCTTTATCGAGGTAGTCATTTGTAAAAGTAAGCGAATCAGAACTTTATCGAGGTAGTCATTTGTAAAAGTAAGCGAATCAAAACTTTATCGAGGTAGTCATTTGTAAAAGTAAGCGAATCAAAACTTTATCGAGGTAGTCGTTTGTAAAAGTAAGCGAATCAAAACTTTATCCAGGTAGTCATTTGTAAAAGTAAGCGAATCAAAAGTTTATCGATGTAGTCATTTGTAAAAGTAAGCGAATCAGAACTTTAACCAGGTAGTCATTTGTAAAAGTAAGCGAATCAAAACTTTATCGAGGTAGTCGTTTGTAAAAGTAAGCGAATCAGAACTTTATCGAGGTAGTCATTTGTAAAAGTAAGCGAATCAAAACTTTATCGAGGTAGTCGTTTGTAAAAGTAAGCGAATCAAAACTTTGTCGAGGTAGTCATTTGTAAAAGTAAGCGAATAAAAACTTTATCGAGGTAGTCGTTTGTAAAAGTAAGCGAATCAAAACTTTATCGAGGTAGTCATTTGTAAAAGTAAGTGAATCAAAACTTTATCGAGGTAGTCATTTGTAAAAGTAAACGAATCAAAACTTTATATAGGTAGTCATTTGTAAAAGTAAGCGAATCAAAACTTTATCGAGGTAGTCATTTGTAAAAGTAAGCGAATCAAATGTTTATCGAGGTAGTCATTTGTAAAAGTAAGCGAATCAAAACTTTGTCGAGGTAGTCGTTTGTAAAAGTAATCGAATCAGAACTTTATCGAGGTAGTCGTTTGTAAAAGTAAGCGAATCAAATCTTTATCGAGGTAGTCGTTTGTAAAAGTAAGCGAATCAAAAGTTTATCGAAGTAGTCATTTGTAAAAGTAAGCGAACAAAACTTTATCGAGGTAGTCGTTTGTAAAAGTAAGCGAATCAAAACTTTGTCGAGGTAGTCATTTGTAAAAGTAAGCGAATCAAAACTTTATCGAGGTAGTCATTTGTAAAAGTAAGCGAATCAAAACTTTATCGAGGTAGTCGTTTGTAAAAGTAAGCGAATCAAAACTTTGTCGAGGTAGTCATTTGTAAAAGTAAGCGAATCAAAACTTTATCGAGGTAGTCGTTAGTAAAAGTAAGCGAATCAAAACTTTATCGAGGTAGTCGTTTGTAAAAGTAAGCGAATCAAAACTTTATCGAGGTAGTAATTTGTCAAAGTAAGCGAATCAAAACTTTATCGAGGTAGTCGTTTGTAAAAGTAAGCGAATCAAAACTTTGTCGAGGTAGTCATTTGTAAAAGTAAGCGAATCAAACTTTATCGAGGTAGTCGTTTGTAAAAGTAAGCGAATCAAAACTTTATCGAGGTAGTCATTTGTAAAAGTAAGCGAATCAAAACTTTATCGAGGTAGTCGTTTGTAACAGTAAGCGAATCAGAACTTTATCGAGGTAGTCGTTTGTAAAAGTAAGCGAATCAGAACTTTATCGAGGTATTGTTTGTAAAAGTAAGCGAATCAGAACTTTATCGAGGTAGTCATTTGTAAAAGTAAATGAATCAGAACTTTATCGAGGTAGTCATTTGTAAAAGTAAGCGAATCAAAAGTTTATCGAGGTAGTCATTTGTAAAAGTAAGCGAATCAAAACTTTATCCAGGTAGTCATTTGTAAAAGTAAGCGAATCAGAACTTTATCGAGTTAGTCGTTTGTAAAAGTAAGCGAATCAAAACTTTGTCGAGGTAGTCATTTGTAAAAGTAAGCGAATCAAAACTTTATCGAGGTAGTCGTTTGTAAAAGTAAGCGAATCAAAACTTTATCGAGGTAGTCATTTGTAAAAGTAAGCGAATCAAAACTTTATCGAGGTAGTCATTTGTAAAAGTAAGCGAATCAAAACTTTATCGAGGTAGTCGTTTGTAAAAGTAAGCGAATCAAAACTTTATCCAGGTAGTCATTTGTAAAAGTAAGCGAATCAGAACTTTATCGAGGTAGTCATTTGTAAAAGTAAGCGAATCAGAACTATATCGATGTAGTCGTTTGTAAAAGTAAGCGAATCAAAACTTTATCCAGGTAGTCATTTGTAAAAGTAAGCGAATCAAAACTTTATCGAGGTAGTCGTTTGTAAAAGTAAGCGAATCAAAACTTTATCGAGGTAGTCATTTGTAAAAGTAAGCGAATCAAAGCTTTATCGAGGTAGTCATTTGTAAAAGTAAGCGAATCAGAACTTTATCGAGGTAGTCATTTGTAAAAGTAAGCGAATGAAAACTTTATCGAGGTAGTCATTTGTAAAAGTAAGCGAATCAAAACTTTATCGAGGTAGTCGTTTGTAAAAGTAAGCGAATAAAAAGTTTATCGAGGTAGTCATTTGTAAAAGTAAGCGAATCAAAAGTTTATCGAGGTAGTCATTTGTAAAAGTAAGCGAATCAAAACTTTATCCAGGTAGTCATTTGTAAAAGTAAGCGAATCAAAACTTTATCGAGGTAATCGTTTGTAAATGTAAGCGAATCAAAACTTTATCCAGGTAGTCATTTGTAAAAGTAAGCGAATCAAAACTTTATCGAGGTCGTCGTTTGTAAAAGTAAGCGAATCAAAACTTTGTCGAGGTAGTCATTTGTAAAAGTAAGCGAATCAAAAGTTTATCGAGGTAGTCATTTGTAAAAGTAAGCGAATCAAAACTTTATCCAGGTAGTCATTTGTAAAAGTAAGCGAATCAAAACTTTATCGAGGTAGTCGTTTGTAAAAGTAAGCGAATCAAAACTTTATCCAGGTAGTCATTTGTAAAAGTAAGCGAATCAAAACTTTATCGAGGTAGTCGTTTGTAAAAGTAAGCGAACTAAAACTTTGTCGAGGTAGTCATTTGTAAAAGTAAGCGAATCAAAACTTTATCGAGGTAGTCGTTTGTAAAAGTAAGCGATTCAAAACTTTATCGAGGTAGTCATTTGTAAAAGTAAGCGAATCAAAACTTTATTTAGGTAGTCATTTGTAAAAGTAAGCGAATCAAAACTTTATCGAGGTAGTCATTTGTAAAATTAAGCGAATCAAGAGTTTATCGAGGTAGTCATTTGTAAAAGTAAGCGAATCAAAACTTTGTCCAGGTAGTCATTTGTAAAAGTAAGCGAATCAAAACTTTATCGAGGTAGTCGTTTGTAAAAGTAAGCGAATCAAAACTTTATCAAGGTAGTCATTTGTAAAAGTAAGCGAATCAAAGCTTTATCGAGGTAGTCATTTGTAAAAGTAAGCGAATCAGAACTTTATCGAGGTAGTCATTTGTAAAAGTTAGCGAATCAGAACTATATCGAGGTAGTCGTTTGTAAAAGTAAGCGAATCAAAACTTTATCCAGGTAGTCATTTGTAAAAGTAAGCGAATCAAAACTTTATCGAGGTAGTCGTTTGTAAAAGTAAGCGAATCAAAACTTTATCGAGGTAGTCATTTGTAAAAGTAAGCGAATCAAAGCTTTATCGAGGTAGTCATTTGTAAAAGTAAGCGAATCAGAACTTTATCGAGGTAGTCATTTGTAAAAGTAAGCGAATCAAAACTTTATCGAGGTAGTCGTTTGTAAAAGTAAGCGAATCAAAACTTTATCGAGGTAGTCGTTTGTAAAAGTAAGCGAATCAAAACTTTATCGAGGTAGTCATTTGTAAAAGTAAGCGAATCAAAAGTTTATCGAGGTAGTCATTTGTAAAAGTAAGCGAATCAAAACTTTATCCAGGTAGTCATTTGTAAAAGTAAGCGAATCAAAACTTTATCGAGGTAGTCGTTTGTAAAAGTAAGCGAATCAAAACTTTATCGAGGTAGTCATTTGTAAAAGTAAGCGAATCAAAACTTTATCGAGGTAGTCGTTTGTAAAAGTAAGCGAATCAAAACTTTGTCGAGGTAGTCATTTGTAAAAGTAAGCGAATCCAAACTTTATCGAGGTAGTCGTTTGTAAAAGTAAGCGAATCAAAAGTTTATCGAGGTAGTCATTTGTAAAAGTAAGCGAATCAAAACTTTATCCAGGTAGTCATTTGTAAAAGTAAGCGAATCAAAAGTTTATCGAGGTAGTCGTTTGTAAAAGTAAGCGAATCAAAACTTTATCCAGGTAGTCATTTGTAAAAGTAAGCGAATCAGAACTTTATCGAGTCAGTCGTTTGTAAAAGTAAGCGAATCAAAACTTTGTCGAGGTAGTCATTTGTAAAAGTAAGCGAATCAAAACTTTATCGAGGTAGTCGTTTGTAAAAGTAAGCGAATCAAAACTTTATCGAGGTAGTCATTTGTAAAAGTAAGCGAATCAAAACTTTATCGAGGTAGTCATTTGTAAAAGTAAGCGAATCAAAACTTTATCGAGGTAGTCGTTTGTAAAAGTAAGCGAATCAAAACTTTATCCAGGTAGTCATTTGTAAAAGTAAGCGAATCAGAACTATATCGATGTAGTCGTTTGTAAAAGTAAGCGAATCAAAACTTTATCCAGGTAGTCATTTGTAAAAGTAAGCGAATCAAAACTTTATCGAGGTAGTCGTTTGTAAAAGTAAGCGAATCAAAACTTTATCGAGGTAGTCATTTGTAAAAGTAAGCGAATCAAAACTTTATCGAGGTAGTCATTTGTAAAAGTAAGCGAATCAAAACTTTATCGAGGTAGTCGTTTGTAAAAGTAAGCGAATCAAAACTTTATCGAGGTAGTCGTTTGTAAAAGTAAGCGAATCAAAACTTTATCGAGGTAGTCGTTTGTAAAAGTAAGCGAATCAAAACTTTATCGAGGTAGTCATTTGTAAAAGTAAGCGAATCAGAACTATATCGATGTAGTCGTTTGTAAAAGTAAGCGAATCAAAACTTTATCCAGGTAGTCATTTGTAAAAGTAAGCGAATCAAAACTTTATCGAGGTAGTCGTTTGTAAAAGTAAGCGAATCAAAACTTTATCGAGGTAGTCATTTGTAAAAGTAAGCGAATCAAAGCTTTATCGAGGTAGTCATTTGTAAAAGTAAGCGAATCAGAACTTTATCGAGGTAGTCATTTGTAAAAGTAAGCGAATCAAAACTTTATCGAGGTAGTCATTTGTAAAAGTAAGCGAATCAAAACTTTATCGAGGTAGTCGTTTGTAAAAGTAAGCGAATCAAAAGTTTATCGAGGTAGTCATTTGTAAAAGTAAGCGAATCAAAAGTTTATCGAGGTAGTCATTTGTAAAAGTAAGCGAATCAAAACTTTATCCAGGTAGTCATTTGTAAAAGTAAGCGAATCAAAACTTTATCGAGGTAATCGTTTGTAAATGTAAGCGAATCAAAACTTTATCCAGGTAGTCATTTGTAAAAGTAAGCGAATCAACACTTTATCGAGGTCGTCGTTTGTAAAAGTAAGCGAATCAAAACTTTGTCGAGGTAGTCATTTGTAAAAGTAAGCGAATCAAAAGTTTATCGAGGTAGTCATTTGTAAAAGTAAGCGAATCAAAACTTTATCCAGGTAGTCATTTGTAAAAGTAAGCGAATCAAAACTTTATCGAGGTAGTCGTTTGTAAAAGTAAGCGAATCAAAACTTTATCCAGGTAGTCATTTGTAAAAGTAAGCGAATCAAAACTTTATCGAGGTAGTCGTTTGTAAAAGTAAGCGAACTAAAACTTTGTCGAGGTAGTCATTTGTAAAAGTAAGCGAATCAAAACTTTATCGAGGTAGTCGTTTGTAAAAGTAAGCGATTCAAAACTTTATCGAGGTAGTCATTTGTAAAAGTAAGCGAATCAAAACTTTATTTAGGTAGTCATTTGTAAAAGTAAGCGAATCAAAACTTTATCGAGGTAGTCATTTGTAAAAGTAAGCGAATCAAGAGTTTATCGAGGTAGTCATTTGTAAAAGTAAGCGAATCAAAACTTTATCCAGGTAGTCATTTGTAAAAGTAAGCGAATCAAAACTTTATCGAGGTAGTCGTTTGTAAAAGTAAGCGAATCAAAACTTTATCAAGGTAGTCATTTGTAAAAGTAAGCGAATCAAAGCTTTATCGAGGTAGTCATTTGTAAAAGTAAGCGAATCAGAACTTTATCGAGGTAGTCATTTGTAAAAGTAAGCGAATCAAACCTTTATCCAGGTAGTCATTTGTAAAAGTAAGCGAATCAGAACTTTATCGAGGTAGTCATTTGTAAAAGTAAGCGAATCAAAGCTTTATCGAGGTAGTCGTTTGTAAAAGTAAGCGAATCAAAACTTTATCCAGGTAGTCATTTGTAAAAGTAAGCGAATCAAAACTTTATCGAGGTAGTCGTTTGTAAAAGTAAGCGAATCAAAACTTTATCGAGGTAGTCATTTGTAAAAGTAAGCGAATCAAAGCTTTATCGAGGTAGTCATTTGTAAAAGTAAGCGAATCAGAACTTTATCGAGGTAGTCATTTGTAAAAGTAAGCGAATCAAAACTTTATCGAGGTAGTCATTTGTAAAAGTAAGCGAATCAAAACTTTATCGAGGTAGTCGTTTGTAAAAGTAAGCGAATCAAAAGTTTATCGAGGTAGTCATTTGTAAAAGTAAGCGAATCAAAAGTTTATCGAGGTAGTCATTTGTAAAAGTAAGCGAATCAAAACTTTATCGAGGTAGTCATTTGTAAAAGTAAGCGAATCAAAACTTTATCGAGGTAATCGTTTGTAAATGTAAGCGAATCAAAACTTTATCCAGGTAGTCATTTGTAAAAGTAAGCGAATCAACACTTTATCGAGGTCGTCGTTTGTAAAAGTAAGCGAATCAAAACTTTGTCGAGGTAGTCATTTGTAAAAGTAAGCGAATCAAAAGTTTATCGAGGTAGTCATTTGTAAAAGTAAGCGAATCAAAACTTTATCCAGGTAGTCATTTGTAAAAGTAAGCGAATCAAAACTTTATCGAGGTAGTCGTTTGTAAAAGTAAGCGAATCAAAACTTTATCCAGGTAGTCATTTGTAAAAGTAAGCGAATCAAAACTTTATCGAGGTAGTCGTTTGTAAAAGTAAGCGAACTAAAACTTTGTCGAGGTAGTCATTTGTAAAAGTAAGCGAATCAAAACTTTATCGAGGTAGTCGTTTGTAAAAGTAAGCGATTCAAAACTTTATCGAGGTAGTCATTTGTAAAAGTAAGCGAATCAAAACTTTATTTAGGTAGTCATTTGTAAAAGTAAGCGAATCAAAACTTTATCGAGGTAGTCATTTGTAAAAGTAAGCGAATCAAGAGTTTATCGAGGTAGTCATTTGTAAAAGTAAGCGAATCAAAACTTTATCCAGGTAGTCATTTGTAAAAGTAAGCGAATCAAAACTTTATCGAGGTAGTCGTTTGTAAAAGTAAGCGAATCAAAACTTTATCAAGGTAGTCATTTGTAAAAGTAAGCGAATCAAAGCTTTATCGAGGTAGTCATTTGTAAAAGTAAGCGAATCAGAACTTTATCGAGGTAGTCATTTGTAAAAGTAAGCGAATCAAACCTTTATCCAGGTAGTCATTTGTAAAAGTAAGCGAATCAGAACTTTATCGAGGTAGTCATTTGTAAAAGTAAGCGAATCAAAGCTTTATCGAGGTAGTCGTTTGTAAAAGTAAGCGAATCAAAACTTTATCCAGGTAGTCATTTGTAAAAGTAAGCGAATCAAAACTTTATCGAGGTAGTCGTTTGTAAAAGTAAGCGAATCAAAACTTTATCGAGGTAGTCATTTGTAAAAGTAAGCGAATCAAAGCTTTATCGAGGTAGTCATTTGTAAAAGTAAGCGAATCAGAACTTTATCGAGGTAGTCATTTGTAAAAGTAAGCGAATCAAAACTTTATCGAGGTAGTCATTTGTAAAAGTAAGCGAATCAAAACTTTATCGAGGTAGTCGTTTGTAAAAGTAAGCGAATCAAAACTTTATCGAGGTAGTCATTTGTAAAAGTAAGCGAATCAAAAGTTTATCGAGGTAGTCATTTGTAAAAGTAAGCGAATCAAAACTTTATCCAGGTAGTCATTTGTAAAAGTAAGCGAATCAAAACTTTATCGATGTAGTCGTTTGTAAAAGTAAGCGAATCAAAACTTTGTCGAGGTAGTCATTTGTAAAAGTAAGCGAATCAAAACTTTATCGAGGTAGTCGTTTGTAAAAGTAAGCGAATCAAATCTTTATCGAGGTAGTCATTTGTAAAAGTAAGTGAATCAAATCTTTATCGAGGTAGTCATTTGTAAAAGTAAACGAATCAAAACTTTATCGAGGTAGTCATTTGTAAAAGTAAGCGAATCAAAACTTTATCGAGGTAGTCATTTGTAAAAGTAAGCTAATCAGAACTTTATCGAGGTAGTCATTTGTAAAAGTAAGCGAATCAAAACTTTGTCGAGGTAGTCGTTTGTAAAAGTAATCGAATCAGAACTTTATCGAGGTAGTCGTTTGTAAAAGTAAGCGAATCAAAACTTTATCGAGGTAGTCGTTTGTAAAAGTAAGCGAATCAAAACGTTATCGAGGTAGTCATTTGTAAAAGTAAGCGAATCAAAACTTTATCGAGGTAGTCGTTTGTAAAAGTAAGCGAATCAAAACTTTGTCGAGGTAGTCATTTGTAAAAGTAAGCGAATCAAAACTTTATCGAGGTAGTCATTAGTAAAAGTAAGCGAATCAGAGTTGCATAGAATTCATTCTTTTTTGTCATCACTTTTTCAGATGCGTAATTTGTAAAGTGATATTAGAGGTTTTACTTAACAAATAAATATAAAAGAATAATTATGCAAATAGTTATCTGAAAGGCAATTTAAATAGTACGCTAACCTTTGTTTTTTTTTCTGACGATTACAACTGCCTCAAATATAAGTCTCCAGTCTAACATCTTTTCTTGCTGGAATCAGTATAGTCAGTGAAATATTGAACCTAAATAACATAGATCAATGCCAACATCATAGTGACGAACTATTGAAAAATAGAATGAAATATAGATATAAATGTAAAATATAGACAAATAAAAGATAGAATGAAAAATAGAATGCAATAGAAATATCTTAGTCGGATTGATATTTCGAAAAATTGGACACAATTATGTATTAAGTTATTCAAATATATAAATATATAAGTATTTACTTCAACAGTACTCAGTACATGTTTATAGCTCGGTATAAGTTATATAAATATATTTTTGACAATTAAGCGATAGGTTCGCATTTCATCTTCATAGGGAATCATCATGAAATCATATTACTAATCGCTTTTATATATTCATGTGCTATTTAATATAACTAACCCATCAGATGTTATTCACTGATTTATGTTTTCACTGGCCAATTACTGAGCTTCTCTCAAATAAAGGTTCGGCTTGTGTTTACTTGAACATTTTTCTGTTTTTTGTTTTGTATAGGAGTGACGAATCCGTTTTGTGAATGTGTCAATTAACAGGGGGCCTTTTTTAACACGTGCGGTTGGTTTTATTCCTATTTATTTTACTTCCCGTTGCTACGATAGGTGTTGATTTTATTTAGTTTTATTTATTTATACATTTTATTTTCCTTATTTTTTCCCTAATTTTTTTTTCTGTGTATACAGTTGATTGCATTTCAGGATCATTACGGTTTGGAATTTCAAACTTTTCATTTAAACATAATCTACGCAACTCATCTCAATATATGTACTGCTCCATCGTACTATTTTCACTACATTACTAGCGAACTTTCCATTATTTGAGTTCTCAGTAATTCATCGCTATTGATTTTTTTTTAATTCGACGGTTTTTTGTTATTGAATATGATTTTGTGGTTGTAATACCTAGATTAAAAATTTAAAGAGGTCATACTACTGTAGTATTTGTTATTCGGGATTTCTTCGGCAAACATTGTAGCTTGCTAAACAATACTTTTGTTTAGACTGTTATTTTTCGTAAACAAAGTGCACGAGTTTTACAGTTACAGCACTTCTTTTCATTATCAATTATTCTGTTTGAGAGGGAGAGGTGATTTCTATTAAAGTTTAAGTTATTAATATTTCTAATGGTTGTATTTTTCTTTCTTTATGTTATTTTTATTGTTACTATATTGATCTATTTTTTGTTATTGTTTTTATTTTCTCTGCTTTAGTATTTTCTCTCGTTTAGTATTTTTGTGTGCTTCAATAATAACTTTTGCAGTAAATGTGCATCAGTTTTTGTTATATTTATTGAATATTTTGTGAAGGTAATTAGTTACGGGAAAGTATTTCCGATTAGATTTAGGAATTTCTTTCCAAATTTAGTTTTAGTATCTAAATGTGCAGGGCGATGTAAACCAGATTATATTTCTAGTTTTTCTAGTTTTATTTTTATGATAATTATTAGCCTCTTGTTGTTTATATTTAATTTCAATATTATTATACTCACCACTGTTGTCTTATAAATGTTGCTTGACTTCATAAATACGTTTTCTTTGCTAGAGTTATTTCTAAACCTACGTTCGCTAGAACTAAGGATATATTTACTAGAACTAAGAATATGTTTACTAGAACTAAGAATATGTCTTACATCTCTGTGTATGTTACTTGTTATAAACATAGTTTCATAACTTACTACCTAGATTTACTCAAGTACTTAGCACTGTTGAAGTAAATATGCAATTGAATTCTCGCAAGAATTTGAAAACAACAAAGAACGCAATATTTCCGAACATGGGATGCCATGTGAACATGAACTAGCTACTCACTCGGAAAATTAATTAATTATCTATTATTCAAGCGAATATCTTTTGCATTCTATTTTATTAGATCGAAACAATTTTAGTATATCTCAACTCTAATATGAACTATACTAACACACGTGTATAACTTATTTATTTAAACTAACTGGGCTTTATTAGGTTTAATAAATGGATGGGAGTAATTATTTGTTTATTTATTACTTATTCTACTTGTGTAATTTATTACTTATTCTACTTGTGTAATTTCTATATTTTTGTTTCATGATTCCTGCCAGCTTTGTGATTTATACGAGATAAGTATACCTCCCTACTAATTATTTCAAGCTATTATACCAATAAAGTAAATTCTATATAATTATTTATCTCTATGAACGGAACTACGTATGCAATACTATAACTTCTTAGATTTCTATTTGTAAAGTTATCTTAACACTAATGTCAAAATAAAAACCCGAGACGATTGCTTAACAAACAAAACGGTCATCAACGTTACAATCAAGATTGTGTCAAGAGCCTTTCAGAGTTATAGACAATATTTGAACGTGCTTGTTATTGAACAAAACCTCTTGGACATACATGACTTAACCTTGGTGTAAACGTCACGTATGGATCTAAGTATATTGTATTAAATATGACTAAATTGCAGAAATAATTATAGAAAAGATGCTACTTTTATTAAGCAAAACAGACACAAACATAAAAAGTACCCCAGCCTTCGTTTGGTGGATACACCTTATTAAAAAGAATGAAATGATGCAGTTTTGTTCGAGAAAGCTTTCGTCGTGTTAATCTGACGAAAACAAACGGATTTATTAGTCAACGTCCAAACGTCATTTTCGTATTTTGTTTTTTAAATACAATCTTTTCAAAAAAGAATTTTTCCAAATGCTTAATTTCTGCAATGTCACGGTAAATTTGTCATTTTCAATAAACATTCATTTTCTTAATAGTCGAAACGCATTTTTACTGTCAAAAAGAGAAGACGGCCATAGATGCTATTTAGCGATATCTCAAAGAACGAAGAAAACGTTTCAAAGTTAAAATCAAGTTTTGGGTATATAGGGACAAGAAAATGAATTTTGTATAAACTTATATGTTGTAGGTACTGTGATTGTTACAATTTTAATTAAATCGGATATAATTGATTATTATATATTTTTATTTATTGGTTTAAAAATTAAATTAATAAAAATGAATACATTAGGACAATTATAAAAATAAAAGTAAGATTACTACGATAAAGCCAAATAGAATGTACGGAGACGCGCATCCTAAAAAATAGCTTTAATGTGTTCATATGTTGAGCGAATATAATGTGTGTATGAATAAAGTAAATTGTTATGAAAAAATGCGACTATTAAATAATCAGCGTTTTCTTTAATTTGAATAAAAAAAAACTTTATAATTATCCGTTAAATTACGTACATGACATGAAGTAGGCATTTTATGGGAATTATATCATAAAAACAATAATGGTGTAATTGCATTTTAATGACAATGTCAAACTAATTCAGCGATAGTAAAAATTGAAATGTCCTAAGTACAAATAAAGTAGATATTTAAGATATAAACAAAGATGGTAGTTTTTAAAATGGGGGTATTTTTGTCTGTAGACAGCGTTTACGAAGGTCTTGTCATGTAACTTGAATGTACATGAAAATTAAGATATTACAATTTGGTAGCAGATGAGATTTTATCAGAATAAAAACTATGAATTTTGTCCAACATTTATTTATCAGAAATGCATTAGTATATCTTATTTAATATTATTGATGAAATTTGCTGCTGATCGCATAATTGGCTTCCATCTTGAATTGAAATTCGCTGCTGAAAAGAAAGCTTTGTTTCCTCGTGAAAAGTAATCAGACTCGGATAAGTTTTATTAGCAAAAAAAAAAAAACTTAAATATAATCCAAATATATTGTTTCTTATAACACGCACCTAGGTTCAACAAAAGAAAGAATCCAGGTTAGATAAAATAGACATGTTATATGCAATCCCAGGTCACTTAATTTTATGCATAAGATAGCATTAATCTTACTCACCGATGAAACACTTTGTACATGTACAATTTACATGTAATACTAATACTACCAACGCGTGTGTCACACACAAAACACGCCTTAAATAAATATTGTTATCTGTATAATATAATAATGTACGCTTTACGTATGTTATCAGTTTGCACGTCCATTTTAACACATGCTCATCATCAAAGATAGACGCACTTTATAATGGGCGGCAAAGTCACAAAATTTTCTCTATTTATACACTTCAGTGTTCGCACACAAAAATACGCTTTAAATAAATATAGTTATCTGTATAATATTCACGTTTCAGCATGAATTGCTACAGTAATTTTACAGATTAACTAACAAAGCAAATAAGGAAGTTAAAAAATAAATTTGACCATCATTTTTTGTTCGATCTAACTTGACAGGATTTACACTTTATATTTGATTAAACGCTTTAAAATAAGTTAAAACACAAAAGAACTTATGTAACGTTATTCGCGGACCAACACACATTATGTGCAGTTTCAGTCACAAAGGAGACCAAAAGAAGACCAAAGACAAGGAATAGGAAATAACTCCAACTTGCACGATCTTTTTACCAACAACATTTATTTTCTCGTGGTATCGCCGTGACGTCACCCACGTGATTTAGAACGTTATCCACTTCTCTCACGAGATCTCGAACGTCATCTCGTCTCCCCTCCTCTTTTTATATTTTCCCCAAATCGGTGACGTCACTTCGCATGCATTTACATCCATGCATTAGCGATGTTACACTTATATAGGTGGATAGAAGCGTAACAGCTTGCCTTTGGTAACATTTATTAGTTGTGTACTTTTTTTTTTTTTTTTTTCAAGTCTTTTTTGCTTTATTAGATATTCTGGAAAATAATAATTGCTCTAATTTCGATTTCTGTTACCCCATCAGTTTACCCAGATTTTTTTAACTTCTATTTGCATTTCTTTTATTTTTATTTTATTGGTTCCCCGACAAAAAGAGGGTGGACATGTAAATACACCCTTGTCCGTTCCTCCGTTCGTCTGTCCGCACTTTTCTCAATAACTACGCCTTTGAATTTTTTGAAATTTTGCACAAACATTAAACATGAAATGAGTAAAAAAGTAACAGAACGAATTTTCCGGGAAAACTCAGGTTGCCTTCTCTAGGGGTGCCTTTCGGGTTAAAATGGCTAAAATTTACACTTTTGTGCTTATTAAAAAAATCTTATAACATGGATTTTTATAAAACTTACTCAAAAGTTGTAACTAACTGATTTCTATATAATTTTGTTTGTCTATACTTCGCGATAACTCTTGGGTGTGCCCCATGGGCTTTTTTTTTGGGGGGGGCTAATAAAAACAATCCATTTTTGGGACTATTTTACCATATTTGTCCAAAATTTTGTGTGCGTGTCTATTTATTAGCAGTTTAGCATGATGCTGAACTATAATTTAAATATTTATTTATTAAGACTTTGGGGGCTAAATGGGGGAGGGTCAAATGATGGACTTAGTCATTTCTATTTTTTTTTTCTTTTTTTTTTGCATGGTGTAGAACACAAATTTATATATGTTAAGGCCTAAAACTGCACTATTTGTTCATTTCTACCTCGATGTCCCTGGGGACTTTTAGAGCTAAATGCTGATCTTGGTCATTTATTTTTTATGCCTCGTTCACGGTGCACCTACAGAAGACCATGCATGCTTCACTTGTTTTTATACACATTTAAGTGTTGTAATGTTTCATAAATAAATTTCGTTTAAATGACATTTGGTTTCCTTATTCATTTAAAAACGCATTGCTGACCCCTCACCCCCACCGCTCACTCTTTTAAACCTAGACTCATAGAAATGTGTGTTTATTCTTTAATCTCATTACGTTCATTGTCATTCATTACAACTTATTCTGCATTGTGTTGTGTACGTTGCTATAGTTTATTGAGATTGTCGGACTGACTTCCTCATCTTTTTTTTTTTTTTTTTTTTTTTACAAAGGCGTCACCACATTATCAAGGCCCAGAGGCCACTCAAGGATAAGGGTTAAAGAGTGTACAGTAGAAATTGGTCAATATAGTAATCATTAGTAATGAAAATTTGGTAAATTTAATAACTTATATGGAACGGCTCATCAAGAACTTATTTACTTTAGACTTGAACACAACCATATTGTAGTCAGCCGGAAAGCAGGAAAACGGAAGACAATTCCACAGGCGTGCAGTTCTAAGAAAGAAGCTTTGTTCATGGAATCTACGTTTAGGTTTAGGCACAGATAAAGAGTGGGGGAAATTATTGCTAGTGTTTACAGCTAGACGAGTGTTTCTTGTGAAAGTTTGGCGAGGGGGGACCATAGATTGAAGCTCAGTTGAACAGTTTCCATGAAAATAACGATACATCAGAGACAAACTCGCAACATCTCTTCTGTGAGATAGAGGTTGCAAGGAGGAGAAAAGGACATCTCCTACGAGGCTACGAAGTCTATTTTGAACTCTATCAAGGCAGGACAAGTCCTTTCTAGCAGCTCCTGCCCAGATGTGGCAACAGTATTCCATCCTTGGACGTACCTGGCTCTTATATAGGTAGAGAATAGCATCAGCAGTGAGATATCTACTGGATCGATAGAAAGATCCCACCATTTTTCCAGCGGCCTTGGCAACAGATTTGATATACGTGTTCCATTTAAGATCAGGAGTAATGGTCAAGCCCAGAAGCTTGTCAAAACTTGAGGCCTCCTGAAGACGAGAGCCATTCATTTCAATTGATGACAAATGTGAATTAGAATGTTGATGATGTAAAGAGAGAAGCTTGGTTTTAGATGCATTAAAAGTAACCAGCCACTCCTTTCCCCATTGTACTACGTGCTCAAGATCAGAGGAGAGAGAATTGGAGAGAACTTGGTCGTTTACTGTCTTAGATGTGCTACCATAAATGGTAGTGTCGTCAGCATAAATGTCTACAAATGATGTAAGGATATGATTTGGAAGATCATTAATGTAGATCAGGAAAAGAGTTGGGCCCAGGATGGATCCCTGAGGGACACCGGCATTAATACTGTGAGCTTCTGATTTTTGCCCCTCAACTACTACTCTTATGAACCTATCAGAAAGAAATGATTTAATAATTGAGAAGACTTTTCCAGCTATACCATAGCTAGCGATCTTATGAAGTAAACCTTTATGCCATACCCTATCAAAGGCTTTAGATATGTCAAGAGCAATTGCCCTAAAAAGATTGCCACCGTCGAGAGATTTGCTAATCCTATGCGATATAACTGTAAGGACATCTGCTGTAGATCTAGCAGAACGGAAACCATATTGAGTGTCACTAAGAAGGTTATTTTTGTTGAGATGTTTGATTACTTCTGTATTTAACACAGATTCTAGCAACTTACTCATGACGCACAGGAGACTTATTGGCCTGTACTGAGAGGGGGATGAGCGATCACCTGAATTCTTAAATACAGGGCATACTGATGAGATTTTCCAGGGAGATGGGAAACTATTCTCCTTAAGACAACGTTTAAACAGTTTTGTAAGTATGGGCGCTAATTCAGGTTGAAGTTTTTTGAGTACTATAATTGGAATACCGTCAGGGCCAGTTGCTTTACTGGAATCAAGGTTTTTGATTAGCTTCGCAACATCACATACAGATATACGTATATCACATAGCGTGTTTTCTGATACAGGAGGAAATATTGGGGGTTGGCGGTCTTGGTCGCAAAGGGTAGAATTAGCTGCAAAGTTCTTGACAAAGAGTTTGGCTTTGTCTAATGCTGACGAGATTACCTCAGGTCCATTGATAATAGTTGGGATGGAGCACACGCTTCTGTTCAGGATTCTGTTTGCTATTTGCCAAAACTGGTGGGAACCAAGCCGCTGCTCAGCTACTTTGGACTTAACAGATTGAGCATACAACACTCTTGCGTTCCTTATTACTTTCTTACAATGGTTGCTGGCAGTCCTGAAAACGGCTTTAGTTTCCATACATCTATTACGTTTGAAGCAGTGGAAAAAGTGATTTCTGTGCGCAATGGCAGCAGCACATTCTGGAGAGAACCATGGCTGGCTGTTAGGTTTTTGCTGAAACTTTTTAGAGGGTATGAAATGGTCAATACCTACAATTAACCATTCAGTTAGGTCTAATACTATAGAGGACACATCCTTTTTAAACATGGAATGTAGAGGTAGATCAGATATAAATGTACGGAAGCTATCCCAGTCAGCCTTAGTGTATCGATATACTGTACGATGAAGAGGTACGTCTGGGGACTTATTACATTTCATTTTTATCTTGATTGATACAACAGAGTGGTCGGAAGATCCAAGAGGCGACAGAACAGAAACTGAACATAGTTCAGGGCAAGTTGTGAGAAAAAGGTCTAGTAGGCTCGCATACTGGCCATCATTATCGGGCACACGGGTAGGTTCCTGAACAATCTGAGTGAGGTCATAGGCAATGGAGAAATCATGACAGAACCTCCCCTCATCATCGGTCTTGTAGTAGTGGGTCAACCATTCGACGTTGTGAACATTGAAGTCTCCACATATGTGAATGTTAGCTGAAGGATAAGTAGAAAGGACTTGGTCAATTTTCTCAGATATGCTTTGAAAGATAGTAACTCCGCTGTTGTGGGGGCGATAGAGAGTAAATATAAATGCAGTAGTGTGAGCTAAAGCAACCCGGAAGCACATATAGGGTAAGTTAGGATCTTCCCTGGAGATGTCCCTCCCACATGGAAAGCTATCTTTAATATAGGCACATATTCCATGCCCATGGCGATCTTGGGGGTCAGATTTAGAAGTTAAGTTAGAGTATCCTGAAATTGCAAACTCATCTAGGGAAATAGCCTGTCCAATGCCAGTTTCACTTAAAAATAAAAGGTCTGGTTTAGTCTCCTGTAATTGAGTTTCAACCTCTGGAAGGTTAGAACGAAGACCCCTGATGTTGGAGAAGGAGACATGGTAGTAGGGGTCTACGTTGGAAGTTGGAGAACCGGGTTTAATCGTGTATTTTTTCTTGAAACTTGTCATGATGAAATTTTGGAATTTGTGGACTAGGTCGACAGATTTACTTAGAGCAGGACAGAGAGGGGAAATTAAGAGAGAAAAAGAAACGAAGAATTTTTTTTTATTATTTGTAGCTAATGATAAGGTAAAGCCGTAACAATTACCCACTAGTATGGCATCGAGAGGCCCCACCAGAAGCTTATGCATGGTCCAGAATCCATTCACCAAATGGCAATACAGCAGCCCCAGTACTTTGCACCTGCTGATAGGACAGCCTCCTTAGTGGTTAATCCAAGGTTCGGGTCCCTGACTATCAGGCGGATAACGTCAGCCCAGACAAAACGTTTACCTCCAGCACCCTTACTAGTGACATGGCTACAAGGATAGACATAGAAACAGAAAATTTCCGCCATCTCAGCCAACTGTTCCAAAAATACTGCCAACCTAGAAAACAGCTTTTTCTTCTCCCTTTGTCCGAAAAATCACTCATTTAAAAAATGAAGACTGAGGGACAAATAAGAAGAAGCGAGAGTAACAGGAGCTGCCGATAACGCATCCACAATGCGTTTTCTACTCTCCATTAAACAAAAAAAAAAAAAAACAAAAAAAAAAACTATTAAGTATTGTACTTAATAAAAGTCCAACAGACGTGTTTAAGGGAAAGTATGGTGATAGATTCCCCTCACACGAACTAAAAATGAGTATAATTCGTAATTTTTGCTATCAACTCGGTAGATAAATAAACATATGTACGAGGGAAAAAAAAAAGCTAGCATTTAATAAAACAGAAATACACAAATTAAATACTGAAATAAAATGGAGTTGTTAATATTTTAAATCTAAAATAAAAAGCATGATTGAAATCACTTATCTCAACAAAAACAATTCCGTCTCCAAATTGCAAACTGCATTGAAAGAAATTCAGTTAGTAGCGTTGTTATAGTCATAACGTTTCGGCCGTTTTGCCCTCCGGCCTTCATCAGGTGTTTTGTATCGAACTGGGGAACCGTTTGTTAGGAGTCTCGAATCCAACCCTTTATTATTATTACGGGGGTACCGTGTTCGGACTCCAGCTAAGCTCTGGGACATAGTTGCTGATTCTCTGTTTTGAATGTTGCTTTTCACTGCCTTCGTTCAGGATTGAACTCAGCACCTTTTTGGGTAACTGTAAACTAGGGTTGGGTTCGAGACTCCTAACAAACGGTTCCTCAGTTCGATACAAAACACCTGATGAAGGCTGGAGGGCAAAACGGCCGAAACGTTGTGACTATAACAACCAAGATGAGGAAGTCAGTCCAACAATCTCAATAAATGAAAACACCTCATCTAAAAAATACAGACAATTACGTTGCTATAGTATTTCAATTCAATTTGATTATTTCAATGCGTAGCCATGCATGTAGACGCAATCATGTTGAATTGCTTGATCACAACTGATGACATTTCTTTTGTTGAAACATCATTAAAAATCCAGGCTTCGTCATAAAATTTTATTTTTCCAAGAAATATTTTTAAGTTAGCTTAATAAAAATATGACGAAATACTGGAAATATATTTGTTTCTTCCATGTAAACAAAAAAGAAGCATATTTTTCTTTACGAAATATCATATTTCCGGTTCATCGGATTATAACCATAAGTTTGGAATAGCATTTAATTAGTCCGTCATATTTAAATTGTAAGTAGAATATTAATTAATTTTTCATTTTCTAGTCTTTCTATTAAACGCGTCCAAGCATCTTTAAAAAAGAACTGTCCGTCAATGTGCCATTCGATTGGTACATCTGACAGTATACCATGCTTTTCCTTATGTGAGATGCATCCAATTTCTTATTGAAATTTATAAAGTATAGAAATGTTACCTTATGGTTACCAGTTAATTTTCAAGTACTTCTATTGTTGACGATCAGCTGTTAAATGTAAAAATTGATGTGTAAGGTGATAACATACGTAAAACGTTATTATACAAATAACAATATTTATTTAAGGCGTGTTTGACAAAAGCGTAGTGTTACATATGCATTGTATATGCACAAAGTGTTTCGTCGGTGAGTGAGATGAATGTTATCTTTTGCATACAATTGAGTGGCCTGGATTTACCACTTCAGAACTACATAGAATTGCATATAAAATCGCTATTTTATCAAGCCTGGGTTCTTTCTCGGTTGAACCTGTGTCCGTGTTATAAGAAACAATAAATTTTGATTATATTTGATTTCTGTCCGTCAGTTAGTCACTTGGTCAGTCATGTTTAATTGTAGATAGAACATCAATCTCTTTTGGCTTTTTTATTCTGCTTACGAAATACGGCCAAGCATTTCCATCAGAAAATCCCTATTAAACTAATTCAGTCCGTCCGTTCGTCACCCGGCCTGCAATGTTTAACTGCGAAATAGCATTTTTGTATTTATCAGGTTTAAGTTTTAAATAGCATTGTGGGTCACTTATGCTTTAATTGTAAAATTGATTATCGCTATACAGATTGAAATCAGTTTAAAATACACTCATATTTGCCATAGAAAATTGAAATATACAAATACCGCTGAACTATGACGTCATGTGATGCAACGCATCTTAAGCTAAGAAAATTATTTAATAATTAAAAAAAAAATGAATGTAAATCTGTGTTTTCCAAAAATAACTAATCTAATCCTAAATATTTGGATTGAAATTAAATTCCACATTCCCAACCAGTATAAACTTCATAACAACAAACAGAAAAAATAGACTAGTTATTCTTTTTTCTAACCATCATAGTCCCACCCTCACTTTTTATATCACCTGCTATTCCTTAATAGCCATCTATATAAGTACTGATTAAGTGGTCTGGTGAGAGATGAGAACCGATATTTTAACGAGATAAAATACAGGTGCGAGTTAAAATCTTTACTGAAATCTTTAGAAAATGTTTCTTCCTATATATATATATATATATATATATATATATATATATATATATATATATATATATATATATATATATATATATATACTATTTCGATTTTATATGTGAAAGACAAGGAAGACATTAGAAAAATCACAACATCTAACAATGTGACTATCTACAGTTGTATCTATTTTTAAGATTGTTAGTAATCTATTAAATATCCAGATAAATTTTCTTTCAAAAGCTTTGCAGAATGTACTGTAAAGCTGTCACATTACAATTGCAGTTCCCATGACTAGATGATTTTGCTAGTCTTATTAAAATCAAGAATTATAGATTAAGGCCTTTCATGACCCGGTTTGAGGCATGGAATTGCTAGTTATTAAGATGATTTAATAATTAAACCATGAATAAGAAAATGATTGTTACAAAATCCATTAAAAGAATCCTAAATATTTGGAGTGAAATAAAATCCATCATTCCCAAACAGTTTGCATTGCATTACAACAGCAGAAAGAAAGAACATACAAATATTTTTATACTGAATTTCAAATCGGACGAAGGGAATTGATTGAGAATAAACTTAAATGTAATCACAATCTGTTTATGTCATATCTAACTATTATCTATCAGAAATATGTTTCACTTATTGATTCATAGTACAAAATCAATGGAATGTAACGGGCCGCAAAATCAAATAATGGAATATTACGGCGTTCTTTCAGTAGATTCTTAAAACAGTGTGCGGCGAATTACAAATATGGTACTATGGAAAGCTTTTAAAGGTTTTATTGTTAGATAAATTGCCTAAGATTAAAAAAGGTAATTTTAGAGAGACGGGGAAGAAGTATGGATTAGATGAGGCGAACAGAATTGGTATGACTAGTCACCGAACATATGGTAGATGACAATACTCTCTATCGGGAGACCCTAACACAAGTAAGCGTGAAATCTGCCGATATGGATATCTTAGAATCATAAAACTATACTTGTCATAAGACTACATTTATCTATCTATCTATCTTATTTCTCTCTGTCTCTCTCTCTCTCTCTCTCTCTCTCTCTCTCTCTCTCTGTCTAATACAGGGTGACCCAAAACAAAAGCTAAATAGAGGCCATCTAGAACATATTCTGTAGAACGAAAAAAAAGGCCAAAGACCCTAGTGTTTTGATGTGATGTTTTGAATATAATAAACTAATTATGACCAAAGTTTCATTTCATTCGAATAAAACACGAAGAAACGGGGCATAATAATAGTCGGGGCCCGTTTTTAGGAGGTCACCGGTATCTGTAGAGGCAGCTGCGTATGTGATTGTGCAGTAAAGATTGCGCAATCCCCAAATCACACTTCTCCTGAATCGGAAGTGTTTGAGTCCAGCAAGAAGTCCAGGACGAATGGTAACAACGCCGAGATAAGCGGAGAGCGCATACAGCACCTGGAAATCCTAAATGCATACCCATTTTTACTGATCAGGTTCAACTTTGCTTAACTTTGAGGATCCAGCGGGAACCAGTGTGTCAACGTTATTATGGCATATCAGAAGTTGGGGATGTGTATATTTATATATTTCTATGTATAGAATTCACTCCTAAATTGATTAACCGATCATTATGAATTTTGTAATAAAGTAAGTTGAAGTAATAAGTATGTTATATTTAGTCTAATTTAGTGCCATGCAAAAGGGGCACAGAAAGCGTGGTAGCAGTTCGTTAATATTTAGATACTATAGTTTTTGTGAACCTTTAGTAATAGGTATCAGGCTAGTGCAATCTGAGTATACTTTGGCTTGAAACCCATGCTACTATGTCGATTTCATCAGTAAACAGGAAAAATGTATTCTTTGAACAGAACAGTTTTGCACAACTTTTAGTTTCTCATTCTAAAAACTAAAATCAAGTAACAGTGTTACTAAACCTTATATCTTAAAACCTTTTTCAATTTTGATCGACGTCTATTACATGATTTGGATTCAAGAAAATGTCGTAATTTGAAGGCTTAAGCTTAATGGGTCGTAAAATAAGTAATATTCGTGGAATTTCGTTAAATTGGTGTCTAATGAACACGGATTAAATATAATGCAAATCGAAAATTTTTCAGCTTTTAATCGGGATTTTACTCATATTATAAAACATAAAACATTTTTTAAAAGAAACTAAACATTGATGAATATTTATTAATTATTATTAAAATTAGAAAGAACAGAATAAGCGCACAATCATATTTTTTTTTATTTTGTTTTTTCATTTTTAATTACTTTACTTATAATATAGGCATATTTATATATTTTTGATTAATGTCGTACACACGTTTCATTGAACTAATGAAAAGGATAGTTCATTGTATCACTATACAACTCAGACACGAACAGATATTTTTAAAAATTGTCGCAAATAGACGAAACAAAGCAAGAAGTATAATTCAAGTGAGGAGGAAAGAAATTCAAAAATTTCAAAACACTTATAAAAAGTGGGTATTTAGAGAAAAAAAACTCTTCCTAAAAATCACAGAAATATTTGAGAAAGCCTATTTAAAAAATATTTTAAAGAAAGTTTTAGCTTTAAATAAGAATACACAAAATCACACACACACACACACACACACACACACACACACACACACACACACATATATATATATATATATATATATATATATATATATATATATATATACTTTTGATTTGTTTTACATAAGTATTAATATGTCGCTACACATTCATGAGCATGTTTCGGTCAGCCAGTTACAAATATCAAGAGACCTCGTCAGGTGATATTGCTTATACAAAAGTTTAGTCTGTATTGAAAATTATTCAGGGATTCACAAGCACAAAAAATTATCATTGAGAATCAAAAAGATGTCTTTAATATAGATTTGATATATGCGAAGAAGATGTAAATAGGTTTGCAGCAGAAAAAAGAAGCAGATGAAAAACGACAGTGGACAAAAGAAAGATAAGGAAAAGATGGGGAAAAGGTAGTAAAAAGAAATAGAAAAAAAAAAAGAGTGCAAATAATAATAATAGTAATAATAATAGTAATAGTAATAATAATAATAATAATAATAGTAATAATAATAGTAATAGTAATAATAATAATAATAATAGTAATAATAATAGTAATAGTAATAATAATAGTAATAATAATAATAATATTAATAATAATAGTAATAATAATAATAGTAATAATAATAATATCACTAAATAAAGATATACATAGTATATATAAAAATCTTATTGATAATAAAAATAAAATAAAATAAAACTAGAAAAATCCACAAAACCGCAAGATTTTTAAAAAAAATTACGTCGATAAAAATGTGTTAGATTTGTATTAGAATAAAAAATATGAATAAAAAATATAAAATTAAGAATAAAATTAAGGAATAAAAATATAGATTAAAAAGAAATAAAGAATAAAAAAACACAGGCTTATCGAAAAATGTGTGTGTGTCAGCTGTTAAGGGATAAACAGTAAACAAACTAGACATTTAACAGTACAATCCTAACTGTTCAAAAATATATAAGTCAACGATTAAACATACAATTTAGTTAGTGGATATACATTTGGATTAAAAATTTGAATTTCATTTTAATTTACTTGCGACAAAAACGAATTAAAAAATTAACAGAATCCACAATGGTCATAATAAGCTACTACTACTACTACTACTACTACTACTAATAATAATAATAATAATAATAATAATAATAATAATAATAATAATGATAATAATAGCTTAATAATGGCACTACTACTACTACTACTAATTATAATAATAATAATAATGATGATGATGTTTATTACCACTCAAATTCCAGTGAAGATCATAGTCGCTGCCGACTAAAAATCAATAGTACGCGGCTTATGCGATGATAAATTAATATGGAAAGGTTATCGAAGGAGGGGGAGACTACAGACTATAGAAAACACAAGTTGTTCTCAAAGAAAAATCTTTGATGCTGGTATGTGTGAATGCTCCTATAATTATAATAATAATAATAAAAGTAAGAAGAACAACAGTAATAATAATACGTAATAAATAATAATAATAATAATAATAATAATAATAATAATAATAATAATAATAATAATAATAACTAGCGGGACATGTTGAAATTCCACGGTGGACTCTTTCATATGTAATATATTGATGTTGGCCTTTTTGTGGATTTTCAGCGTAAATGGAGACACTCTGATATTATTGTAGTTCTTTTGTTAAAACTGCAAAAGTATATATCTAATCTAGCAGGGACGTCCGGCATAGCCTAATCGTAGAATATGCTTAAATATGATATTTTAATCCATACAGATTTCGTACATATTACTATAAGAGTCAATTTTCGATCCATTCTTATATATTATAAACTTGTGATTTCAAAAATAAAAATATATTCATATGGCTTGGGTGCATCAGCTTCAATCGAAACCGAAACCAAAACTTATGAAAGAAAAAAGAATTTATATATATATAACTTGGGTTCTTACAGCTATAATCGAAACCGAAACCAAAACTGTTGAAGAATTCTTGGTAAAATTATTTATTACAAGAAATGGAAAGGTATAACAATTAAACAACAGACACTCGGAAGAAGAAAAAAAATAAATGTGTCACAGAAAATAACACACACGCTATCGTATTATAATATAGATTAAAATATTTTATGTACCAAAAACAGTTTTTCATTAAACTATTTTAGTTAAAACAATGTTGTAATAAAATAATTTATTTAGAAAAAGGAAATGTCATTTAATAAATGTATATATATATATATATATATATATATATATATATATATATATATATATATATATAAAACTTAGATTTAATATTTTTATAAAAATATTAGGTACTCATGCACGTATTGATCAGTACTCAAATAATAACGTTATGATTTAAAAAGCCATTCTTAACATGGGGTGGGGAGGGAAGGGTGTTTTGGGTTAGGGTTAGGGTTGTTTTGGTATTTATTTTGGTGCTTTTGCAGAGAAGGAACCGTGCCGAAATAATGATTTTTGAAACCCATTCTTAATATGGGGAGCGGAGACTGTTTTCTATACTTTCACCTAACAAGTATAAAATAAAATGGTACCAGTGCACTTACTGATCCGCGCTGAAATAATAACGTTATTATTTAGAACGCCTTGGTACTCATGCGTGCTAAAATAATAAGGTTATTATTTAAAAAGTCATTCTTAACATGAGGAGGCTCGGGAGGGGGGTTGTACCTATTCTGTACTTTAACCTTACAATTGAATAAAAAACATAAAACTTTAATTAAACGTGGAAATACCATTAAAAAATAGCGCGGATCATTCTCTGCATTAGCACCAAATATTTTATATTTTATATTTTACAAACCCAGTTTCGTTTCGCTAACAACGTGTGGCTAAGTTCGATGTTTCATAACATGCATCTGGGCTTTGTTTACATGTTACAACAATTAGTAGTAGTAGCGATAATATTTTTAATTAGCGAAGACCTCAGCATCTCTCTCTCGCTTTCTCTCTTTCTCGCTCTCTCTCAATAAGAAAATGTAAAGAAAAATAAACAATGAAAAAAAAAAAACAAATGCTTAATTTTTGTCCCCACCGCCCGAGTTGTTTTATCGTTTTTATTACGGAATAACTTAAAATCAATTATTTCTTAACAACTTTTGAAATATTGTATTAATATACAGATCGCTAATAACGTGTGGTTAAGTTCGAGGTTTCATAACATGCATATGGACGTTGTTTACATGTTACAGCAATTAGTAGTAGTAGCGATAATATTTTTAATTAACGGAGACCTCAGCGTCTCTCTCTCTCTCTCTCTCTCTCTCTCTCTCTCTCTCTCTCTCTCTCTCAATAAACAAATGTAAAGAAAAATAAACAATGAAAAAAAAACAAATAAATGCTTAATTTTAGTTTTATCGTTTTTATTACGGAATAAGTTAAAATCAATTATTTCTTAACAACTTTTGAAAGATAAAACCCTACATTTTATAGAATTAAAAACAGATATTGCAGTGAGAACACGCTAATCGATTAGAACCTAGAGCGTTCGTAAATTTATTCCGAAATTAAATGCCTATTCCAGAATAAATTTCAGCCAATCAAATTTGCCGGAAAGCGTGACACACAAAAGAACACACACGCTATTGTATTAATATATAAATAATAATAATAATAATAATAATAATAATAATAATAATAATAATAATAATAATAGCTTATATTCTCTTAAAGGACTACAAACTGGATTTCACTAATAAGCCAGATACTAGACTTACTGACCCTACTAGACTTAAAATTTGAAAAGGAAGTAAAAAGAATCTTAGAAAGAATTAACTCTCAAATTAAAAAACATGTATAAACTTAATTAGTGGATCAATTCAGCTTAGACTATTACCTGGTTTTCTAGTAAAAAAAAAATAAGGACAATGTTATTTCATTCAATTTTATATTATCATTATTATCCCTTTATTACCAAGGAAATCTTTCAATTACATCATTGTTTTTGGCTCCCTTCTTTCTGGCATCTCTAATGATGAAGTAGATATTATCAAAAATATAGGAATAATGTTCTTATTAGTAGTATTAAAAATCAAACTGGACCATTTGATATTTCCATAGGCTTTTTGATTTAGCAAAAATTAATGATTTAGTATATAATCTCACTAAAGATATAAGGGTAGAAACTATCGGTTTGTACTGGGATGATGGACATCTTGTAGCTAAGAACGTTAATAGCCCAAATGCGATAAGATTTTAAAAATTATTATGAATAAAATGAAAAAATTAATCTTAATGTATATATAACCTCAAACATTAAAATAGTTAACTTTCTTGATGTAACCCTGAATCCCAGCAAAGGAACATATGAACCTTATAAGAAGGAAAATATAAACCCATCTATATCCACCTAATCTTAGACCACTCTAAATCGATCATCAAACACATTTGCAAATCTATCAGTAGAAGAATTAGTTTTAACTCCTCAACCGAAAATTTTTTAATAAAAATAAAAAGTTTTATAATGGGACCCTTAAAACAGCGGCTATAACAAAGCATAATTAGATTATATTAGACCTATAAAAATATGAACCGATCGTACGTACGTAAGTGCGTAGAAAATAATCATTTGGTTTCCTTCTCCCTTCAATCAAATGGTTCAAACTAATATAGGTAAAAAATTTAGTCCCATTAAGCTATATTTTTCCCATTAATATTCTTCAAAAACATTTTAAATAAAACACTATTACATCAAACTGTAGTTGCAGTGATAACTTAGAAAATATAATAAAACACCACAATAATATCCATATATATTTTGATTGCAGAAATTCCCCTCTGAACCAAAGTACCGTAGGTTTTCAACAATGGATGCCACGTACAAATTTATTATGCAACAAGAGATTCCACGTACAACATTATTATTACTATTAGCCACTACTTGTGTAATTTTAAAACGGAATTTTAGACACATTTAATCGTTATAACAGTACAGACAGTGAATGCCATTTTGTTGACTTTTTTGCCGTTCAGCCAGATCATATTATTTGTGTTGGCGAGGAAGAAATACAGTTCCCTGTTGCCAAGCTCACAGCTGTGTGTGAGATATCTGAAGAAGACATTTGTCTAAAAATTTCACGTTTAAGGCGACACCTACAAGCAGCCGAAATAAACTTGGAGGAAGCCAAACACTGAACTGTACTGCAATTCCTACAGTTTATCATCAAGTGGGACTTGTTGAGTCATTGCCATATCTTACGCTGGCTCTTAAATTTCTTCTGACAATATGTGTTTCTGTGGCTTCGTGTGAAAGAAATTTTTCCAAAATGAAACTTATAAAAAATTACCTTCGGGCAACCATGAGCCAGTCGAGATTGTCGGATTTGGCTGTTCTGTCCATTAAAAATGGACTTACAAGACAAATAGATTTTGACAATGTAGCGTTTTTACACTCTATCAAATTTATTTTTTGTTTATGTCTTACTAGCAGGGGTGTCCGGCGTTGCTCGGGTGTTTGGAGGTGTATGCTGTGCAAAAAAAGCAAAAAAAACAAAAAAAATGGTTAATTTTTTAAAACTTTGACCCCTATTATGACCCCTTAAAATTTATAGTTTTGGGCTCAAATCACTTTATTAAGGTTATCCAGGTTCAAGGAACCTATATATAAAATTTCAAGAGTCTAGACCCAAAATTGTCGGAGGAGTTTGGTAGAGTTCTTAAGGTCAAATCGTTGAAATTTGACCCCTTAACAGCCAAATTTCTGGCTGACACCCGTCACATCGATTTTCCCAAATCTCAGTACCCGGTATTTCAAATTTCGAGTCTATAGACTAAAAATTGACAGAGTTATTGCGTAGGGAAATGTACACAGACAGACAGACACACAGACACACAGACAGACAGACACGTTCACTTTTATAGATATATAGATAGATATAAACTCCAAACCAGAATGAAAATGGAAGAAATGAAAATTTCTTTTTCTTTTACACATGTCTATTTCAAATTTGATATGATGAAACAAAATTGTAAAAATAGTATAAAAGTTGTTTAGTACTTATGCACCTTTGTTACCGCGATTTTTCCGAACTTTCAGAAGCGTTTCTGAGCAGATATCGGCATTAATCGGGATATGCCGAAACACAAACGCGACGAAGACCAAAACCCCAAATAACGCAAAATAGTTGCTAATACACCGTAAGGAGAAAATAATTAAAACACCACTGATAATGTTACACTTTTATTTTAAGAAGGAAACGAAAACAAAGTAAAAGAATTTAAACAAGATATCAAAAGAAAATTTTGTAGATGTCTTTTTATGGAACCTTTTGATTAAAAAACAAATTGATTTATTGTTATTTGGGGGCAATTGTTGTATTTTCTAGAGGGGGGCATTGTTATGAATTTTTTTCTTGTTAGTTATTATTTTTTTGCCGATGGTTAGAGGTCATGTTTATGTTTTTTGTTTGTTTGCTTTCTTTTAATTTTTTAATGATGTTTTTTTAATCTAGGTGGTTGGCAAATTTTCTTTTGCTGCAAGAGTAGATGATAACTGCTAAGGTAGAGAAGAGGGCGTAGAGAAAATGGAAGGAAACTACCTAGTTCATTATGCAGGCGAATAATCTTTCAATTTCTGTTTCCACATGAACTCTGTCAGATAGCTTTCTAATAATTTCCTATTGGTCCCATTTTTTTTGTTTTTGCTTTGCTTCCCTCCACATTCTCTCGACGTGGTTCGTTGTCGCTTGTGTAGTAGGGTCAACAAAGTTTATAGATAAATTATTTTAATCATCTGAAAACTTTCGCAAAAAAAAAGAACTTTATTAAAGTGTGAATTTTGGCAAAAAAATAATTGAATAAAAATATTCATTGATGTTTTTAGCGTCTGCTGAGTTGAATTCGCTTTGCTAAGCGGCTTGGCATATCCCGGTTCATCTCAATATCTGCCCGGAAACACTCGTGCAGTTTCGGAAAAATCGCGGTAACAAAACTGCATAAGTACCGTTTTTCTTTCTAGTATAGATTTAAATATAAAACAAAAAAATCGTTCTCACAGTTTTTTTCTATTCTTTTTTTTAGTGTCTTATTTCTTCTTTTTTTTGTAATTTTGTTTTTCCGCCCATTTATTCATTCATCATCATCATCATCATCATCATCATCATCATCATCATCATCATCACTTGATCCTCTTCTATTTTATTTTATTTCATTCGCTTCGTTTCATGAGTTGATAAGGCAGGTCGAGTGTTACGTGTCTTTTTGTTTTCAAGCCATTTTTTCCGATTTTACTTACTAAATGAGTTTCCCTATTGGCGTTCCTATTCGATTGCGTTTGTAACGCCCCCTTTTTTTCTTCAAAACAACAATTAATTTATTTATTTATCCATTTACTAAATGACTCGTCATAGTATACACTTATATTTTTCATTCTAAAAAGGTGTTCATACTCGGATTTAATACTAGTAAATAGGTTTATTATTGTGATATTTATGAACAGTTAAATTTAACGATAGCTAACCATTCAGCATAGGATGAAGTTGGGGGGGGGGAATTGGGTGACATATGAGCGGACCGCCCCGGGTGACGTTTACTCTAGCTACGCCACTGACTATATAGCTTACCAACATTATTTACCTAATAAAAAAATTAACTTATGTGTGTGATGTTTGTGCGTTAGGGTTTTATGCATTAAAAATGTTGTAACATTAGATATAGTTTACTCTAATTTAAACAGTTTAAATTTTTAATTTTTATTTTAATCTTAACTTCTTGATTATTGGTTGGCATCGCTAAGCTTTTTATTTCGAATGTTTTATTGTAAAGTTTCGATTATTAAAAAATAAGAAAATTTTTTAAACATTATTTCTAATATTCTAAACCTTATTTTTTTAACTATATCTAACTTAAATTTCTAATACTAATCTAATCCGATGTATATTCTAAATTAAAAATAATAAATGACATGTATCTTAATATGACATAAATTAAATTATATTTTGACTCTGTAACGATTTATGCTTGAAAAATATCAGGTGTAGGATTATATTTTATATGAATTGTTTCAATATTTTATATTATCAAAATATACGTTAAACTTAATGAATTAATTATCATTATTATTACTGCTTTTTATTTTTGTATTATTACGATTATAAATTTAACTCAATATATGAGATAGAGCAATTTGGAATTAAAATCTGTCTATTAAACTGTCGTATTTGTTCAATTTACAGCATTTAATCCCCAGTTTATATATATATATATATATATATATATATATATATATATATATATATATACGCAAATGTATTGGATACATGCTATTTTATGTTATTACTCTAGTTTCTGTCAGCCATTTTGTCTGATATTACTGTTATATCTTGTAAAGTTGTTTTAGACGTATGTGAAAATATAAAAACTTATGGTTGAATCTATTTATATATAACCAGCAGAAATATTAATAATAATAATAATAATAATAATAATAATAATAATAATAATAATAATAATAATAATAATAATAATAATAAACCAACTCCGGACAACAACAACAACCATACTAGAAATAAAAATAAAAATACTAATAACGAACAAGATAAATGCAACTGTAGATACCGCACATTTTGCTCACTTCGAAATAAATGTCTAACGAAAAGCATAGTTTACCAGGCCACAATATTTGCGAAAGAAAACCCGAATAACAAGAAATATTACGTAGGTATGACTTCCTTAGATTTCAAAACTCGATATTATGACCACAAAAGTACATTCAACAATAAAAAAAACACCGTATGAAAACAACGCTAGCACATAAATACTGAGAACTCAAGGAAAGCGGCCATTCGCCGGTAGTCGAATGGAAAATAGTAAGACAAACAAACACCTGTAGAGACCTAGACGACCCATGTAGATTACGCCATCATGAAAAATTTGCTATCCTGTACTTTAAAGAACCTCAACATCTATTAAACTGTAGGAGAGAAATAGCGAACAACTGTGTTCATAGGATAAAATTTACTCTAGGATAGAGATACAAAATAACTTTAAAACCAACAAAAACAATAGAAAATAAATAAATAAATAAATAAAATAAATAAACATGCATATACATAAACTATCATACATATATATGTATGTATGTATATATATATATATATATATATATATATATATATATATATATATATATATATATATATAACATAAAAAACTAACCTAGATTTAAAACAGGTCAACTGACACTGGATATCCAGGCTAAATAGAGCACACACAAAGAATCAGATCAACCAGAAGTCAAATAGGCCTTTGTCCTGTAAGTCCATGTTCATTGCCTGATAGGAAGGGCGCGATGGATACTAGAAAGCTGATTAACTAACTAAAATCTCAATAGAAGGTGCGTATATAAAAACGACAGACAACCACAAAATTCGCGCATAATCCTGAAAAATCCTAGAGTGGATCAGACGCGGAATATTCAGTGTAGCTTAAACGCTATATATATTTAATAAATTGATATATATATATATAAGCATTTAAGCTGGCGTTGCCAGGGTGTTTGGAGGTGCGTGTTGAGCAAAATAAATAAATAAATAAATAAATAAAGTGGTAGTAGAAAGGCAGGCTCGAACCCGTACTGCGAAGGAGGAAAAGAATGGGGAAAACCCTGACGTCTTTGCTGTTACGACCACCGCCAAACTGGAAGTGACGTATGTTTAAATTAAGGCTGGACAACCGAAAGGAGAGGATGACTTTCAAAAATATCGGCGAAAAAAGCGACCCCCCTGTAAAAAAGTGCCCAGTTTAAGGTGAAGATATTGATGTTTTTATCAAATTTTTCGATGTTTGTCATCTGTAAGGTCGACATTCAAAACGTTACTGATCTTGTAAATATCCCTCGCCTCTGTCGAAAGTTTTAGGCAGTCATACAAACATACATACATACATGCATACATACATACACACATACATACATACATTTATATATTGGTAACTTAAATTTTTCGACCCAAACCGATTAAAAAGCTTGCCCTATCTCTGAATATCCTTTATGTAAAATTTCAAATGTTTAGATCAGAAACTTTGACCCCTATTACAACCCCTTAAAATTTATTGTTTTGGACTCACATCAAGTTATTAAGTTAAATCCATGTCCAAGGCATCTACATCTAAAATTTCAATTGTTTATACCCAAAATTGGCGAAAACCGACCACAAAGATTTTCTCAAATCTCAGTACAATGTATGTCAAATTTCGAGTCTGTAGACTTAAAATTACCGGAGTTATTGCGTATGGGAAATGTACACACACCGACACACATACATTTTTTATATATATACTATATATATTTTTCACTTTCATATATATATACTAGCATTTCAGCCCGGCGTTGCCCAGGTGTTATGATGTGTCTTTTGAGCAAAAAAAAAAAAAGCAAGTGGTAGTAGGAAGGCAGGCTCGAACCCGTACAACGAAGGAGGAAAAGAACGGGGATAAAAAAAAAGCCTGAGGTCTATGCTGTTACGGCACCGCCTTAACGGAATTGACATTTTTTTAAATTAAGGCTAGACAATCGGAAGGAGAAGATGACTTGAAGATGAGAAGATCAAATGGTTGAACTTTGACCCCTTTACAGCCAAATTTCTGGCCGAAAACCGATCACAAAGATTTTCCCAAATCTGAGTACCCTGTATATCAAATTTCGAAACCAAAACGTTCAGCTTACGATTTACTCTGCCCCTGCCGTCAATGACTGGGCTATGAAAACATGTTTACTGCAAAGCTAAAAATTAAAACATGAACAAATAACTACTACACTATGCATTCGTAATGCCGGCGTTCGACCATAGCCTGGCAAATTTCATTTTTTGTTTTAATTTTCAAACTTTTTCGCCGATTTTTCCGGGCTAAAACCCAAATATAAAGATTTGCGTGGTTTCGAATACCTTATATATGAAATTTCATGTCTGTCGACCAAAAACTCTAGGAGTTTGGTAGGCAAAATTTGTTAAACGAAAATATATGCATATACATAAATATATATGGAAACAATTTTGTGTTTACTATAAACTTTTTACGCAAATATTATGCAAGTATAAATTATGTAGAATATCTGCATGAATATAATTACACGTAATAGTTAACTAAAGATTATTATTCCATTAGGAAACCGAAGCAACTAATAGGAAATTAATTAAAATGAATGTTTAAAAGAATATGCAAATTAGCTAGATCATTTGCTAGGGAATGCAATCCCACAACCCATATATAAGAAAATTGTATTTTCTTTTTAAATAAATAGAAAAGAGGGGTTGTAATATGAATATCAATACACACAAAACAAAACGAATTCATGGGAGTACAGAAGATATATATATATATATATATATATATATATATATATATATGTGTGTGTGTGTCTGTGTCTGTGTCTCTGTGTGTGTGTGTAGATAAATAATATTTTGCAAGAATCAAGAAAACAAAATATAATAAGAACTTCATACGGTTTATTTCTTTATGCACTACAATTGTTTCATGACCATTCAGACAAATTTAAACATTATATCATTTACATATAATTAAAAAGTAGCTACTCCTCAGACACCAAGTACAATTGCCATATATATATATGAAAATATTCATAATCCCTATTTTAGGGATGTATATATATATATATATATATATATATATATATATATAATATAAAGCTGAAAGTGTGTGTGTGTGCGTGCGTGTGTGTGTGTGCGTGCGTGTGTGTGTGTGTGTGTAGTCACGAATAGGCTCCTATATGGTTGACTATTATAGAAAACTGATCCCATATAATGATAGAAGATGTATCGAGACACCGGAATGGGTATGTTTGATCTGGCATAATGATGATTCATTAAAATTGTGGGGTCTGCGTACGCGCCTGGTCCACAAAGTATGGAAATAAAAAATTAAAAAATTAAAAAAAAACGTTAACAAGTGTTTTTGATATAGATGTACATAATAATACTTTGGTAAGTATGTTTTAAATTAAATGGGGATGATATAATAAGATTGTGGGATCTGCGTTCGCGCCTGGCCTCCATTGAATGGAAATAAGCACAAACTTTAATAAAAACTTTTAATATCTTTCTGCGTAAGTATATTTTGATAATTATTTTTCTGTTTGAAGAAATATGGTATAATAAAATTATGGGGCGTTCGTTCGCGCCTGACCTCCATAGAATGGAAATATGTCACAAAGTTTAACAAGGTTTTTTTAATATAGATCCACAGAATATTGAGATAAATGTTTCAGTGTAAACAGGTATGGTGTAATAAATTATGGGGTTTATCTATTTTATTTTTACTTTCATCATATTTTGCTTTCGTTTTGATACTCCCAAATTCGAAGCTATCTCTTTACAACCCTTCCTTTTCATAACCTATCATACTTTCATAAATCAGGGTCCATTTTCTATAGGCTGTTTTTGAACCCAGTCAACGACGGGTACTTTTGTTAGTATATATATATATATATATATATATATATATATATATATATATATATATATACATATATATATATATATATATATATATATATATAAAGAAACAAGTGTTCAGTTACCAGTTTTGTTGGGTTAATGCTAGAATAGGATTTTACTGTCAATGTACTTTCGTTATGGAGAGCAGTTCGTGTCTTTACTGCATCACTAAAAGCATCACTTGTGTCATAATATGATTATTTAACAACTAGATTTACAAGAAAGCGTACAATATAATCGAACGCAAATCGTGTTCAGAAGTGCTTACAAGTGCGAATCAGATGAGGCTTCTCCACTTACCTGCCGCCCTAGAAATGACACTGCTATAAACATGATCTCTATGATTACGGATATATTTCCCATATGACGGGATGATATGGTATGATATCACTTTTATATATATATATATATATATATATATATATATATATATATATATATATATATCCGCCTCTCTCTCTCTCTCTCTCTCTCTCTCTCTCTCTCTCTCTGTTATTTCATCATAGTTGTAGTCCAGTGGATCTAGATTTAGTGAATCAAAAGGCCATGTATTTGAGTGAAGAGGGCAAAGTTGGATACAAAACCTGTTTCATTATGTCGGAGATATCCACCTACTCCAAAATTTGTGCACTGGTTACGATAAAAAATATAAATTTCTCCAATCAAAACATATTACCCATTAATCCGAACTTGACATTTGTCATGCAGAGTATCACAATTCTTACGAATACCTCCTGAAAGGCCATATTATTTACTCTTAGGAAAGCCGTGTGACTACATAACGACTTTATTGTTGACTCGTTGTTTAAGTTTGTATTTAGATTCTTGTTCAAGATTTTCTTATCACTGAAGCGGTTCTCACGGATTACACCTTTATTTAACGTGTCTTCTGATCTCTCCGTATCACACATGAGGTATACTAAATGTCCCTCTAACATAAACATGTCATGATGCATACTTGCAATATATGAAGATGACAAGCCTGCAATGGAATAACAAAGACAAGTATGTAATTCATTGGAGAGGCCGCTTAAAAGGTACGTCAAGCAGAGGACGAATTCTCTTATAAAGAGGTAACTGGTGTAATGGGTGATAGAGCGAGATAACGTGACAGAGTCAGGAAGATTCGAGACACTACCATGACTACATGATGGTGTATATTTGGTGGCATTTATCTTTCCAGATAAGGAAATAATTACGACTGCAGATGTTTTAGATATCTGTGGTTGTGTTGCATAGCTACTTCGTGATCGTCTAGTCGTTGCGTCTTAACGCCGTCGAGGTAAAACGTGGAATAAATGATGATGATGATTTTTTTTTTATATAAAGGCATCACCACATTATCAAGGCCCAGAGGCCACTCAAGGATAAGGGTTAAAGAGTATACAGTAGACATTGGACAATATAGTAATCATTAGTAATGAAAATTTGGTAAATTTGATAACTTATATGGAACGGCTCATCAAGAACTTATTTACTTTAGACTTGAACACAACCATATTGTAGTCAGCCGGAAAGCAGGAAAACGGAAGACAATTCCACAGGCGTGCAGTTCTAAGAAAGAAGCTTTGTTCATGGAATCTACGTTTAGGTTTAGGCACAGATAAAGAGTGGGGGGATTATTGATAGTGTTTACAGCTAGACGAGTGTTTCTTGTGAAAGTTTGGCGAGGGGGGACAATAGATTGAAGCTCAGTCGAACACTTTCCATGAAAATAACGATACATCAGAGACAAACTCGCAACATCTCTTCTGTGAGATAGAGGTTGCAAGGAGGAGAAAAGGACATCTGCTACGAGGCTACGAAGTCTATTTTGAACTCTATCAAGGCAGGCCAAGTCCTTTCTAGCAGCTCCTGCCCAGATGTGGCAACAGTATTCCATCCTTGGACGTACCTGGCTCTTATATAGATAGAGAATAGCATCAGCAGTGAGATATCTACCGGATCGATAGAAAGATCCCACCATTTTTCCAGCGGCATTGGCAACAGATTTGATGTACGTGTTCCATTTAAGATCAGGAGTAATGGTCAAGCCCAGAAGCTTGTCAAAACTTGAGGCCTCCTGAAGACGAGAGCCATTCATTTCAATTGATGCCAAATGTGGATTAGAATGTTGATGATGTAAAGAGAGAAGCTTGGTTTTAGATGCATTAAAAGTAACCAGCCACCCCTTTCCCCATTGTACTACGTGATCAAGATCAGAGGAGAGAGAATTGGAGAGAACTTGGTCGTTTACTGTCTTAGATGTGCTACCATAAATGGTAGTGTCGTCTGCATAAATGTCTACAAATGATGTAAGGATGTGATTTGGAAGATCATTAATGTAGATCAGGAAAAGAGTTGGGCCCAGGATGGACCCCTGAGGGACACCGGCATTAATACTGTGAGCTTCTGATTTTTGCCCCTCAACTACTACTCTTATGAACCTATCAGAAAGAAATGATTTAATAATTGAGAAGACTTTTCCAGCTATACCATAGCTAGCGATCTTATGAAGTAAACCTTTATGCCATACCCTATCAAAGGCTTTAGATATGTCAAGAGCAATTGCCCTAGAAAGATTGCCACCGTCGAGAGATTTGCTAATCCTATGCGATATAACTGTAAGCACATCTGCTGTAGATCTAGCAGAACGGAAACCATATTGAGTGTCACTAAGAAGGTTATTTTTGTTGAGATGGTTGATTACTTCTGTATTTAACACAGATTCTAGCAACTTACTCATGACGCACAGGAGACTTATTGGCCTGTACTGAGAGGGGGATGAGCGATCACCTGAATTCTTAAATACAGGGCATACTGATGAGATTTTCCAGGGAGATGGGAAACTATTCTCCTTAAGACAACGTTTAAACAGTTTTGTAAGTATGGGCGCTAGTTCAGGTTGAAGTTTTTTGAGTACTATAATTGGAATACCGTCAGGACCAGTTGCTTTACTGGAATCAAGGTTTTTGATTAGCTTGGCAACATCACGTACAGATATACGTATATCACATAGCGTGTTTTCTGATACAGGAGGAAATATTGGGGGTTGGCGGCCTTGGTCGCAAAGGGTAGAATTAGCTGCAAAGTTCTTGACAAAGAGTTTGGCTTTGTCTGATGCTGACGAGATAACCTCAGGTCCATTGATAATAGTTGGGATGGAGCACACGCTTCTGTTCAGGATTCTGTTTGCTATTTGCCAAAACTGGTGGGAACCAAGCCGCTGCTCAGCTACTTTGGACTTAACAGATTGAGCATACAACTCTCTTGCGTTCCTTATTACTTTCTTACAATGGTTGTTGGCAGTCCTGAAAACGGCTTTAGTTTCCATACATCTATTACGTTTGAAGCAGTGGAAAAAGTGATTTCTGTGCGCAATGGCAGCAGCACATTCTGGAGAGAACCATGGCTGGCTGTTAGGTTTTTGCTGAAACTTTTTAGAGGGTATGAAATGGTCAATACCTACAATTAACCATTCAGTCAGGTCTAATACTATAGAGGACACATCCTTTTTAAACATGGAATGCAGAGGTAGATCAGATATAAATGTAGGGAAGCTATCCCAGTCAGCCTTAGTGTATCGATATACTGTACGATGGATAGGTACGTCTGGGGACTTATTACATTTCATTTTTATCTTAATTGATACAACAGAGTGGTCGGAAGATCCAAGAGGCGACAGAACAGAAACTGAACATAGTTCAGGGCAAGTTGTGAGAAAAAGGTCTAGTAGGCTCGCATACTGGCCGTCATGATGATGATGATGATGATGATGACGACGATGATGATGATAATGATGATGGGGTGGTGGTGGTGGTGGTTATTCAACCTGGAATATGTCAGCATAAAAATTAAGTTGTTTTAGTTGTTGCTAATGTTAGTAAATCAGGGCCTATACATAATTACAACAACTTGTCAGGTTTGCGGCATGATGAAAAAAGAAGGGAGATAAATATCATTTTTTTATGTCTTATTAGACTCTTTCTCATTCGCTTTCTCACTTCCAATACATTTCTAACATTTTATGGCATCATGCCACACATGATTCCTATTAACGTTTCCCCATTCGGACATTTATCAAGTCGCACATTTTGTCCTCTACAGACACCTACTTGCCATAGCTGTCCTTGCATAGCTTCAAGAATATTTAATATATTGCAAAAAGAATATAACAATTAAAGTAAACTATCTAGAATACACGACAGTCACTATATTAAAATAGTAAACATACTTAAAGATGACACCTAACGCGACTAACACGAAATAATTATTCTGTTTTAATAGTCATTATGAAAGATAAAAAATGAATGAGTATTTGACACGTAATTTGAATCAATATGTTATAATTACGTTTATACATCTGTTCTTGTTATATTACGGAAGTTAAACTACGTTGAGCTTAACTTGTACCAAATTAGTAATCATTTAATAATACCAGGTGCTGTATGTACGAGAATGGTAAAAACTTCCTGCAAAAAAAATGCGTCTTTGAAGATACCTTTAGCAAATACTTAACTATAACCGACTAATTCACACGAGTGTATACTACAATGTAAAAACCGCCCACCCTTCGACAGAAGTTCTGTTCTCAATTATGTGACAAAGGTTTATACGGATAATATACAATTTATTGTGTTCTTTATTATTTTTTAATAATAAAAACAAAAATTGGTAATACTGTTTATCAAATTACTAATCTTTTGTTTAGCTCAAAGGCACCCATCCTAATACAGACATTTGCGGTTTTCTCTTTATCTTTGTTTAATGTTATGCTAATGAGATGGCATCACTGGTAAAATATGTTTGGGATGAAATAAAGAAATATTCTTTATTCCTATTAAAATATTGTATGACACGAAATGAATATTTTTGTTTAACATAATGTTTAACATGAATAACAGTCCTTAATAATGTGTATAATTAAGATCATCTGAACAACTATTCCCATCGTGATTTCTGTATTCACGGGGTTTCAGTTGATATAATCCTCCCTCTTTTTAAGGTGCATTTTTTCGAACTTTGAGCTGACAGAATGATTCTTATTACATACTGTGTTGAAATACCTATATTTATACGAGTGTTATTTTTAGGTATAATTTTTAATAACGGCTGAACTTTCTATCTTAGAACAATCACAACGTTATATATATATATATATATATATATATATGTGTGTGTGTGTGTGTGTGTGTGTGTGTGTATGTGTGTGTTTATATATATATACATATATATATATATATATATATATATATATATATATATATATATATATATAAAGAGAGAGAGAGAAAAACAGAGACAGAAAGATAGAATATTAATCCGAAAAGAATGAAGCAATTTCTGTAGGAAATCTTAAGTGTGAGAGTTCAATACAGAGGATGCGTAAGATAAAAGAAAACACAAGACAAACTAAGCTCAATCTCATTATAAATTTATTTCAACCCTCTACAGGGTTTTACAAACGAGGATAGTTTGGTTAGCATCTGATTTGAAAGACTTAAGAAGAAATTGAAATTAAGGTTTGATATCTGGCTCGGGATGGGTGCTAATCTAGCCGCACTAATAAACTGTGATACAGTAAAACAGTTTATGGATGATTATGTATATATTGAATTTTTTAATGCCAGATATAGGTGAGGAGTTCTCATCTCGCATGCAAGTAACTCGGACTTCGAACTCTGAGTTGGCATAAATTCTACTGATGAGCACAAAGGAGGGTGAAACTTGAGCTAGGACTTCCAATATGCGGTTCTTATGGTTTATAACAGCTTGGTTTTATTTGGTTGCTGAAATTAATAAACACACAGACATATATATATATATATATATATATATATATATATATATATATATATATATATATATATATATATATAAACTACATGATACCAATTTTAAAGCGTATATAAATTAACTATTATAGTTTAATTATTAATTATTACATGTTTCAAAATAACGGTGACGTAACTACTTTCGCATTTCACTCTCCGGTTTAAAAAGAAGAAAAAACTATGTATTTATCAATATATTTACCATACTTATTTAAATGTAAATTAAATACTAAGAATACTGCTAGGTGCAATTATCTTGAATTAGTGTGTTCTTTTGTTATTTATTATCTACGATAATACTTAACAAAAAGGCATACTTTTATATGCATTGTAAAAAGTATTTTCTACTTTACATCGAAAAATTTGATCGAAGAATAAAGTGAATGTGATCTGTTCTCACTATGACGCCGATCTAAACTTACAGAATGGAGACCAATTTCTTTTTGTTTGGATTTGAAACCGGCGGTATCGAAGTTGTTTTGATCTCCTGTAATATATATATATATATATATATATATATATCTTACGTAGACCTAGCATAGAATTAAACAAATGGGAACTAATAATTATAAATAGCGTGTGTCACCCGTGGTCTAATTCACTTTTATAATTATTGGTTTCCATTTGTTTTATTCAGTGCTAGGTAAGAGGCAATTGTCTCCCAACATATTCGCTGATGTTTTAAGATGTGTTATTAGCCACCGTTCTTCTTTATTAATAATGTTTACTTTGTCTCACAATAAGAGATGTTTTCCTTTTTCATTCCATGTGTAGACAGACATACTCAACTATTCAATATCTCCACATATTACGACGATCGAGTGTTTCTTTTGGTGGCGCCATGTGTCACCTTTATATATTATCCACATTTATATATTTTACAATATATATTATTCTTAATAATCGTATACGCCGTATAAGCTTGACTTGCACGGCATACTTGATCCTTTTTTACATTGAATTAAAGTTCATGCATTTTTCATTGAAAGTTGTCTTCCGATATACGGATGACTAGTAACTTATGCCTAGTGTATGTTGTCAAACTATAATAAGTTGTTATTATGTCTCTTCCCAATGGTGGACGGATACTAATAATTGAATAGCTTACTAATGGGGCCAGTATTACTACCAAAATATGACAACCATTCTTACTGTGTGAAGTGTAATAGACATTGATTCCGGTATTGGATACGATGGCTTCAAATTCTATGGGATCCCCATTGTTATTTGTATGCAAAATTACTTGAGAGGCTATTGTTGTGATTTTAGTTCAGATTTAGCATGTCTTTCTAAATACTTCCACCAGAGAAAAAAAATTTTCAAGAAACTTACGTTTGATTCTTTCTATCCATACAAAATTGTTATGTACTTGTTCATCACAAACATTTTCAATTTTGTAACTAATAGTTCTTGCTCCACGTTGTTTGTTATTCATTGAGGTTTTTGGATACTCATTTAATTTTCATCAAAGTTCCAATGCTTTTCCACGTTTGAAGTTTTATTGTCGACAAATCTGAGCCGGGATTACAATTAAATACTTTATTCAATATTCTAACTTGAATCAATAAAACGTCGACAGTCCCATTCAGTATGTCAAAATATTAAACCAGGCTCATTATGCAGTGTATTAAGAACCTTTCTCATGATTTTAGCATTCGTATTCAATACTAACCCCAGTGCAAAGATTAGGCATTTAAAACTGTGAGCGCTTAACTCCGACAACATTAAACCATCGCATTGTGTGTTACTTACGCTAACGAAAATAAAGTCATCTTCGTCATCTTTCTTTGTGAAGTTCATAAATTTCCATCTTCTGTAAAAAAAATAGACTTTTTAGGGCTAAACAATTAAGTTGATAATTGTTATCGCTTCAACAAATGTAATGCCGTTGTACTTTTCGTGTTAATATATAATAGCACAGTTTGTATGTTCAAACGTACGCAATTTTCTTAATAGAAAATGAACCTTTTAAAAATAGGTCCATTTCGCCCAGTGTGTATTATAACAGTCTTCTTATCGTTTCAAGTACGAAGCAAACGTAATTTCGTTTTGAGACAACATTTTGTGAAAATGCACTTTACTCTTCAGTATTTTGATCCCTCATCGATAATTTGCATATTGGTCGGTTTCTATTGGATAATAAAAAGCATGCTCTCAAATCTTTTCATTTATTTCAATGTTCTTTTTTTAATTTTTTTTATTTTTCTATTTGTTCTATTTGTTTGTATTTGAATTTCTTTTGCAATCGAAAATATTGTAAAAGTGTCCGATAATTTCCAATATAGCACTTTAAAATTCTTCCATTTTCCATATTAACAGTAGGCTACAGACTTTTCCTTGTATATGTACATTTTATACTCTCGTAGCCCTTCTCCCTGGAAGAATAATTCTTAACTCTATCGATATCAAATATATACCTATTTTCGTGCTCCTGATTAAATAATCAAACAAACAAAAACATATCCACATACCTTTTTGTGGGGATTTCCTTTTTCTTTTTTTCGTGGCCGAATATTTTCAATTTCAAACACCCGATTTGAAATCTTTTTACTACTCAAGAACGAAAACTTTTTTTTCAATGTTGGTGTGACCGCCATGGGGAGATTAAGACCCGCTAAAACACTGAGTAAGGCCGGGTAATTATACTGAGATTGTCTGTTAAGCGTTAATTGGATCCCGGACAGCGGCAGGTAACCTATTTGAAAGGATGACTTTATTGTGTTTTTGTAAAACAAACATATACAGGGTGACAAAAAAAAACTGGACTCAACTCTAATTAGGCCCCGTTTCTTAGTGTTTTGTCCGAATGAAATGAAACTTTGGTCATAACTAGTTTATTATATTCAAAACATCACATCAAAACACTAGGGTCTTTGGCCTTTTTTCTCCGTCCTACAGCATATGTTCTAGATGGCCTCCATTTAGCTTTTGTTTTTTTTTGTTTTTTTTGAGGGGTCACCCTGAAATTTATTGTTTGAGAAAAGTGACAAGAGATGTCAGATTAAAGTTAGAATGAACCGGACGTTCAGTGTGTAAAAGTATTAAACTGCAAGCCACAAAGAAAAAAAAATCAATAACTCACATACCAGTTTTATTTATCTCGTGCAGACATTCCTACACACTAACAAGAATCAGGCGAAGAGAAATTAATTGCTACTTACGGGTATACACGTATAAACAAGAACAAGGTAAAGTAACGCATGCACGCATACACAATGTCACGGTGCCAAATACTGGCCTTCTGAGTGCGAGCGTTCAGTGTTAACCTTCTAAGCGGGTGAATAAATTTGAGTTCTGATCCCAGATTCGTAAGCTTTGTAGAGGTGCACACGCGCAAGGGATTCGGAAATTCCCCGAGTGACGCGTTGAATCCTGAGTTGTCGAGCGGATTTCCCCAACCAACCCTTTCCCTTGGAATATAAGCGAATGCCCGAGTCGAAATTATCAGATCGAAGCCGAATCTCGAAAGAAACACGCGCAACACAAGAAGCGCCACTCCTCCCCTCAATCACGGTCGCCATAGTGGAGAACGAAGAATAAGATCTTGACTTTTCGTGTGTAATCGAATTGAACAATTGTACATATGTAAACACCTGTAATTTTCGTGAATTAACTTTAGTAGACTAGAATCCCCTGAGTTTGTTTTCTTTTCGACTTGATTTTAGGCGGAAATCGACACGAAGCCTACGACGCTGAGAATCCTGTTAGGCACTCCCGGAAGAAGACGATCATCGGCCATTGCAGTTTCAACAGGGTCAGAGGCCACATCTGCTGATCTAAGGCAGGCGGCTTACACAATCCTATTTTCTAAAGTAGAAGCTCTTTTCTGTTTTCTTTCACAGATTTGGCGCTCCTTGTATGTTAAAAATCGATTGTCTCCTTAACTTCTAGTTATATCTAGGTATATAGTTATAGCAATTCACAATTTTTCCGAGTATATAACGTAATTTCATTTTCGAAAATCCAACATTCCAAATGTAGTATTATGTAGGTTATGTTGTAATGTATAGAAATAGGTCTTAGTTTTCATTGCTAATGTTATGTTGTAATGTATAGAAATAGGTCTTAGTTTTCATTGTTATGGGAAACATTAGTCGGTGTTATTTTGTGTCTGTATAAGTCCAAATTACTCGTCGCTAGTGATGTTTGAAGGAGATATAATAAGTAATAACTAAACAACATAGTGTTATACTTTAAAAAAATAGTATTTTAAAGAGGGACATCTTGATGAGTGTGTATAATCACGAGATACGATAGATCACCATAATAGTATGAAACGATTTTCAATGACCGCGACGTATTGCTTAAATGAAATGAATATAAAATTAATAGTATAAAGCAGATCGTTTACGATGGATATTTTTTCAATATTTAATAACCACAAAACGATCGATTTTCAGTACAGCTAGCAATTGTAAGGAAAATGTTTATGTAGATCTTGTGGCGCCTTTACTGTATAATCCGATTCCTATGAAATCATAGTAAATTGATATAATTGTTTACACTTTTTATTCTCTGTTTCGTTTGAATTTGCTCTCCGACTAACTTCCCAAAGCAAAAACTTTTTACCGAAACGTGTGAACTCAAAATAATTTCAATCCTCAAAATATAACATGTTTATATGAATTAGAAAATCTTATATGACCGGGTCAACATATTCAGTTTTGAACGGAGAGTTAACCAGTCGGCCGCAAGGGAAACCCTAGAAAGTAACTTACCCTACACACTCGTGCCTTTAGGATTTACGGATGGCTAGTAACTTATGCCTAGTGTCAAGACATAACAAGTTGTTATTATGTCTCTTCCCAATGGTGGACGGATACTAATAATTGAATAGCTTACTGATGAGGTCAGTATTACTATTAAAATATGATAATTATTCTCAATGTCTAAAGCGTAATAGACATTGATTCTGGTATTGGATATGATGACTTCAAATTCTATTGGATCTCCATTGTTATTGGTCCGCAAAATTACTTGAGAGACTATTGTTGTGATGTTAGTTCAAACTTAGTATTTATTTCTTAATACTTCCACCAGAGAAAAAAAACTTTCAAGAAGCTTACTTTTGATTCTTTCTATCCATACAAAATTGTTATGTACTTGTTCATCACAAACATTTTCAATTTTGAAGTTTTTCGATCTAATGTAAATAATACTTCCTGCTCAATGTTTTTGTTCTCCATTGGGGTTTTGGATATTCTTTTAATTCTCATCAAAGTTCCAATGTTTTTTCACGTTTGAATATGTATGTCGACAAATCTGAGCCGGGATTACAATTAAATACATTATTCAATATCTAACTTGCACAAACTTTCTAATATTTTATCATTTCTTTTTCTATTTGCAGTGTATAGCTTTGTGTCTCATGCGATTGCTATTAAAACACTTTTCATTTTATATTACAATTATTGTACCACTGCAATTGTCCACAACTAAAATACGGTTAATATGGCAAATTTTTATTTTGTTTATCACATTTAATTGGTGAATTAATTTTCTTATTGTTAAAGATGTTCTAATATGCTACATTCCACGGTGTCTTGAATCAATAAAACGGCCGCAGTCCCATTTAGTGTGTAAAAGTATTAAACTGCAAGCCACAAAGAAAAGAACTCAATAACTCACATATCAGTTTTATTTATCTCGTGCAGACATTCCTACACACTAACAAGAATCAGGCGAAGAGAAAAGAAATGCTACTTACGGCTATGCACGTATTAACAAGAACAAGGTAAATTAACGTATGCACGCATACACAATGTCACGCTGCCAAATACTCACATATGTATATTACTTACATACGCATGATATTCACACTATGAACAGTTTGACTTGTGACTACGAACTCAACTTTCTTCACACAACACATGTTTGTATAAATGACTCCAAGTAACTTTTGCCTACTTATCTCTTGTATGGAAATGTTTTGCTATAAACTTTGGCTTTTCTCGTGTTTTGCATTTAAAAAATGTTTATTTTTTAATTAACACCTGCTATTTCGTGACCCTTTTATTTTTTATATTTTATTTATTTCCATTTTATTATGCATGTATACCAGTATATATCCTTCATTTTATTTCTTCACTAAAACGATGTAGTTCTTGGCTATACACAAAAAACGCTATTGTCATTCAAAATGGCATTTACTAAAGCCAGATATCACGTTATAAGGGACTACGCCATAATCTCGTGTAATCGTAACACGGTTACACTGACAGTTTAAACATCAGAAAGTATTCCTGTTCATACAACACTGTAACAACACTAACAATAATAACAAAATTACCAACATTAACGCTATCAACTCTCAAAATTTGAACTCGCCGTCTGATTTTAATCCATTTTTTTTAATCAGTAAGTGTCTCCGCATGCAAATTAAAACATCTACAATTTTCAACACAATTTATCTGTTCTCTGAGAAAAGGTTCCTGACACTAGAAACATCTGATACGCTTTATAAATGGCAAGTTTTCGTCTGTATTTTTACAAAAATATAGAGTGACCCTCAACATGTCACCTCTGGGTTTTGTAATAAAACGCCCAATACTTTCAGCAAGTATCTGATCCATTCCTGATTTTTCCATCAAGTGTCAGTCATTAATGTGCAACAGTGTTTGTTTTATCGACATACCATGGTATGCATTTTGATTTACATTTTCATGATCCACCATTAGGTGTAAACATGAATCGACTTCACAACTATACGATCTTATTTGAGGAGGTATCACCTGAAGTAATTACTCTTGTCTTGACAAAGTATAAAACCGACTTCGAATCTAATGTGGAATAATCTCTTCTAGCCGTTTTTTTTTTTCTTGGCCTTTTGGCTAAGAGCAAAGTGTAGCATCTGTTCCGGCAGATACTGCACTTAAGATAATTTGTACCAGTCAATGGAGGGGAAACCCTCTATACTGGGACAATTATTATTTTTGGTAACCAGAGTGACCCCTTTTAGGGGAGCTGGTTTTTACCTCACATTAAAAACGGCCTTGTGCCTAATTTGCTCAGTGGGGGAGCAAATAAATACCATCTCTTCTAGCCGTTTTCATACAGAAGAGTTGCTAGCCTTTCTCTATTGTATCGTTCTGTTCACAGTATGTGCTCAACTGAGCTCTAACCACTGGTACCCCAAGTGAAAGGTTTATATCAAGAATTCGCCTAACTACAAAAATAGCAAAGAACTTTTCTTTATCTCTGTTCCTAAAAACCAAACGAAGCTTCTATGAACAAATTTTCTTTTCGAGAATCTATCATTTGTGGAAAGACTGCAATGATGCTTACCAGCTTTCTAGAATATGGTTGACTCAAAGTCTAATGTAAACAAATACTTGTTCTATCCTCTTCGATAATCAAGTCCTCTTAAGTAAACTTTTGCTCATTTCCATCTGTGTTTCCAATTTGTCTATGGTGTCTATCAACGTCCATTGAGAACTTTTTAATCTTTATCCTCGAGTTGGCCCAGGGTCTTGATAACCCATGAGTAAAAAGAAAAAAAAAGAAGCAGATATTTTACATGTGGTGTTATTTCCCGAGGCTATTCATGAACTAACGAAGATCATGACAACCGAAATCAGGACAGTGATGAGAGAAAAGTGCGTCAATTCCATCGCCAATTTTGCTTGTAGTATCTGGATGCCCTTCTTACTGAACAACGATAAAACAAAAACTGTTGGACATTTATAACTAAAACTTGGTACACAAGTCAGGCTGAAATTTATTTACTTTAGTTTTACTGAAGCTTATTTACACGGATGGATTGTCGAAAGGATTATGAATTTAAGTGCCAATTCTATGGGTTTCTCCTGTACTATAATAACGCTGTATTAATTTTGCTCGCTTACACATTGATGGCATTAAGAAAGGTACAACCCACGTTTCACACAAGATCGAGGTAAAATAGTAAATTTTAATGAACTAGTCGTATCTAATTACCCGTTGAAAATACGTTATGTTTGAAAATTAAACTACTGAAAATTATTGGTTGTTTAGTTGTATATGAAACTTTATGTGACTTAATTTATCTGTCTCTCCTCGTGGGCAGTTTGCAATATGAGGAAATTCAGAAATACATAGGATTGGAGCAAATATAAAATTTCCTTCAGTTTTGAAGGATTACCTTTTCATTAATGTAGACAGTAAAAATATAATATAGTATAGTATCAGAACAGATACTATACTTTGCTTCTAGACAAAGGTCAACCATTTTCGTGCTATTTAATACTGAATCCAGTAAAAAATAATTTCTCAATATTTCAAATATTTACAGATTAATTTGTTTTTTACATATTTAGAAAATAATTATTCTAGAAGCGATCGATTTTATTTAAACTACAGATGTGGTACTCCACGCCAGATGAGAGTGAACCTGGGAGTAAGACAACTCAAGTAGTGACTCCACTTTTATTAAAGACAAACGGAGCTTCCATGAACCAAATTATGACTGTACCACCACATACAATTACATATCTTGCTTTAGGACCGAGTTCGGGTAAACACGTTGGCTAGTTTATAAGCTTGGGGAACAGAAGAACAACAACAACAACAACAACAACAACAACAAGAAAAACATGAAGAACAACAACAATAACAATAACAACAACAAAGATAGGAATTGCCACATAGGGTTCCGAGAATCATGAGTGTCTTACGCATAAAATATAGCTGATATGCTGCATAACAGAAATAGCAAAACAAATTAGATATCAAGCAATGTACACAATTAATAAAAACAAACTTACAATTGCAAGTTAACTGAGATAATAGAAGAAGCAATTGGAATATTTGAGCCATTTTCCGTTTTATGATGTACGAACCATTTGTAATTATGTTGCGTGGTATAGAGAGAGTCAAGTGCGTTAAGGAACAACCCGTTGATTCTAAGGGTTAGTAATATTGCAGAAAATATATCTTAAATAAATTTGGAAGAGTAACACGCCATAAGATTTCTGTTAAGAGTGGACGTGTTTTGTTTATAAACATGGGCAACAAGAAAAAAGTCAAGGCACCAACATAGATAGGACAAATCCAATCAATCTGCCAATCTTTGAAAATACATACTTTTTCAATCTCTTTATCCAGTCATAAACTAAAGATGTACAGCTATAAAATTGTTGAATGTGAAAACGCAGTTAATGAAGCCATTTTTATGTATTTGTCGTACCATAACAGTATTTCATAAGTGGAGTACCTGTCTTCAGCAATCAGTCCGCCAACCAAGGAACTGCCGGGGCAGAACCAGACACTACATTAAAGTCACACCTTATCTTATCATGGTAGTATAAAAATTACCTGGCTAAAAAATGAAAATTCATGAATCAGCATCAGAATCGTCTGGTCGCCTCTACCTTTGCGAATGATAAGCAATGACATTTTAGACTCAGAGTCGCGAATTCATGCAATGATTATAACAACGCTACTTCTGCACAAGTGTTACCCTTATTCCTTTGTGTTCTGGTCAAAATTCCCTAGATTTTGTATGCAACCGCTTGGCCTCGCAATTATAGGTACTGTGGGGAAAATATTTACAATTTTGAAAGTTAAACAAATAGCTATATCAAGGACTTCTTGCAAACCAGAGAATAATTTGAACGATCTTCGTGGGTATATGCATCCGTTTTATAGTTATTTTAATACCCACCCAAACTGGCGTTCTGTACCACTTGTCCTTGTACCACATCTTATAGCAGTGACAGGGACAAAAATGGCATGCTTTGTTGTGTTGATTGACAACCAAAAACCTGTTTTACAAAACATCTATTCGTTCCACATCTGCTCTCTCCACGCATGTGTGATGATTTGGACTGTAAGTAAAACGTGTGCTTTAAAATTATGAGCAAGATATTCATAAACCACAATAGCGCATGCGTGACTAAATATGTCATTTCAAAATCGTTATTAAGTGTTGCCCAGCCGTTTTACAGCAGTTGTTTCATTGTTAAGACCCAAATTATATACGGCTGACTTATGTAAACCAATCATATAGATGTTTTGACTATACATTTGGGTGCGCCATTATATATATATATATATATATATATATATATTAATTTTATTTATACAAACATTAATGGCTACATATGTGCATACATGTTTCTGTAATCACCCACGTTGGGGGATTACGTCTTCAGGCCAAGAATTACCGTCGAAAGTGATATTTCCACCAAATACATTTTCCTATTTCGTTTATCAAGTTAGAATGCAACCTGGGTGGGAGTCATAAAAACGGTCGGAGGATGAGTGAGGTCTTTGAAGATAATAAACATCTTTTTCATTCCCCTTTCCCCCATCCAACCTAACTTTTGGTTTTTATGGCATAAGGTACTTGAGAATTTAGTTTTTTTTGTCTTGGAGTCTGTAAGTTAAGAACCTTAGCTATGGTCAACTAAGTACTGACCGGTGCCTTTTAATCTACATCCACCCACACATACATGCAACACACACACAACACACACATACACAGACACCGCCACACACACACTCACGTTAATACATATATTCAAAAGCGAATCCATGCTGTACGCTTTTACTTTACACACAACACATGTACTGAAACTAGGCAATAACTCTAAAACTACGCAGGAATAAAGTTAAAACTACATTAAGGTAAAAAAAAAATTAAATAAAAATAAATAAAGATAAAATAAAATTAAAACAAATAAACAAACAAAATATGAATAAACATAAAACATGAAAGTTATCTAAACCCTACATGTACCTATATATATTAATATATCAATATACTTATAAATGCCTACACTTTGCTACACCCGCGCATATATACACACACACATACAGACATACAGAGACAAATAAAGGCATTCTTCTTCACTTCTGTAGCGTGGTAACCCCTTTATATATGCAATAGTATGCTACTACACTCCCGACGGGTGTATATATATAAATACACACAAACATATATATATACATATATATATACATACATACATATATATATATACATACACACAGACATACATACATATATAACATACATATAAACAACATTCGGACATCCATACATTCTTGTAATCTATATTGTTACCACAATCATATACGAGACAGCCTATCCTAATAGTTCAGAAATATATATGCATATACATACATATACATACATACACACATACAAATACATCTATATACAAACATACACACAGATATATAGATACACATATATATAAATATACAAACATACATGCATACATAAAATACACTTATGCATACATACTCACACAAATGTAGACATATATATACATACATGTACCCTGCCACCAAATGATACATCTATAGTAGAAACAGACATGAATACATTTACTATATAAATTCCCTTTTTCTATCAAACTCCACACGCATAGTAATATTTCATGGTCACACCCGCTTGTTACACTTTCCTAAGTTGTAGGTTTTTCCGTAAAACTTTATACTACGTAAAAATTTATATTGAATTCAGCATGAAGTTCATCGGCCTATCCTCATATTAAGCAAACACTCTTTCGATGGTTAGGCAGATATACATAAGATGTATAACGATACAACAATAATATATAATAACACATGACAGAAATCAGAGTATTTAGGTTATACCAACCGAGTATACATGCTTATATATTGTAGTACTTACCTCCATCTTTGTTTATTCACCCTAATTTCCTTATCCCCTTTTCTATCATTCACTCTTCATTCCTTACTTTCTTTCATCTATTTATTTCTTCATTTTTTTTTATATTAATTTTCCTACCTGGGTATATAAAGATCTTATATCCATACATGCACACACCCAAAAATATCCATATTCATACATTATTATGAGGTTCACCTAAAACAATCTATTACTTGTTTGGTTCAAATATACCTTCATACAGGTACTTATTTCGGTTAGTAATATTATAACTGCTCGATGAAGTAGAATATTAAGCGACTTACGTAACCCATACGGGTATGATCATAGTTGCGACCTCACTTATCCTCTTTATGGGGGGGTATTTGATGGGGGTTAGTTGTACTTATAGTTGTTCTAGTATACTAATTTAGAGTTCTTTAAGTGCGTGTATTCTGAAATGTTTGCAGGATATAGCAGTTTCTTGTTTAATATTTAATAATTTTTCTCTGTCTTTAAATCTAGTTATCTCAAGTTTTTCTGATAAGCATAATGGACATGGTGAGATCAATGAGTGGCAAGTATTGGCCCTCCTAATAATCTTCCATTCTATACTAGGTGTTTTATTTTCTCTAACTAATTTCCAGTAATATAACGATAAGGAAGTGTCCTTTTCATATGTTTGATTACTCATCGAGCGTGTATGTCCATAGAATCTATTTTTGAAAGTCATTTGGGTACTCCCTATGTAGAATCTTTCGTCCCTTGGGTTCTCCACCTCTGTTCACTCATTGAGCACTATTTTGGTAGACACATGTTGTTTCATTGGATGTACTTCTAGGAAACTAAACTCTACTGGCTATATATATATATATATATATATATATATATATATATATATATATATATATATATATATATAAAGTTATAAAATATATATGGTGATTAAGCTACATAGAATATTCCGCGTTTCATCCATGCTAGGATTCATTCGGCTTATGTTTTGACTATACATGTGGAGCACCATTATATATATATATATATATATATATATATATATATATATATATATATATAGTAAGTTATAAAATATATATAGCGATTAAGCTACACAGAATATTCCGCGTTTAGGATTCATTCGGCTTATTCAAGGATTTTTTAGTTGTCTCGCATTTTTATATACACACCTACTATTGAGTTTTAGTTAGCCAATCAGCTCTCTAGTTTCTATCGCACCCATCCTAATCAGCCAATGAGCAGGCACTTACAGGAAAAAGGCCCAGCTGACCTCCGGTTGCCCCGTTCCTTTGGGTGTGCTATTTTGGTAGGAAGCGATGTGACCAATTTTATAGGTCAAAACGGTGTGCTATTTTGGTAGGAAGCGACCTGACCTATTCTATAGACCAAAACGGCTGAACAGATTTTCTTTCAACTTTAGTGTATAAGTCTGTGAGTGGTTTAGTTAAGTTTTATCTCAGAATACCCCCCGATAATTACCGATAATCGATAATTAAAACCGTTATTTTAATTTATCTATCATCGTTAAAGCCATGTTTCCATGTCGTCGCTTAGCAACAATGATAGAACGGGCCGTGAAAATTCTACCATGGGTAAGTTGTTAGCATGTTTTTTCGTTTTTTTTATGTCTTTTGGTGGAGAGAGGGATTACCTGGTTTGTAGGGTCAAACTCCGCACGTAAACTTCTTAATTTTTTCTTTTTTCATTAACTGCAAAGAATTTTATAAGACTTGAAATTTACATGGTATTTTTTGTCTTGTTTTTTTTTTTTTTGAATGGCGTGGTCTATAGGGTCAAACTCCGCACGTAAATTTCTTAATGTTTTTTTTCGTTAACTGTAAAAGTCTATATAAATAACTAGCAGTTCCGCCCGGCTTTGCTCGGGCCCTGTGTACTTTTTCACTTTTATAGATAGATAGATAGATAGATAGATAGATTAGATGCAATATATAGTAATGATTTAAAAAGTATATAAAAAAAAGACTCATGCGCCACCACCGAGAATCGAAACCAAAACGCTCAGCTCCCGATTTATTTTGCCTCTGCCGTCAATGACTGGGCTATGAAACCATGTTTACTGCAAGGCTAAAAATTAAAACATGAACGAATAGCTACTACGTTATGTATTCGTAATGCTGGTGTTCGACCTTAACCTGGCAAATTTCATTTTTTTTTAATTTTCACACTTTTGCACCGATTTTTCCGGGCTGAAACCCAGATATAAAGTTTTGCGTGGATTCAAATACCTTATGCATAAAGTTTCATGTCTGTAGACCAAAAACTCTAGGAGGAGTTTGGTAGGCAAAATTGGTTAAACAAAAATATGTACATATCTATATATATAAAAATGTAACTCTTGGTTCGTTCGCAATTAATAATCTAAAAAAACACTGGACGGATGGCTTCCACGTTTTGGTATAATATGTTTACTATATCCATGTGTGTTTTTATATATTTCTTTTTAATTATAACATTATACTTAATTTTTCCATGATAAATAGGTGTTTTTCTTTGTACCAAGAGGCCATTTTTTTATTTAGGGACAATTATTTATTACTGCTTTCATGTCACGTGACCAGTGTTACAATTTAGCGGGTTTCCTGCTAGATCTGGAGATTTCGTTTGCAATCTAGCGGGGAATTCTAGAAAATCTGGAGATATTTGGCACCCACACAGCCGCATTAGATTATTAAAAAATTAAGAAAAGCGCTTGAAAATACTTTAAAACATAAAATAAACTCATTCATGTCAGTAAAAAAAAAGTAGCATTTATTGCCTTTGGTAACAATTATTTATTGATTATTTGTTTTGTTTTTCGCCTTTTTTCGACTAACCATTCTTAAATCTCACTATAAAATCGATTTTTCCAAGTATATTTTAGGTGGGGGGGGCATTCCAACCTCCGAAGTTTAGTTTAAAATACGATCTAAAATTGTAAAAAGCAAGAAACAACAGAAAAAAAAAAACTTATACCAATACAGTAGAATTTAATTATCTACCAACCTAAATACTTTTAATATGCTAAAACAAAGTTTTTTTGTTTTTAATTTTTCTAATTTCAAAATATGTTGCACCATTATTGTGATGTTTAATTTGCAGTATATTTCAATTTAACTTTTATTATAAAAAGTTTGAGCTTATGATTTGTTTCCTGCAAAAAAAAATACCCTCTCTGAAAAAAACAGGCAAAACTAGCTGATAAAATATGTAAGCCTTCTGGAGAGCTAAGCGCTTCAATATAATTCCAGAAACATATAGTGAGAAAACACGGAACATTTTATATATTGAATATACTATATTTATAATTTTTTTTATTGTAGGAAGTTAAAATATGGAGTTTTGGGGGGGATTAGCGATTTTTGAAAATTTCAGACCATAAAAGTTCAAAATCTAGCGATTTTCTGGACATTTCTTTCTCCTGATCTCGCGGGGTTTTTTTTTAATCTCAGTTGCCAACATTGCATCACTAAAAAAAACACTACAGGCTTAATGTAAACAGAATGTGTTTACAATATCGGTAAATTTTCAATGGGTTTAATTACATGATTATTGATAATGTAACCATGTGATTGAAATGTAATTTAAATTAACCACACGTGGTCGCTTGGTAGGTACACACAAAATGAATGCCGACGCTCAAAGTGTATACACATTTTGACTCCTCCCTTTACTTAAAAATTCACCAAAAATCAGGAAATTAACCAATTTTAATGAAAATTGCAGTATTTTTCAAATAATGATCGCAGAATATAATGAACTAATTATTTTTACTTAACTCTTAGTGAAAATGTTTTATTTTGTTTAAACAAAAAATACCTTTACTAAAGTTATGGTTTTCAGTAGCAAATTAAAAACGCAAGAATTTATTTTTGCTTTTTTTAAAGCATCGTAATTTGTAACATTAAAAAATAATTTTTACAGTAACATTACGAAAAAAGCCCCTAAAGTCCGTATTAATGAATTCGATATAACTCGAAGAAAAATGAATTTTCGCATACTATTCAGGAAATTAAAGATTCAATTAGATTCCTATTTCAGTCACCTAAATTATTTAGGGTGAAATGAGTTTAGGAATTTATAGCCAAACCTAAATATTTTTTTTGGTAAATATCCAGATACGCTACTACAGAACACCGACCACTCTAATTTGTTTGGGGGGTGATGTTGGGGCGCGCGCGCCATAACATCACCCCCCCCCCGCTCGCGCCCCCAATGTACAAAATAAAATCTTCGGAAAATGTTAAATGGTGTTCTAATTGGTATATGTCGGTGCGTTACTTACGGAAAATTCCCTTTTAAATTCGGTACATTTTTACATTACGTCCAACTCATCGTTCACATTCGACACGTCAACTTTCATAGCTTTTCGGGTATTCTAGCAAGGTTAGGGGTGTCTATTCCGAAAGCCGGTCTTTACATGGGTAGATTGGTAGGTGTGTAAGAAATTTCGTGAAAAATAGTGAATAATTCCACCCCGTCTTTCCAAGCTTATAACTCCTCGAAAAATGTAACTCAAGACCTAATTTTTCCCCCAATTAAAGGAGCAAGGACCAAGGTTTCATTAAAAAAACAAAAAAAACATGTTTAAAAAAAGGTTTTAACTTCGGAATTTACAGGTAAATTTCTAAAAAACACTACTTTTTTTGTTTTATATTTGAATATATTATTTATTGACCTTTTCTCTTCAATTTGTGATATATAACATTTTGGTGAATAAATTATTTACTTTTTAATAGACATTTCAAAATGGGAGGCGTGAATTATTCTACCCCCTGTCTTTCCAAGCTTATAACTCCTCGAAAAATGTAATTCAAGCCCTATTTTTTTTAAATTAAAATTCATAAAAAAAACAAAAGAAAAAACAAACAACGTGGTTTTAAAAAAAAAGGTTTTAAACTTCGAACTTTACAGGTAAATTTCTAAAAAACACTACTTTTTTGTTTTAAATTTGAATATATTACTTATTGACCTTTTCTCTTCAATTTGTGATATATAAAACTTTGGTGTGTAAATTAATTATTTACTTTTTACTAGACACTTGAAAATGGGGGGGGGGCGTGAATTAAAAGAACGTTTGTCTAAAATATTATATTCGGTTTATTGGAAAGAGCATAAAATTTCACATTGACCCTGAAATATCGTAAAAATAGAATCAATAGAAAAATTTGGATAGATGTTTAAAGTTTAAGAATTGAAAAATATTGAGTTCGTAAAATTCATTACTGTTTTTTTTTTAATAAAAAAAATATTTCTATTACTTTTAAAACAACTTTAATAGTTTATTTTGGAAGTATAATCCATAAAGAAAATAAACAATCCACTTTTAAAAGAGAAATTACAAGATTTTTATATTTTATTCGCAGTTTCATGATAGGGATGTAAAAAATTCCTACAAAAATTCTGATACATCTACAAGATTGGAGTGTTTATTCATTGTAAACATACCCGCCAACCTATAAATGGCGACATTTCCAATGTGAATGGTAAGCTGGACTTATGTAAAAAATAAAAAAAAGATATACCAAACTGACTTTTTCGTTTAAAAATGGAATTATTTCCCTTTCGTTATTAACTTTTTTTTTTAATAAATATTTTGTGTTTTATATACATAAAGTACAATTGTTGAATGTTACTGTTTTGCTTATATTCGTTTGGGGGGCACAATTAAAAATAAGAAAGATTAAAACGAAGCGAAATTTAAGTTTCCGTTCCATTTTTGCAACAACCGTAAAACAGTGCATACTCAGCAAGTTTTATCGTAATTAATAAGCATATTGAAACACTAAATCAACATTTTATTTATTTTTTTGCATAATTAATGATGGAAGTATTTTTCTGTTTATTTTCTTAACATCTGTTTAAAAAAAATAAATAATTTGTACATTCTCTTGAAAAAAAGAATCAAACTTTTCTCTACTTTCACATGTGTTCCATTTTAACAAACTGAGCCACAGCAACGCGTGGCCGGGTACAGCTAGTACATAAATATATATGGAAACAATTTTGTGTTTACTATAAACTTTTTTACGCAAATATTATGCAAATATAAATCATGTAGAATATCTGCATGAATACAATTACACGTAATAGTTAACTAAAGATGATTATCCCATTAGAAAACCGGAGCAACTATTAGGGAATTAATTAAAATGAATGTTTAAAAGAATATGCAAATTAGCTAGATCTTTTGCTAGATTCTCTAGAATACGATGTAAAATAACATATATTTTGGACAAATTACTGCATGGGGGCATGTGAAGCTTCCTCTCGGACGATATCGTGGATTTTGATAACAATAAACAATAAAATAACAATAAAATAACAATAAAAATATAGGAGTGTGAAATATTCGTTCATCATCATTAAATCCCGGGCAACGTCGGGTCTCTCAGCTAGTTTTGAATAGAAGGCAAAAAAGAACTCATTTCACTCTAAGTAATTTAGATGATTTAAATAAGATTCCTTTTTTTACGTTTACCTGGGAAAATATAGAATAAGGATTTAATTAAATACAAAAAAAAAACAGATTTCTCGGTAACTCGGATACCCCTTTTATAGTTTAAGTAGTGGTTGATCCCTAAAATTTATACTATTGAACTAATCAATAAAAATCGAAAGTAACCTTATAATATCCGAGAAGGATAGTGGCTTCAGCTAGCTGCCATATTCAATGAATGAGAAATCCGTCTAGATTGGATCAACTGTCCTTGTGTTCTCATGAACTGGACATTCGACCGATAAATAACTATTTAAAGGAAATTAGCTAACATGAATATTTTTAAAATATATATTATATAAATATATAAATTGTTGCTGACTATTTGTTTCCTCTGAATATTAGCCGACTTTACAACATGTTTTCCTTTGCGTGTTTTCTTTTTTACTTTTAAAGAAGTAACGTTAAAATATATTATCTGTTCTGATGCTATGCTTTATGTTTTCAATTCTCGATCAGGACGAAATTCTGTTAGACTGCGATACATATACTTTGCCGACGGCTATTTGTGAAGTTTTTATTCACTTTTTCATTATAACAAAAAGAAACGATTTTTTTTCATGGTGGAATTCTGTCGCTCAGCGGCTCACTCTTTCACTCATTCTTACTGTATCTCTCTTTCTCTCTCTCTCTCTCTCTCTCTCTCTCTCTCTCTATCTCTCTTTCTATCTCTCTTTCTCTATCTTTCTCTCTGTATCTTTATGTTTACTAATTTATTTTGACAGAAAATTGAGAATGACATTACAATAAAAGTACAATGTATCGGCTAAAAAAATAACGAAGACCTCTGGATTTCAAGTCCCGTGCGCTATATCATACGCTACAGTGGCTCAAATATATATATATATATATATATATATATATATATATATATATATATATACACTTGTGCCCGATATTATTCATACCCCCCCTTGAAAATTGAGTTTATTAGGTGTAACTTTGTAAGAATTTATTGTTTACGTCCATATTGATACATATTCTTAATAAACCTCTTCTGATCATTTTCGTCATTTTAAAATCTCGGGATACTTGTAATAAAAGAAATATACAGCTATTTATAAAATCTGCAATGTTCAAAAATAATCATACCCCCTTATTTTTTCAGTATAAATCGAGTTTCTGACTGTTTGTTTCCTGTTTGATTCTTATTTTGAATGTTTTTATACAATCTGTGATTAATTTCATTTCGTTTTTTGCATTTTTCAGAAATTAAAATGATATCAACTGAAAACCAATAAAAGAATAAAAATTATTAGAATGGGGAAGAAAAAGAGCTGAGTAATTATCTTAGGACTAAAATTGTGAATTCCCATAAGGATGGTTTAGGTTACAAGTCAATTTCCAAGAAATTTGAGGTCCCTACAGCAACAGTACAGAGCATCATCAAAAAATTCCAGAGCCACCACACAACAAACAACTTGATTGGTAGAGGAAGGAAAAGGAAACTGTCTGCTAGAGCCACCAGGAATATTGTAAGAAGTGTTAATGCAAATACAACCACCACTACTAAGGACATTTTAGAAAATCTGGAGTCTTTTGGCATAAAAATATGAAGGCAAACATTGCAAAGGACTCTGCATGAAAATGGTCTGAAAGGAAGAAGACCAAGAAGGACTCCGTTGCACACCGAAAAACACCTTGCAGCACGTCTAAAGTTTGCTAGGACCCATGTGAATTCTCTAGAGTCCGTTTTCTCAAGTATTTCGTGGACTGACGAAACAAAAATTGAATTGTTTGGCCATATGGATGCTTCTTACGTTTGGAGGAAGAAAGGAGAAGCTTACAACCCAAAGAACACCATACCCACGGTGAAACATGGTGGTGGTAGCCTAATGTTTTGGGGCTCCTTTTCGGCTAGTGGTCCAGGTAGTTTGGTCAAGATAGATTGAACCATGAAGAAGGAGCAATATTTGGAGATACTCCAGAAAAAAACATTAGACAGGATGCGGAGAAGTTCCATTTAGGACCAAACTGGGTCCTTCAACAGGATAATGATCCAAAACATACTGCAAAAATAGTCAAGAAATGGTTTGAGGATAATCAAATTAATGTTTTGGAATGGCCTAGCCAGAGTCCTGACCTGAACCCTATCGAAAACCTCTTGCACATAATGAAAACTGACGTTAAAAAGCGGAAACCTAGAAATTTGAGGGATTTGGAGAACTACTGCATTGAAGAATGGTCAAAAATCAGTGTTGATACTTGTAAAAACCTTGTTGATAAATATCCAAAACGGTTACAGGCAGTTATTAAGAATAAAAGGCATGCTATTGACTATTAGTAAGAGAGGTATGAATAATTTTGAACTAGTGCCATTATTGTTTTTCTTTGTATAATGTTTCAAACTTGCATAATTTATTTATTTGTTGAGTTTAAATTAAATGCTTATGCTTGATTTATTGTTTGAAATCCCTTTAATATTGTCTACCTTCTGGTTTGAGCAATATTCTTATAGAAATCTCAAAGATCCGAGGGGTATGAATAATATCGGGCACAAGTGTATATATATATATATATATATATATATATATATATATATATATATATAAAATTAAATATATACGTGGAATATATATATATTCCACGTATATATTTAATTTTTTTATCTTATTTAAAATTGTAATATGTATAAACAAGTTTACTTAGGCCAGTTATTGTACTGCCGGGCATATTTCAATGTATTATGGTTGAATTTAAATATTTACAAAAAAAAATAAATAAATAAAAAATGTCTTTGTGTTAAATAAAATACGCATCAAGTATTTTATTAAATTAAAATTAAAGCAACGTTTCTATATGCAACTCACACCCTTGACAATGTCTTTGTATGTTTGAAAAATGAAGCGGCTATGACTGTGCAGATGTGTGTTCTCACAAAAGACCTTCCCATTCTCGCCTCAAAACTGTGATTGGATGGGAATGCATGTCATCGCAGACTATAGAATAACCGGCCATTCCCAGTTTAAATCGTATCAGATATATCACGATTAGCTACACACCGATGCATTGCTAATACAAATTCATTTTCAACAAACTTTAGACGCAAAGCCAAGACCTACACAGAGCATTCAAAAATCACTACAAAGCAGAAGAAGAATGGTTGGGGACTGCATAACCTTAACCTTATTATACACGCATACACTTTTTCATGGGTGCCCATTATATTACAAGACTGTATAAAGGGCATCATTAGCAACAGTAATAGAAGAAACATTGAAACAACGACATAAAAACACGCTCTTTCATTCACCCAAGAACGATATCGCAAAGCACAATTCTTCCGCTTTAAATATGGCGACTAAAAGTAAAATATATTACAGTCAGTAAATATTAAAATCAGCATCTGTTCAAGAAATAACAGCCATACATTATGTGAACATTTTCAAATATGATATAAATTAAAAAAGATAATAATAATTTTTAGCCCTACACATTCCTTGTAATGAAACACAAACATTGCTTTCTGTGAAGGTTACTTGTCATGATTATATTTTAATACTATATATATATATATATACGTTTTATTTTTACATATATTTTTTACATATATATTTGCTCTACAACAGTATTGAGCACTTTCTTCAGGTTTTTATTAATTACCATTTCTACTAAAATGGGAAGCACTTCTCCTTAAGACAGCGCTTAAACAGTTTTGTAAGTATTGGGACAAGTTCTGGTTGAAGCTTTTTCAACACTATAATTGAAATTCCGTCAGGGTCAGTTGCTTTACTGGAATTAAGGTTCTTGATGGGCTTGGCGACATCACGCACAGATATTTGTATGTTTCATAGTGTGCTGTCTGTTATAGGAGGAAATACGGGGAGTTGATGGCCTTCGTCACATAGAGTTGAATTAACTGCAACGTTCTTGGCAAATAGTTTGGCCTTGTCTGATGCTGACGAGATGACCTCAGGTCCATTGATGATAGTTGGGATAGAGCACACGCTTCTGCTCAGGATTCTGTTTGCTATTTGACAAAAATAATGGAAACCAATCCGCTGCTCAGCTACTTTGGATTTAACGGATTAAGCATATAGCTCTCTTGCATTTTTTATTACTCTTTTACAGTGGTTGCTGGCAGTCCTGAAAGCAGCTTTAGTCTCAGTGCATTTATTACGTTGGTAGCTATGGAAAAAGTGATTTCTGTGCGCGATGGCAGCAGCACATTCTGGGGAGAACCATGGCTGGCTATAGGTTTTTGTTGGAATTTTTTGGTTTGTATGGATCGGTCTATGCCTACTATTAACCATTCGGTCAGGTCTGATACTATAGAGGCCACATCCTTTTTAAACATGGAATGGAGAGGTAGATCAGATATAAATGTACGGAAGCTATCCCAGTCAGCCATAGAGTATCGATATACTATATGGTGGAGAGGGTTTTTTTTTTTTTTTTTACACAGTGATCACCACTTATCAAGGCCCGGAAGCCACTCAGGGATAAGGGTTATTGCAAGTACATTACGTTAGTGTGGAGATTTGATGGAGTGTTTACTTAAGGGGGCGGTTCATTAGGAATTTGTTAACATTAGACTTGAAGACATCCAAGTTGTAGTCCGGAGGGAAGCAGGCAGACGGAACAGAGTTCCACAGGCGTGCAGTTCTAAGAAAGAAGCTTTGTTAATGGAATCCGCGTTTTGATTTAGGCACAGATATAGAGTGGGAGAAATTTTTCACAGTGGATTCAGCTAGACGGGTGTTTTTCATGAAAGATTGGCGAGGGGGGACCAGAGATTGGAGTTCAGACGAGCACCTGCCATGAAAATAACGATAAAAAGGATAGGCTCGCAACGTCTCTTCTGTGGGAGAGGGGTTGCAGGGTAGAGAAAAGGGCATCCCCCACTAAGCCACGAAGTCTATTTTGTACTCTGTCAAGGCATGATAGGCTGTTTTTGGCAGCTCCTGCCCAGATATGGCAACAGTAGGTACGTCTGAAGACTTATTACATTTCATTTTTATCTTAACTGATACAACCGAGTGGTCGGTAGATCCCAGATGAGATAGATGAACATAGTATCGGGCACATGGGTGGGTTCGTGAACAATTTGAATTAGGTCATAAGCAATGGCGAAATCATGACACAACCTACCCTCATCATACGTCTTGTTTGAGTGGGTCAGCCATTCCACATTGTGGACATTGAAGTCACCGCAAATGTGAATGTTAGCCGAAGGATGAGTAGATAAGGTGTGCTCAATTTTCTCAGATATATTCTTAAAGATAGTAACTCCGCTGTTGTGGGGGCGACAGAGGGCAAACATAAATGCGGTGGGGTAAGCAAGTGCAACCCGGAAGCACATATAAGGTAAATTAGGGCCTTCTCTGGAGATATCCCTACCACACGGAAAGCCATCTTTAATGTAGGCACATATTTCATGTCCCTGGCGATCTTGGGGGTCAGATTTAGATGTTAAGTTGTAGTATCCTTTAATTATGAACTCGTCAAGTAATGTGGTCGGCCCTATGCCAGTTTTGCTTAGGAAGAATATGTCCGGTTTCGTCTCCTGTAATTGTGTTTCAACTTCTGGAAGGTTGGAACATATACCTCTGATGTTGGAGAAGGAGACATTGTAGTAGGGGTCTACGTTGGAGGGTGGGGTTTTAGGTTTATTTGTGTTTTTTTCTGGAGATATTTCATGTTGAGGTTTTGGAATTTGCGGAAGAGGTCGACAGACTTGGTTAGAGCAGGATAGAGAGGGAAAGTAAGAGAGAAAAGGGCAGGAAAATTTTTTTGATTTTTTTATATTTGTTATTAGCGCCTTCGATTGTGTGTGACAGATTCACCAAGAAGGAGTCGAAAATGTTTCAAAGGTTGGTTATGTATTTTATTATCATAGCTATGGATCAATTTCCTTGACTATAAGTTGCTCATGATTGGATCATTCTAATGAAGCGTATTTTTGTTACGATATCACAATGTAACATAGCGTAGAAAATTCTTTTGATGACCACAAGATTGATTGTCCGTCGTTTGCTTTCTCGATAGAAACAGCTGTTCATCTTTCTCTTTGACACGCCCGTTAATTGGATAGCGACGTCCAAACGAAGCAGATATGATGTTGGATTGTGGCAAGTTTTGGGATCTATTTTAGTAAAAAATCACCAGGAGAGATTTATTTAAAAAACTATTTTTAAAGAAAATACATTATTGTATTTAATAAATGTTTTTTTTAATGTAACGCAGATTAGGTTTGTAAACTTGCCAATGTATTCTAAGCGAAGGAGAAAAACAACCTATATTGAATTTTTGTCAAACAAAAAAATATTCTCATTAAATCGTGCATTCTAAAATCTGGCAAATCCACCTGTCGAAATTATCCACGCTTTCAGTTACGTAGAATGTGACCATTGAGTTGAACAATACGATTAATAACTACCTTATTTACTTTGTTCTCAATGCATTAAGATGTGACATAAGGCTGGGAAATAGAGAAAATAGGTTTAGGCACAGATGAAGAGTGGGGGAAATTAGTGATAGGATTTTCGCCTAGACGGGTGTTTCTTGTGAAAGTTTGGCGAGAGAGGACCATAGATTGGAGCTCAAACGAGCACTTGCCATGAACATAAGGATAAAGCAGAAACAAACTCGCAACATCGCTTCTGTGAGAAAGAGGTTGCAGGGGAGAGAAAAGGGCATCACATTACGAGGCTACGAAGTCTATTTTGAACTCTATCAAGGTAGGATAAGTCCTTTCTAGCAACTCCTGCCCGAATGTGGCAACAGTACTCCATCCTTGGACGTATCTGGCTTCTATATAGATAGAGAATTGCATTAGCAGTGAAATATCTACTGGATCGGTAAATGGATCCCACCATTTTTCCAGCGGCCTTGGCAACGGATTTAATGTATGTGTTCCATTTAAAATCCAGAGTAAAGGTCAATCACAGACGCTTGTCAAAACATGAGGCCTTCCCAAGACGAGAGTCATTCATTTCAATTGATGCCAGATAGGGATCAGAGTGTTGATGGTGTAAAGATAGGAGCTTGGTTTTAGATGCATTAAAAGTAACCAGCCACCTCTTCCTCACTGTACCACGCGCTCAAGATCAGAGAAGAGAGAATCAGAGAGAACTTGGTTGTTGACGGTCTTGGACGTGCTACCAGATAGTAGTTTCATTAGCATAAATGCCTATGAATGATGTAAGGATGTGATTTGGAAGATCATTAATGTACCTATTTACTATGCCTCCCCACGGGACAGAGTTAGACACCAGGATCGTTTTTTAACGTGGAGAAAAGGTACAAAAATAAAAATTGTCTCAGTCGTGAAGGATTTCTCCTCCACCGAAAGAGAACAAGAAATAGAAGTGCAGCATCTGAAGAACAGATGGTATTTATTTGCTCCCCCACTGAGCAAATTAGGCACAAGGCCGTTTTTAATGTGAGGTAAAAACCAGCTCCCCTAAAAGTAGGCAAAAAGGGGGCACTCTGGTTACCAAAAATAATAATTGTCCCAGTATAGAGGGTTTCCCCTCCATTGACTGGTACAAATTATCTTAAGTGCAGCATCTGCAGAACAGATACTACACTTTGATCATGTCCCGAGGGAAGATCATTAATGTATATCAGGAAGAGAGTTGGGCCCAGGACGGGCAACTGAGGGACTCCAGAATTAATACTGTGGGCCTCTGATTTCTGCCGATCAGGGAATACTCTTATGATCCTATCAGAGATAAATAATTTAATAATTGAGAAACCATTTCCAGTTATACTGTATCTGGAAATCTTGTGAACTAGGCCTTTATGCCATACCTTATCAAAAGTCTTTGATATGTCGAGAGCAACTGTCCTAGAAAGGAATCCTTTGTCGAGAGATTCATTCTATTAATCCCATGAGATATAACCGTTAGAACATCTGCTGTAAATCTAGCAGAACGGAAACCATATTACGTGTCACTAAGAAGGTTATTTCTGCTGAGGTGGTTGACTACTTCTTTATTTAATATGGATGTCAGCAACTTATTCATGACACACTGGAGACTTAATGGTCTGTACTGAGAGGGAGATGACCTGTCACCTGAATTCTTAAATACAGGGCATACTGGTGAGATTATCCTGGGTGTTGGGAAACAATTCTCCTTAAGACAACGCTTAAACAGTTTTGTAAGGATTGGCGCTAGTTCTGGTTGAGGCTTTTTCAACACTATAATTGAAATTCCGTCAGGGTCAGTTGCTTTACTGGAATTAAGGTTCTTGATGGGCTTGGCGACATCACGCACAGATATTTTATGTTGCATAGTGTGCTATCTGTTATAGGGGGAAATACGGGGAGTTGATGGCCTTCGTCACATAGAGTTGAATTAACTGCAACGTTCTTGGCAAATAGTTTGGCCTTGTCTGATGCTGATGAGATGACCTCAGATCCATTTATAATAGTTGGGATAGAACACACACTTCTGTTCAGCATTCTGTTTGCTATTTGACAAAACTGGTGGGAACCAATCCGCTGCTCAGCTACTTTGCACTTGACGGACTGAAGGAAGAACTCTGTCTGGATACAAAAATATCGTTGAACGGACCCGTCGACTTTGATCAGTAGGATGGCATTAGCAATCGGATACAGACCGATCTCCGTCTTCAAAATAAGGACTTAATTTCTAAAAGAATGCAAATTCTAAGCGCGAGCTGGACCGTGGTACTTGTAATGCTTATGCACTTGAACATACCGTCATACGCATTGATGCAAATGAGACATGGCTGAATTTTAATTATTTTTAAGTGTCAGAAAATTGACAAAAATCCATTAAAAACGAAAGGAAAGGAACACTCTCCAGTTTAAATGTATCCAATATGTATTTAAAAATAATTCCAAACAAGCAGTTATATTGTTCATGTGTAAAATAAATAAACATTATGTTGTTTGATAGATTTTAGATTTGACTAAAATTCGTTCATTATTTTGATTGTAAACAATCTGAAAACAATTTTCGATACAGAAATTTCCAGAATGACAAAGTCACGCCATGTCGATAATTCTTTTTTTTTTAAACCAAATCAGTCCATTTGTTGTGTATTACTGGTTACAATGTATGTAACTATTTGTATTCCTATATGTTTGCCCTCCCCATACGAATTCAGAGTTAGACACAGGTGCGTTTATTGAGTAAATTCAAAAGTGGACCTCTTGGTTGAGACAAAAATAAAAATTGCCCACATCTGGAAAGATTTCCCCTTCGTTAGTCGAGCGCAGAAAAAATGATGTGTAATATCAGAACAGTTACTATACTTTGAATTATTAATTTGAAAAACATAAGATACAATTAAAAATTAAAATACAAAGGAACTGTACTTATGAATAAAAAAACAGCAATTAAATAAGTAATGTAAACTAATTCAAAAAATGAAAACGACAAATGATTAGAAATATGATTAAATTTTGTAAGTGTTATGAAAATGTAAAACAAAATATCTATATATAATATAGTTACTTATTATCCGTTTCACTTGTTTTTATTGTATTTTTGTTCTGACATAAAGTTTCTTTTTAGAGGGTTTAGAATATAACTTTAATTCATATTTTTAAATCTTTGTCTTTCTCTAGCAGCAAGCATATTTAAATTGTTTTAAAATAAACCTTTTAAGTATTCTTTTTACACAAGAGAAACAATTTTTAATGAATCTTCAAGTCAATGTTGGTTCATAATTAAAAAGATTTCAAAATAATGTCGTCGACATAAGCATAAACGTTCAATTTTATATACACTGCAAAATAAATTGGAATTTTGTGTCAGTATATACAAAATGGTCTGTTATTAAGACTTGTTATTGCTTAAAACTATTTCAAATTTTAGGGATAACAGGCAAGTATTTAGTATTTTTAAAGACTAATACGCTTAAATATATATATATATATAAATATATAAATATTTATCCAGGTTTCTTATATATTATAATATAGTAAATTCTTTTTCGGTAATTTCTTTTTATTATAATATAGTAAATTCTTTTTCGGTAATTGTTACGATAATATTGTACATATAATCGTGATTTCAAAAGTAAAAAAAAAATTCTGGGATGCGAGCAGTTAGAATTGAATCCAAAACCGAAAGCCATCGTCAGTCAGATAAAAAATAGCTAAAAATGAACATGAATGTACAAATGTTTGCGCATGTGTAGAAGAGTAGTATAATGTTTTTTAAGATCCATAAAAACGGTCTGCAAAAAATGCAGCAATTTGAGTCACTTCGTGCCGCTCTGCGACTTTCTGTCTCGGAGAAGATACAGTTTGAAAAAAGAAGACAAACAGACAGAGAGACATAGAAAGTTTTTTAAATGAGAAAACATTTGTTTTACACACGTTAACAAGTCATATCGCTACTTGGATGTAATATATATATATATATATATATATATATATATATATATATATATATATATAGTAATTGTCTGTATTTTTGAGATGAGGTGTTTTCATTGATTGAGATTGTCGGACTGACTTCCTCATCTTGGCTGTTATCGTCACAACGTTTCGGCCGTTTTGCCCTCCGGCCTTCATCAGATGTTTTGTATCGAACTGGGGAACCGTTTGTTAGGAGTCTTGAACCCAACCCTTTATTATTATTACGGGGGTACTGTGTTCGGACTCCAGCTAGGCTAGTTGCTGATTCTCTGTTTTGAATGTTACTTTTCACTGCCTTCGTTCAGGATTGAACTCAGCACCTTTGGGTAACTGTAAACTTTGATACAACGTCTAGGACCACTCGGCCATATGTCACAATTTTTAGTACGTTTTTGTTAATGTTAAATCTATGTTGTTATTCAAGGTTTTCTCTCTCTATCAGAGGTGTCCAAATTGCATTCAGCTCTATGTTTGGTTTGCTCAGTAGGTTGTTATGTCCGAGCATGTGAGCTGTTTCTTTAAGTTTTCTCACTTTCCAGTGGGTCTCTCTGTTTATTATTTTTACTTCATCCCATAGGGTGCGATGGTCCCCCCTCTCCATCCAGACATGGTTGGCTATACCCGATTTTTCCGTCTCCCCTTTAGTTAGTTAGTTTTCGGTGTTCTTCCAAGGGGGCGGTATGTTTCACCCTTGTAAACCTTTCTGCAACTGCATGGGATGGAGTATATGCAGTTTTTGGTCATGTTCTCATCCATTCGGGGCTTCACTCGTACCAGGTGTCGTCTGAGTGTTGACTTGCTCTTGAATACCGTCCTGGTGTTGTAGGGGGGCACATATTCTCTGAATCTTTTCGGAGATGCCTCGTATGTATGGTAAGCAGACCGTTGGAGGTTTTTGGGTTTCATTCTCCTCTCTTATGCTATTAACACGTCTGGTGGATATTATGCTATCGGGGTAGTTGTTACAACGGAGGGTATTCTTCAACCTGGCCATTTTTTGGTGGTATGTAATGGTGTCGCTACTTATTGTCTCTGCTCGATGTTGTAAGCAGCGTGTGATTCCATGTCTGATACTATATGGGTGATGGGAGTTGAAGTTAAGGTATTGTCCGGTGAACGTAGTCAATTGCTCTCGGCATATCAAAGGACTATTTCACAAGATTTCCAGCTACAGTATAACTGGAAATGTTTTATCAATTATTAAATTATTTCTCTCTGATAGGATCATAAGAGTATTAGTTGATGGGCAGAAATCAGAGGCCCAACATAGTAATGTTGGAGTCCCTCAGCGGTCCATCCTGGGCCCAACTCTCTTCCTGGTCTACATCAATGATCTCCCAAAACACATACTTAAATCATTCGTCGACATCTATGCTGATTACACGACCATCTATGGCAACACTTCAAAGGCCGTAAATGACAAAGTTCTCTTTGATTCTCTCTCCTCTAATCTTGAGCGCGTGGTACAGTGGAGGATGAGATGGCTGGTTACTTTTAATGCATCTAAAACCAAGCTCCTATCTTTATATCATCAACATCTGGCATCAATTGAAATGAATGGCGCTCGTCTTGAGGAGGCTCCATGTTTAGACAAGCTTCTGTGGTTGACCTTTACTCCTGATCTTAAATGGAACACGTACATCAAATCCGTTGCCAAGATCGCTGGAAAGATGGTGGGATCCTTCTACCGTTCTAATAGATATTTCACTGCTTATACAATTCTCTATCTATATAAGAGCCAAGAACGTCCAAGGATGTAGTACTGGTTCCACATCTGGGCAGGAGCTGCTAAAAGCAGCCTATCCTGCCTTGACAGAGTACAAAATAGACTTCGTAGCTTAGTGTGTCTTTATTTGATCGTTATTTCCATGGCAGGTGCTCGTCTGAGCTCCAATCTCTGGTCTCCCCCTCACCAATCTTTCACGAAAAACACCCGTCTAGCTGAAACCGCTGTCAATAATTTACTCCGCTCTTTATCTGTGCCTAAATCAAAACGTAGATTCCATGAACAAAGCTTATTTCATGTGGAAATCTCTGCTATTTGCCTGTTTCCCACCTGACTACAACTTGGATGTCCTCAAGTCCAACATAAACAAGTTCCTCATAAATCGCCCCTTTAAGTAAGACACTTTATCAAATCTTCATTACTAAGAATTACTACAATATTATCCCATTGATTACTGTACTCGCAATAACCCTTATCCCCGAGTGGCCCTGGGCCTTGATAAATGGTGACTACCATGTAAAACAAAACCCTGGTATGTTTCTCCATGTCTACTGAAAATGAACGCTGTCTTATAATACCATGCAAAACGTGTGGATGTCGTATATATAAATTTCATGTTTTTTTAGATAGCAATTAGTTAACATCTTTACCCTAGCCAGATTCTACTCGAGCATAACAGTTAATATGCCACTCAGTTAAATAATGAACAAGTGTTTGTTTACATTGGTATTGAAGACGACCATGTTCTCGTCTGCAAGGAAGCAATATGCTTCAAATATGGGTATTTTTGGAAATAAACTGTTCATGGAAATTCTGTTTGGCTTTACGTATGTTGTGTTCTTGTACCATATGTGTGATCGTCTAAATGTTCTGTCTATTAAGTGATATTTAAATGTTCATATACGGTTGTGTGTTCGTGTGTGTGTGTGTGTGTGTGTGTGTGTGTGTGTGTGTGTGTGTGTGTGTGTGTGTGTGTGTGTGTGTGTGTGGTACATGTATTTTTGGACATACCTTCATGCGTCGTGGATGTTTTTCTACCTGGAATCATCTCGTGTCTTGGAGGGGAGACGGGAACCTGTTTTGGACGAAGGTTCATTCACTCCAAGACAAGGAATTGGTTTTATAGTTTTTATTCATCTTCTAGATGTCGATCGCAGAAGGAAGGAAGTGAATCTCTGGCTTGCGTGGTTTCATTTCTTGGTCTCATTTCCACACACGTCAGCGTCCTCCCAGTGAAGGGGGGAAACTTCCGTTGACTTCTATGTCTAAAATGAATCTCCTGGATTCAGCTAACCTGATCACGTGACTCACACGCAAATCCTATCAGCTGACCATCACTTCCTGTAAACGTGTCTACAATATAATTTACACACTTCCCTCTATTTCTCGATCCATTTCCTAACACGTATACATATGGACAAAGAAAAGGTTTTGCGGTATTATTAGGAGACGAATTTTTGCGGTAGATGTTTTATAGGGCGTGGCCAGATATAGGAGTTGCATACCTTCCATGAAAATAACGATAGAGAAAGTCTCGCAATGTCTTTTCTGTGATAAAATGGTTGTAGAGAAGACATCACTCTGCACTAGATTGACATATTGATTCTGTACTCTGTTAAAGCAAGAATGTCAGAGCGGCACATTCTCAGAAGTGACAGCAGTATTCCATTTTAGGATGTATTTAACTCTAATATAGGTATAGGGTTGCAGGAAGCGTTTTAGAAGATCTATATAATCGACCTTCGAGAGAAGTACCCGTTGACAGACTTTATATTTAAAGCATATGATGTTAACATCCAACTTCTGAATACTTCCCTTCCAGAGCTGATGCTTAAATTTTTATATGCTTTATATGCGTCTGGGGTTGTTACTAATGTTGTTTTTCGACATCCTTTTCGGCTCGAGGACGCTTTTCAAGTTGTAACTCACCGTAAAATAGTTGCTTCGAGAGTCTGTAATATTTTATGCAAACTACATCTCAGGCCCAATGTATTTGATAGCATGTTACTAGAGATTAAATATTCAGAAATTTTCCTCAACGACAATTTTATTGTCAGAAGTTATGCTGCTGTAGAGCGAATGGATTTGTCACACTCCGTAATGCGCAACAACAAAAGAGCGTCTTTTTGCCTTAAATCGATTTTTATTTTTGACTTCCAGTTTCACAGTTAGTAAATATTTTTTTTAATTCCAATACTATCTATTGGAAATAGTTTTTTTTTTTTTTCAAATTGTGTGACACAAAACCTTTTTATCTAAATATTTGTAGAATATCCGTTTATTCTATTATTATCTTGAACATAAATATGTTATTATTTTATACATCGCCAAAGTTTTCAAAACAAAACGTTTTATAAATAAAACTACTTTTAATTTATCATATGCATATAACACGACGTTTTCGTAAAATAGTTTGTAAATAAGTTTTTTTTTCCGATGCCTCGTATCGTTTTATTCATAATTTTACAAAACGATTCACATCAGAAAGTGTCCTGTATTTTACAATGCCATAATTCCCCCATGCATAAAGTATGGTTGCCACATCTAACACATGTTCGCAATGTCGCATCCCGGTGAATTTTTAACAAGTACTTTAATGAAATGTGCTCTAATGAACTTATAGTACTTATACCCCTTCACTACCAACCAACTCAACAAACAACAAAATTCCAATGCTGCACTGTTGAGGTCACTAAATAGTGGAAAGTTTCCTACTCTAATAGTTTCTTCTCTCCTACTGCTACTTTTGAATTCCCTTTTTGTGTCCTGCTTCCCTTACTGTGCGGACCTGCAGAAATCTAAATGTAATGTGAACAGACATTTCGTTGCTTCACTCCCCACAGCCCTTTGTCGAACACGATCCCAAATAGTAGACTTAGCGTCCAAGTACAGTATGCCATGTTTAAAGTAAAACAGGAGTAAATAAATAAGTAATTATCTGGAAGTAAACATGGCGGTGTTAAAGCAAAATGTGCACATTTGGTTGTTGTTGATTTCGAGTTCCTAAAATTCCCTTGATTTAATATTGATTACACATCTTATGCATTTCAACTGAAAACGCCAGAGAACTTTGACATATTTGCGGAAAAACGTCTAAGCGTCAGAAAACACGCAGTATACACACAAATCTTAGTATAGTTTTTAATGCCGCAAGCTGTCCATACTGTCTTTTCCTGTTCTTCAAAAGTCATAAAAGCTTTATGGATTCGTAGATGTATTTTGACATCAAATTAGCCACATGTTTACAATATGCTGCCCAAGTAAACAAACCTGTCAACTCTTATTCCATTAATCAATGTATTAGTCTTGCTATACAGTTCCTCAATTGCAAGGCTTGACATTGCTTTTGTCTTAATGAGGTTGGTTATCAAACAAAGCGCTGTACATTAAACATAGAAGTTGTTGCAAGTCCGGTTTAGCCGGACGCTTGGACAGCGTCGGTAAGATGCTTGGACAGTGCCATTACTCCGGTCATCGGAGTGATTGCTCTTACAATTAAGAAAGTAAGCATAAGCAAAAATATAGCAAATGACAAAGAAGAAAGGACAAACGCAAATGAATCATTGGTAAAATAGAGTTTTTATTAATTCACAATAAATACAAAAGGAAATGATGTGGAAAAATTGAAGAAAGTCGATGGATGATGTTTCTGGAAACAAAAGGCTAGACGGACGGGAAATGTGACGCCTGGAGTAAAGGCTGACTGTATAGAAATGCGGGAAACTGGAAAAGTGGACAACATAAAATAGAAGAATCATTTTTTACGGAGACATTGTTTTTATTTGGAGTTTATTTTTATCTAAAGGTGGTAACTGGATTTCAATTATAGTTATAATAACACTAGGTTGCTCGTTAAATGTAAGAAAATGTAAGATAATAAAAATTTACCAGATATATTGCAGAGGTATTGGTTAAGAACTTTTCGAACTTGTATGGAATTATTGCATCCTAAATTGACGGAAATTTGATGTTATTGCTGAATGGAGCACACCTGGAAGAGAGTGCTCTGCCAGTAGGATGTATCAAAGAGCATTGCAGTATATAACTATCAGCCCATCACTTACCTTTCACTGATGTAGAAAGTGCTGACAGGCATTTTGGCCGATGAAAGTTACCAATATTTGGAACAGTAAGAGATATAATCAAATACACAAAAAGGAACTCTACCGAGATAATAGAAGGATTAATGATCGGTTGCTTATTGATAGGATAATGTTTCGGGATTGTAAGAGAAGATTTACAAATCTATGTGTGTCATGGACTTATTACCGCAAAGCATATGATCTGGTTTCACACAGCTAGATTAAGAAACGTATGGAAATATTTGGAATAGCCATAAATGTGCGAGATTTCTTCGAAGGAAGTATGAAACAACAGAGATCTTGGGGAAGTTCATAGTGAATAGAGGAATATTTTAAGGGGACCATTGTTATTTGTTTTGAGTATAGTACCTTTGTCATTAATATCACGAAAGGTAAATGAATATTATGAATAAGGAAAACTAGGTAAACTATTTATTATTTATGGATAACTTATAGCTGAACGCAAAGAACGATGACCAGTTTATGAGCACATTTCAAATGATCAGCAATTATATATAGGTATGGAATTTGGCATGAAAAGTGTGGTACCCTAAAATTGACAAGGGGGAATATTGTTGAAGGTAAAGGAATAAAGCTTTTGAATTTGGAAATGATGAACGATTTTAAAAAAGGAGGATACACCTACTTGGAAATTGTGGTATTAGATAAAATAAAAAATGAAATTAAAAATAACAAGAAAATAATACAAGAGAAGAATACGGTCGCTTCTAATGGGGAAAACAAAATATCTGCAGTAAACACATGGGCAGTAGCTATATTTCGATATGGGCAGGTATTATTTAAAGAAAGAAAATGAGATGAAAGATATGAACAGGAAGACAAGGAAAACGTTGACGATGAATGGAACTCTTATCCCAAACATGTCGATATGTTATAAGTAAAAATAAAGTAAGACGAAGACTAATAAGTATAGAACGATACGTAAAAGAAGAAGAAAATAGTCTAAAAGTTTACATCTCCAACTGTAAGGAAAAGCTTATAAAGGGTGTGTTCAAATCTGCTAAAATTTAAAGAGAGCGAACTAGTAAGGAGCAAGGAATTTAAGGCAATACATGTACAAAGAGCGAAAGACAAGTAGATTGATAAGAAAATGTATGGTCAATTATGCCCGTTTCGAAATAAAAATTATCAAAATTGTGGCCAGCTTGATCACAAAATGTCGCATTGGAGAATTCGACGCGAATCAAAAAGTAGTCAGAGAAAATACAGCGAAAATCCTAACGAGAATTTATGCAGTTACGCAATTATCAAGATATTTCACACAATCGGGAACAATTTGGCACTGAGCTGGACTTTTCAATTATAAATTTACATACGTGAAAGAAAATGAAAAAACCGACCTTAGAAAAAACAATAGGATTAATTTTATCAGAGAGTACTTTACTAGTAAATTTGAATGGGACTATTAAAAAGTTGAAGGCGTACGTTCTAACGAAATCTTCAAATCTATTTGGCTTGAATCTGATAAACAATTCCAGAAAATATGTTAGTTGACGGAAGGATCGAAAATCAAGCTATTTATAAAAAAAAACCCCAAAGACTTTCAAAATGAATTGCATACAACAAATTAAGGAATGCACAAAAAAGCATAACGCATATAATTCGAAAATATGTCAAAAAATGCCGAAGCAACAATTAAAAGATAGGCAGAAAATGAGTCGTATAGAAAGAAGTTTTGCTTAAACGTAAACGAAAATCCTTTGAAGCGTTTAAGAAACAGCAACAGCCAAGATCCATTTGGAAAAATACGACGACGATTCGACTTTACAAACTTCTAACATTTAAGTTTCTTTGTATAAACAGAAAAATAGCATATTTACTGAATTTTCGTAATGGAATTTGGATGTTATTCATGAATTAATAAATAGCATTATTGTAGGAACGCAGATCTTTAATCAAATTGTAAAGGATTGGCGATATCGGATATACAAGACAAGGTACAAGAGTCATAAACGCCACTAAAAGCAATTTGAAAAAATGTCAGTCAAATGACACTAAATATACATTACACATAGAGGAAGTGTCGATCAACGCCATTTTACAGACGTTCGATCACGAAACCCCTAACCAGAACAGCGAGTATCACTGACTATCAACCCAAAGTGGAAAAGATACTTACACGTCTTTTTGCGGAAATGAACTCTTCCGAACTATATAAATAGACCGAGAGGTACGACTCTTTATATGAATTGTGTATTTGTAGTACACCATCTGAGCGGTACGCTCTACGACTGTTGTTCTTTGTATAGTCTGGTTTGTTTCAATTACTTTTCCGTGTCCGTGTTTTTACTTTGTAACCCTTCCGGCTTACAACAGTTCTAAAAAAGTGAATTTTAGATCAATCTATATAATTATAAAACTCAAATGACCTTGTAACATCCGGTTTACAACTTCCAGTTGCGCATGCGTACATAAGCAAATAATCAGCGCGACAATAAAACGTATTGTTTTACTGTGTACGTTTTTAGTGTCCCAATTGTTTTTTGTTGTTTTTTTTCGCGTTTAAATTATCCGAATAAACAATTGTTAATACTTTCTGCATTTTTTTACATCATTTCCGTATTACGTTTATTTTAAGGCAATTTTCTTACAAATAAATCTACTTTTTCGCTTGAAATAAATCTACTTTTACTCGTTGACAACTATAAGAGCGGCGATTTACCCACCGCCTTCATTTTTTTTTATTTATTCTCCATTATGCACCCTTCTTAAAAAAAAACATTGATACATTTTCTTTTACACTACCAACATAAATAAATAAATGTGTTTTTTTTTAATTTGCATTCCAAATAAATAATCAACGCGACAATAACACGTATTGCTTTACTGTGTACGTTTTCAGCGTCCCAATTGTTTGTTGTTTTTTTCGCGTTTAAATTAAAATATATATCAAAATTTGAATTTAACTTTAAGTAGTATGGTATCTGTTCAGTGCACATTTACCTATAATTATGGCAAACCACTTATAATTCAATGACTGTAAGTCTGTTTTTCAAACTATAAACAGAACAACTCATAGAAATCTATCTATATTCTTTTTTCAGTTTAATATGCTTTCATAGAAATGTTTCTGCTATGTCACAAAAACTTATTGTCTTTACGTCACAAGTGTCACGCTCATACATTAATTCCATAGCTAATATAACAGACTGACCCAACGGGTCACGGATAGTCTAGTTTTAATTATTAACCCTAGTCAATTCTATTTTTGCTTTGTTATAAATCAACAAAGGTGCGGAGCTTTTACTTTCACACTCAGTCGGCATTCCACTGTGATACATACCACCGGAAAAAAAAATAGTAACAGACAATATTTGACGACGACGACGACGACGACGACGACGACGACGACGACGACGACGACGACGACGACGATGATGATGATGATGATGATGATGATAAGGAAAAGTAGAGAGAATGTGAATGAAAAAAGAAATCATTTCAGCCGAAGCACTAGCAGCATGTTCTGGTTGATATAGTTGATAGCGTCGCCGTCTCTGGATTACTTCAGTAGTTACATTCGTTAATGTACCATACTTATAGATAGAGGGCGTGCGTTCGAATCTCATCGGGAACATAGCAATTTTTACTTTGATGGCGTCCCAACGTTCATATTACAGTATTAAGGGAATATGTAATTTACGTAATTTATTGAAACTTGTACATTTGGTAAACCTGTTTAGCTTTATTACTCATATCTGATGATGATAATCCCTACTGTTAGATCTGTAGAAAATGTTTTAACCTCATTAGTAGTCAAATGTAATTTCACATGATATACGAGTAAATGAATAGAGGAAACATGTTTTTGTGACTCATGCTTACTGATAATCCAGACTGGCTTTATTCATGTACATGAGTGACACCCAGTAGACGATTCATCTATAATATACTTGCATATGCCACAGAACAAATCAATTCAAGTATGTGAGAACGAGCAATTGAATGGTAGGCTATGCAAAAGATTCCATTAGGTATGCATCACTGACTTTTGAGTATATTTTCTTTTTCTTTTTTCTTTTATGTTTTTCACACACACACAAATGTCTGATTGCGGTTATCTTGCAGAGGAAATTAGAATTGATTTCTGTTTTTGTTAAATGTTATTTATGGTACAGCTACCATTTCTGGTTATTTTTATACACGTATTCGCGTAAACTTATATTTAGAAACGTTCGTTCAAAAAGTATGCACGCGTCATGACAATGGTTCTTCTTTTTTAAATATTATGTATCTTTCCCTGTATGTAGTAGAGCAAAGAAAAACTATCAGGCTTCGAAAGTTAATCCAAGAGGAGACGAGACAAAAGAACAGATGCCAAACGAATACAGAATAAAATAAGAGATCTAACATATCATTTAATCGATTCTTCTTCCATGTGTAATTAATAATGTTGGGTTGTGATCTCTAATAAAGGAGATCGTGTGTGTTCGTCTAGTCAGAGCTAATGTCGTGTTCTTTCTATTAAATGATATGTTCATATGCCGTTGAGTGTGTGTGTGTGTGTGTGTGTGTGTGTGTGTGTGTGTGTGTGTGTGTGTGTGTGTGTGTGTGTGTGTGTGTGGTACATGTATTTTTTCAACATACCTTCTGCGTCTTAGCTGTTGGTCCATCTGGAATCATCTCGTCTTGGAGGGGAGACCTGGTACCTGTTTTGGACGACGGTTCATTCACTCCAACACGATGAATTTGTCTTATAGTTTTTATTTCACTTTCCAAATGTCTCGCAGAAGATGGAAAGTGAATCTCTGGCTTGCATAGTACTCTTTGTCTCGTTTTTACCACGTCAGCGTCCCCCCAGTGAAGAGGAGGAGACAACGGTAAAGTCGTCCGTCCTCTTCTAGATCTAAACCAAATCTCTACGATTCAGCTAACCTAATCACGTGACTTACACGCAATCCGATCAGCTGATCTTGACTTCCGGTCAACGTGTCTACAATATAATTTACACCCCCTCTCTCTTTCTCTCTCTCTCTCTCTCTCTCTCGATCCATTCTCTAACAATAAGAGCATCTCGTTTTCTGTGTCTCCTTTTCCCTCGTATTGTATCTGTATAAAAACATAAGAAATAACACTACATCCATTTAAAGTATAAAGCATAACGTTACTTAAATATATATATATATATATATATATATATATATATATATATATATATATATATATATATATAAGATGGAAATATATTTATAATAGAAAAATATATACTGGTGTATATATATTTATTAAGCAATTTGAAACACGGCAATACAATATAGTGTTTAGGGGTTATGAATGTTCTTTACGCCAAGCATTTTGACGCCTAATTCTTCTCATCAGAACATGCAAAGGAAGTGCTAGGTAACAAGATATGGATGCAACGTCTAGTAATACATATACTACGGGATCTTGTATAGTGTGTATATATTTGAGGGGGAGAGAGGGTTGTCTATGGGGTTATTAGAAAATTATCGTACTTTAATATATGTAAGGGGCTTTAGTAGTATTGGGCGATGGAGGATGGAGTACGCCTTACGGAGTAGGCTCTATATGTTATGAGATTTCATTAACTAATTAATAATTAATCGATTAGGGTCCAATGAGAGTGACATGTGCCTGTCTGTACTAAAAAAAATAAAGAATAAATGGTAAAAAGAAAATAAGTATGCGAAAGATTAAGTGGATAAAAATATAAGAAAGGCAAATTTCAATATAAAAATAGAATTTGTTGGCGAGCGGGGAAAGGTGAAAAGCGATGTTGACTAGTGTTAAGATAGTATTATATAGTAACAGTATAATCGGGAAGGTTTGTTACAGGTGGAATATAAGCAGTAAAATAAGGATGGGGTAATGGTAACAGCATAGAAAAATACAAAACAATATACTGGCATGAAAATAAAGTACAGCAATGATAGTAGTAATAATAATTATAACAATAATCATAATACCAATAGTAATAATATTAATAAAAGGAGGGAGTAGTAATATTAATAATAATAACTATTATAGCAATAATAAACAAGTAATACTGATAATAAGCTTCCTTGAAATATAAGGAATAGATAAGAAACAAAATTTAAATAGTAACTAAAAAATTTTTGCAATAAGATTAGAACGGATAATGCTATGTAAGAGAGGGTGCTAGTCTAATATAGGAGGTGTTTTCAAAGAAATAAGCAGGGAGTATGATGGAATAAACAGATTTAAACTAAAGGATGGGAAATATGGGTACTCATACATAAAATATAATCAAGGAAAAATATAGAACGTTTAAACATACCAATAAGTACAGATAGATATTAAAGGATGGATCTTGATGTAATTGTCCCAAAACGCCAACAACAAAAAAATAGTTCGCAATGGAATAGATCTGTTTAGTTTGATGTATGTATATTAATATGCATATGCATATTAATATGCATATGCATATTAATATGCATATACAGTGAGAAAAGTATTTGATAATTAAGCATTCAGGTAATTCTACATATTATCCATGTGAGGGTATGGTGTAGCAGCACAAAAATTGCTTGAGATTCTCTTTTTGTATTATATTTTTTCTTTAACAGATATTATGATGGGTTCGGCAATAAGGTATTACCCTGACTAGTCATGGAACAAATACCCAAACGTCAACACTTTTTTTTACGTATTTAGCCTCACCACTGCATTATGTAATTCAAAAGTAAATCTTTCATTGGATCTGTTGGAATAGAACGCACACCAGAAACCACCAAAAAACGCGTTGAAGCGAAGAAATTACGAACTCGTTACTTCTGGAAAATCTACAACAGTATAGTAAATCATGGGCAATCCACAATTCCCCCACTTTCCAACAACGATGAGGTTGCTTGCACGGTAACCGAGAAGGCTAACATGCTTGCAATTCGGTTTGCTTCAAACTCTACATTTGACCCAGCAAGCCATTTCCCCCCTTGGTTTTCCTTTGCGGACAAAACCCACATTAGATGATCTGAAATCACTCTTTCCGAAGTGCATGATCTCATAAAAACCATAGATACCTCAAAAGCGTGTGGAACAGATCTCATCCCGGCTGTATTATTAAAAGAATCCTCCACTGATGTTGCTCCAGTTCTTTCCAAACTTCTTAACAAATGCCTTAAAGAATCTTTCTTTTTTGACTGCTGGAAAAACGCTTCTGTGGTACCAGTTTAAAACAATTATGGCGAAAGAACTGACTCGTTAAATTATCGCCCTATTGGCCTCCTCACCCTTTTCGCCAAAATTTTTCAGTCCATAATAAACCACCTTACAGTTTCTAAACTTCTGTCCGATCAACAATATGGATTTACGCAAGTCCCTTCTACTGCAGATATCCTAACTGGAATTCTCTGAAAGTATATACCATGTACTGGATAAAGCAGGGGAAGGTAGGGCAGTAGCCCAAGATATATCTAAGGCTTTTGACAGGATCTTCTCAAGAAGATCAGATCATATAATAGTACTGGACGAATATTTTACATAATTAAATCCTTCTTAAGTAAAAAAAGAATCCAAGTTGTCCTAGATAGACGTACGTCAAAACAATATGATATAAATGCGAGTGTGCCTCAGAGGTCGATCCTTGGACTTTTATTATTTATGATATCCATCAATGACCTCCCTGATAAAATTATCTCTGAGATGGGTATATTTGCCGATGAGACCACGCTCTATAGCAGGCATGAGAGGAAAACCAATAAACATACATCTAAGGCAATAGCGGAACCCCTAGAAGAAGACCTCCAGTCTGTAATGGAATGGGGACAAAATTGAATGGTAGCATTTAATTCTGTCAAGACTAAGCTTCTTTCCTTTAATAATTACAATAAACCTTCTCAATCACCAGTAACAGGGGGAGGTAAGTCATGTTTGATACAGGTGGTATAATAAATTACCTAAAAGTACTTCGTTCAAACTTCTCGGCTTAACGTTTACAGGGAACATGAGTTGGAACAGATACATCGAAAACATTGCCGCAGCTGCTACGAGGAAGGTGGGCTCTCTCTACCGTGCTAGAAAGTTACTTACGCCTGAGAGTATACTGTACCACTATAAGGCCAGTATTTGCCCATGTATTGAGTATTGTTTTCACATTTGGGCTGGTGCGTCTGCTACTAGTCTCTCACTTCTGGACAAGGTTCAAAAGAGTCACATACCTAAGAGGTTCCGTACTGTCAGTTAGGCTCTCGAAATGTTGCACCCCTCTACCTGTTTTACAAGTATTTTAATGGTGGATGGTCCGACGAACTACAAGCTCTTGCACCCCGCGACGTAAATACCCCCGACAAACCCGACAAGCAGCTAAATCACACCCCTACACAGTAGAAATCACCAGATGCCAGAAAGACTTCTACTCTAACAGTTTCTTCCCCAGAACTGCTAGACTTTGGAGTTCCCTTCCGGGTTCCTGCTTCCCCGACTGTACTGACATGCGGAAGTTCAAGTGTAATGTAAACAGACATCTTGCTGCTCAATTACCTACATAGTGTCCCTGCAATCGAATCGTGTCCAAGATAGAAGCTCTCTACATCAAAGTTGCACTGTGCCTTGTTTGGGGTGAAAATGCAATAAAAAAAAATGAAGAGTTTAGGAACCGGTAGAAACTTGAAAATATCTTAAGGTTTACAGGAAAATGTTTACTCTCCTTGTCGTTGTGTTATGAAATTAAAAAGTAAATCTTTCAGTGAATCGGTTGGAACAGAACGCGTAAAACGACGCTATTGGGGGAAGGCAGAAGCTTGAAAATACTCTAAAACATGTACAGAATAATGTCGACTGACCTCAATGTTGTATTATGAAATTTAAAACTAAATTATTCAGTGGATCAGTTAGAATCAGATGCGTAGAGTACGCTTTTGGTAGCCGGCATAAACCTGAAAATATTTTAAGATTTACAGAAAAAATGTCGATTAAACTCGCCGCTGTAATATGGAATTCACGAAGAAATCCTTGGAATATATGTCAGGCATTTGTAAGCCTTATGCTTCTCATCAGAAGAGGAGGGGCGCTTAGTAATAATAGTGAAGGAATGGTATTTTGTTGCTTGTCGAGTTGGTCGAGTGTAATTTAACGTTCATAAACTATTTCAGAAGAATCTATTGTCAACTTTAGCGAACTTGCTTTACAGAATTGTCTTATTTTATTTGCTATCTGTTTTCCAAGATATTTCATGTTTAATTCAATGAGGGTTCGAATGAACCACTTTCTACTCTGATGTTATTTTCATGGTAGATGCACGACTGAATCCCATTTTTTGGTTCCTACTATTAAAACATCCTCACAAAGAACGTGGATTACCCTCACTCCGAAAAAAAATGCCTTTCACCTTTTACGTGCGTATCGGCAGACAGGATTTTCATGGACAGAGCTTTTTGCGATTTTTTTCTCACCTTTGGGCAACATTAACGTTGAATCGCGTCTCTCCTGATTTACAATTTGCTCGTTTTTGAAACTAAAGTAAACAAATTCTTACTAATAACCGCCTTATGAGTAATCAAACATAGTTCAGGTTACTGATCAATGTTAGTACACCTATAGTGTTCCTTATCTTTTTGTTGGTAATGTCCCATCTAATTAACTCTTATCGTCGAGTGATTTTGATCTTTGATAAGTGGTTACCGAATATTAAAAAAACAAGTATATTTTCCATCAACAAATGAGGAAGTGCTGGGTCATACCTTTCCATACAGTGTAATTACATATAAATAAGTAGAAAAAGTTGGGATTTGAATTCGACCTATAGTCCGCAACGGTATCAATTAGTTCAGTCGAACCCCCTTCTCTCGTCTTAAGGTTTGTTTTGAAGAACAATATTCGACAAAATAATTATTGCTTAAATAAATGATAGGTTTCAAAGTGGTCGCTCTCGTTAATAGTATGACATAAGCCTCTTCAAAAAGCAAATGATTGAGTCCAGAATGCTCTTCAAAACGAAAAACACTCCTTCACTAAAATGTATCTTTTATGAAAGGAAAAATATTGCCATTCTCGGCAAGAAAAATAATTTTTACTTCCTCCACTCATGTGCCTAGTATCAGATAGAATTTCTCGGGATATAGCTTTTTTGCAGAGAAACACGTTGCCGCCGGATTACTTCCTTATTGATGACAATTTGATTGTCTTCGAACTAATGACAACTATGGCCACCCCAAAGTAGGCCAACGAAGTCCATGCCATCGCACAATGTTAGTACTCTTATAGCGTTCCTCGTCTTTCGGCTGGTATTATTTCCTGTGCTATTAACCATTACTATTGATTGATTTTTGTTCTTGATAAGTGGTGGTTCTAAAAGCATTTCTTTCTCTTTTAAGACCGACACTAACTAAAAGACAAGATGTTTTTGGTTATGTGTTTCTTTGGCTTCATTAGACTTATTATTTTTTTTATTATTTTCTCAATTTAACCCTTAAAGAAACAAGAAATCATCGCAACCAACATTTACATTATCAATAAAATAGCAATATACACATCAACTATTTCATGCGACTCTTATAAAATTGATTTCTTAATTATTTTTCTATTTTAAATGTTTTACTTTTAATTTTGCTTAGCAACCTGTTTCAAACATACATAACTCTATTAGTAAATAGAGTAAACTGCTTTACTGATCTAGTTTATTTGAGTCTATCTTGACAATAAACGTTGCGATCGAGGAGAAATATGAAAATATATCCCCCACAGTTAGAGCAGGACGCTGAGTGTTGCCCGGTCGTAAAGTACGCTGGAATATTGTATTTATATTCATATAGATTTCGTATTTATTATTATAGAGTCAATTCTCTATCGATTATTATATACCAAATAGATAGTAATGATTTCAAAAGTTTTAAAAAGTATAACTTTATTGCCATCAGTTAGAATCGAAACAAAAATCTACAGCATTCCAGCCTTGCTCGTTACAGTATAACGTAAATCCATACGTATGCCAATACGGCAAATAAACGTTGTTTTACCTACAACTGTTAATTAGCGCATGCGCAGAAAAATAGGGATAGTCAACTTACGCAAGGCCAAGATCATAATATCTTTTGAATTTTGATCCTAAGCAATTTTCTCGGCTAAAAATCAAAGTGTTCTACATGTCCAAATACCTTCTATATCAAGTTTCGCGTCTGGAGACCAAAATTCAGAACAGAGTTTGGGAGAGAATTTTCTCACACACACAGAGAAGGTTACTTTTATATATGTTGTGGCGGAACTACCTGCGTTACCTACGAGTGAATTGACCCATACACAATAGATACCAGAAGACAAGCATTAATGCGGAATCGATATCCGGTGGACCAACCGAGGTTGTTCGTCGGCTAGACGAACAACCTTGGTTGGTCCACCGGATATCGATTTTTTGGTAGGTTTGTATGTTCTTGTTAATATATTTTGCTAATCTATTACCGCGTCCTGTTTTCCTTGGAATGCTTTAAACATGGTTATAACAACATATATACAGATATATATATATATATATATAAATACATGTGAGTTTTCTACAACTGCTTTATCCTTAATGCTACATAATTAGGCATAATGTAGAAAATATGCATACATGAGAATAGTAATATGAAACAATTCAATTAGAAACCATAAAAATGAATAACAAAATAATTAAAGTTCATTTTTTTCAAAGAATGTGCAAATTACTTAACTTTTATTTAACCTTTCGCTTATTAATCATTGAATATATTAAGAAGTTTGTTTTAATATTTTTTTAATAGAAAAATAGGGCTTGTAATATCAGTTTCAAAGCAGATAAAACTTTATATCAGGTGGACAAGAAAGTTCTTCCGGTTTTGAACATTTAAATTCAGGTGGACATGTCTCGGCTCAAACAATAAATTATTGCTCTTAAATAAGCAACATCAGAATGAACACATTTGCCAACACAAAACAAGTGTATTTATGCGAGTAACATCAAACTTTTTGCGTTCTGTTGGCGATGAAGTTAGGTTTTTTAAGCATTTCTCACACTGAAATTTTCGAGATGCTTGAAAAAGTAATAGTCGGCAAGTGAGAGGTCTGGAGATTATGGAGGATGAGGCAGAGTTTCGTAGCCTAATTCGTTCAACTTCTTCAGGGTCGGTTTAGCAACTTGCGGCCGGCCATTGTCGTGGAAGAGAACTGGGTCTTTTCTGTTTACTAATGCTGGGTGTTGTTTTCGAAGTTTCTGATGCATTTCATCCATTTACTTACAGTACTTAGCCGCTGTAATAGTTTGGCTCGCATTCAAAAAACTGTAATAGATAAGATCGGTCGCACACAAATATTCTTACCAGAATATACCTTACTTTACTCCAAAAACATTTAAACAAAACTAACATGGGCTTACGTTTTCCGATAGATAATATAATCAACATTATAACTCTATGATTTAATACAATGTTTTTTTTACTTTCGATAAAATCCCCATAGGTAACCCCCTTAGTTGAGTTATGGCATGTTTTTTTAATGATTTATGGATACTGGGGCCATAAAGTACAAATTACCCACGAGTACGTCTTACTTTAGATGCATAGACGATATACTGATCTTCCTCCCTGAGTAATCTAAAAATAGGAAACATTACGAATGAATAAAACAGAATTTAATCCATTATTACATATCAGACAACAGAACAGAAATGCAACATTACCTATTAACATAAATAACAACCCCATCTATAGAAAATTTAAATAGGCATCAAAATATCACAAATGGCTTCCTCAACAAGTATGTATATAGTCCGGAAATCTAAATCTGACACTGAATTCAAGATCAAAACCGGCGTATACTTCGTATTCTGTTTTTAATGTGATAAAATGTACATTTTCGAAATGCAACGAAATCTTAATAGGATACTTTATGAACACAAGACATAAAAACATCTAACACACTCAAAGTCATTTTCTCTCACATTATCAAGTATAATCACCAATTTGACTTTGAAAATTCAAATCCCTTAAAACCTACACACAACAAATCAATACGTCGTTTGATGGACTTCGCTCTCATTTCCCACTTTACCAATACAATAAAACAAAGAAAAGACTTTTATCATATTTCTTCTCACTTATCAAAAGCCATAACGAAAATAATTTAGATGTCGGATAATCTATAATGTACTTCCGAACACGCATATATGGATGCGTATCTATATACAGGTACGCATGTACATCTATATAGATAATGCGTTAGTTTTTTTTTTTTTTGGGAGGGGGTATTCTTCTTTTAATTATCGCCAGAATTGTATACAATTCCCTATATTACATAAATTTAGACATGCTGCTCTCCTGGTTTAGCATATATCCCTAAATAGTTGAGCCACTCGTCAGTGACCATTTTTACTTTTGAAAAGGTTCAGAGGCGAAATGTCGAGCTTCTAGGTCTTTCCGTCTCATTTTGGGATATTTATCTTTTTATAATTGTATATATATATATATATATATATATATATATATATATATATATATGTGTGTGTGTGTGTAATCATCCGCATACAGTACTGTTTCGTTGTATCACAACTCATCAGTGCGGCTACACATGCACCTTTCCGCAGCCGTGGACCGAACCTACAATCGTCGCATTGACAGTCGGAAGCTCTCACCATCGGACCACGAATCAGTGCCGCAAATATTTCTCCTCGAGTGTGTAATTAATCCACACTCACCCAATGCAACAGTGCTCTAACCATCAGCTTGTTTACAAACAAATTAATAGTGGGCTTCGCTTTATAGCTTAAATACGCATCGGTTGAAAATATATTTACAAAGTGCTAAACTATATATATATATATATATATATATATATATATGTGTGTGTGTGTGTGTGTGTGTGTGTGTGTGTGTGTGTGTGTGATAATTTAGTAATTTAAATTTTATGATGTGAAATGATTAAATTTCAAATCTAAAATTTTTATTACATGCAAAACAAAGAATGCATTTCAATAAGTATATATATATATATATATATATATATACTTATTGAAATGTATTCTTTGTTTTACATATAATAAAAATTTTAGATTTGAAATCTAAGAATTTCTCATCATCAAATTTAAATTACTAAATTATTATTTATTTGCTGTATCTAGTATATTGACCAGTTTTTAATTTAGTTGGGATTGTCTTTATAAAGTATTACAGCCAATAATATTTTGTAAGACCGATAATCACTGGATTTGCATACTAGTAGGATTACTGTATTACATTATTCTTAAATATATATATATATATATATATATATATATATCGCCAAGATACATTTTTATTTTATGCATTAGTAGTTGTTCTGGTTTATATATAAGTTAGTCAATCAGCTTACTAACAAAGGATATTGCACAACTCACAAAAATTACCTTGTCATAACAAAAGGTGTTTCATTTTCAAGTGATTCATAGAAACAGTATTAACAATGCCATAATTATTTGAGCAAAACATACTAAGAATAGTGAGATAAAGTAAATTTTTCACATTTATAAATCACGTAGAAAAACACTCATCCCAGGACGGGTAAAGCTAATTTCTCAAACCGAACAAGTTTGCGCCATATTTATGTCTCCTCACAAAAAATTAAAATCAAGCTTTAATGTTAAAAAACCTATTTTACCATACTTCTTTCAGTTTTTATCAAAATCTATTACATTATTTTGATGTTAAAAATGTCTCAAATTTAATCTTTAAAAGTTTTTAGAAAAAATTACAGTCATGGAATTTTGCTTAATTGATATTGTTACGTTCAAGATTAAAAGAAATATGAACGACATGAAATATGGTTTTAGGAAAATTACATTTTCCTTTATTTACAACCAGCGGGGCTACCCGGCGTTGCTCGGGACCGTACACATAATGAAAAAATTGATTATTCTTATGAGAGAAGAATTTTGTATGTTTATGTATCATTTGCTATTTCTAGCAAAAGAATATTTTACCTACATAAGACGGGTATTACACATATGAAATAATTGTATCTTACCTAGGGTAGGTAATTTACAGCATGTATATGCAAGGACAGGTAATATGCAACACATTTATCTCATCAAATCCCAAGCGATGCCAGCTATTTTGCTAATATATATTTTCACCTAATTCATTCAATCCCGGGCAACGCTGGGTGTTTTGCTAGTATATATCTCAATCAATCTCATGAAATCCTGGGCGACGCAAGGTATTCTGTTAGTATATATTTCAATCAATCTAATTCAATCCAAGGCAGCGCCAAGTATTCTGCTAGTAAATTTTTGCATCTATCTCATTACATCCGAGGTGACCATGTATTCTGCTTGCATACATTTGCATGTATCTAATTGAATCCAGGGTGACTCCTGGTAATCTGTAAGTATATATGTTGACGTATCTCGTTGAATCCCATAATTCTTGGATTGTTACACATTTCCACAATTGAACCGACATTATCGCTCACCTGTCTAAAATAATAACTTTAAGACATTGTATTGGCTGGTTTTTCATTACAAATACACCATCAAAATAACTCACATTTAATCATTTTTCATATTTTTTTTGATATGTTACTAATTTACAGAACCATGTCACATGATTTAACTTACATTATTGCTTCCACTCTTACTAAAATAAAAAAAATTGATACATAGGCTATGGTATGTTACTAATTTCTGCTATCATTTTTCATGAGTAAATCCACGTTATCGCCCCCTTCTATCACTATAATAATAACTTTTAGACATTGTATGGCTGGTTATTTCATTACAAACCCACCAACAAAGTAACTCACATTATATCATTTTTCATAATTCTTGGATATGTTACTAATTTCGACGATTTTTTTAATGAAGTAACCCAAATAATCGCCACCTCTTGCTAAAATAATAACTTTCATAAATTGTCTGGTATATCTACTTCATTATGAATATACCAATCAAATAACTCACATTTCATCATTTTTCATAATTTTTGGATATGTTGCTAATTTCAACCGTCATTTTCATCTCCTCTTACTAAAATAATACCTTTCAGACACTTCTAAGCTGTTTATTTCATTACAAACACATCAATAAAATACCTCACATTTCATTATTTTTCATAATTCTTGGATATGTTATGAATTTCGACAATCAAATTTAATGAGTGCGCACATATAATCGCCCAATTCTTATTAAAATAATAAATTTGCTACATTGACTGAGCTGTTTATTTCATTATAAACACACCAATCAAATAACTAAAACTTCATTTTTCATAATTCTTGGATGTGTTACTAATTTCGACAATAATTTTTCAAGAGTTAATCCACATTATCGCCACCTCCTATTCCTAAAATAATAACTTTCAGACATTGTATGGCTGTTTTTTTTTCATTACAAACACACCTATCAATTTTCTCACATTTTACCAGTTTTCATTATTCTTGGATATGTTACTAATTTCGAGAATTATTGTTAATAAAGTAACCCAAATAATCGCCCCCTCATTAACCGACATGATCCCGTTCCTCTTACAAAAAAAACAACTTTGATACATCTTCTAGCCTGTCTATTTCATTACGAGCACACCAATCAAATCACTCACATTTGATCATTTTTCATAATTCTATGATATGTTACTAATTTCAACAATCATTGTTTAAGATTTAACCCGCATAATCGACCCCCACTTACTAAAATAAAAACTTTCAGACAATATCTGGGCTGTTTATTTCATTATATAAACACACCAATCAAATAACTCATATTTTATCATTTTTCATAATTCTTAGATATGTTACTAATTTTGACAATCATTTTATTTTATTTAACATATTCATGATTTAACCCACATAATCCCTTTTCCTCTTACTAAAATAATAACTTAGAGATATTATCTGGCTAGTTATTTTATTACAAACACACCAATCAAATAACTCACATTTCATCATTTTTCATAATTCCTGGATATGTTACTAATTTCAACAGTCATTGTTCATGATTAACCCCACATAATTTACCCCGTTCTTTTAAAGAAATAACTCTGAGGCTTTTTCTCGGCTGTTTATTTCATTATAAAAACAGAAATAACTTACATTTCATAACATTTCATAATTCTTGGATATGTTACTTATTTCGACAATCATGTTTCATGAGTTTCCCAACATTATCGCCCACCTCTTACTAAAATAATACATTTGAGAAATTGTCTGGGCTGTCTATTTAATTACAAACATACTAATAAAATTACTCACATGTCATCATTTTTTCATAATTCTTGGATATTTTACTAATTTCGATAATCATTTTTCTTCATTTAACACTAATTATAGCCCCGTTCTTACTAAAATTATAACTTTAATGCATCATCTTGGCTTTCTATTTTATTAAGAACACACCAAACAAATAACTCAAATTTACTCATTTTTAATAATTCTTGGATATGTTACTAATTTTTACGATCATTTTTTATCATGTAACCCACTTAATTAACTCACTCTTACTAAAATAATCACTTTCAGACTATATATGGGCTGTTTATTTCATTATAAAGACATATAGCTTACATTTATTTGCTTTTCATATTTCTTGGATATGTTGCTAATTTCGACAATCGTTTTTTTCATGATTTAACCCACATACTCCCCTTCCTCTTACTAAAATAATAACTTGGAGACATTGTCTGGCTGTTTTTTTTTGTTTTTTTTTTCATTACTAAAATACTAACTTTCAGACAATATCTGGGCTGTTTAATTCATTACAAACACACCAATCAAATAACTCACAGTTCATCATTTTCCATAATTCTTGGATATGTTACTTATTTGCACAATAATTTTTCATGATTTTACGACATAATCGTCATCATGAAGTTACATTCAGGGGAGCTCACTCGCATATTATAACAATGGGTGTATATTTATGTAATGATATTCGACAATGAAGCTACATCCAAGGGAGATCACTTGCATATTATAACAATGATTGTATATTATTCTAATGGTATTTGACAATGAAGCTACATAAAAGGGACATCACTTAAATATTATAACAATGATTGTATATTATTCTAATGGTATTCGACAATGAAGCTAAACCCAAGGGAGGTCACTCGCATATTATGACAATAATTGTATATTTCTCTATTCGTTTTCATGATTTAACCCACATAATCCCCCCTTCTCTTGCTAAAATAAAAACTTTGAGATATTGATACTGGTTATTTCATGATAAACACACCAATCAAATAACTCACATTCTATCATTTTTCATAATTCTTGAATATGTTACTAATTTCGACAATCATTTTCGATATTTAACACGCATAATCGCCCCTCTCTTACTAAAATAACAACCATGCGACATTGTCTAGGGTGTCTATTTCATTACAAATATGCACATCAAGTAACTAACATTTCATAATTTTTCATAATTCTTGGATATGTTATTAATTTCGACAATCATGTTTCATGAGTTAACCCACATAATACCCTTCCTCTTACTAAATTAATACATTTGAGACATTGTCTGTGCTGGTAATTTCATTACAAACACACCAATCACATAACTCACATTTCATACTTTTTTACTTTTCTTGGATATGTTACTAATTTCTACAATAATTTTTAATGATGTAACCCACATAACGGACCCCCTCTTATTAAAATATTAACTTTAAGACAATATCTGGGCTGGACAATAATTTTTCATGATTTTACGAAATAATCACACCATCTTCCTATATGGGGTATTCTCCACCCATCTGATCCGATCCCAGGAATTCTCCTAGGAAACATCCCACCCATGTCATCCAATTTCAGGCAATGTCGTGTATTTTGCTAGTACATATATCCACATTTCTTGTACAATCCCCGGCAACGCTGGGTATTATGCTAGTACAAATATCCAACTATAAAGCCATATCCTATGGTATTCGACAATGAGGCTACATCCAAGGGAGGCCACTTGCATATTATAACAATGATTGTATATTAATCTAATTGTATTTGAAAATGAAACTACAGCCAAGTGAGGCCACTTGCGTAATCTAATGGTAGTCGACAATGAATTTCCACCAAAGGGAGGTCACTCGCATGTTATAAACATGATTGTATATTAATCTAATGGTATTAGACAACGAAGCTACACCAAAGGGAGGTCACACGCATATTATAACAATGATTGTATAATATTCTAAAGGCATTTGGCAATGAAGCTACATCCAAGGGAGGTAACTTGCATACTATAACAATGATTGTATATTATTCTAATGGTATTCGACAACAAAGCTGCATTTAAGAGAGGTCACTTGCATATTATCACAATGATTGTATATCAACCTAATGATATTCGACAATAAAGCTACATCCAAGGGAGGTCACTTGCATATTATAACAATGATTGTATATTAATCTAATAATATAGTAATATAGTAATCGTTAGTAATGGAAATTCGGTAAATTTGTTATATATATATATATATATATTGTTACATAGGCATTACCACTAATCAAGGCCCAGAAGTCACTCGAGGATAAGTGGTAATGCCTATGTAACAAAATATATATATATATATAACAAATTACTAACGATTACTATATTGTCCAATTGACTACTGTGCACTTTTCACCCCTTGTCCTCTTGTGGTCTCTGAGCCTTGATAAGTGGTAATGCCTATGTAACAAAATAATAGGTATATAAAAAAATGCCCGAATTTCCATTACTAACGATTACTATATTGTCCAATTGACTACTGTGCACTTTTCAACCGTTATCCTCGAGTGGCCTCTGGGTCTTGATAACTGGTAATGCCTATGTAACAAAATATATATATTTATATATAACAAATCACGATCACGAATCAGTACCGCAAATATTTCTCCTCGAGTGTGTAATTAATCCACACTCACCCGTTGCAACAGTGCTCTAACCATCAGCTTGTTTACTAACAGATTAATAGTGGGCTTCGCTTTATAGCTTAAATACGCATCGGTTGAAAATATATTTACAAAGTGCTCAACTTTATACACATATATATATATGTGTGTGTGTGTGTGTGTGTGTGTGTGTGTGTGATAATTTAGTAATTTAAATTTTATGATGTGAAATGATTAAATTTCAAATCTAAAATTTTTATTACATGCAAAACAAAGAATGCATTTCAATAAGTATATATATATATATATATATATATATATATATATATATATATATATATATATATATATATATATATATATACTTATTGAAATGTATTCTTTGTTTTGCATGTAATAAAAATTTATAGCTTAAATACGCATCGGTTGAAAATATATTTACAAAGTGCTCAACTAATATATATATATATATATATATATATATATATATATAATGTGTGTGTGTGCGCGTGTGTGTGTGTGTGTGATAATTTAGTAATTTAAATTTTATGATGTGAAATGATTAAATTTCAAATCTAAATTTTTTATTACATGCAAAACAAAGAATGCATTTCAATAAGTATATATATATATATATATATATATATATATATATATATATATATATATATATATATATATATATCGCCAAGATACATTTTTATTTTATGCATTAGTAGTTGTTCTGGTTTATATATAAGTTAGTCAATCAGCTTACTAACAAAGGATATTGCACAACTCACAAAAATTACCTTGTCATAACAAAAGGTGTTTCATTTTCAAGTGATTCATAGAAACGGTATTAACAATGCCATAATTATTTGAGCAAAACATACTAAGAATAGTGAGATAAAGTAAATTTTTCACATTTATAAATCACGTAGAAAAACACTCATCCCAGGACGGGTAAAGCTAATTTCTCAAACCGAACAAGTTTGCGCCATATTTATGTCTCCTCACAAAAAATTAAAATCAAGCTTTAATGTTAAAAAACCTATTTTACCATACTTCTTTCAGTTTTTATCAAAATCTATTATATTATTTTGATGTTAAAAATGTCTCAAATTTAAGGTTAAAAAGTTTTTAGAAAAAATTACAGTCATGGAATTTTGCTTAATTGATATTGTTACGTTCAAGATTTAAAAAAATATGAACGACATGAAATATGGTTTTAGGAAAATGACATTTTCCTTTATTTACAACAATAATAAAATAAACGAAAAGGTTTGTACACAAAAGGTCGATTAAAAGATACAGTTGGTTAGAATTACAACTATCAATGCAAAAATAAATGACGGCTTGGTGAAACTCGGGTCAAAAAACGGGACGAGGGAGTGGAGGTTACGAGGGAGAAGGAAACGTAGTCAAAATTAAGAACAGTCAGCAGGCTCGACTTTATGTAACTATTCACTCTATTAATAACGAAATTCAATGACAATAAGATTCCTTTTTGTTTTTCATTTAAAAGTTTGGTCAATAAGAAAATTTGAATATTCTATTTACCACTAGTCCAGAAGGCATTTTCTGCAAACGTTCCGTGTGTTGAGGTGATATATTTTCCTTCTCTTTTTTTTTTTTTTTTTTTTTGGATTCTATCAGCTGGACTTATCCACGAATCAGGGACCGGAGTTACCTTATCGGTTTCGAGCTGATAACTGATTTGTTTCCCTTTCCACATTTATTTATACAGCACCTTACTAGGTTATTGCAGAACCCTCTGTGACCTAGATAATTCTAAAACTTCTAAATCATTCTACAACTTCTAGATCATTCTAAAACTTCTAGATCATTCTAAAACTTCTAAATCATTCTAAAACTTCTAAATCATTCTAAAACTTCTAGATCATTCTAAAACTTCTAAATCATTCTAAAACTTCTAAATCATTCTAAAACTTCTAAATCATTCTAAAACTTCTAAAGCATTCTAATACTTCTAGATCATTCTAAAACTTCTAAATCATTCTAAAACTTCTAAATCATTCTAAAACTTCTAGATCATTCCAAAACTTCTAGATCATTCCAAAACTTCTAGATCATTCTAAAACTTCTAAATCATTCTAAAACTTCTAGATCATTCTAAAACTTCTAAATCATTCTAAAACTTCTAAATCATTCTAAAACTTCTAGATCATTCTAAAACTTCTAGATCATTCTAAAACTTCTACATCATTCTAAAACTTCTAAATCATTCTAAAACGTCTAAATCATTCTAAAACTTCTAGATCATTCTAAAACTTCTAAATCATTCTTAAACTTCTAAATCATTCTAAACCTTCTAGATCATTCTAAGACTTCTAAATCATTCTAAAACTTCTAAATCATTCTAAAACTTCTAAATCATTCTAAAACTTCTAGATCATTCTAAAACTTCTAGATCATTCTAAAACTTCTAAATCATTCTAAAACTTCTAAATCATTCTAAAACTTCTACATTCTAAAACTTCTAAATCATTCTAAAACTTCTAGATCATTCTAAAACTTCTAAATCATTCTAAAACTTCTAAATCATTCTAAAACTTCTACATTCTAAAACTTCTAAATCATTCTAAAACTTCTAGATCATTCTAAAACTTCTAGATCATTCTAAAACTTCTAAATCATTCTAAAACTTCTAAATCATTCTAAAACTTCTACATTCTAAAACTTCTAGATCATTCTAAAACTTCTAGATCATTCTAAAACTTCTAGATCATTCTAAAACTTCTAAATCATTCTAAAACTTCTAAATCATTCTAAAACTTCTAAATCATTCTAAAACTTCTACATCATTCTAAAACTTCTAGATCATTCTAAAACTTCTAGACCATTCTAAAACTTCTGGATCATTCTAAAACTTCTAAATCATTCTAAAACTTCTAAATCATTCTAAAACTTCTAGATCATTCTAAAACTTCTAAATCATTCTAAAACTTCTACATCATTCTAAAACTTCTAAATCATTCTAAAACTTCTAAATCATTCTAAAACTTCTAAATCATTCTAAAACTTCTAAATCATTCTAAAACTTCTAAATCATTCTAAAACTTCTAAATCATTCTAAAACTTCTACATCATTCTAAAACTTCTAAATCATTCTAAAACTTCTAAATCATTCTTAAACTTCTAAATCATTCTAAAACTTCTAAATCATTCTAAAACTTCTAAATCATTCTAAAACTTCTAAATCATTCTAAAACTTCTACATCATTCTAAAACTTCTAAATCATTCTAAAACTTCTAAATCATTCTAAAACTTCTAAATCATTCTAAAACTTCTAGATGTTTCTAAAACTTCTAAATCATTCTAAAACTTCTAAATCATTCTAAAACTTCTAAATCATTCTAAACTTCTAAATCATTCTAAAACTTCTAAATCATTCTAAAACTTCTAAATCATTCTAAAACTTCTAAATCATTCTAAAACTTCTAAATCATTCTAAACTTCTAAATCATTCTAAAACTTCTAAATCATTCTAAAACTTCTAAATCATTCTAAAACTTCTAAATCATTCTAAAACTTCTAAATCATTCTAAACTTCTAAATCATTCTAAAACTTCTAAATCATTCTAAACTTCTAAATCATTCTAAAACTTCTAAATCATTCTAAACTTCTAAATCATTCTAAAACTTCTAGATCATTCTAAAACTTCTATTACTATACTTTTAAACTATTTCGTGAATAAAAAAAAAACTTTTGGGATTTGATTTTTAGGATTGCCTAGAATACTTTAGAACACATTTTAAACTGTTTTATTGATTTTTTTATTATTTTATAGAAATGCTCCCTGGTAACAATATGTAATAATCAGGAATTAAATTTATACAAATTTGAACTATTTTAAGTGAGGATTTGCACCCGAAAATTTTTAACATATTCTAAAAAAATGAATTTGGAGTTGTATTTATTAATTTAGTCCTAATAATATTTAATATGCCTAATAATTTTGTATATGTCTAATAGTTTATATGTTACAAAATTTGGAGTAATCTGAATGCTCATGAACGGCTTCCACTCATTTAAACTTTTGGCATAAAACTAAATTAAACTAAATTCCACACAAAATTTAGCCCCTTGGGTTTGATAACTGTGTTGCAAAATTTATAGTAACTGGCTAATTCGTTTAGGAGTATATCGTTTACATACCAATAAATAAAAATTTTAAACATAAATAAATAAAGGCTTGGTGATATTAATGCTGGAGTCCCTCAGGGGTCCATCCTGGGCCCAACTCTCTTCTTGATCTACATCAATGATCTCCCTAAACACATAATAAAATCATTCGGTGATATCTATACTGATGACACGACTATCTATGGCAACACGTCAAAGGCCGTAAATGACAATGTTCTCTCTGATTCTCTCTCCTCTGATCTTGAGCGCGTGGTTCAGTGGGGGAAGAGGTGGCAACCTTTAATGCATCTAAGACCAAGCTCCTATCAGTACATCATAAACGCTCTGATTCCCATCTGGCATCGATTGAAATGAATGGCTCTCGTCTAGAGGAGACCCCATGTTTTGATAAGCTTCTGGATTTGACCTTTACTCCTGATCTGAAATGGAACACATACATCAAGTCTGTAGCCAAGGTCGCTGGGAAAATGATGGATCATTCTACCGCTCCAGAAGATATCTCACTAATGATGCAATTCTCTATCTATATAAAAGCCAAGTACGTCCAAGGATGTAGTACTGCTGCCACATCTGGGCAGGAGCTGCTAAAAACAGCCTATCCTGCCTTGACAAAGTACAAAATAGACTTCGTGGCTTGGTGGGGGATGCTCTTTTCTCTTCCCTGCAACCTCTCTCCCACAGAAGAGATGTTGCGAGCATGTCTTTGTTTTATCGTTATTTCCATGGCAATTGCTTGTCTGAGCTCCAATCTCTGCACCCCCCTCTCTAATCTTTCACGAAAAACACCTGACTAGCTGAAACCACTGTCAATAACTTTCCCCACTCTTTATCCGTGCCTAAATCAAAACGTAGATTCCATGAACAAAGCTTCTTTCTTAGAACTGCACGGCTGTGGAACTCTCTGTCGCTTGCCTGTTCCTCCCCCCCCCCCGAATTCAACTTGGATGTTTTCAAGTCCAACACAAACAAATTCCTGATGAACCGCCCCCGTAAGTAATGACACCTTATCAAATCCCCAATGCTAAATATTACTACGATACTAACCCATTGATTACTGTACACACAATAACCCTTTTCCCAGAGTGGCTCCTGGACCTTGATAAGTGGTGACCCTCATGTAAAAAAAAAAGAAGCTGGGGTTGGCAATATTTACATCAGCGTCCGAATCGTCCGATCTTTGGTACGGTTAAGTCATCGATACTGACGAATGTAAGAACACAAAACATATATATGTCTATGGACATTAACAATATTTATTATAAACTCTGATAAGTTAGGCCTTCCTGAAAAAATAAAATTGTGGGTACACTGTTAGTTGTGTTGCGAGTTTCACGTTAGGATTTGGGGGGGCCACCACTTTTTGGGGGGAGTCACCACTTATCAAGGCCCGAAAACCACTCGAGGATAAGGTTTAATGAATGTAAGGTGGGGTCGGAACACTATTAGAATCTTATTTGTTTTTACACTTAAAAATAAAGGCATAGTTATCTCGTATTTCAAAGCGTGGTTATTAGGTGGGGTAGAATACTTGGAACCGGGATTTGAATCATCCAACTGGCAATACGGATACGTCATTCATGCTGAAGAGATTCGGAACACGAAGCACATGTCTATGAATATTAAAAATATTTATTGATATATATGTATATTAGATAGTTGTTCTTGATGTAAGCGTTGTATAAATTTTAATTGGAATTTATAAGCTAACAAGCAAATGTAACGCAGATTTTAAAAAGTAAGCATTTGTTTATTTAAAAAAATTTAATCAACTTTACTTTTCTAGTGACACTATGCTACTAGGAGAGAAAAGGAAAAGAAAAAAACACAAACCGTTTTAATGCCTGCTTAAGACGTTTATCGTTGAAATTAAGTTTGGTTTTGATTTTTTTGTATTAAAAGTTAACTAATAAATGAATAATGTATTTCACTTTTACTTTAAATTTTAATTTGTTTTTTACAACTTCTTCCCAACTCTCACTTGTAAAAATCATTGTTTTGATTAGAATCTTTCATCCAGTTATCAATATTTAAGGAAACTCTGTGCATAACATTTGAAACATGCGAAAGCCTGTCAAAATTTGTTGGTGCACAACCAGAAGAGTATGGCGAGGGTGATAGCACTTTCTGTACATGCTTTTGAATAGCTTCCATGGTCATACTAGCGATATGAGTGCAGGCGCTATCGTGCAACAAAGGAACTCCATGTTGTCAATTAGCTTTTTTTTTATTGAATGGCTGTAATGATTGATTCCATCTAGTAAACATAAACCTTCGAAAGTTTGATTCCATTGAAGCGATTCTTAATGATAATTTATTCCCAGTCACACGAAATGCACAACACCGATCTTCATGCACGGTATCACTCGTTTCCCTGGACTTAGCCATTCTGTAACAGTCATGAATAAAATAAAGACGTATTTTCACTCACAAACCAATGTAACTGCGAAGCAGTTTGGTGACACACCGGCCAATCAGCTTGCAGGTCACATTGACTTCATTTGATCCTGAATGAACTGCTTTAGCCTATATGGAAATCACGATCGGTTAGCAGAAAGAATCCTAGAAGCATCAAAGAAAAATACCCCCCTCTTTCTCTCTCTCTCTCTCTCTCTCTCTCTCTCTCTCTCTCTCTCGCTGTCTTTCTCTCTCTTACACACACACACACATACACACACATTTACTCACTCACTCACTAACTCTCTGTCTACTGGGCGCTCAAGAATTGACGATCTTCGCCGAAGATAATTGCTGGCCGACCTGCGAAAACCCCAAAACTTTCAAATGTTCATTTTCTTCACTCGGCTACTGTCCAGCTTTCCATCACTCAAATAAACCCTTTCGTTGTTATTTTAACAAAAAGGTTTCGATTTCCATTCCTTGCTACGTTTTCATTTACTATTAATATATCGAGGTGCATCTCGTATCTCTAAAAGTCGCTTCATATTAATGCACAGATATTATTTTCCGTCCCTAGTGACGAATCGGGAAATAAATCGCTGCCTGTGTCTATGATTTGACAGGTGATGAAGAAACAACCCCGCGGAGATCGTAGCTGTTTGATTTTTGTTGTTGCCACCCAAAGCAGTCGGAACATATGTTTCACATGTGTGAACCTCTCCCATCGGGAGAAGATGCGTTTCTGTAGCATTGTGTTATTATTCCATTTTCTCTGTCAGTTTTCGTGGAAAATGTTCGTTTAACCACTTTTCATCTAACTCAACTCTCCAGCCAAACAGTAAGGGTTGAAGTAAGATTTTCTAGTTTTTTAACTTATGCAGCCCAAGCGTCGCAGGCAGATTTTGCGATCTTAGAAAATTGATTGGAATCAGAAATAAGACGATGTCAAAAATGTCCATTTTTCTGAATTGGGCATTCTATTTTAATTATCTGAAAATAAACAGAAATTGATTTAAATTAAATTTAAAAACTAAACTACAAAATTATTCAAAAAAGATAATTAAAATAAACTACGAAATCATTCCTAAATAAAATTACAAACAAAAGTAAATTCTAAAATTTGAAAACAATAAAATAAATTCATAAATTAAATAAAAAGGACAACGGCAATATAATAATACTTCCTACTATATATTCCCTTATAATTTTTGCTTTCTTCCTAATTTTTCTAAAGGAAAATATACAAAATTATCACGTATACGACAGAATATGTGCTCTTTCCACATTATGTAATAATAACAACGTTTACATATTCATCATTATTTATAAATTTAGTCATTCAAGAACATCAATGTTAATAGAATCGCGTCAAAATAGTTTAAGATTAGGAACGGGAGTTTATTGGAGTTTTCCATTTATGTTACGTTCATGTTCATGCACAGTAATTAATAAATCAGCGACATCTCCTATTTATTCATTTAAACAATATTTATCCGAAAATGAGAGTTATTATTTTCACGGATACAGAAAAAAATATTAAACTTAACATATATTTATGATTTCAAGAGAAACATATGTAGTAAATTATACAATTATACGATGAAAACAACCATAGAATTTACATACCTTATATGTTTCTTTATATGAATCAAAATGTCCTTATATAATTTACTTTATTATTTTATTGTACAAAAGCTTTATGAATTTGTCTTCCTACTTATAACTAAACTTTATAATTAAACAGATACCTGTTTAATATTTTTTAAAAAATGAATTCCAATTAAGGTATATATATATATATATATATATATATATATATATATATATATATATATATATATATATATATATATATATATATATATATATATATATTATATATACTTGATTTTTCAACGACTTTAAGAAAACAAAAAACTTCGAAATAACACCAGTCTTTCCAATAGTCGTGGGCTTTTGTGTACCACTGAACTGTAGCAATGTCGGTTAAGAATCTCAGTGATTACGCGACCTGTGTTCACTATAGACTTTTCAATCAGGCACACTAACATATGCTATCGATTATCTCTCAAGACTTCTCGCTAAAATCTTTGAATCATTAATCGATCGACCTCTATTTCATCAATGCGTAAATACTAAATTTCTTTCTAACCAATTGGGTTTAAGCAAGCTCGTTCTACTGCAGATATTCTAACAGTCGCCCATGAGCGCATATACCATAGACTAGATAAGGCAGATTAAGCTAGGTCTGTAATGTGCCATATATTGAAAGCCATTCGCATGGGGGTCTTCTCATGAAAATTAATTCGTGCTTATTATTAGACGAATATTTACTACTAGCATGGGAACCCAGCGTTGCCTGGGTTGACATGAAGTTCCGTTTGAAACACACCTGTATACTAATCATTTTTATCATGGGCAACGTTGATGCCCCCACAACAAAAATAAAGAACGGATGAAAACATGTAAATGTAATCGGCCCCCACCCAAAAAAAAGATCTACTAAAAATTAATTCCAAAAACAATTAAATGGAATTTTTCGTCATTTTATATTTCTAATGTAACCCCCCCCCCCAAAAAAAAAAATGAATTTATCATATTTTGGGGTTCGTTCTGTTTATAAAAGTGTTAGGTGAAAGTACAGAATGGTCTCATAAAAATTAATTATTTTATCGTTATTTTATGTTTCAAATGTAATTCCCGACCCCCACCCCCACCCCAAAAAAACAAAAAAATTGTAATTGTCCTGTTTTGTACCCCCCCCCCACACACCTCATCCATCGCCAAACTTGAAAAAATGCTAGAGATGACATGACTGGTTGAACGCTTTGTGGCCAAAAAGTGGGTGCTCATTTTACGTTAAATTTATATAGAAAAGTTATCCCCCACGTTAAAATGTTAAATTTTTTTAATTGCTTCTTTCATATTATTTATAAAGACTGCTTAAACGTTACAGGTCACGAAAAAGCAGGTCTTAATTTTTTTTAGGGGTTAAACGACGCTGGGTCACGTCGTAAAAATTTACCATCTTTAATTTAAGATATCAAATAAATTATAAAGGAAATCTGTTTCGCAGGCAATTAAACACTTGCTATGGTATAATTATTATAATAAATCCTGGGCAACACCGATTAAATTTTATGAACAAAAAAAGGATGATGGATTTTGCTCACATGGAAAATTGGCCTTGTGTCTGACTAACTCTGCCCTCGTGGGGATGCAAGTAAATGAGGACATTAGTTTTAATTATTTTCCTCTGTAAATATGAAGAATCACTCCACCGTCGAAAATTCCTTTAAAATTACCACTTTTAAAGGTTTTCGGGGGCGCTAAACACGAAAATAACGTTTAAAATTACGGCAAATGAGTAGTTTCCAAGATATGAAGAAATGTTTGTTGCAAAAAAAATTGGGGGATCACTTTTCTATAATAATTTAAGGTAAAATGAGAACCCACTTTGTGATTATAATTTGGTGGGGGGAGGCTGACAGTTTATATTTTACTTTCTTTTTTTGGAGGGGGATATTCGATATAGAACTTGTATAGTTTTTCAACAGGTGCTTCTGCCGTTTTAACGTAAGTAACGCACTAACATCAACCGAGCAGAAGAACCGTTTAATATTTCACAAAAATTATGTTTACATTTGGTGGGAGGCGGTATAGGGGCGGTGGGTGTTGTGGCAGTAACAGCCGGTGGCCATAAAGTAGGTGCTCTTCATATCCTATAAACTACTTGCTTCCTGGAATTTTTAACGTTAGTGGTAATTTTAAAAGATTTTCCGAGGGTGGAAAGAAAGCCCCCCCCCCATCACCAAAAAATTGGTGGCCACAAAGTGGGTGCTCATTTTACATTAAATTATTATAGAAAAGTGATCCCCACCTTTTGAAACTACCATTTTTTTTTTATCTTGGAAACTACTCGTTTGCCGTAATTTTAAATGGCAAACGTTATTTTCGTTTTCAGCGCCCCCGAAAACCTATAAAAGTGATAATTTTAAAGGAATTTTCGAGGGTGGAGTGATTCTTCATATTTACCTTTTTCTCTAACATATAAAATAGGTTACTTAAAAATTAAGAATAAGCGAAAAGAATGTTCTTCGAATTAAAAATAAAAATAATAATTCAGCTTAAAAGAATATTTCGAAATGAAAACAAATCTATTACAGAAAATATTTAATAACCTGCTCCTCCGTTTAAAACAATTTTTCAATTAAACTATCACAGGTATTTCCCCTTTGGTTTTCTGGTTTGAAAATTAAACTATTTCAAATTTTAGATGAAATATGTTTAATCAAATATAAATTGAAATTTGAATAAACTAAATAATTAAAAAAAATTAATTAGTACAGTTAAAACAAAGCTATTATGTCGAATAAGTAATATCATCGAGCTAATTATTTAAATAGATTTAATTTAATGTGATATGTTAATGACCGTAACTAAATGAACGTAGATGTGGTTTGAAGAATGCTATATATAGAAATCACGTATGAAATATAATGTCTCCGTTAATAGAAGTATCCTATCATGGGCGTTAATATTTCTTGACCAGGAGGGTTGTACATACATATGGCTTTATATTTCTTTGGTCATTGGGAGTTGTACCCACAGACACACACACACACGAACGCTACTACTTTATATATATAGATAATCAGATCCTCAATGGCTGTACACCTAAGATGACATTAATGTGGATGTAACAGAGGTGTCGATCTTTTAATCTGTACTAATCCCGGTTTTCATAAACGACCTCCCTGATGCAACTGGTGATGACACCAAGTTCATTTCTTGACATACGGATGAAACAACTGCACAAATATCCAAATTCATGGTTGAATCCTAAGAAAATTGCCTCCAATCTATTGACCTCTATTTCATCAATTCATAAATACTAAACTGCTTTCTAACCAATTAGATTTAAGCAATCTCGTTCTACTGCAGATATTTAACGGTCACCTATGAACGCATAATGCGGATGAAGCTAGGTTTGTAGCGTAAAGGGATCAAAAGTAGATGTTTACATTTAATGCTAGTAAGACTAATCCCCTTTTCTTTTAACAATAATAAGAAATCTTTCTACAAATTGCCATGACTGGCAATACCCTTGATTCAACATTCAAATTCCCCTCCCGAATATTCACAGATAACAGTAATTAAAGTAAATACATACAAAAAACTGCCAGGTCTGTTGGGCTTCCTCTACCAGGCTAGAAAATTCCTCTCACTTGCCTGTATCCTATATTTCTATAAAGCTACTATTCACACCCACGCATAGAGCATTGTTGCCACATCTGTGCTGGTGCGCCAACCATTTTTTTCTTAGTGAGCTAATAAGTACCACACTGCCTACCAGGTTCCAGCCCCTGGCCCATCGCTGTAATATTGCGTCTCAGTGCTTTCTTTTACAAGTACTTTCATAGAATGTGTCCCGACAAACGTATTGCATGTGTGTCCCACTCAATGTAAGTATCCCTAACCAATCCGACCTGATAAATCTTACTCCTTCGCCATGGAGATCACTAGATGGTGGAATTTTTCTATTCTATCAGCTTCTTTCGTCAGATTGTGTGCATTGTGCAATGTAAATGTGAGAAAATATTTCGCAACACAACTCCCCACTTCAAATATCTCTTTAAATCTGACCTCTGATTCAGAATGTCCTCTTACTCTCCAGTGACAGTGTGGCTTTTAATTTTTGGATTTAATTCTTGAAAAAAGATGTTAGATTTTTTTTATAACAACAGTTATAAGTGAGCATTTCTTTTTTCTAGTGAAATAGGCATTAGATTCACATCAGTCATTTTTATTCTTTAGATGATAACAATGATAACAAGACAAAGCGAGAAAATATACCTTGACACTAACACGTAGGCACGTGTTAGTGTACGTGCGAATACATGTGCACATATTCTATGGTATATGCATTTTCTGTCCAATGTGACGCACCCAAAAATCGGCTGATTTTATGCTGATATGATTTATCTTCTTTTCCTCCTTTTTTAATGTCGCCTGGATGGATAATTATTACTCACTCGGTTACCCAATAAAAAAGTTTAAGCTAGTCGCAAAAAATAATAAAAAGGGTGTTTTTATATTTAAAAGATTCATAGAAATCGCATAAAGATTAAAGCGAGAAATTGGGGAAAAAAATAGAATATTGTAAGATAAAAATGTTTTCCATTTTTATAAGACATTATTTTTATTACTTATTCCAATTTTGATCACAATTCCATTGCATAACTTGATTGCAGAAAATGTATTAAATTTAAAGGTAAAGGTGTTTAATGAAGGAATAAAAACTCAAGAAATCTTGTTGAATTGGAATATAATTACTATGAATCAAAAGTTAATAAAAACCTTAAATATCTGAATCATCAAATGGGAAATTATAGCAATATTTTAGCATCCGTTTAAAATATTCCAACAAAACTGAATTTTGGAAAATATTTATTAATTGATGTCTAAATTGAATATTGATAAAATATTATTACATTCGGGGTTAGCTAAATTTACACGAAAGGATTTCCACCTATCCGTGCCCCTTTACATAAACTAAATACAACCCACATTATTCACCTGTACGCGTGTTCTAAAATTCATAAGGGTCAATTAATTAATTTAATAGTGACCCCCTTAAATACACACATATAAACACACACACATATACATATATATGTGTGTGTGTATGTGTGTGTGCGTGTGTGCGTGCGCCGGGACATAAAAATCAGTATCATCAGCATAAAATAGGTTCTTAACCAAGCTTACAAACGTTTGCGACTTAGTTAAACTTTCTTATGTTGAATACTTTGCCAGTTGTCCTAAAATGGAAGAAAAAAACTTTAGCGCGATATTTAGAGTTGATGTTTGCAAGTGCGTTTAACTCCAGAAGTGATGCATCCTTGAGTTATTGTTACGAAAACCGTCTAGGAGACGAAATTCTGACATATCTACGCATTTACCAATCATCTTGCGTCTATTTGTTATTAGACCATAATTGTGGAGATACAGCTAGTGGTATTGGTGTTGTATAAGCTTAATTCCATTGAAGTACAGATATCTCAATGTTTCTGGATCATTCTTCTCTGTTAATATTTTTTCCAAATTCTTATGACGAGGAGAGCGTGGTGATCTATACAGACTTAATCGTTTGGGAGCAATAATTTCACAAATAAACGGTAAAAATCTTATCTTAACGCTGTTATAGTTTTCTAACTTAATCTAATGCGGACATTTTCTAGCGGAGATTTCTGTGACTGATCAGCCCTTTTACGGACAGTATTGTTCACCCATCGCATCGGAATGTGCTAGAAAAAGTGAGGAAAATATTGTCTATCAGAATCAAGCTAGTTACTTTACTGTGACTAATGACGATTCACTATAGCAGAAATAATAGAAATTTGCAAGGAACAGAGTGAATGTTGTTGAAACGTCAGTACTCTTCTTAGTCTTGAAAGAGGTGCGCGTTCTGTCTGCAATAAGTCTATCAGGAGAGGACCTACTTACTGACATCAAGTCAGATTACACAGTGTGAAACGAGGTGGTGGCGTTTGTTTTGCAAGCAAATCTATTCTCGTTAACAAGATTGAACATCCAATCGCAATCACTGAAACCCAGAATCCCCCTGGCGTGTAGTCAATGCTTGTCAATTCTGTCGGTGTATGCACCCACTACAGAAAAAAATCAGCATGTCCTTCTATGAGAACTTTCGAAGTACCATTGAAGTTGTACTAATTGGGGGAAGTAGATTGTTCTTGGTGATTTTACTGTATGCGTTGGTAAAAAACATGGCACGTTGCATGCACTTGGTTGCTACAGCATCGGCAAGGTTAACAGTAATGGTTCACTTCTGTTCAGACTTTAATCGTATTACTTACAATGTTCTCTGTTAAATATATATATATATATATATATATATATATATATATATATATTGCCGAAAACATGCTTGAACCCAGAGTCATCATTTGATGAAGGCTTTGTTGGAAGCAATACTGCTGTAAAAGCAACAGTTATTGCATGAACATTTTTATACTCTAGAAAAATATCCATCCCATGATGAATAAAATAAATACTACTAGCAGAACAATATTTTACCCGTATGTCTCCTTACATGGATTAAAATCAAAATATAATCACACTGACACTTATGTCTTGAATCCTTGTTCAAATTTTGATTAAAATATTTTGCATAATATTCATTCTAGAAAATGTCTAAAATTTAAGTGAATAATGTATGACTGTGTGAGTGTGCGTAAGTTGAAAATGGATTAGATATCCCCATACCTATTTGAGACAGTTTAGGCATTTTTGTGTGCGTCGCTTTTGTCAAGGTGTATGGATAGTGAAAGCGTTGTCGTTTTATTAATCGTAAGTTGATTTTTTTCTAAGAAAATTTAAGCTTAAATTAAAGTCGCATCGACTTCAGGTGTATGGTTACATTTTAGCGCGAAATGGGAATTTTAATCGCCGGAGTGTAGTGGACTTAGTTGAAAGCATATAACGAGACAGCCATTTTTGGTTTTATTTTTGCTAAATATGGTCCTCAGGGCCAAATCTTATCATAAAAATCTAATTTATTTCTAAATCTTTTGGGTGATTCGTGGCTTTTGTGTTTGTCCCCACGTCATTAGTAAGTTAATATTATGTCATTGAGGTACGTGTTAATCATATAAATCATTTGTTAAGTTAAATAATTAATACACAGCACAATAATATCCCAATAGTTACATATAACTCTTTGGTAGCGCATCAACAGTTGAATAATATCGGGTTGTTTGTAGTGCCATGACGCGCATGGAAATGGACCCTGCACTCATCACCGGTGGGCTTTCCTGAGGCCACAATCCTAATTGGAGAAAAGTCAGCTGATGGTCTATTTGTGATGCATGTCTGAAGCTCTGCATAACCTCTTGTTTAGCTCCCCCTTACCTAAACCAAAACTCTTTAAAAAATATGACGACAGTATAATCTAAAAATAAGCTTAAACCAGGCTTAGGGACAAACAAATTCAACTTGCCTCCTCCCTTGAGGCTTGCATTCACAAATATCCGTGGTCTTGGAACTAATCTAGCTGATGTTGAAGCATTTCTCTTAGCAAATACCCCAGATATCTTAGCACTAAGTGAGACTAACCTACACTCCTCCATCCCCTCTAACCACTTTAACATGCCTGGATATCTCCCACTTTGCCGTAAGACTCTGACAGACACATGCACGGACTTGGAGTTTAAATTCGTAATACCCCCCCCTGACTAGAGAAGCAAACCTAGAAATAGATGATCAAGCCTTTATGTGCTTTAGACTAAACATGCAACACAATACTAGCTACTATTATTTTCTCTACAGCTCTCCCTCGACTCAGGATTGCACCATAATAAACAAAGTCTCTGACAGCATAGACACGGCACAGTCCCTCGACACTAGCGCACAAATACATGTATTTGGTGACTTTAATGTTCACCACAAAAACTGGCTTGGACTCTCTACTTACACAGATGCAACAGGCAGCACAACTCATAGCTTCACTATATCTCACTCCCTATCACAAATTGTTACGTTTCCAACCCGTTTCCCTGACCAGGAAGAACAACACGCATCACTTTTAGATCTGTTTTTGACCACAGTTCCCGATGACTGCATAACGAAGGTCCACAGCCCACTCGGGAACGCTGATCATGCAGTGATAATGGTTGAAATCGCCCTAAACTCTAGACCCAAAACTGAAGAGCCAGTGCTCAAAACAACGAGTTATTATAAAAAGGCTGACTGGGAAGCCATCAGGGAACTAATCAAAGACGCCCCATGGAGAAATATTTTTTCTCTCCCTGCTGAACAATGTGCAAACAAGACCACTGACTGGTTCAAAACTGCAATCGAAGCGCATGTTCCCATGCGGAAATTTTATAGTAAGCCCCACTCTCCCCAATGGTTTACGTCGACTTGTGCAACTGTCATTGCTCAAAAGCAGCATGCATATAGTAGGTTTAACCGACATTAGTCCAGTTCAAACAGACTGAAGTATATAGAAGCTAGAAATAACGTTAAGAAAGAAATAGCGACAGCTAAGAGGGAATTTACGGAAACCACTAAAAAGCGCATCGAAGCACAAAAACTAGGAACTCGAGACTTCTGGAAAATCTACAACAGTGTAGTAAATAATGGGCAATCAACAATTCCCCCACTAACCAACAATCACGAGGTTGTCTCCTCGGCATCCGACAAGGCTTACATGCTTGCCAGTCGGTTTGCCTCAAACTCCTCACTAGAGCCTTCCAACCACCCCCTACCTGACTTTCCTATGCGGACAGACGCCACGCTAGACGATCTGAAAATCACCCCTGCTCAGGTGCATGCTATCATAAAAAACCTTGATACTTCAAAAGCATGTGGACCCGATCTTATCCCAGCTGTGCTATTAAAAAAGTGCTCAGCCGAAGTAGCTCCAGTTCTCTCTAAACTCTACAACAAATGTCTTAATGAAGCTTGCTTTCCGGGCTGTTGTAAAACTGCTTCTGTTGTGCCAGTATTCAAGAATTCTGGCGAAAGGACTGACTCATCAAATTATCGCCCTATTAGCCTCCTCCCACTTTTTGCCAAAATATTTGAGGCCTTAATTAACCATGCTCTAGTCTATCATCTTACAGATGCTAAACTTCTGACTGACAAACAATATGGATTTAGACAAGCCCGTTCCACAGCAGACATCCTAACTGTGATCTCTTAACGTATATACCAGTCACTGGACAAAGCGGGGGAGGGCAGAGCGGTAGCTCTAGATATATCTAAGGCTTTTGACAGGGTATGGCATGAGGGTCTCCTCAGGAAAATTAGATCATACGGTATCACTGGTAGAATACTTAACATAATTAAATCCTTCTTAGATAAGAGAAAAATCCAGGTTGTTCTCGACGGTCGTACATCTAAACAATATGATATAAATGCGGGGGTGCCCCAGGGTTCTATCCTTGGACCTCTATTGTTCCTGATATTCATAAATTACCTCCCCGACATAATTGCCTCTGAGATGGGTATATATACTGATGACACTACACTCTATGGCAGGCACGACAGGAAGACGAATAAACACATTTCTAAAGAAATGGCAGAAACACTAGAGGATGACCTCCAATCTGTGGTGGAATGGGGACAAAAGTGGTTGGTCGCGTTCAATGCTGCCAAGACTAAACTAGTTTCATTCAATAATTACAAGAAACCCTCTCTACCACCTATAGCAATGGCCAACGACTCTTTATCTGAGAGTACATCTTTCAAACTCCTTGGCCTAAGTTCACAGGAAACATGAGTTGGAACAATTACATTGAAGGCATTGACAGGGCCGCTGCAAGAAAGGTGGGCTCTCTCTACCGTGCTAGAAAACTACTGACACCCGAAAATATCCTGTACCTCTATAAGGCCACCATTCGCCCATGTATGGAGTATTGCTGTCATATCTGGGCTGGTGCATCTGCTACTAGTCTCTCGCTCCTAGACAAGGTTCAAAAGAGAGTTGCCAATCTGATAGGTCCTGAACTGTCATCTAAGCTTCAGCCTCTGTCCCATCGACGAAACGTTGAATCCCTCTGCCTTTTCTACAAGTATTTTAGTGGTGAATGCTCTGACGAACTGCAATCACTTGTGCCCCCACGACGTGAGCACCCTCGACAAACCCGACAGGCTGCTAAATCCCCCCCACACTGTAGAGATCCCTAGATGTAAAAGATCTTTTTACTCCAATAGTTTCTTCCCCAGAACCGCTAGACTTTGGAATTCCATTCCAGGTCCCTGCTTCCCCAACAGTACTGACGTGCAGAAGTTCAAGTGTAACGTGAACCGACATCTTGCTGCCCAAATCCCTACATAGTACCCCAGTAGTTGTTGCCCCTGATAGTAGCTCCCGACACCAAAGTGGCAATTTGCCTTGTTTGAGGTGAAAATGTAATAAAAAAAATTCCCCTCCTAGTAATCATTACTTTTTTAAGCTGTAATCAAAGTACCAATATGAGAAAGCAAAAATTGCATTTTCTACAGATAATACGTTACTTTGAAAAGATCATGAAGTCGATAAAAACTATTTTTGAGGTGTAATATGAAGCTGTTTTAGGTTGAGTATTGATTCATAAATGTTATGCAAAACTCAGGCTTGAAATTTTCAATTTAAAAGATGTAACTCGCCCTGAAAAATCTTCATAGTTAAGCAACGTCTTTTTAAAAGTAGGGTATGTAATTGATCTAATCGATATTCTTGCGGACTATGAAATTCGGTCTTATGTAAACATTTACCATTTAATACAGTTGTGGAAAATATGAAGATCTCATTCCATCAAGCTACGGGTAAAATATAAATAGTTTCTCAGTGAAATAGTAACATTTTATCAGTAAAAGTGGGATACTATCGATATTTACTCAGTTTTATGAAGTATGGGTAGAAGGAAAAATGAATATATAATAAAAAAGAGAAAACAGGTTTGTCGGAAAAACAAATTTATAAGATGATGTTCACAAAGGAATACAAAAGGAGGTTGAATAGTATTGCTAATTACTGTGTGGCAGTGGTTCGAATAAAAGGGCCGGACAATAAAGGAATATATATTTTGTGTTAACGGGCTGTTTTTTTAAGGAGTAGCTATGAGTTTTGCGACAGTTGGGGACTGTTTGTGGACATTTGGGGGGGGTCCGATGGTTGACGACAGTTACAGTTGAGGACAGTTGAACGAACGTGGTGATCCGAAGAAAATTGAGATGGGCTGACGACAACTGTTTAACACAGCCTCCACAGTAAACATAGATATGGACCTTAACATGTAGAGGTCGATGGTGTCACACACGCACAGTGCTACTTATATTTGCAGAATGTTTCAGAGTTTGTGTTTTTGTATTTTGTTTTATTTTTTATATTTGTGAACCCGTACGTACCCCTTTTGACAGCCATTAATGTGAGAGACGACGGTACGACCAGAAAGGAAGACGAAGAAGACCACGGAAACAACGTTGAGGTCGGCAATGTAGGTGAGTTGGGTATCACGTGGGATTCACAAAATCTTACAATTTTATCAGTAAAATGGCAACATTTTATCAGTAAAATAGCAACGGTTGGTCAACAAAATAACAACATTTGATCAACAAAATAACATTTTATCAATAAATTTCTGATACTATCGACGTTTCCTAATCGTTAGAAAGTAGGGGCTAAAGAGAAAAGGTATAAAACAAGAAATAAATTTGTCAGCAAAACAAAGGTATATGAAGTTTTTTATATAAAGGAACACAAATTGAGGCTAAATAGAATTGTTAATCAAGGTATGTCAGTGACTGAAACCCACCCGGTACCTACCAATGTGAGAGACGACGACATAGCTATAAGAAAAGACGAAGACCACGAAATAACGTTGGAGTCGCCGATGTAGGCAAGCGCTGAATCATGTTTTATCACAAAATAGCTAGATATTATAAATAAAATATTTTTCTGTAAAATAGTACATTTATTCATCACCATGGTACAATTTCATTCGTAAAATAACAACAAACTATATAGTGCTGCATAGCATGTTCCTTTTCTTCAATTCACGTATAGTTGGATCGGTTTTGTCGCCTCATCTGATCATCCTATAACGGATCTATATTCCAAAGCGTTTAATATTCTGGATAGAGCCGGTAGTAACCCAAAAGTCAGCTTTTTCACATCTCACAAAACAAGAGATTTCTCTTCTTGAAAAGGGGAACCTTCACATACATATATATTTGTACGGACGTCATCACCATTCACATACTTTATGTTTGTACGGGCGTTATTATCTTTTACACACATTTATTTTTGACGTACGTTCTCACCTATCACATACGGTTCTGATCGCATTCACGTTATATCAACTATCATATACCTTAGTATTTGTGCGTACGTATCACTTATCATGTAGATTTGTGTTAGTACTAATTTACATATTCCTTTAAAAAAGAATTTTCATTCATCTACTGTTTGTTTTATTTTTTATTTTCTTATTAGATGATTGCTTTCATTTCACTACTACGCACACTCCTATTTTTGTATATTTTCCGCATTGTTCATAATTACATAGATTTGGAGCTGTATTTAGAGGAAATCACTATCTCTATCTCGAAAACTACGGTGTCAATGTTTGGTCTACATACTTGAAACTTGAAACAAAATCGATTTGGTTTTTAACCGGAAAAAAGATGAGATTTGTCTGACCTAGTTAGACGTAATATATAAGATCTACGTATACGCAAATATACTTTCATGTGTTTAACAACGTTATTTTAATGCTTTGATATGCATAATGGCTTGCTAGAGATATATGTTTTGTTTTCGATTCTAGCTGATCATACTACATTTTTAACTTCTATACTAATCACCTCTATACACTGGCTACAATATAATAACCAATAGAAAATTGTCTCTATAAGAAGAAATACGAAATCTGCATAAATTAAAATATATTAAAGCCTATTTTACAACTGAGCAAGTGCTAGTGTTTATCTATATATTAATACCGTAATTCGCTTCGACTGTTATCATCTTGACATCCCTTCAAAGGAAAGTGGAATATTCCAAATGGCTAATAATAAACACCAATAAAATAAAATGCATTCTAATTATATATTAACACGTCGAAATAAATAAAATCATGTAATGTTTTTGTCGTTTAATAAACCTTCAGTCCTCGCATTTCAGGTGAAAACAGAATTACCTCATTCTATGTCATGTTGAAATTAGTACAAATTTTAACATATTTCAGATAAAAACATTATTACCTACCCAAGTGTCGCTTCGGGCATTATAAACCTGACATCCCTTAAAAGCAAAGTGGAATATTCCAAATGGTTAATAATAATAAACATTAATGGTTAGGAAAAATTTTATGAACTATTTATTTAATGCGCTGGAAAAGTCACTTCTTATTAATAAAATGCCCTGGAAAAGTTACTTCTGATTGATTGTAAGAAAAAATGTCTTTTTTTCAACTACTAAATTTAATGTTACAAAACTATAACATTATAAAAATTCCTTGAAAAAAAATTACTTCGGATTAATTTTTAAAATGCCCTGAAAAAATCACTTCTGATTAATTTTTAAAATGCCATGAAAAAGTCACTTCTGATTAATTTTTTAAATTCCCGCAACAACCATCACATCGGCCAACGGGTTGATGTGTCGTTATTATCACTGAGAGATAAAACTGAAGCGACGCTCGTTGTCAGCGCAGCGATATATATAACAAAAATGCTGCTCTGTAGACATCCTCTTCCTCTCTCTCTCTCTCTCTCTCTCTCTCTCTCTCTCTCGTTTGTTTTTTCAATATACTCTCCAATCGACCTCTGTCGCGACCTCCCAACACCAATGAAGCACAACAATGACCGCCAACGACACCCGACAATTCGACGAAAGAAATTCATCAATAAAAAGGGTCACCGACTAGTGAACATGTGTTATCGGCTCCACTGGTGAAGTTCAGATGTGGTTTTTTTTTGTTTTTGTTTTTCGGCGAGGCGAATTTCTGCTTCGATAGTTCTAAATCCAACACGAAAAATTCTCGTTATAAGTTTCAAGCTTTGGTCGCCGCGGCGTCCAGTTATAGTAACGTATGTCCCTGCTAAGAGTCGAATTCTGGACACGGTACCAATTATAACGTCTTTACATATTGGCGTTCTGATATTCGGTAGTCACCTTTATATATTAGTACCCCGACGTTTAATTGTCACCTTTACGTATTGGTATGCCGACGTCTGATAGTAACCTTTATATATTGGTACTCTGAAGTTCGATATTTAACTTCGCATGTTATTACTCGAACGCCCGATAGTCATTTATCAATATTGCTACCTCGACGCACGAAAGTCACCTTTATATATTGGTACCAGGGAGGAATCCACTGAATAAATAGTTTTAATCTTTTTTTAGACTAATGCGTTTGTTACTGATAGAAAGTATATATGAATTAATAGTTTGAACTTCTACTGGAAACAACACCTTTACATTACCGCAATGTGTAATTAGTTTAATTTCATACTTAGAAAAATAACGTCTTCAGTATTGACGTATGTACGAATAGTTTTATTATTGTACGCATTATTTTCTAATTAGAATAATGCTTGTATTATAAACGGAATACTTTTACTGGTAAACGAATAGTTTGAGTTACTACTTTGAATACTTTATTTTTATTATTTGACAACTTCGTAACATGCTTGAAAACAAACTTCTGATTTTCTCATATTTAAGGAGCGACAAGCCAGTCTCAACCTTTATCTAGCATGTTCATCCATTAGATCTTTCTTAAAGTAATTTTTTTACAAAGGATTCACCACTTATCAAGGTCAGAAGGTCACTTGAGGATAAAGACTAGAAAATATCGCGACTTTGACGACGAAATGTTCGGAAATCAGTGAAACAGAAACTGAACGATTCTTGGAAGATCGAGGAGATCCATATTCCCAGGCGTTGCCAACCGGCATTCAAGAGAAACAAGTTTATCGCTTGTTGCTTAAGGCGCACTCAACGGGAAATGCCGACGTGGGTACTCAGATTTATTTTTGCACGGCCAGCGTGCTCCTTCTCTCGGGGCGCTGGCAAATTTTCCATCTTCCGACCTTGTGTCACATCCCTTTGCGGTAGGTAGATAAATACCGGAAATATCGCAACTGAACGTGAGACTACAGATTAATTTAACAGTCGATAAATACTGACAAACCGTTTGTATTCACTTTATCTACTTTTCTACCTAAATCCGTTATTCGCGTCTTTCTTTATGGCCCTTTCAGAAGCCCACAACAACTGACGAGATTTTCAATCTAACAACATCGTATTCGAAGGACAGACCTCAACAACATCGAGTTTCGACGAAAAATAGTATCGATAAAATAGTATTCAAAAACACTAACAACGAATCATTCAGAGTGTCTGTACTGTAGAATGACTAAACATTTAAAGAACCAGTAAGCGACCTTGAAAATTGTACTAAACAACAGCTACCGAGAGAATAGGCCGGTGAACATGACAGCGTGACGTCATTACCAGATCAACATGTAGGTAAGGTGCCTGAAGTTTCCGGTGTTTAACCACGTGGCCATAAAAAATATTTTTGTTGCCTTAGATTGTGGCTGTGGTAATTTTATGACGGTAGTCCAAACATGCATTTTTTTATTCTCCTTAAGAGAAAAAACAATTCTCCATTTGGATAATTATATAATTGCAATTATTATAATTGCACATTGGGATGATTTTAATCTAACAAAATATAACAGTAAGTGGATTGTTTTGGAACTTTTATAAGTATCGAAGGAAATAAAATATTTCATTTTATTTAAAAACTGCAAAACAAACAATTTTTATATGAGAATAATTTTCAGTTCTTTTAATAACAAATAAGACTTTTCATTGAGTATTTCCAAATATTTTAAAGTTAGAAGCATTTTTTCACGACAGTTTTTTTTGTTTTGTTTTTGTTGTTGTTTTGTTGGTGTGTGTGTGTGTGTGTGTGTGTGTGTGTGTGTGTGTGTGTTTTGTCTTTTTTTTTTAACTAAAACGATCGACGAATTCAATATTTTAGCACCGGGCGTAATTTATTTCTTTGAAATATATTTAAAACTTAAATGTTTCTGTTTGTTTGTTTTATAACATTTTATCTGTGAATAATTTGCATGACTGAAATGGGAAATGAAACAGGAAATTCTCTATTCTCTCCCGAGACATACGAACACACATTCACCTTAAAAATTTATTAACTAATCAGTTTTAATTAAAGTTTTGATATGAACTAAAAATAAAGAGTACATTAAAGTTTAGTTAACATGTTTTTTTGTGTTTATCTTATAAATAAATATTGTTTGGTATTTGTGCCGTGTACTTATCGTGCTAAGATAATAACGTTATTTAAAAAGCCATTTTTATAAGGGTATTTCTAACTATCACTTTCAGCTTACAATTTTTTTTAAAAAAAGATACCATAAAATTTAACTTGAAAATCCTATCTTAAATATAGCGCGGTGCTTACACGGGACAAGCATTATTATTATTATTATTATTATTATTATTATTATTATTATTATTATTATTATTATTATTATTACTACAACAGCAATAATAAAAAAAGTACTTCATGGGGAACGTGGACTCTGCGTAAACGGGTTTTAATTTAATGCTTGCTCCCTAAAAAGCACATATGAAAAAAAGTTTTTTTATTGGTTATTTAATCAGGCAAATTTTTTTGAAGGTACTATTTGAGGCCAAAAAAGGCCAAAAACATTGTATGAATGAAATTTAATTAAATAATTTTTTTAAATTCAAAAAATATAATACACGCTCGATTACAAAAAAAAAACGTGCATGAGCTATATGCGAAGAAAGTGAAAGAAAACCTCAGGGAGCAGCAGAGTCCACGTTTCAGGTGAAGTGCCAAAAAAGTGTAGATGAAGTTGTGAAGGTTCAGGGAGGATGGAAAGTCCGAGATGGGAGAGTACTGATCAGATCTCCACTGGAAGTGTGCAGTTCAAATCTGGTACCTTGGGGGTAATTTTGTCACCCAAACCCCAGGAAGCACCAATGGCCGATGCCAACGAGAAATCAATAGCAAACAGCTGTTGCGATAACGTGCAATCATCTGCACGAGTAATCACGAGGTGGAGAACATTGGAAATCTGAGGAGACTTGTTGTAACGCGGTCTTCGGCGAATACCACAAGTTACTGCCAGTGAGCTATCACTGATGATGCCTGTGAGACAACTCATAGTGAATGAAATAATAATAATAATAATAATAATAATAATAATAATAGTAATAATAATAATAATAATAATAATAATAATAATAATAATAATATCCCCTTCCAAATTCACCACTAACCTGATTTAATATCGTAGATGTTTACTATATTTTCTTAGTTTTTAACCAATGGTCACTTATGGTATGATTGTCTTTTAGTAGTTATGTGAACTTCATTTCCGTATTCCTGTATTCTGCATTGATATGAAAATGAAAACTATAGCGGATTATAGAAATCCTAACCATGTAACTGATGAAAATACTCTACACATTTTGATGGAAAACATGAAAAAAATGAACATAGAAGAACAGAAAACCAAAACTTTAAATGTAATTTCTGTATTAAAAGTAACAGTTATTTAAATATTCAACATATAATCTTGTGGGGAAAATCCAGCTCCCCAATAAGGGGCACTCTGGATAGATACAAACATAAAATTGTCCCAGTCATGAAGTATTTCCCCTCCACCGGCCGAAGACAGAAACGGTGAAATGTGACATCAGAACAGATACTACACTGTAATCTTGTCCCGAAGGCCAATAATTGTTTATGTTTTATATTTCTTTAATTGTTTGTTCCCTAAATTCATAATTCAGTTTTATCAGTATTAGGTTGTATATTGCTTTAAAATTACGTAATTTTACAAAGATAATATTTATATTTTATATTGAATAAAGTTCAGTTTCATTATTAATCGAATTGCGTACCTTTCTTTTCTTTTTTAACATGTTTTAATGCTCTTTTTTAAAAATGCTATCATATAGAATCGGCAGTGACAGTTCGACAAATCTTACCTACATTGTCTGGAGGCATTTTTCAGTTAACAGGCCTTCTATATCTTGGTGGCCGTGACTAAACCATCAATTTACAGCACTTACTAAAAATACATGTAATGTTTAACAGGTGAAAAGTTATAAATGAATTCTTTAAACTAAATGTGTTTTCTGCGTTTTTCATTGTTTGTGTGTTTTTCGCTCCAAGAGAAAATTAAATTGTAAGAAAAAACCTTGATCTAAATTTTTTCTTGCTAAGGAAAAGTAGGTGAACATTTAGTGAGAGTGAATGGTGTTAGGTTATATCGTTCGATCTCAAGATCTACATTGTGTTACAACATTTGGTTAAGAAAATTGACTACGCGGAAAATCGTAAATTATTTTTACACATTCAAAGGCATATTTATTTTCCTTCCCTCTTCTGAGAAGAGAAAAATAAGAAATTATAGGAGATTCCTGCTTGTCCAGTGCCTGCAACTCTACTTTGGACCCAGCAAACCACTTACTCACAGATTTTCCTCTGCGGACAGAAACCACACTAGATGATTTGAAAATCACCCATTCTCAAGTGCAACTATCATACAATACCTAGACACCTCAAAAGCATGTGGACCTGATCTCATCCCGGCTGTACTATTAAAAAATGCTCCGCTGATGTTATTCCATTTCTCTCCAAACTTTTCAATAAATGCCTTAACGAATCTTGTTTTCCTTTTCCGGGAAAACTGCTTCTATGGTACCAGTTTCCAATAATTCTGACGAAAGAACTGGCCCACTTAATTTTCGCTCCATTAGCCTCTTCCCTCTTTTTGACCAAATACTTGAGTCCATAATTAATCAAGCTCTAGTCGACCACCTCACAACTGTTAAACTTCTGTCCGACCAACAGTATGGATTTAAGCAAGTCCGTTCTACTGTATATATCCTAACTGAACCTATATACCATGCACTGTATAAGGCAAGAGAAGAGGGGTAGTAGCCTTAGATATATCTAAGGCCTTTTGACAGCGTATGGCACGATGGTCTTCTCACGAAAATCAGATCCTATGATATTACTGGACGAATGCTTAACATAATTTAATCCTTCTTAAGTAAGAGAAGAATCCAGGTTGTCGTCAATAGTCGTACGCCGAAACAATATGATATAAATGCAGGTGTATCGCAGGGGTCGCTCCTTGGACCTTTTTTTTAATTATATTTTCACCCCAAACAAGGCATATTGCCACTTTGTTGTAGGGGGCTATCAGGGACATGGACATCAGGGGTACTGTGTAGGAAGTTGGGCAGCAAGATGTCGGTTCACGTTGCACTTGAACTTTTGCATGTCAGTAGAATTGGGGAAGCAGGGACCCGGCAGGGAATTCCAAAGTCTAACTGTCCTGGGGAAGAAACTACTGGAGTAGAAGGCTCTTTTACATCTAGGGATCTCTACTGTGAAGGGGTGGGATTTAGCTGCTTGTCGGGTTTGTCGGGGGTATTTACGTCGAGCGGGCACAAGTGCTTGCAGTTCGTCAGAGCATTCACCATTAAAGTACTTGTAGAAAAGACAGAGTGATGCAACATTTCGTCGATGGAACAGTAGTTCAGGACCTATCAGATTGGCGACTCTCTTTTGAACCTTGTCTAGGAGCGAGAGACTAGTGGTAGATGCACCAGCCCAAATATGACAACAATACTCCATACATGGGCGAATGGTGGCCTTATAGAGGTATAGGATACTTTCGGGCGTTAGTATCTTTCTAGCACGGTAGAAAGAACCTACCTTGTTCGCAGCGGTCCTGGCGATACTCTCAACATGTTTCCTGAGAGTGTTAGGCCGAGGAGTTTAAAGGATATACTTTCAGATAAAGAGTCATTGGCCATTGCCATTGGTGGTAGAGAAGGTTTCTTGTAATTATTGAAGTCTTGGCAGCATTGAATGTGATCATCCATTTATGTCCTCATTCCACTACAGATCGGAGGGCATCCTCTAGTGCTTCTGCCATTTCTTTAGATATGTGTTCATTTGTTTTCCTGTCGTGTCTGTTATAGAGTGTTGTCTCGTCAGCATATATACCCATCTCACAGGCAATTTTGTCAGGGAGGTCATTTATGAATATTAGGAATAACCGGGGTCCCAGGATAGACCCTGAGGTACTCCCGCATTTATATCATATTGTTTAGATGTACGACCGTCGAGGACAACCTGGATTTTTCTCTTATCTAAGAAGGATTTAATTATGTCATGTATTCTTCGAGTGATACCATATGATCTGATTTTCCTGAGAAGACCTTCATGCCATACCCTGTCAAAAGCCTTAGATATATCTAGAGCTACCACTCTACCCTCCCCGCTTTGTCCAGTGACTAGTATATACGTTCAGAGATTACAGTTAGGATGCCTGCTGTTGAAAGGGCTTGTCTAAATCCATATTGTTGGTCAGTCAGAAGTTTAGCATCTGTAAGGTGATGGACTAGAGCTTGTTTAATTATTGTCTCAAATATTTTGGCGAAAAGTTGGAGGAGGCTATGGGGCAATAATTTACTGGGTCAGTTCTTTCGCCAGAATTCTTGAAAACTGGTACTACAGACACAGTTTTCCAGCAGGCAGGAAAGTAAGATTCATTAAGGCATTTTTTGTAAAGTTTGGAGAGAACTGGAGCTACTTCGGTTGAGCACTTTTTTAATAGCACAGCCAGGATGAGATCTGGTCCACATGCTTTTGCAGTGTCAAGATTTCTTATGATAGCATGTACCTGAGAAGGGGTGATTTCGAGATCATCTAGTGTAGCGTCTGTCCGCAAAGGAAAGTCAGGGAGGGGTGGTTGGAAAGTGTGGAGTTTGAGGCAAACCGACTGGCAAGCATGTTAGCCTTCTCAGTTGCAGAGCAAACAACCTCATGATTGTTGGATAGTGAGGGGATTGTTGATTACCCATTATTTACTATACTGTTGTAGATTTTCCAGAAGTCGCGGGTTCCTAATTTCTGTTCTTCGATGTGTTTTTTGGTGGTTTCAGTAAATTCTCTCTTAGCTGTTGCTATTTCTTTCTTACAGTTACTTCTGGTTTCTATATAATTCGGTCTGTTTGAATTGGACTTATGTCGATTAAATATGCGGTACGTATGCTGCCTTTGCGCGATGGCGGCTGCACAAGTAGAAGTAAACCATTGGGGAGAGTGGGACTTGCTATAAAATTTCCGTGTGGGAACATGTGCTTCGATTGCTGTTTTGAACCATTCAGTGGTCTCATTTGCGCACTGTTCAGCAGGAAGTGAAAAGATATTTTGCCATGGAGCGTCCCTGATGAGATCCCTGATGGCATCCCAGTCAGACTTTTTATAATATCTCGTTGTTTTGGGCAGTGGCTCTTCAGTTTTAGGTCTAAAGTTTAGGGCTATTTCAACTATTACCACTGCATGATCGGCGTTCCCAAGTGGGCTGTGGATATTGGTTACACAGTCATCGGGAACTGTGGTCAGAAACAGATCTAGAAGTGATGCGTGTTGTTCTTGTTGGTCTGCGAAACGGGTTGGAAACGTAACCATCTGTGATAGGGAATCAGATATAGATAAGTTATATGTAGTCAAACAGCTGCATCTGTGTGAGTAGAAAATCCAAGACAGTTGCTGTGGTGGGCATTTAAGTCACCAAACACATGCACTTGTGCGCTAGTATCGAGGCAAAGTGCTGTATCTATGCTGTCAGAGACTTTGTTTATTAGTGTACAATCCTGGGTCGAGGGAGAGCGGTAGAGAAAATAAAAGTAGCTAATGTTATGTTGCATGTTAAGTATAAAGCACATAAAGGTTTGAGCGTCCGATTCTAGTTTAGTTTTCTCGTCAAGGGGAGGGTGTTCCGAATATATACTCCAAGCCCGTGCATATGTCTGTCAGAGTCCTTACGGCAGAGTAGGAGATATCCAGGCATGTTAAAGTAGCTAAAGGGGATGGAGGAGTGTAGGTTAGTCTCACTTAGTGCTAAGATATCCGGGGTGCTTGTTAGGAGAAATGCTTCGACATCATTTAAATTAGTTCTAAGCCCACGGATGTTCGTAAATGGAAGCCTCAAGGGAGAAGACAGGTTGGTTTTATTTGAGTTTTAGCGTAACTTTTTTTTGTTAGTGTCATTTTTTTAAGAGTTTCAGTTAAGGTAAGGGATGCTGAACAAGTGGTTATGCAGAATACCAGACATGCAAGACAAGCAGACCATCAATTGTCCTGCCATCTACTAGGATTGTGGTCTCGGGATAGCCCACTGGGGATGAGTGCAGGGCCCCTTTCCATGCGTGACATGGCACTACAAACAACCCGATATTATACAACTGTTGATGGAGCAGCCGCTCTAAGCGCTACCACCTGTACTACCAGTCGGGAACAGCAGCCAGGAACTGTTTATCCGGTACCCTCAACCCATCAGACGATGGTCAACCCAATCTACTTGTACTGGCATTATGGCATTCAAGCACTCCCAAGTGCCCAGTTTAAGAGATGGGATGTGTCGGGAGTGAGAGAAATGGCGTTCATTGCCCTAGTCAAGAAACAAGACCGACCACTGAATGTCTGTCGACTCCCTGTGATTCGACCTCTACACCTAGCTAATAGGCAAAGAAGGGGTATGGAAGCTGGGCGATAGTGCCTATCTACTCCTTAAGCAGTTTAGGTTTGCAGACCGGTAATTTGTTTGAGTCACCAGCTCTAGGAAGGTTGTCATCCAAGACTGGAGAGGCCTTCCTCACCTTAGGTTTAATTTCAGAGTTTTCCTTCTTCTAGACGGATGACCTGGGAAGATCTACGGGTTCATCAGCACCGAGAGGGTTTTCGCCTGGATCCTAATCCAGGTATTTCTGCTAATTGTTAGCAGTGGAGAACATTTTTTTCTGATTGTCCCTAGCCATCTTTAACTATTGATCGATATACACTTGTTTTTAGATAGTGGAATTTATAATATGTGTTGATCTTTTTGTTTGTTTGTCTTTATATTGAGTCGCATTCTTTCCTGATCTCGGCGTTTATAGCTCAAGTTCAATCAATAATAAGAAATTTATCTCAAGCCACAACAAAAAGTGATCATCTTATCAATGGATACGTTTAAAACAAAACTACATAAAAAAACAAATTTTTCTTGTATTATTCAATTCACATTAAAAACAAATGCGTTGATGCTATACAAAAACACTATATGAAATTACGCTAAGCACAAAAGATATGGATTTATTATTACAAAACAGAAAATCACAAATAAATACCAGCAAATACGAGATAGTTTTCTGCATGATAACGTCTGACTATACAGTAAGAAGGTCCCCATACCAAAGACATTACAAAAAAAGAAAAGGTACTTGTACCACTTGCAGAGTAAAGGCTCGGAAGGAGATGTTATAAGGACTACCCATTCACTTATAATGGACTCTTTGAACCATTATAAAACCCTTAATTTAATACTCTTTTGGGAAAAATATCGCGACCTAACGCGAGATTACTGACAGTCTAATTCAGCAGTCGGTAAATACCGACAACATTTCTTTGTATTACCTTTCTTGTACAATATATTCTTTCTACTTTCACCTGTTGTTCATGTCTTTCTTTATGGCCCTTTTCTAGGGTCACAATAATAAGGAAGAATGGATCTCTGAGGCACATCAACATTGATACGTTGAGCCTCAAACTTCTGCCTCTCTACGATTACTTGTAAAAACCTATCGGGGAGAAAAGATTTGATGGTTTGGAATGTATTTCCAGATATTGCATAACTGGAAATGTTGTATGTATGCCAAAACCTATCAAACGTTTTTAATATGTTAATAGCTACTGCTTTTGAAAAGGAACCCCTGTCAATAGATTCATTGAACTTATTATGAAATTATTGTCAGTATATTATCTGTACATCTCGCATGATAGAAACCATATTGCTTGTCATTGAGTAGGTTGTTTTTACTGAGGTGGTTTATTATTTCTCTATTTAACACAGATTCAAGCTTACTCCTGACACAAAAAAAATTAATTGCTCTGTACTGAAATGCAGAAAACCGATCTCCACAATTTTTAAATACTTGACTAACTAATGACATTTTTCAAGGTATTGGAAATCGTTTTACCTTTGATTGAACAGCTTTGTAAGAAATCGTAATTTTTTTCTTTTTTATAGCTGTAGTATGGTAGTTGAGAAACATGTTTAGAACCCGATATTTTGAATAACCTTACTTCATGTATCCCTTAACATTAAGTCTCTTTCTCATATCTACACTTTTGTCTATCTCGAAAAATTACTGCAACAATAGTTCTTGAACATTTCATTTATAAGACGTTGAGTGTATTTAGATGTTTTGTCATGATAGTCTATGTTTCACTTGCATATGCAGCAATGGGAACTATCGATGCATTGTAAAATCTTTCATTTCAAAGACTTTAATATGTCATTCCTGTTTCATATCTTTAAATAAGGGCGTCATTATTGGGAACTATGTATCCTAGTCAATAATCAGTTTTCAATCTTCTTTGAAGAACGCCTGTATTAATGCTGATCGGAGGATTTTATTTTTAAATGTGATTGAAAGGTGAAAACGTAGGTAGAAGTGCGAAATGCATCATCGTATTATTTAAATAAAATACTAAAACGCCTTTTCATAACAGTGTAGTTTAAGGAATTTGTTTGATATGCAACATGATTTGAAAAAAATGTGTGTCTAATGAAGTAGTCGCGCCAAAGACTGAAGTATTCAAATATAAAATAATAAGACGCCGTTTCACATGGTTGCGTGGTTATAAAGAACGTTTTTGTATCCGCGTTATTATAAATGTTTATGAGTAATCCTACTTGACTATAAAAATAAACGCGGATTTAATCAAATAACTTGAAAAACGCATTGCTTCTAAATTTTTATAACTCAGAATAGGAACACCATAGTTTGGAATAGTTGATCAAACATACCAAAAATGTTTTTATGATAAAATCATTTGAATTTTCATACATAAATGATTCCATGGTAGCTGATCTACTGAACGGAAATCTTAGCAAGAACTCATCTCATGACAGCATCTTCTTTCTTCTTTGTTGTTCCTTCCATTAGCAAAGTTTATTTCAAAAATCATCGCATTTATTAGGCATAAGACCAGAGGACTGCTTTCATGCTGACTATAAGATTATCATTTTCAAATCTAACGTCAACAAATCTAAGGGTCAACAAATACTTGTCGAGTCATCCACTTAAATAAACAAATTCTTACCATACCAGCTATCGTTCCCAATCCTCTCATAGTATTTTTCATCCTCCAACTAATACTCTCATAGCCTTTAATGTTTGAGTTGTGTTAGATTTAAAAAATGGTGACTCATTAGTATAAAAAGTCTCATTGCAGTAGTTACATTAATTATTAAAGTATTAAAATAAATTATAATACGCCTTTTACGTGGTGGTGTTATGGTAATAAACCAACTACAAATACATCAAGATTTGTCATGTTTACGGACATTGAATTAGTTGTACTAATGTGTATTCATAATAAATCTATACATAAACGTTAATGTATGTTTCTATGTAAGAAATCGATATGCTATCAATTAGAACATTAAAATAAGTTTCAATGAGGTAAGATTTTTATACGATCTACAGACGATTGAAGACACGATTGAATTTTCCTCTAACTCTAGGGTTAATTATAGGTTAGATCCACTAAGTAACCAAAGTAAATTAGAACCTTAGAAAACACATTCATTTTAATAGAGTCCATTCATTTCATGAAAAAAAGTAATCAAAGAATATCACAGTGAAGAATGTATTTTAAAAGTTTACATATTTAAATAATCGTTTTATTTGTATTTTCCGAGATTTAAAATAATTAAATCAAAACCAATTCTTTTCACTCCATTAAAACCATTTGTAATTTTACAGCTGTCTGTAAGAAATGCAGCATCGCCAGGTATTGTTTTTAAAACATCATTTCGTTTATATTATATTTTTATTAATTGAACTCATAATTCAAATGTCGGTTCAAACTTTTCCTACAAAGTATAAATTGTAACCATGACTATATTTGAAATTATTTCCGATACACACATGAGTAACATTGGATGAATATTGTTAGTAAATAATACGAAGCCTTTTTGTGTTGGTCGTGATTATAATGGTCATGATCGGAATCGGCATTCTAGAAATTTATGAGAATAAGGCTTGCAAAAACATTGTACTATTCATGCGATTCTAGGAAAGCAAGGATTTTACTATGTGTATCTATTGAAATACTCAAATAAATGTCTATTTAAATCTCTACTATTATATATAAAAAAAATTGTATGTCTGTGTATTTGTGTGTCTGTGTATCTGTGAGTTCGTTCCCTATGGATTCGAAAACGGTGAGTCGATTCTTATGAAATTTCATTCGAAGGTACTTCATGTGCTTGGTAGAGTTGTTACATAGGTTTTGTGTCGGGATGGCTTCGATAATATTGATAATCGAAATAATCCGCTGAAAGAAAAGACAGGTTATTTAGACTAAAGTTAACATCTTACACAGCCTAACATCACACAGCATTTGAGAAGTTTCATTATTATCACAAAAGCCGAAAGGCTAAATATATAAAATCAATAGTAGGCGCGTTCGGAATGAATGTTTCCGCTTAAAGCACAATTTCACAATGATACTTGACATTTTCTTTTAAAAATTACATTCAAGCCATTATTACGGCTCAACTAGTAACGCCAGGCATATAGAATCAACAGTGGATTCTTTAATATGACAGAGATGTGTTCGAAATGAATAATTCTAAAACGAATGAGAGTTCATATAGAAACGTCATTTTAATTTGAATAAAATAAAATACGCATCAAGTGCGCTTGAAAGCCAAATCACAACGTAATATTAGGAAAATAAACAAACATTTTACTTGTTTGAAATTTATCACAAATATATTTCAGAGGTATCCCTCATCTTCAGTGTGTTGTGTCGCGGCTCTTTACAGACTTCTCTCTCCAAATTAACAACATGGCAAGGAAGAAGAAAAAAAGAAGCAACACACTGAAGATGGAAGATACCCCTGAAATATATTTGTGATAAATTTCAAACAAGTAAAATGTTTGTTTATTTTCTTAATAGTACGTTGTATTTGACTTTCAAGCGCACTTGATGCGTATTTTATTTTATTCAAATTAAAACGTTTCTATGTGAACTCTCATTCTTTGACGTTATTCTCGCGTTGCCCACGTGTTAAAGAGCATCTCTCCCCCCCTCTCTGGCTTTCTTACTCTTTCTATTTTCTCTCTGTGTGTCTCTATTAGAGAATAGAGAAAGAGAGAGGGAGAGGGAGAGAGAGAGAGAGAGAGAGAGGTGAATAACGTGGACAGTGGACACGTTTGCAAAAGAAGGGTCAGCTGACCAGATGACGTGGTATCATGTGATGAGGTTAGCTGATTCTTTCTTGGCAGTTGGGTTTTCGGGTGTTGAATAAGACAGACGGCTTTTCAGCTGTCCCCCCCCCTGGGCTGGGGAGGACGCTGACGTGTATCATCAAACAAGCAAGGTTCACCTCCATTCTGTGTCGACCTTTGGAAGGTGAATAAAAACTATAAAACCATTTCATCGTCTTGGAGTGAATTCTTCATCCAACAGGCCAGCTCCCCTCCAAGAGACAATGAAAACCAGAGGAACAACTGACGACACATGAATAAAGGTATGTTAAGAAATACATGTACACAAGCACACACTCACGAAGACATCAAAAATAAAACCATTAGAAACTAGACGATCACGTACACGAATCTCCTTGACAAAATCTCCTTTATGACCCCCCGAATATATAACATATTCGTTTTGGTGCTCGTGACTAAGTCGCATCACCGATGCGATAATCGAACCTGTGTTTAAGAAAATACAATGTGGAAGCATGGAGATTTAGTGTCAAGAAAAAAGAAATAGACTAAAAAAAAAAAGAAAAAAAAAGGACAAGAAAAAACAATAAAATGTATGGAAAAAAAAAGAAAAAGAAAGAACAGTAAAAAAAAAAAATAGAAATCAACACACACACAACGTAGGGTCCATTAAAACACTAGGCGAATTAGAAAAATAATTAAGAAAAAAAAAAGAAAAAAAAGAAAAGCAATACACACGTACAACCTTTTCACGAAGAAAGAAAAGGAAGACATACAGACACACAGATGTAAAACTTTATATATAGAAAATAGTTAAAAAAAAATATTTATCGTATTGGGAATTAGCTCGATATGAACGAAGAAAAATATCACTTAATGTCAAAATTAGAAGGGAAAACGAAAAATGACCTTATTTTGTAAATTTTTAACAACGGCCAGTGAGAAAACCAAAAAGAAACGAGCCTTACCACAAAGATAAACATGTCAATCAAAAATATGTGTTATGAATATTTCGTGTCATTTTTAAATTGTGAACTAAATGTAACTTTTAATGAAAAACAATATGTACTTTTGATGAAAAACAATGGATAGGTTCTGAAATGTGATTTTTTTTTTTTCCTTTTTTCACTAATTGAACGATTTTATTTCTTAGGAATTTTTTTTTTTTTTCTTACATGGACAATTTTAGTTCCATCGAGTTGTCTGAGACTTTATAAGTGAGTCGTTTTATTTTATTTTAGAAACGACTGTATTTTAATTGTAAATGTCTAGGTATTTTTTTGTAAACGACTGTGGTTTTTCTTTAATTTTGAATTATGTGGAATGGTAAAAGATGATGCACTATGCAGCCGACCTACTTGCTGACGTGGACAAAATTTTGTTGTTTGGATTTTTGTTATTGCTAAGATGGGACTTTGTGATTGCTTATAGGATATTTTTGTATTTTTTTTAATTTATTATCTTTATGTAATTGATGTGTTCTAAAATGGTATTGTGCAGGATTTTCTTACTCTGTGACATGTATTTTTTTTTCGCAGAATGGGGAGGTGGAATCTTGCTTGTGGGGTCTATGGAAAGAAGAATTAATAAAAGAAAAAATGTGTTTTTAATTAATTAAATAGTAATAATAAAATAGGGAGAAAGAAATAAGATTTAAACAGTGTAATAAATGATAAAAAAAAAAAAAAAGTTTCGGAAGAGTCAAAGGTTCAGTCGGTATTAATTTCAATTTTCGAAAAGTAGAATAAATGTTCTATTCGACATGAGTGACGTTTTGACCACATAAGTAAGGTAAAAAAAAAAAAAAAAAAAAAAAAGGATAAATATAGGGTTAAATAAACTATATGAAGAAATGAAAGAAAAAAGTGGGGCGTGAATGGAATTTAATTTCTGTGGCAAGCATGTTAGAATTTTGGAGAGGTGTTGAATTACATGGGTAGATATTAATTTCATTATTCTCGGGAAATGATTCGAATTTTATTTTTTTTTATCGTGATTTCTGTTGATTTCGAGTAGAATCAACATGGAGCAAGTTTGAGTACTTCATGTGTGGAAATCCGATGTTTTCCGTGAAGCTATGTGTCTTCAAGGCAGGTTGCGCTTACCGACTTTGGAAAAAAAAAAAAGAAAGTTTTTTCTGACATAGCAGTGAACGGAATGTATTCTGTCCAGCGTGAGCGGATCTAGTTGTAATCAACTTCAGGGAGCAAATGAAATGCCCTCTGACATGGTGTAAGGGGCAGAGGGGGTGCAATGGCTGACGTGGCCATTATGTTACGAATCGCTCAAGAGAAGATGAATGAAATATGTATGCAAGTACTTAGGAAAATAAAATGTTACCATATTGTGAATTAAAGGTACCAAAATTAAAAAAAAAACATGCTGGGTGAATTTAATTGGTATTATTAAATTAAATTATTTTGGAATAGATTTGGTTGGTTTAGTTATATTTTAGGGACGTTTAGCGCGTAGTTGCATTTTTTTTCATGAGAATTACAAGGCGATTAGGCTGTAGAAAGCAGTTTTTTCTGTTGTTTTATTTTTTTTTATAAGCCACGGTATTGTCACAAATTAGAAAATTTGGCAGGGGAAATACTATTTTAGAGTAATGAGAACCCTGTTAAAACAATACTAGTGGTTCCAGTGAGTTGGAAGATGCCACGTAGGCCCAAGCAACGGCAATAAGTCTTGTCCAACAAAAGTCTGGCGTGCGAGGTCGCGATAATTCCTCAGGGTACGGAGCGACTGGACAGTCGGTACCAAGCCTAATCACGGGGAGATAGAAGAAAGGGAAAGATGCAGATTACGTAAGGGACAAGATAGAGCCTTATTATTTTTTTATTTTTTTAGAGGAATGTGTGAGGGATATCTGGGTTGGAATCTTGGGACTTGCTGGGAATGCGGAAAAATCACAAAGGGAAAACTACTTAGTTAGAAATCGATGGCGCATCAGTTAGGGAGTGATGATTCCGTATCTTGTCGGGTTCCAGGAACTCAAACAGGCTCCGAGTGAATCAGTGTGAAGGCGTATCTTGACTTAGACCAACCAAGGGAGTTAGTAGAAGAGCTTTGTGAAGTCCCGAAGTAGTAGATTGAATAGAACAAAGCTCCAGTAATAGGACCACTCAGAGAAAGACGTCAGGGCATTACAGTAAAGGAAAAATAAAACTGGGACTTAGGCCTATGCTGAAAGTCGAGAACGCGAGTAGGATGGTTGGGTCGGTAGAGCATCAGACTTTTAATCTGAGGGTCTGGGGTTCGAGTCCCCATGCGATAAAGCTACCACCAACATGGAGCATCCGACGTTCTGGTCGTAATTGCGATATGCTGGCCCCATTTCGAAAAAGTGATCGAAAATGGAGTCTCCATTTGTTTGGCCAAGTGGTCCAAATAAAGAGCAGAGTCAGTGGAAAATATCCAACAATGCGACCGCCTAGACAAGATGTATATCTGCAAAGCTGTATCTTTGTCTAACTTGGAAGCAAGTTAATGTCTAGGAGGGACTTTTGAGAAGCAGCAGAAGGGTTGATAGTGTTGTAGAAGAGTACTGGTGCCTGATCTTTCTTGGAAAAGGGGTGAGTCCGGAAAGTGAAAAAAATAAAGATGTACTTCGGACATAATTATTTTTTTTTAGTTAGTTAGTTATTAAAAATGTATGGCTTGCCATACATTTTGATAAAAAAGGGGTGGAGGAATGTTAAAGAGCATCTCTCCCCCCCTCTCTGGCTTTCTTACTCTTTCTATTTTCTCTCTGTGTGTCTCTATTAGAGAATAGAGAAAGAGAGAGGGAGAGGGAGAGAGAGAGAGAGAGAGAGGTGAATAACGTGGACAGTGGACACGTTTGCAAAAGAAGGGTCAGCTGACCAGATGACGTGGTATCATGTGATGAGGTTAGCTGATTCTTTCTTGGCAGTTGGGTTTTCGGGTGTTGAATAAGACAGACGGCTTTTCAGCTGTCCCCCCCCCTGGGCTGGGGAGGACGCTGACGTGTATCATCAAACAAGCAAGGTTCACCTCCATTCTGTGTCGACCTTTGGAAGGTGAATAAAAACTATAAAACCATTTCATCGTCTTGGAGTGAATTCTTCATCCAACAGGCCAGCTCCCCTCCAAGAGACAATGAAAACCAGAGGAACAACTGACGACACATGAATAAAGGTATGTTAAGAAATACATGTACACAAGCACACACTCACGAAGACATCAAAAATAAAACCATTAGAAACTAGACGATCACGTACACGAATCTCCTTGACAAAATCTCCTTTATGACCCCCCGAATATATAACACACGCACAGTTCAAACATTTCAAAATACAACCGCTAGAAACAACTCGCGGCTCTTTACAGACTTCTTTCTCCAAATTAACAACATGGCAAGGAAGAAGAAAAAAAGAATCAACACACTGAAGATGGAGGATACCTCTGAAATATATTTGTGATAAATTTCAAACAAGTAAAATATTTATTTATTTTCCTAATATTACGTTGTATTTGGCTTTCAAGCGCACTTGAATAATTCTGTTTAAAATACAATTAAGACATGATACTTGACTTTTGCATTTTATACTTTAATGCAAGCTATTATATAAAAAATAGTTGTATAAAATCAAGAGTAGGTTCTCTGGTAGACTACGATATATTACGAACTAAGTCATATCGAGAGGCATGTGAACCTTCCTTCAGGTGCATCGCGATGTGTCCCCAATTAGAGCAGGAAATCAATCGATTTGATTGGAAAATAGGTTATTTTATTGATTTCGTAGGTTATATTATCGATCTGTATAAGTCTTGAACTTAAAAAGTTTGCAGACAAAGATCAAATATCTTTATCGTATTCACACGAAAAATTATGAGCGGGAATTCTAAAAGATTCAATAATTATTCGGGTTTCTTATTCGTTGCTAGCAGAACGATACTCCATTTGATTGGTCAGCTCATATCGCAAGTGTCTATAGGTAAAACTTCCAATGTTTTTTAATATATCAAAAACATTGCAACAGATTAAACAAACAATAATAGTATAATAATATACTAGCAAGGCGCTCTGAGTTCATATACAAACGTTGTTATGATATTTTAATATATGCAGATTTCGTATTTATTATTATAGAGATAATTCTCTATTGTTTATTATATTGTACCCAATATATCGTAGTGATTTCAAAAGTAACAAACAAAAATATAGAGATGAGCCCCATCAGCTAAAATCGAAACCAAAGCATATAGTGCTCTAGCCTTAGTCTCTACCGTGGTAGTCAGCGTCAAATGGATAAGAAATAGCTAATGCACACCAACTTTAATGTGTATATATATATATATATATATATATATATATATATATATATATATATATATATGCGCATACGTACAAGGATACTTTAAGTCGCCTTACGCCTGCCGAGTTCCTTTTTTATTTTAACCCCAGCGTATCTAGTTTTACCAGTTATAGACCTATAAAACGATGGTCCAAAACATGTAATAATTTGAGTTTCCGCTCTGCTACCTTGCGTCTCGGCGGAGATCTAATTTTAAAACAAATGGAGACAGACAGACACACACAGGCATAGTGAGTTTTATGAATTAGATTATTTGTTTATCTAAGCATTTATAAATACTTACAGTTCTCAACACACGAAGAACACTTTCTCGTAGGTTAATGAACTTTTGTTAAAAGAAAAGTTTTACTTGTAACGCTAATATTGCGTTGAAAAAAACTTGTCGAAAGAAAGAACTCAATGACTTTCGGGGGCTTTCTTTTAAAAATTATTAGACTGCTGTCAAATATTCGGCAAAACATTAACAACTGCTACCACTAACTTTTCGATGCCAAATTATTTCATAGGTGAACTGAAATTCAGTTCATCTATAAGATCGTAATAAAGCCCTTACTAGATTTGTTCACAGGGACCCGTGGTACAACGATTACAAGCGCTAATTACAACACCCCTTCCCCTAAATTCCAAGTTATTATTACTGTGGCAACATCCTACTACCAGAGCTATTTAACTAACGTGGCTTTGTTAGAAATCCAGGAATAGTAGGCATAAGGCTCAGTGGTCCTCTAGTCGTGTCTGCGTGTGCATGCGCCAAAAAACAGGTGCCAAGTATGTTCTGGGCAAAAACATAACATAAACTAATGCTAAAGAATAGAAACTATCTATTAGTAATGAAATATTGATTTTATAAAAGATGCCATATCGATGAAAACATTATATGGGTGTCCTGCTTTACTTTATTATAGAAAAGAACATGTATTGCGTTATTCACTGTCATTTTTGTTGTCTTTTCTTTAAAAAATCAGATGAATTATTTGTGCATGTATTCATCCGTATGCATGCCTACTTTATTTGATTTATGGTGTTGTTTTTTTTTGTTTTGTTTTTTTTCACATTATGTATTATTGCGGCTTTTACATTTGATTTTTAAAATCATTTCTATTATGTGCTAACAGGGAGATCCAACGTTATCCTGGATTGAATGGGGATCAACGAATGTTTCACTCTTCTAATACTTTTATTGGCATTGAGATCAGTGAAATCGCGTATTTTTCAATCAAATCGATTGATTTCCTGCTATAGTTGGTGGATCCTCCACGGTGCACCGAGAGGAAGCTCCATATGCCTTCCCATAGTGACTTAGTCCACAATACATTGTAGTTCATTAAGCTGAACTGTTGTAAAGCACTGTAGAACAATTACTGTAAGTATTTTTACATCATCGCTTGAATTAAAGTTTAAAGTGCAAAAGTTAAGTACCATGATTAAATTGTATTCTAAACAAAAACATTCATTTCTAACGCACCCATGTCTTATGAAAGAACCCACTGTTGACTTCATATGCCGAGCTCTTTAGCTTGTGCTGGGATAAAACTTCTCGAACACACTTATTATGTTAGACTGTATAAGGGTGTTAACTTTCGTCAAAATCGGACTGTTTCTTCTTTAATCGGGTTTTTTCAAATATCGATTTTCGATATTTATCAGTAGTATTCTGATACAAAACCTATCTAAGAACATTCCTTATTACATAAATGTACGAAATTTGAAAAGAATCGACCCAGTCGCTTTGGAGTCCACAGGGAACGAGTAGTTTATAGGCAGACTCATACACAGATTCATACACAATCTAAGTAAATAAATAAATTTTTCGAATATAAGGCCAATAAAATCACTTTTTAAATATAAAAATAAATACAAGTTTATGGACACGGATGCGAAAACATACTTAAATAGAGTAACAGGATCGCTATTGACAATCACTCAAAATTATGCATTTTTAAGAAAAATGTATGCAGAAAACTAAGATAGACAAACTCAGAAAAAAAAAACAGTACCTATTGACTATGAGGAAAAAGAAACGAAACAGTAACTCACAGCATAAGCGAATTCTGTTTGCTGGCTGCAAAAGAATATAAAACAATTACAAAGATTTGAATAAACTAATACACTTTAAACACACGTACAAATTGAGCAACCCGAAGACAGGATAGGAAAATAACATTCATTATATTTTCATGTATTTTGAATTTGTTTTTACACAACTTATCAAGATCAAAAGTCAACCGAGAATAAAGATTGATTAGATGGAATTATTGTCAGATGAAAGATAAATACTTTATGAGAAGAATAAGAACAATTAATGGAATCAACTATGTTCGATTATGTGCACATTTTATGACAAGAATCTGTCAGTATTGAACTTAATGTTGTAATTTACAGAGAAGCAGTTTCGTGTTAATAGACTCCTTGCGAATAAACACTTGTCGTCGAAATTCTATATAACGATAGGTACAAATAACAGTCTCTTTTTATTGTTGTCGCAGGAATTTATTGCTGTGAATGTCGTGCGAGGAGGAGATACAGACTGAATAAGCACCATTCAGGGAAAGAGAGGCAATCAGTGTTTATTCTGTGGGAGAAAACGCAGCAAGGAATAGAAGACATCATCTTCAACAGATTCCGAAGTCGATATTGAAGATGTGGTAGCAATACGCCATCTCAGAGTATATTAAACTCTTTTATAGGAAAAACACTTGAAGAATTAAGTACTTTTTCGAGTTATTTTTGGCTGATAAGCCTTTAAGTTTATACGAGAAATTTCAATAAGATTTCAGTTATTTAAAAATAATTTTCGATATAAGATTTTCATTAAATTTTGTCTGTTTGAAAATTTGTTGTGAGTTGTAAGGTCTCCATCTTTTCTGTTCGGTTTCTCCTTTTTCCATTTACTAGGAACAGTCACACAATCATCAAAAAAATTACTGTATGAGAACAATTGTGGTGTTCCATAGGGTGTGAGCGACAACAAGTTTCCCCAGACTTCCAGTACTATTCATCTCTTTCGATAACTTTGCAAAAGAATTTGCGTTATCACCACAGCCACTTACCTTCGATTTCTCGTTAGTGGCGACCCTTGGTCTTCACTGGGATTTGGGTGGCAATAAGCTTCCTCAAAGTCTCAGTCCTCTTTGCACTCAGCTAGCGATGGTCTGGCTAGTGCTTTCTCTTCTCTGTCTTTCCATCCTCCTTGACCCTCATTATTTGATGTAGTGCCCGTTTATGGTGACACTCACACACAAAAAGAGGGCGGTATCTCACAATCATACAGTTTCAGTTTTTATGTTTCCATGTGATGTTTCTTTGTGTTTTACATCTGTAGCCGTTTTTGTGTCCAGTTCATATGTAATTTATGTGTGGTGTTAATCTCCATATTCAATGGTTTTCCTTAATATTTCTGCAGTTTTCATTATTGAAATTCGTTTATTATCATTATTATTATTACTATTATTATTACTATTATCATTATCATTATCATTATCATTACTATTATTATCATTATCATTATTATTATTACTATTATTATTATTACTATTATTATCATTATCATTAATATTGTTATTATTACTATTATTATTATCATTATTATTATTATTATCATTATCATTATTATTATTATTATTATTATTATTATTAATTTTACTATTATAATTATTATTACTATTACCATTATTATTATTATTATTATTATTATTATTATTATTATTATTATTATTACATAATATATCAACTACAATTTCTTGAACAGTTAATTACAATCATGGTATTAACAAGAAGCGTTTTCTGAAGTTTTCGTGATAAGAAGATTTATAAGTTTTCTCCCCTCTATTTTAATAATCCTTGCAACTTGCTTTGAATTCTCGCAGCATCCGTTTACCATTGATCTTCTCTGAAAAAAAAACGCATCATCCCAGTCTTGACGCTCCATCTTTTCTTTTTAATGACCATGTTTTATGTGAGCAACAGATAATGGTGTCATCATTTTAACGGATTATATCATTATCAACACTTATATATCGTTTTATGGGTTCTAACTAATTGTCGTTTTAAATAAACGTCTTAAACATTGTGGAGACATTTACAATATCCATACACTGTCAAGATGCATATCACATATTTGTTTCCCAAACTATAATAATAATAATAATAATAATAATAATAATAATAATAATAATAATAATAATAATAATAATAATAATAATCTATATAAATAGAAATGTACTTTTTTTATATGGTAGTCATCACTTACTAAGGCCCGGAAGCCACTAGGGGATAAGGGTTATTGCATGTACAGTAGTCAATGGGTTAATATCGTAGTAACCATTAGTAATGAAGATTTGATAAAGTGGCTTACTTAAGGGGGCGGTTTATCATGAATTTGTCTATGTTGGACTTGAAGACATCCAAGTTGTAGTCAGGTGGGAAACAGGCAGACGGAAGAGAGTTCCACAGACGTCTAAGAAAGAAGCTTTGTTCATGGAATCTACGTTTTGATTTAGGCACAGATAAAGAGTGGGATAAATTATTGACAGTGGTTTCAGTCAGATGGGTGTTTTTCGTGAAAGATTGGCTAGGCGGGACCAGAGATGTGAGTTCAAACGAGCACCTGCCATAGAAATAACGATAAAACAAAGACAGGCTCGCAACGTCTCTTTTGTGGGAGAAAGATTGCAGGGAAGAGAAAAGGGCATCCCCCACTAAGCTACGAAGTCTATTTTGTACTCTGTCAAGGCAGGATAGGCTATTTTTAGCAGCTCCTGCCCAGATGTAGCAGCAGTACTCCATCCTTGGACGTACTTGGCTTTTATATAGATAGAGAATTGCATCAGCAGTGAGATATCTCCTGGAGTGGTAGAAGGATCCCGCCATTTTTTCTAGTGACCTTGGCAACAGATTTGATGTACGTGTTCCATTTCCGATCAGAAGTAAATATCAGACCCAAAAGCTTGTCAAAACATGGAGCCTCCCCAAGACGAGAGCCACCCATTTTAATTCATGCCAGATGGGGATCAGAGCGTTGATGATGTAACCGTAGGAGCTTGGTTTTAGATGCATTAAAAGTAACCAGCCACCAGTTACCTCATTGTACCACGCGCTCAATATCAGAGGAGAGAGAATCAGAGAGAACTTTGTCATTTATGGCCTTTGATGTGTTGCCATAGATGGTTGTGTTATCAGCATAGATGTCAACGAATGATTTAAGTATGTGTTTTGGGAGGTCATTGGTGTAGATCAGGATGGACCCCTGAGTGACTCTAGCATTAATACTGTGGGCTTCTGATTTCTGTCCATTAACCACTACTCTTATGAGCCTATCAAAGAGAAATGATTTCATAATTGAGAAAACATTTCCAGTTATACCGTAGCTGGAAATCTTGTGAAGTAGGCCCTTATGCCATACCTTATCAAAGGCCTTTGATATGTCAAGAGCAATTGCCCTAGAATGGAAGCTTTCATCGAGAGATTCACTAATCCTATGAGATATAACCGTTAGCACATATGCGGATCTATCAAAACGGAAACCATATTGTATGTCATTAAGAAGGTTACTTCTGCTGAGGTGGTTGACTACTTCACTATTTAATATGAATTCCAGCAACTTACTCATGACTTATTGGTCTGTACGAAGAGGGAGATGACTTATCACCTGAATTCTTAAGTACAAGTCATAGTGATGAGGTTTTCCAGGGTGTTGGGAAGCACTTCTCCTTAAGACAACGCTTAAACAGTTTTGTAAGTATGGGGGCAAGTTCTGGTTGAAGCTTTTTCATCACTATAATTGGAATGCCGTCAGGGCCACTTGCTTTACTTGAATCAAGGTTCTTGATTAGCTTGGTGACATCACGCACAGATATTTGTATGTTGCATAGCGTGTTGTCTGTTATAGGGGGAAATACTGGGAGTTGATGGCCTTGGTCGCATAGAATAGAATTAGTTGCAAAGTTCTTGGCAAATAGTTTGGCCTTGTCTGATGCTTACCAGATGACCTCAGATCCATTTGTCCGTTTAATAAAACTACTTTAACGATTGACTTGAAATTTTACCATAGCATTTTAATCGAATAAATGCGTGTTTTTACCTACTTTATATAAGTATTGCAATATTTAAAAATATTATTTCGAAGTCGATGTTTTACGAGAACAGTCAACACGTTTCCGGTTGACGTTCTAACTTCGTTTTTCCTTTTTGTTTTGTTTTTAAGCCGAGACATTACGAACGCAACACAATTCTCAACACACGTAATGATACTATGCCATGAACACATGTGTACACTTATAAAGAGGGACACATACACATGAGCACGCGCGCGCACAAACATACATACATACAGACAGACAGACTACTTGAATCCCTTCGTTATCGTCTGTTCATTTAAAACTAACTAAATTCATTGAATTATTCACAATCTTTCTCATCAAACTTTCTTTCTTATATGAAAACAGATAAACATTGACTCTTATATATACGTTTTAATTAGATATAATTGAACGGACAAGTTTTAAATTTGAATCCGTAAAGAAACCCTCCACAACTGATTACTCCCCAAAAGCAGGAACCCTTCAAATAGTATATTTTTTCTAAAAAATCATCTTTGCATTTCTTTACCGATAACCAATTTAATTTGTTGTTTCACTATGTGTTTTTTTCTGTTTCTTTGACATTTCTTTTTTCGGTAGGCTTTAGTAACATACACATTTTAAAAAAATCTTCAATTTTTCCCATCGAATTTTATCGATAAAACATGAAATTTTCACGTAAAAAAAATATCATAATTTCATACTTTAATAATTCGGTATTTACGCAGAGAAGATGCCATGTTATTTTTCGTTGTATATCCATGTTAATTTCAAGTTTAACCGTATCTTGTGTTCATTAAATTGTTAGATGAAAGTATAGATCATTTGCAAACAAGGTACTGTGCTATTTTTACATATTATTTTCGATACTTATGAACTTACTGTGCATAGCTGAAATAATAATGTTATTATTTAGACAGCTGTTCTTAACATGTGAGGGGAGTGTGTTTTGTAACTATTCTCTATTTTCACCTAAAATTTAATGCACAAAAGATATAAAACTTGAGTTTAATTTGAAAATACTATTTTAAAAAGTAGCACGGTACAGTGTGGAACGATAAAAGTGTCGCTCTAAAGAAAACAACACTACAGCCTCATTTTTAAAAGTTTACTGAACAAATCAATTCAGGTGACTTTATTATGTAGTCGACCTATCATCTATTCAACTTAGTCGCCTTCATCCTCAATTACTACCTCGATAGGAGTCCGGAACTGGGAGCATGCGTTTTCCACAAGCACTGGCAAAAGCTTGGCGAATACTTAGCGGATGACGGCGATCAGGCTGGATTCGGTGTTGTGGGAGGTCATGTTGGTGATATTCTCGACATATGATCGAACGAAGTAGTTCAGTGGGTTCAGGTCGGGGGAGGACGGGGCCAGTGAGAAGAGTTAAAAAGTCGTATGACTCCTTCTAAAGCCAAGCCTGGGTTTATTTGGGCGTGTAAGCCGACACCAAGTCCTGCTGCCAAACCTAGGGGCTGGCAGCGGCCACCTGATTGCATCAAGGGATTATCACACTCTTTAGAACATCCAGGTACACTTTGGCGTTGGCTTTCAAGCTGACTTCGAAGATGTGAGGTGGCATGATGTGGCGCTCACTTGAAACCACACCAATGACCATAACCGTGACCAGAAACTTCGTTGAGCTGTTACCTCAAGAGTTGAACTGTCCAGATTTGCATTTTGAGGGTGCTGGTAATGGTCCTGTTGTCATAACTTGCATCGATAGAGAGCATGAGTTGTACAGTGTGTTACTTTCAGACGTGATAGAAGGCTCTTGTCGGTCTTGGGATTTGTACACAACTGACCAACTAGTAGATGTCTTCAACAAAAAATGTCTGCAACACAAAATGAAAACCGATTTTCATCAAACGAAAATGGAGCAATGTAATCTCATTTACTGCGACGATTTTATCGTTCCACCCTGTATAATAAGTGCTTAATAAAAGTACCGTATTTTCTTTTGTTTATTTGATTGTTAGGTGGAAGTAGAGAATAATTTAAAGACATCCTCCAAAAAATGTTTCTAATCGTTTGCTTTTAGCCGCTAATATATTTCAACTACTTATTGTTAGAAATATTTAGTCTACTAATAGCATAAGATGTAAGCTTTAACACTTAAAGCAATCAGCAAAATGATACTTGCCGAATAATTAAATAAGAATATCCGTATTTTTTTCTTTGTTTATACATATGTTTACTGACTTTTATGAATGTATCGCATGTATTTTTATACATATGCTTAGTTAGCTCATTTGTGATATACAGGGTGACCCAAAGAACGGGCCCCAACTGTAATTAGGCCCCGTTTCTTAGTGTTTTGTCCGAATGAAATGAAACTTTGGTCATAACTAGTTTATTATATTTAAAATATCACATCAAAACACTAGGGCATTTAGCCTTTTTTTCTCCGTTCTACAGCATATGTTCTAGATGGCTTCCATTTAGCTTTTGTTTTTGTTTTTTTTTTGGATCATCCTGTATATTTATTCATATATATTTATTTACACACATTTTCATATAAATGAATTGTATGCACAATATCTGTAAACTGTTTGTTATAAATACGTTACTTTTATGAATGTGCCGCATATGTATTTTATTAGATATCTTATATAGATCAAAGGAACGTCGTTGGGCGTATTAAAAACGTAAATAAAATTTTATTTGATAAAAATGTTTATGAAGATTCTTAGTTATTATAGCAAAAGTTTTTCTCATAAAATGTGCGAAAATATACATATTTATTTGAATACAAAAATTAACATTTGGAAAAAATAGCTACTTACTTCATTTTAACTAGTATTGGGAATACGGCCCCTCAACGTACCTTTCGCCGTGAAGGCAAAAAGTAATTTCTAATTATTTTTATATTATTATTGATGTTAATCTTTCACATTAAAACAAAATCGTTAAAATTGTTTAATGCATGCTATAATTCCTCTAAAATTATCATCCGATTTTTTTAATATTTGCATCTATTTATTTTACACTTCTTTGCATTAGTTTCTATTTGGGGACGTTTTTGCGATTAGGCTTCATAATTTGTGGATTCATTCTTTTGTGGACTGTTATCTTCATCTTCATCTTCATCTTCATAATTGTTGTTGTCTCACCACGTTTTGGCCAACTAATCCGCTGACATGCTTTGGGTAGGATTGAAACCTCTATGTTTAAACAATGGTCACATGAAATCGTACAGACTCAACGCCTCTATCCATTGCGCCAGGGACACTGGAGTATTCCTATTCCGTCGCGGTTAAAACCTGAAGAAGGTCAGAGGCTGAGTTGACCGAAACGTAGTGAAACAACAACACCTATGAAGATGAGAATAACAATCCGCACTTCCTTGCAGTTGCGTTTTATTAATAATAACTTAGTCGCAAAAAAGGTAGTAGAAGAAAACAATATGTATCTTTATAATACATCCTCTGCATTTTCTTTCAGTTTATTAGTTACGTAAGTTTATTAGTTACGTAAGTTTTATTTCTCTTTTTATTTTTTCGCCTTATACTTAAAAAGTGTTGCTTTTTTTCCTTTTTTTTTACAGAATTAATATCGATCTCGCACTAAATATTTACTAAATATTTTTTTACATTCACTTTTTACAGATTTACAGATTATCCTTCGAGAGAGGCTTATGCATATGACTCCAGCTCCGTAGCCTGAATTTCGGTCCATTTAAATAACATTTAAATAGAACAGACATTCTTTAAGAAGTTTCATTTCCATTTTTATCACTCGATCTATTAAATTTTCATGCAGAAAAAAATCGGCAAAAAATATTAATTTAACATTTTTCAGGGGGTGCTCACGTACATATTCATAGGTAAATGAATCCCATACATTTTTCTCTCTTGTCTTTTGCAAACATCAAGGATTACGTACCAATTTTTGTTGTATTCTCTTAGTTAAAATGTCCCGCAGAAGATAAAACTTAGGTCATCGTATTCACGGGAGCGTAAGCAGTGAGATGAGTAGTTGTCAGTCAAACTTAAGACTAACGAGCACCAGCGAACGAGCAGATGAAGAATGATTCAAATATGTGCCGATGGCGCAGCATAGTGACATGCGGACAGACTTGATGATGCACGATTGCGGGTATTCGTTCTCAGCAGAATGAACGTGACATGCTGCAAGTTGCTGAAAGACGTCAATGAGAAACAGCAGATCAGCATTAAATACGGCCCCATGATCGACAATTATAAAATTTGGATTCCGGTACAACCCTGCTGATGATTATAGTTTGAGCCGCCATGTTCTCATTGGCATTGCGCCTGAAGTGTGTCTCTTTTCGGGAAAAGAAATGTGTTGTGCCGCCGAAAAAATTTAACTGGCTTAACTTGAAAAACACCAAAACCATTAAAAACTTTGCTTGGTGGGTATACTGCAAAATGGAGGCATTTTCTATCTAACATCAGGAAATACAATTCATTCTTCCAAATGACACCATTCGCTGCAGAAATCATTACAGCTCAACTTATACTAACTTTTAAAGTAAAAGAACAAATTTACCATAAAGTTGGATCTTTGCTTCCGTTCCCAGAAAGTCAACATAAATTCTTACAAATGTATTTCATTGTGATAGCAATGATGAACTGAATGCAGGCTGTGAAAGTTCGACTGGTATAAAAAATGTCCATTGTTTCCCAACTTTATAATAGAAACAATTTAGTGCATTTATTTAAAACAGAAGTTGAAATGATGCCATCTGATACACACAAGATTGTTATTCATGCTGACAAAAAAAGTCTACCAGAGTACCCGTGCGAAGATTCAATGCTCCAGCTATAGATTAAGTAGCAACCCTTGTAGCCAAAGATCAATTTCAACCTAGAAATATTGTTAATATGATAAATTCAGTTAGTGGTGAGGAAACAACTATGAAACTGAAGCATAGTGAAATATTATTTATACCGATTAATGATTCGATAAAACGAAAACAATCAGATTCTGAAATGTTGCCAATTGCTTTGCCAATATATCCTAGACATGTATGCAAAAATTGAAACAGAATGTTTGCTATTCATCCGTTTGTATCAGACCACACTTTGCCCTGAATAATATGTTCAATTGCAAGATGCAGTTGTACATGATGGTAATACAACCAACGTTGGAAGACTCACGATTGTATAATCTACATATTAAGGCAGTCCATATACATGATTACACTCAAGATGCATTTGCATATGTTCGTCAGTATGGGCGCCCTGACCTATTCATTACATTCACATGCAAATCTGCATGGAATGATATACAACAACTCTTACTTTCTGAGCAATCATCGATGGACAAAAGATAAAATCGATAATAGATTTCGTGGTAAATCATAAAGGATTTCGTTCTTTGTTTTGCTGGATGCATTAAGTGGAATAGCAAACAGAGGATTACCACACTCACACATACTAATCTAGCTCTATAAAAAAATCAGTCCAAGCGAAATCGACAATGTAATAGGGGCTGAAATACCTTATGCTAACATTGCATGAAGTTCTGGCAAAGTATATGATACATGGACGTTGTGGTATATTGGATCCGAATTCACCATGTATTATAGGTGGAAAATGCTCTAAGGTTTAGAGTCTAAGCGATATCCTAGAGAATAAGTATCCAACATAGTTATAGGAACTGATAGATATCCTTTATGCAGAAGAAGATCAGTAGAAGATGGCAGCAAATTAGTAACCATGCAAGTGTTTACTACACAGCTTTAAATGTACAACATATACCTCTGAATCCACTTGCTACAACATTAACGGTTTTTTCCACTGGCGCATTTGCAAAAATACTGCTCTGTTCGGAAATGCCGATGTATTACACATCGAATGCGAGTAGAAAATTATTTGAACGACGCAAACAAGGAGAACAAGTTGAAGGGCAGCATAGCATATTCAAAGAAATCACAATAGACAATCTGTATACTATTCATCTCAATCATTTCTTTCTTTGCATGCTGTTGGTAAATGTCCCTGGTCCAACGTCTTTCCAGCAATTAAAAATTGTCAATGGCATCGCACATGCCACTTTTCATAGTGCATGTCAACTGCTGAATTTATTGGAAAATGACGGAAACTGGAATTTATGCCTTAATGATGCGTGTATCACATCACATCTTATTCAAACTCGTGCATTGTTTGCAATCATATTAACTACTTGCTCTCCTTAATTTCTAACAAAGTTATAGGAGAAACATAAATCACAAATGATTTAAGATAATTTTTATCAAAGACGCAGTGAAAGTGCCAATACCTAACTGGATTTTATAGCAGAAATCTATAATGAGGCTTTAATATTGATTGAAAATTTTTGCTTAGAACTCGCCAACGAAGTTCTCAATCAATTGAAAACGACATTTCCAAATTGCTCTGCTGCTACTTTGTTTGATATAAAATTGCGTTGTGAATGAAATCACAACAGAGATGATCTTTTGTCGTACGCGCAATCAAATAGGCATAAACTAATATTTGAGCAAAGAGAAATATTCAATCAATAATGCAGACTATCAAATCTTTTTCTTAAATGCGCCAGAAGCAACTGGTAAAAACTACCTAATCAAGTGGTTTAAATCTACACACTGATTTCTTCTTACATGGACAATTATATTTTGCATGTTCTAGGGCAAACCAAACAATCTCTATATCTGTACGGAAAATGGAGCATCCAAAAGTATTGTTAATCCACCGGTATTGAGACATTTAGCATATGAGAAATATGATTTTCTCTTTTTTTCACATTTAAAAAAATTAAGTCACAGCAGCGCATGACCGGGTGCAGTAAATAATACGCAATAAATAATAATAATAATAATAATAATAATAATAATAATAATAATAATAACTAGAGCGACCTGTGGAAATTCCACAGCGGACTCTTTCATATGTAATATATTGATGTTGGCATTCAGCGTAAATGGAGACGTCTTGTAGCTCTTTTAAAACTGCACAAGTATTTATCTAAGCTAGCAGGAACACCCGGCGTAGCCCAATCATAAAATACGCTTAAATATGATATTTCACTTCATGCAGATTTCGTATATATTATTATAGAGTCAATTTTCTAGTGATTCTGATATATTATAAAGTTGTGATTGCAAAAACACAAAAAAATATATATCCATATGACTTCGGTGCATCAACGTGAATCGAAACCGAAAACAAAACTGATTAATATATATACAGAATTCTTAGTATAATTATTTATTCCAAGAAATGGAAGATCATGACAATTAAACGACAGTCACTCGGAAGAAAAAAAGATGTAAGCGTGACACACAAAATAACACACACGCTATCGTATTACTATGTGGATAATAAAAGATAAGAAGATATATTAGGTAAAATATGAAATAGTTATTAAAAAAATAGATGACTTGAATGACTTCAGCTATGATCGAAACCGAAACTAAAAATTATGTAGACTTTTTCTATCAGTATCGACGTCTTCCCACCCCCCGCTCTCTCCCTCTCTCTCTCTCTCTCTCTTTCTCTCTTTCTCCCTCTCTCTCTCTCTCTCTCTATCTCTCTCTGAAACAATTAAAAAATGAATAAAATCTCAACCAATGAAATTTGGCGGAAAGCGTGACACACAAAATAACACAGACGCTATCGTATTAATATATAGATTATAATAATAATAATAATAATAATAATAATAATAATAATAAACTAATTTTCATTTTCGCATTCGTTTTATATAGTGTCCGATTATATCTAATACGCCCCCATATTTAAATCGCCTTCTATATATTGTCTATGATTTTAATCATTTGTTAAATCTAAAATATCAAAACTAATTAAAACTGTAAATAAATATTTAATAAAAAAAAAACTACTCCAAAATTATTTTGTAATTTAAATATAATTGTATATTGTTAATTAACAGTATGAAAAATTGAATCAAACACGGATGGGAAAGTTAAATGTAAAATTCAATTGATATGAATAACAAAGGATTGTCATCGGGTAAATCCGCTTATTATTATTGAAATGTTGGTATATGATTCATTCATTTTTCATGAAATTCAGTAGGAAATTACTGTTTTGTTAATGAAATTTTGTTTGGTCTGCCCTGGGATGGGTATTCTCCGTGTGTGTGTGTGTGTGTGTGTGTGTGTGTGTGTGTGTGTGTGTGTGTGTGTGTGTGTGTGTGTGTGTGTGGGTGTGGGTGTGGGTGTGTGTGTGTGTGTGTGTGTGTGTGTGTGTGTGTGTGTGTGTGTGTGTGTGTGTGTGTGTGTGTGTGAATGCACATATCTATTTCACTTCCCCTTATACTGCTGGCATAAACTCAATGACAAAATCATTTGTACACTGATGATTGTTTCTAGTAAAAATAAAATTGGGTCTAATGTATTTCCTTTTGTTTGATTTTATATCTAAAATATTAGACTATTAATTTCAAATTGAACAAACGTAAGATATATAATTTTCTTTTAATTTTTTTAGCGTTTATTTGATTATTAATATTTAAATTTGTAAGTTGAATTGAAACCATAAAAAAAATCTAAACTCAATAAACAATATAGATGACCTTTATCTTTGGCATGTAAAATTTATGGGGGACTTTTCTCGTCCAGTTTCAAGTTTCAGCTAATGTTTAGAAAAATGTCTTTTTAATAAAAGAAAAATAATTTGTGTTATTATTTTTGGAATATAAAAAGGATGCGATATAAAAACTTTACAAATCCAATTGTGTAAGAGAAATATATCAATAAAAAATGCAGAAAATTGACAAAAGCACTAAAATTTATTCTAGATAAGAAATGAATTTTTTTTAATAAAGTTATAATATTAGTTGTGAATATCCACCAAATTGAAGAAATGTAATCTTTACAAACATTTGATTTATTAGTTTTTGCATGAAACTTACTGGCATTTGTGGTTATAGCAATTAATGTAAATGAGGCGAGTGCTGTTTTGTGGGTGTAATTATCTACTAAATAAATACACACCAACAAAATATTTGCTCCCTGAAATTATGCTCTTTTATATTTCTTTTCAAGCATAGTATACACAAGTAAATTTTAGTTTGCCTACAATAGAGTCAAACAATACCCCGATCTACATCAAAAAGTAGATAAATGTAAAGATTTCTAAATATCTAAAAGCATATCCATTTTTATAACTTTATCTATTTTTATGGCATTTTCAGCGTCTGTGTTTTTTTGTTTGTTTGTTGTTGTTTTTTCATCATTGCTGTTGTGATACTATGGACTTTCCCTTTTCACATCAACTAAGTCGGGCCAAGATCAAAGTGTAGTATTTGTTCTGATGCTACATTACAATTTATTGTTTTCGGTTAGTGGAGAAGAACCCCTTCAGGACTGAGAAAATTTTTATTTTTATTCCTTTTCCCCCACATTAAAAAATGACCCTGGTGTCTAACTTTGCCCTCGTGAGGAAGCAAAGTTAATAGAAACAACCAAGAATGTTTAATTGAGAAATAACTTACAAATTAAAGGAAAGATGATAAGTCATTAAGAAAAAGGGAAAGACAATGGAATGGCTCATTGACCCTGGCCATTGGTGTTGGCTTTTTGGCCAATTGGAGGCGATAAAAATGGCTGAGAAAATGTGTTAATAACGACATACACACACGCCTATTACCAATATGTCAAAAACGCAATGCATATATCTGAGTTTTATGTTGTTTTTCTTGTCAGTCTGCGCCGCTTTTGTTTTGTATACAACTTGTAAACCAGTACATATACCATTGATAAATACGAGAAACGACACGGCCAGAACAAGAAGATAGAACGAGGAGTAGACTACCGTGCAACGTTATAGTCGACGGTCGGTAAATGATTAGTGTGCTTTCATAAATGAATGTTTATGTTATTTGAATTGATTATTTGGACTATTATTCTCATTTCAGATGTTGTTTTCACATTTCGATGTAAATTTTAACCATCTTCAGATATACCTTCTCGAACTTAAGAATCTTTATCTTCAGCTTGAGGGCCTTGTGGACCTGAATCGCAAGAAAAAAATGCTGAATCATAATTGGTTCTAAGTGATAATCTTCTGGAACTATATGTTCAATCTTCAGTAAGAATGCAACTAGGAATTATGTAACATTGATACTCGATAATGACTGACGGAACGAAAGCAAACTACCCTTGTGGCTTAAATAAAAGTGTTTCGTTTGAAATTCCGTAGAGATTTCAGAGTTCGGCATAAAAATTCCTGAATTCGACAAAACGCACCCGAAGAAAGTCAAAGGTTACATTGGCTGACAAGCAGTGAGACTAATGTGTAAGATTAAACTAATCGAAATAATACAAAGTATTCATTGTCATCTCAAAAATTCCGAAACACAGTACTTGAATTATTTAAAGGACAGGACAAATTTTCTTGGAGGTGCATTTACAATAAAATCATTCGGCATCAGAAGATATAAAAATTTGAATAGACATACCGAAATTAGACAACTTTCAAAGGACGGACGGGTTACGTAGACCTGCTCAGGGCTACACCCAAGTTAAATTGTTCTTAGTCAATGGAGGGTGATACTTTCTATACTAAGTCGATTTTATTTTTACACACTGCCAGTGTGCCCCATTTTAGGGAGCTGGTTTTCTCCCACATTATAAAAACGTTTTGTTTTCGTGTGGAAACAAATACCGAGATCACACGTGTAGTTTAACCACTCGCAGTGAACATTAGGACTCTTTCACTTTAATATTGTGACCACCTAAACAGGACCACAACATTGGCGACGTATGGATTCGAAAAATGACCCACAAGGATCTCCTTTGGATAAAAGACCAACAACTTCTGTAAAACAAACAGGTATTTTTCTACCTTCTTGGAAAAAGTAAATATTGACTTCACATATATTTTTCAACGACGTAAAAACAACATCACCTCGGAAAAGCTTATTTTTCAAAAAGCCGTGAGTCGAAAAACAATCTACAACACTGTAGATTCTAAGTTTTGGTTTGTGTAAGTCATGCAAAGTTTTCAAATTTTAAATAAGACATTTTTATTGCCCTAGAATCTTTTTTTTTTATCCACAAGCCTTTATTTTTGGACTGTTCGTTTTAAACACACAAATGAAAAAAAAACTAGCTTTTTCTTGCAGGCTGGCCGACTTTCGCTTGTGCAAATATCTTAGTTTTCCTGTTTGCAAAAGGCCATTTTCGTTTTACAGTATATATTTGAAAATAAATTTAATACCTACCTGTGTGACCTAAATATTTCTCTCTCGATAGTCTGCATGATGTTCGTTTTCTCAGTAAAACAACGAGAAATGAAAAAAAAGTATATCAACTCTACAAAAGATCGAAACCGCACTCACTCAATTACGAGAATCAAGGACAACAACGTGAACACTCGACTGGATTTTTTCTATGAAAGGGATTTAAATTGCTTTATTATTCCAAATTTTCCTAGACTCAAAATTTGTTCTATGTGGAAAATTGAACATTTTTTTCTGTTAAAACCACGTGCACGTGATTTTTTTTATTCGTGAATCTAAGAAGGATTTAATTATGTTAAGTATTCTACCAGTGATACCGTAGGATCTAATTTTCCTGAGGAGACCCTCATGCCATACCCTGTCAAAAGCCTTAGATATATCTAGAGCTACCGCTCTGTCATCCCTCGCTTTGTCCAGTGAATGGTATATACGTTCAGAGATTACAGTTAGGATGTCTGCTGTGGAACGGGCTTGTCTAAATCCGTATTGTTGGTCAGTCAGAAGTTTAGCATCTGTAAGGTGATGAACTAGAGCATGGTTAATTAAGGTCTCAAATATCTTGGCAAAAAGTGGGAGGAGGCTAATGGGGCGATAATTTACTGGGTCAGTTCTTTCGCCAGAATTCTTGAATACTGGTACCACAGAAGCAGTTTTTCCAACAACCCGGAAAGCAAGATTCGTTAAGGCATTTGTTGTAGAGTTTGGAGAGAACTGGAGCTACTCCGGTGGAGCAATTTTCTTATTAGCTGGGATGAGATCGGGTCCACATGCTTTTGACGTGTAAAGTTTTTTTATGATAGCATGCACCTGAGCAGGGGTGATTTTCAGATCGTCTAGCGTGGCGTCTGTCCGCATAGGAAATTCAGGTCGGGAGTGGTTGGAAGGGTCCAGTATGGAGTTTAAGGCAAACCGACTGGCAAGCATGTTAGCCTTTTCGGTTGCTGAGCAAACAACCTCGTGATTGTTAATTAGTGGGGGAATTGTTGATTGCCCATTATTTACTACACTGTTGTAGATTTTCCAGAAGTCACGAGTTCCTAGTTTTTGTGCTTCGATGCGTTTTTTTAGTGGTTTCTGTAAATTCTCTCTTAGCTGTCGCTATTTCTTTCTTAACGTTACTTCTAGCTTTTATGTACTTCTGTCTGTTTGAACTGGACTTATGTCGGTTAAATCTGCGGTATGCCTGCTGTCTTTGAGCAATGGCAGTTGCGCAGATCGAAGTAAACCATTGGGGAGAGTGGGGCTTGCTATAAAATTTCCACATGGAAACATGCGCTTCGTTTGCGCACTCTTCCGCAGGAAGAGAAAAAATATTTCCCCATGGGACATCTCTGATAAGATCTCTGATGGCTTCCCAGTCAGTTTTTTTTTATATAATATCTCGTTTTTTTAGCACTGGCTCTTCAGTTTTGGCGCTTACGTCTCAGTTCAACACTACTAGTGGATAACAGCGATGACACATCATCAGAAAATGCTGAATAGAGGGAAACAGATGGCCGTATATATATAATATATATATATATATACATATACATATAGTAGGTTAGGATAAATAAATTAGGAGATTATTGATATAAATTAGAAGAATTTGGAGGATTTTTTGTATTATATTTTAGATTATTCTAAAAGAATATATATATATATACATATATATATATATATATATGCATGTATGTATAATATTTTTGAAAAAATATTATAAAATAAGGACATCATAGGGTTTATTTCCTTATGTGTTACAATTGTTTCGTGACCATTTGGACAAATTCAAACATTAAAGTATTAAATAACATTCCAAAAATAGCTACTCTTCAGACACCAAAATACATTTGTCATATATTTATGTATATATTCATATATTCATAATCCATATTTTAAGGGAACAAGCAGTTTGGAATCACCTCGTCCATCCTCATTTTATTCTATTTCTTTCTTTCATTATTTTTCGATTCCCTTCTAATTGAGTAAGTTGGTCACTTTTGTATTTTTTATAGATGATATTTCTACCATTTTCTGTTTTCATATTCATTTAATTTTTCAATATTTTGTTTTATTTTTATAATTATTTTCCCCTCTGATTTATTTATTTATTCCTCAACTCCTATCGTTTTTAGTCTTTATTTATATGCCCAGCTATTCCTTTCTCAATTTGCCTTCGTTTTGTGTTCATTTTACATACATGAGTAACAACATATTTGTTTTCCCTTTTCCTTTTACCATTTTTAAAAATAATTTTAGTTACTATTTACTTTCACCTCATATGTCATATAAATTAATTAAAAAGTTTAACCCTCATCTTAATATAAACATGATATTTTGTGTGTGTGTGTGTGTGTGTGTTTTTTTAAATATATATCATTCAGTAAAATGGGACATAACTCGATTTTTGCCCATATTTATCAATTCATAATTCTATTGATTTTGATTTTTGTTTTTATTAATCTTCAATGCTTGGTTTTAGACTTGTAGTTTTCACATTTGTCTCTTTATGGCAATCTAGGTTAAATTTCTCACTTAGTTTATTTCAAACTTATATTATGATTTAGTCTATTTTAATCAATCATAATCTGGCCATCTTAATATTTGACAATTACTTAATAGTTGATTTCTTTTTGTCGTGCTATTTAAATATCTTAGATGTTAGTTTATTACTAATAAAAACTATTAACTTTAAATGCAATCCGATTTCTCTTATTTAAGTTACATTTAGTTTATTTTCTATATTTAAATGTAACGACCTATTTATTTATGACACCATCCTAAATTCCTCGTATTAAATTTAAAATTCTCTTACAACACCTACATTTTACTCACAACATATTCCTTAATTAATGTTATTTTAATCAGGCCTCAGGCGTGATAATAGGAATGTATTTCTATGTAGACAGCTTTCTATAACATTAAACTTTTTGTTTAAAATCTCTTCATTAGAATTTACTATGTGATATGACTCAAGTAATCATAGATTACATCATTTTGATTTACTAGGCTTATATTTTCTAGCTTTGTCTACTACTGACCATTTTAATTCAAATTCTATTTTATTCTTACGTAGTGCCCTAACCCAATCCCCCAACGAAGTCGTTTTTCTCTTCTTTATTTTTAATATTTTTCTTGCCCTATCCTTATTTCTATCCGTATCATCATTCCAATTTAGTTTCTGTATCTGCCCTTAAAATTACATTCAATTCACCTTAGGTATATCTTTTACTATTTTCCACCTTAACTTCACGTTTGTATACAATTTCAGAAATTAAACAATTGACTTCCAATGGACATTCGTTAGGTATTCTGAGTTGCATTTTTTTCTCAATATTTAATTCTCCTGATTTAATCCTATTATTCACTATTTTGTTAATTTTACCATTATTTGAACTTTTTATAATTGTAATTAAATTTGCAGCGGTTGAGAATGAAAGTTTAACTGTGTTCTTATTAATGATTTTACTGAATCTATTGTGTGGGTGGAAAGTTCTCATATATATATATATATATATATATATATATATATAATTATATATGTATATATATATGTGTATATATATGTATGTATATATATATATATGTATATATATACGTATGTTTATATATATATGTATGAATATATATGTATATATATATGTATGTATATATGTATATATATATATATATATATTGAGAGAGAAAGAGAGAGAAAGTTTAAATTATGAAAATATATGGCAATTAAACTAGAAAACGTCTTCCGCCTGTCATTTCCATAAGCAATTCCGAAGCTAAGTTACATAGAATTATTGTTACCCTAGTGTGTTTATATATTCACTTGTTTAGTGTACTTAGGTAACTAATCAGATTCCTTTACATTTTCGCCGCTGATTAACATTTTCATAAGCAAATCGCCGAGCTTACTTAGACAAAGGTTTAGCTGACACCTCCACCTCATTATATTGTTCTGTACTGCATAGATGACGAACCCTTTTCTTTTCTAAATGTATTAAATCAATAGTTGAGTTTATCTTAACACGTGCTGTCTTAGAGTAATATTTTATAATAATATTTTAACATTATTTATTGTTATCCTAAAGTAAATTTTAATCCGTTATTTCATTCGATAGTTTTATAAATCTTAGTTATCCTTAAAGTTTAGAATTTCAAATTTTTCATTTAGAAATAATTTACAGGATCGTCTAAATTTTTATTTATTCTAGCCTCTCGTATTATTTTCTCATCCACTATTGGTGATTGCCCGCTTTCTGTGAACTTCCAGTCACAGGTCGCTAGTGCTTTTTTCTGTGTTTTTTATTATTAAATGTGATTTTATTATCGTGCTATCTGGTTTTAAAATATTTAGACGATATACCTTCGTAATGCTTCTTATTATTTCTTTGACAATATTGTAAGTAGTGCTTTTAGTTAGACATGTACGATTTCTACAGTATCAACTTTTATCGATTATTAACTGTCGCATTTTATTTGGATTATTACGATTAGGTTTCGGGTTATTATTATTTACAGTGGTTATATTTTTTTTATTTTTGTTCTTTTTATTTTCTTCTTGCGTTGTCTTTGAGACTTTCTCTTTGTTAATAGAAAGAAAATCTTAAACTTATTGCGGTTTCTATTTGTTTCTCTTTTTCCCTCACTATAATCTCCATTCAATCATATTTTAATCGTATACCTTACCTTAGCTCTGTTGACCGGAGTTTGAAATCCGTTATGTAGTCTTTTATTTAAAAATATAAAAGAAAAATAATATATTAATATTTAAAAAAAAACTGCAAATAATATTTATTAATAACACACGTCTGATATTAATAAATTATGCTACTGAAGCAGATAAATGAACTTCCAATTTCGGCGGACCTGTTCCATCTGCAATAAAACCTGCCGTGCACATTTGGAAGTCGAACACGCTTGACAGAAGGGAAGACCTGAAATATCACTGACACACCACCTGACGCAAGTAAGAACACCATACATGTAAAATATTACATAAAAATCATATGTATATATTCATGGTTATACATATACAAATAAATTGGATCATCAAAAGTGAAACTGCTCAGTTGGTTTCGCCATTATATCTTAAGTTGTGTCAGTTTGAGTTTATCCGCCTTTTAAAACTTAATTTTTTTCTTATATGCTTTTATATCAGTTTACAGCTCAGAGAAAAAGAACTAAAATCTTCGTAAAATGCGAGTGCATAGTCATTATTTTGCATAGCTTATCAATAAAAGAAGCCTTGTATGGTTTTTATGTAGTTTCTGAAGGCATGTTACATTCCCAATTTTGACAGAAAAATTAAAAAGTTTCAAATGTTTTTTTATCTGTCCACACTTTATTGCATATAAATACAAATATAAGATTACCTGTTATTTAATATTAATAAAAGAATGTGTTATCAGCATTTACTAGTAGCAGTTTTATTTGTTGCTGGAATATTCTGAGTGAAATAAAATATTTTCAAAAAAATTAAATAGATTATTTTTTCTTATCAAGGTTCTACAAAAAGAAATGGTTAGCAAAGATCAAATATTGATCTCATAGTACGAAAGCTACTGACTATATAATGCTAACACTTGACCAGTTTCACTTAATTATATAGAATAAATAAATATGAAAGCCATAATAAAATACATTTAGCTTTAGTACTTTACTGGATTTCATACTATCATCGATAAACGAAAGTGTGTTTGTAACTAATTTTATAAAACAAGTTTTTTTGGGGGGGGGGTTATAATCCGCAAAACAGTAGACGCAAAGGTTATTCGTAATTCTTGCTTAAAAGCATAATTTCTAATAGTTTTTATCAATAATATCAGTACATGGTTACTTATTATCTTATGTAAATGGAAAAAAGCATATCGATTTCTATTAAGTTCAAATATTATCTGCGGACTAGCTTTCAAGCTTAGTAAAGCTGAAAATAACATGCCAATTAATCAATCAACATCGTTCAAAGTATGAGTATAAACTAGATTGCATTTGATTTTTGGAAATATGTTAAAAATTAATTGTAATTTAAATTTCCTCATTAACTGAAAGGTAAGCCATTGACTTGATAGTCATCTTAAAAATAATTTCAAATCTGTTAAACTGTAATTTCTAGTATGTGTTAAAATTATGGATTATTTTAAAATTAGGACGTTTTTCAAAGTTGAAATAATCTTATGAAGGTCTTATTTGGTCATTACATTAATTGTTTAAACTATGTTTTAATTTTAAACAGCCGCGTACTGAAAATACTAAAAAAATGTAAAGTTATGCAAACATACTAAGGAAAAGTCATTTGAACATAATGCATTTACATTGTAATGAAAACAAGACGATAAGTTTCCGTCTAGTAATCTTTATTATTCAATTAAGAATTCGACTACTTGTCTATTCGACAAACGGAAATGCACAGCTTTTATAGTCTTGAGGTATCAAGGGAGATAATCCATATTCACAACCGTCTTCCCTACCAAATTTCTCATGCATAGTGGAGAAAGTCCTTTAAATGTCCAGGCTCCCTACAGGATCGCAGTGACCGCCTCGGCAGTCCATGGTTCAGGGTCGGAATACTCAAACAGTTAGGCTCTTTCGTGCGAGCGTGTCTGTGGGGCCTAAAATATATTGCTCCAAAATGTTTCCTTCTCAAAGGAGCAGACCGTTCCGCGTCAGAGTCAGTTCCTGGATGAACATGTTTTTCCGGTGCTAGTCATTTATCTGTCAGGGATCCAGATGTAGGCCCGTCCGAAGTGTCTGATGGAGCCTGTAGAGGCCTAGGATATATATATATATATATATATCCTAATCCCGTTATAAAAGAAAACAATGAAATGAATGTAATGAAGGAAACAAAAACTCAATTGCTGGATAAAATAAACGTGTCGTTTATTTTCTGTTGAAAAATGAATGTTTTAGGTATAACACATGTTCATGTCCGCGCGGGTGTCATCATCCTTTGTTGCGGGACTTGTAGTATAGAAGGAAAAGGAAATCTGTGTTCATCTCACGTTCGGGTCACTATTGTTTGTTCGCGCGTGGGAAGAGAAGTAAGTAATGTAGTGGAAATGGGAATGATATTTCAGCGTGTAGACAAAGAAAAGGATAGAGGGTTGTCATCAGTAAAGCTGTGTGCCATGTAAGCAGTCAGCTACGCGAAGGTATTCTCAGGCAAAAGTTGTATATATATAGAGAGAGAAAGAGTGAGAATGTCAATCCAATTCATGGAGAGAGAAAGGGTATAAGGTGTACGTACTGTTTGTTAGCTTTTTGCCCCACATGGTAGCGTGAGGCGCGCGCCTGCCGAAACGGCGGCGGCTGGTCCGCAGACCACTCACCTCGGAAGGCGAGTTGGAAAAGAGTAGGAAACAGCTTGTTTCTTGCTTTTATAGTTGTTTCCGGTGGCCTTTTGCGCATGTGTGGATTTCCTTTGAAAAGGGAAGTGACGTCGCCCATGTGTGCGTACGTGTGC